>NC_088106.1:18169166-18918333 GCF_036370855.1 Dromaius novaehollandiae
AGGCTATGAAAGGCAAAGCCTTTATCTAGCGTGGCTCTATTGTTCAGCTCGCTAGTGTACAGATTTACACAACCATGTTAAATAGTCTGAAAAAGAATTTTTTTTTTAGAAGGAAAAAGGAAAAAATAAAGGAAAAAGGAAAGGAAAGGAAAAAGGAAAAAATAAAGGAAAAAGGAAAGGAAAGGAAAAAGGAAAAAATAAAAGAAAAGCAAGAGGCTATTTACATTTGGAAACAATACCTACATAAGAAAGAGTCACAAAGGAAAATTAAGTGAATCAATATACCCAGTAAATTCATCCAAAGGAGTGAGGGCAGTCAGGATCATAATTATGACTCCCAGGGTGTTCTTAATATAGGAAAACAGCAAAAAAAAAAAAATGTTGATTGATTGCTACGAATTTCTGGCAGCTGTAGCCTTTGAAGCATGAAATACATTAGCATTGTCTCCTAATGCCTCTGATAATAGTTCAGAGTTGATGCTTGTCTTCTGAATAAGGCATATTATTTATTCACAAAGAAGTCATTGGCTGTTAAAATTAAGCATGTAAAAAATAAGTTGACCTCTATTTTTTCCATAAAATGACATTTTTTTGGAGGACAATAGAAGAAATAATTTACACTGTTAGTAATTGATATAGGTCTAACTTAATGCGAGTTGTCCAAATACCTTTGCCCTTTACAGGTTATTAACTGTAACAAGCTCCTGGGTGAATTATGGCATCATTATGCAGCAACTATAGGAATATTGGGGGGCGGGGGGGCACGCAGACAGACTCTACAGTGATATATCAGCTCCATTTAAAGGAGCATTTTTGAAATATGATGCCTAGTTTGTGAGAATCGTTGAAGAATTTTCTTCAGACCCTATCAAGAAAAGCCTTAATGTTAAGATACACTATCAAACAGCTTCATAAAAATGCCCAAATATCACAACTTTCAGAGAGCGCTCACATGCACATGCCTTAATCTTTTTCACTTTCCAGCCTTGCATAACGGATCACTGAAGGGAGCAAGCCAAATGCTTTCATTCTGCTCCAAGGGACTTCTACTTGTTTCTGATGGCAGAAAAGATTTTGGAGGCGAGGGGCCTTCTGAAAGTGGCATTACTGGACTTCTGGTGTTCAGAGCTGAGCAGACTGCTGTTTTCAAAAAATCTACAAGTACCTGGAAACATCACGTCATCTCACAGTCGTGTTGTATGTCATATGGCATGTTATGCCATATCACACGTGTCATGTCACAAGCCACATCATCACATGTCACATTATGTCATGTATTGCGTGTCCCCTCATGTATCATGTCACTTCTCACATGTCACATGTCATGTCACATGTTGCATGTCACATTGTGTGTTGTCATGTGTCCCATCATATGTCAAGTATCAAGTGTCATGTAACATGCCACATCATGTCATGTGTAACATTGTGTCACCTCATATGCCACATCAGAAGTTGCATGCCACATCGCATGTCAGGTATCACATCACATGTAACACCGTCTCATCATGTCTCATCACATGTTGCAGATCACATCACGTCATGTGTTGCATCATGTCACATCACGTGTTGTGTCACATCACAAGTCACATGTCGTGTCACATCATGCATTGTTTCATGTTTCACAGTCACATCACGTCAAGCATTGCATCACATATCAAGTAACACATGTCACATCACATGTAATGTCAAGTGTCATGTGTCACATCATATGTCACAGGTAACATCCCATGTCACTTCCTTTGTTGTATTGCATGTTGCAGGTCACATGTCATGTGTCACATCATACGTTGGATGTCACATCCCACAACCATTCACAAGACAGGTCATGTGATGTGCCACCTATTGTGTCACATGACATTGTCACTTGTCACATTGCTGTTGTGTTGCATCAGTGTCACGTATTACCCGCCCCATCACATGTCACAGGACATATCACATGTCCTGCCTTGTGTTACTTGTCACATGTTGCATTTCATGCCAAGTGCCTGTTATGTCACGTCATATCTGTAGTCGCATGCTCCATAAGGCCACGTGGCCTCACATGTTGGGTCCTATATTGTCATATCTTTTGTCATATGTCGCACGCCACAATTCCCCTCTTGCTTCACATGTCACATCCTGTGGCATCGTGGCCCCTCACACCTCCCACGTGTCACATCACATCCCCTGAACTGCCATGTGTCACATCAAGCCCTGTACCACAAAACACATTGAGTATCACACCACATGTCGCATTACATTATGTATCCTGTGTCCCTTGTCACATGCCATGTCGCATGTTCCAGGGGCTGTCCCAGCCTCCCACACCTCGGCTCATCCAGTCTGGTCACGTCCCATCATAGAAGGAGGGACAGCAGAGCCCGGCCGGCAGCATCCCCTGGTTCCTCCATCATCCTTCTACTCCAAGCAACACAGACAGCAGCAAAGCCCGTACAGGCCCTAACACCCAGTAGGGTTAATTACACTAACCTTAATTAATTTCCCATCAGCACAAATGCACCCACTTACACAGGCTGCTTTTTGCATTGATGATCACCCTGCTGTTTATTACAGTAGAGTTTACAACACAGTAGAGTACAGGATTAATGTAATGTTTGAAATGCAAAACAACAAAAAAAATGTACCAGTGCAAAATTAGCAAAATCTATCAAACTGAGGGTGCTATGGCCATTTAGAGCAGGTGGTTACCATTGCATTATTACTGGCTAATATTTGTATTCACGCTACATTTAATCAGGCCACAGCCATTGTTCCTGACCTCTTCCTTGCCATACTACAAAACTGTTTGACTTGAATTTAAATTGTGCTTTTAACTAAACCGCTCGATTCGGGTGACTCCTCTGCTTTGGGCTGCTGGCCCATGTAGTCTGCAAGGAGGAAGAAAGACTGCCAGCATTTTACATCTTTCCCTAATTCTTCTACCACTGTTAATGGACAGCCAAGTTCTGTGCACATCTGCAAGACTGCTTTTTCTGGAGGAGCAGAGGGGTGAACAAATAAATAAATAAATAAATAAATAAATAAGCCTACTGTGAGAGGCATTCCCATAAATCCCAGACAGGCAGAGAAAGGCAACGCAGGTGGTGATAAGTTAGAAACCTCCATTATCAGTACAGAGATCCTGCCAACCAATACATTCAGATCCAGGAGAGAGTCTCCACTGCAAAGACCTATCCAAGAGGGTGCAAGAAACCACTGTGAGCCGAGTAACACAGCAGGCTCTGCTGTCTAAAAGTCAAAAGACTAATGCTCTGTAACTCACATTTAAGTACTCTTAAGGGACAATGCCAAAGCAAGATGTCACAGTTGTACCTTTTTAGCTCCTGCTTTTGAATCTGATTTACTCCTAGCTTATATGGTCTATTGCACTAGCATGATAAAACCCAACAGCACTCAAATGTTTATGGCTGGATATATGTATATCCACCATCACACCCATTTACAGCAGTGCTGAATAAGAACAGCATAGGAAAAAAAAATCCATCGTGAGGCTCTAGCGCATGAATTCATATTAGTATATTTTAATCTCTTTGGTATACTCTGAATCTTGTTTAAATATAATAGATTATGGGGGCTAGACATACACACACACACAGAGAAGACAGGAAAATATTAAGGCAGAATAGGCTTATTTCAATAACTGAGGGGAAAAAAACATACATTTTTGCTTGTAGCACAGATGCAGCTTAATTGAGACTAAATCTCCACTTTGGCTGTCTGTTGCTTTCGATAGTTTTTTTTTTTCCCTGCTGCCTGCTACGCCGAACCCGATCCCGCCTTGAGGGAACCCGGGTGTGCAAAGACCCTCCCAGCAGACGCAGGGTGAAGCGCTGCCTCGCTGGCGCAGCCAGGCTGGGCACAGGCAGCAGGGGAAAAGGCAAGACTTTTCCCTAAGCCTGATCATCCCGGGGGCACTCTGAGAAAGCGACAGAGACAGCACTAAAACTAATCGTGCTAACTCAACCCAAAAACTTAGAGGTTTACATTTCTAGCAATCACTACGAGCTTTACTACATGGCAATCTGTTGTGAAAGAAGAATCAAGACCTTTGGTATTATGTTTTTCCCTAACTTAGCCAAGAAGTTGTTCAACCAAGATAGGTCCCTTGAGATAAGCAAACATTAAAAGTCTGCAAAGGTATGTTTATTAGGGCATGACATGAAAACAGACCATAAACCCGGTGCCTGCACTGGGAACAGGGCTTTCCCTTTCCCCCATCCAAAAAAAGCATTAGCAAAATTAAGCTGGATGTAAAGAAGATAACTTGGAGTGAAAGATCTATAGCAGAATGGTATGAAATTGCTATGAACAGCTCCTGTTTTCTACTCCTCCTTGTCTTCTGCATATAGAGCGGAGCTAGGGAACACAGCGTCACCAGGGTCCCACCCTGGGCGCCACGGCAAAATCCTCCAAGACTAGAAAGTCTCTGAGGGTTTAGGCAGCTTTGCAACTGCCCTTGGGTGCCCTGGCAGGGCTGAAAAGCAATGTTTATCTGTTTTTACTCATAGCCTTTCTGAACTATTCAGGGGGAAGAGAGGGGAAGGGAAAAAAAAGAAAAAAAGGCTCCTGGGACTACTGTCCTCAGCTTTAAGAGCAAGATTCAAGTAGCAGAATATGGGACTATGGAGCCCTAATGTGCATGGCAGATGATGTCAAAACAAAACCAATGGAGGGTCATGAGGCTCACAACATTTTAAACCAGAATTTCCAGTTAAGGAGCTTACAGTCTGGGAACTTAGCCCTCCCCAGGTGCTGACCCAGCACTTCAAAGTCAGCAATAGTCTCTTTGGACACAGAGCATAAGACAAACATAGTTAGCTTTATCAGAGCATATTTTTGCTACTGTTGAATGTAAAAGTGTAATATGAGACCCAGTATAGTTTTTTTCTTTTTTTTTTTTTTTAATGCAGGCTAAAAATAAAACTAGTAATATTTCTCAGGAAAGAGGGTTTGATGCTTATTTCATTTGCTCTGATTTTACATCTCTGTAATGCCATAAAGCATGGCTACAATCTGAAAACTGTACTATAAGTGCAGAATGACTTTACCAGAGACAGCAAACTAATTTCTATCAGTGTAACTAAGAGCTAAGAATAGCTGCTACTTCTTAATGGCCTATCAGGTTTACTCTAAATCACATTAAAATGACAAAACAAACTAAACCAAAATAAAACTGAATCCTCTTGCTTTTATCAGCACACAACAGCATTACAAACAGAGATTCCATAAAATATATTTATCAGCATTGTGACCAGTTATAAGGTGTTGTCAGTACAGAGTGTTTATGTACTGTAGCATAGTAAAATTGTCCCCCTGTTAACTCTAAATCAGCCTCTGAACAGGTACTGGTGCTTCTTCAAACTGCCACCTAGCTCAGAGGGAAATGTCATTTGTGATGTCTGCAGTCGCATTTTTGCGATGATGAATGTCATGGTTGAATTGTGACTTCCTATAAAGGTAAAATTTGCTGGATTTTGTACAAATAAATCCTAGAGACAGATCATGGAGAGCTGTTTTGTTTTGTTTTTAAAGACGCAGTTAATTTTTAAGTGAGCAAATCAAGACCTGTAAACTTCAGTTTGATTAATGTAGTGTGTCATCTGCATGCTACAGCCATATTAACTCACACTTATCTCATCAGATCTCATAAACAAAACACTGCCAGGATTTGTCAGCATCCATATGTCTTCACCACCAAGTCTGGGTGACTGTCAGCCACATCCAAACAGCTGAATTAGCTTAGGCCAAATGCAAGTACTCCCCAAGCAAAGCATGACCCCCATTACTGTCTCTTAACTATTTCCAAACTCAATCATATTTAAGATATGTCCTATACTGAACTGATGGAAAATGGCTTGTTCTTTCTCCCCTCCCACTACTGAAGCAACAACTAAAATAATCCAGACCAAATGTTCTCCTCCACATAAAATATTTGTTGTGGTGCTGAACTGCTTTTTGGCATCATTGGATATATTCTCTAGCATCCTCCATGCTTCTTATCAGGAAAACTAAAGTTTGGTGGTAAATGAAGTAATTCGCATAATACAGTTACAAAAACACCAATTTTATAAAACTAAGAAGTTAATCAAAATGCTTTATAAAGCCTCATTAACGCTACAGACAATGGATAAACTTCTATAGGAGATCCAATTGCGAACTGGGACCTCAGTTTGTTCTGCAAATTGAGTACCTCAGCTTTTGATCCATATTACTTGGGAAGGAAGGGGTGATCTTTCAAACTAAATAATATCTTTCACCTTTATTTTGCAAAAATTTGCACAAGTAATCCTGAACAAATACTTTATCTATAATAGCTGCACTAATAAGGTAACATAGCCTTGATTCATAAAGTTATTTAGGAGCTCAGTTCCACAAAATCCATTGAACCTAATGCTGGATTTTTAGAGGTGTTCAGGACCTAGAAATCACTGTTAAATGCTATATGATCTTCAGTTTAATATATGTATCTCTTCCTTCTCGTAAAACAAAGTGTTCTCTACTGTATTTCATAACTGCCACTGAAGAAAGAGCAATAATAGCAAGAGAAAGACCTAGCACATTGCTTTTATGGTCAATAAATGAAATATTTCAGGTTTTTCTCAAAAGCAACATATAATTAAAAAAAGCCCACTTTCACTTGCAAATGCAAGGATTATTACCTCAGAAGTTCGGACTGCTCTCATATAGTGGTTTCATTAGGCAATAACAGCTACCTTTTGTCCATTCAGAACATGAAATTTGTCTTTTTCAGTCATCTAATGCTCTATGGTACTAACTTCCAGTCTTAACAAGTTCTCTTTTTTTAATTCTTCTTCTTTTTAAAATATTTATGTAAAAATGTTATCTTACTACTCTCTCTTCTTCAGGTCTCTAAGATTAGAAGTTATTTTAAAGCCACATATTCTCAAATATTTTTCTATTATTCTATGCTAAAGAAAGCTTCCTTTCTATAAGGGTCACAAAGCACAGTAACAGAGAATGTGTAACAAGCTGCCAGTAAACTTTGATTTAAAATGAAAGTTAGTTTCAGAACTAATTTCTTCATCCATGAAACTTGCAGCTGACAATAAATCCATTTTTCTCCATCTTAAAATGTAATTTTGAATTTTTTTTAAACCCAATCCTGCTAGGCACCACCCAGCTCAACTGAAAGAGCTTGTGAACCACCTTTGTTAGCTAAGTTCACATGCAATCAGCATTCGTCTCCACCTTCCACCAGTCTCCTCCAAGAACTGCACATAAGAACAGGAAAATTCTCATATTGCCAATGTAAAACCAGCAGGGCAGCGGAAAAGAGCAGGCAGCGTTATGAGCTGTGCTCTGCCTCACCACGGTGCGTGCAGCTACTACATCAGCTTGCTGCAAGGCGCACTGGAGGAGCGGGCGCCTACCTGTGCCCACTGCCTGCAGTCCGTCCCGTCAGTCCTGCGAATCCGCAGCAGCTTCACGGCAGGGCAGCAGAACCCTTTCATCATCCTAGGAAAATGCTTATCATTTCAAAGAGCGTCTCTTGCTGTCCTGGGGTGAAACTGGGAGCTTTCAAGGTCTGCTGAAGGAACATCACCCCCCTCGCAGACTCATCTAGGCACACAACCAGCTGCCGACCTGGGCGCTATCCAGCTGCACCACCAGCGGCAGGGGCTCCGCAGGGGGCTGGTGCCCCCAGCACCTCTCAAACCAAAGGGCCAGAACCCTAGTGCAACTGGCTGGGTTGGGCATTTGTTTTTTCTTCTCCTAAAACATATTAGGCAAGACAGGAATGTTTTATTAAGAAGCTTCAAAAAAGAAGTTTCAAACTTTGACAAACTTGCTGTTTGCATGTGTTCTGGAGAAGAAAAAACAAAGGCAAAAAAGCTCAAAGGAGTATGTTATCATACAGGTTTAGGTAGTAAGGCTGTAATTAGGAATCTGCCTCCCGAAGGAAAACACAGAACTATGACATAAATTGTCTTAAGGGAGAAATCTGCTGCTCGCACCCCCAAGGCTCGTTGTAACTAACAATTGCTTTTAGCTTTAATTGGAGCTCTGCAACAACAGTGTCATGCTCTTTCAGCTGGGGATAAACTCCCTCAAGTCAAGCAAAAAACCCTACATTTCTGGAAAATTTTAGCAAAGTTATTTTCTAAATGAAAGTCACCAGGGGCTAATAAAATTGCATAAGCCCTTAATTATACAACTAAATAGATACAATCAGATATTTGTCCAATATACAAATAAAATGCAATCAAACAGTAACTCTGAAGAAATGCTTGAATTCCATTTATTTATTTGTCCCCCTCAGGAACATTTTCACTTTTTATTTCCAACACAGCAAAATTTAAGGCTTTTAATGCAGCAAAGTACAGCTAAGACGTCCTACCACATCCCTGAAAGTAGGGCTGATTGACACCACTGCTTCTGTACAGTAAAAATAAAGTGTTTCTACTAAATATTTAATATCAATACAGAAAAGTGGCATTCAAATGGAAAAGGCTATATTTACAATCCATGTTTCTGGAATTCACTATTGATTTTAAAAGATTTTACAGGAATAGTGTTGGGTTTTTTTCTTTTTTTTAAACAGAAAAATACAGGTAAAAATATTTAGTTTTAAATACAAGAAGAAATTACAGCTATAAAGAAAGGTATAGGTAATCTCAAAATCAATGGACATTATCCTTCTCTTTTTTTCCTCTTTCCCTACTCTATGTAACCAAACATAACCAGCATTAAGACATGCATGACATATAGGAGAACATGCTTGACCCAGATACACAAAAAATACCAATTTTTAATGAAGAGGAGGAATTCTGACTCAAAACTGCATAACAACTAGCTCTAGAACTAACAATTAGGAAGAGCAGATTTAGCAAACCCAGTTTTTAAGGGATACTAAAACAAAGGAGAAGTGCTGCCTTTGCAAAGCCTCCCAGCACCACAGCACCTAGGGGAAGAGAGGCACCTGCTAACTACCAGCCCCGCTATAACCCTGGCACCAGTCCTCACTTTACAGGCACCAGCCTGCAAAAACTGAGCCTCCGAGCCCTGATCGGCAGCTGAAAGCAACGCTCAGGCTGTGCCTACCAAGAACACGCATCTCTGAGCGATCAGAATTATGCATTTTTTTCATTTTTCGTTGATGGGCACAGTGATAAGCTTTC
Organism: Dromaius novaehollandiae; assembly: GCF_036370855.1. Classification (NCBI taxonomy): domain Eukaryota; kingdom Metazoa; phylum Chordata; class Aves; order Casuariiformes; family Dromaiidae; genus Dromaius; species Dromaius novaehollandiae. Next base: position 18,178,307 of record NC_088106.1, read on the forward strand.
TTTCCCAGCTGAGCAAAGGCTTCTACTCCACTTTGAACAAATTGTTTCATTTCTTTCTCAGTCACACAAAATAAATTGGAAGGCGTTGCTCGTGTGCCATTCACCGAGCAATAATTCCTCCTGTTTTCACGCTGTGCCCCAAGCACACCAGCACCCAAGCCATGCCAGCACGCATGTCCCACCGACCGCCTCAGGAGGACCTCCACCAGGGAGGAAGGTGACACTCTCCACCGACAGCACCCTGGGTACCCTTGCTGTCAGGCTGCAGAGTCACTCCTGTGCCTTTACGTCCTGTCCCAGTTAAAATTTTATATGGGCATATCACGGCAAAGACCACCACCACATCCTGGCAGGCAGAAATAGCTGGCTGGACTCTGCACCGTGAGCTGCTCTTCCTGAGGGACTGATGCTGGGCAGCCCCCCACCTACACTAACACTTTAACTATCAGGATCACTGGGGCGGTCGTCACCTTCTCGTAGCTGTTTAGCTCAGCCCAATTCTTCCCCCAGCCAAGTCTGTCCCGCTAGCATCACCTGGTCGACGCACATTTGGGCTGAGTGCACTCAGAAAGCCCCAACCTCACCCATTAACATGGAGGGGGGCAGACCCTGTTTCACTCCTTCGAGGCTTGCATTACGTTCCTTCAGGCAAGGAAGGGAAGTGGAGGCAAGGAGATGCCGCTATTTCCCAGGCAGCTGCCGAACCCGTGCCAAGGGATGGCAGCAGTGCTGCCCAGGGTGGCAGGCAGGCGTCCCAGTGGGGGACCACGCAGCTCCGGCAGACACAGAACACAGTCATTCGGGCCTCCAAGGCGATTAAAGGAACTTGCCGAGGACCAGTATTCAAAAAGTTAGAAATCTTTTCCAGTCCCCTGGATTCGCCCTCACCCCCTATCTATAACGCTAATTATCTCAGTTTGACCCTGTTTGGGAAATTCACTATGAGAGAATGTCTTGGGCAGATTCACTCAAAGCCCTGAGATAGATGGGCTGCTAAACCAGAACGCTGAGTATTCAAACCAGTTTGGCCTTCAGTTGCACGATGAGACCGATGAACCGATCCAGAGGACACCATTGCAAATCACAGAATTAAGGCAGGCACATGAGGTGCTACAAATAATTCACAGCATGCAAATCATTACATTTGTTAATTTTTTTCTACTATTAAATTTGCTTTTACTTTCTAAGACTTTCAGAATTCAGGCTTATAAAAAGTGGAGTTACATAACTGATCTTAGGCAACAAGTACACAGATGACCACTAAGGTTTTTTGTTGTTGTTGTTTTAAACGTTACCAACAGTTTATTCCCTGCCATTCCAGAAGCAGCAAAACATTTTATTAGTTCTGGATCAGGCTTTATACACTCTTATCAAACATCTGAATGCAAGCTAATCTAGAATCACCTAATTCCCAAACCCACAGCCACCAACAGAGCTATAAAGTTGCGGCCGTAACCAAGTCACCAAGAATATGTTAAGACTGAGATTTTGAAATAGCTTAATTACAGCTCGTACAGATTGGGAATTGGCACCTAATTTGTTCCATCCCCAAGGAAAGTCCAATTGCCTCCTCTAAGTTCTTGCTTCACTTGAACAATATATTCAGAAAGAGTGGTAGCAAGTTGTAATGCAGGGCAAAACTTTAAGCTCTCCAAACATCTCTTACAATGCAACAGTCAGTTGTGTGTATTTAACTACCACATTTCAGGCATGTTGAGCTTATGACCTCTGTGATTAATAGCAATATGAATACAAAATACAAATAGAAATGAACTAGCTTTACCAGATGATTAAGGCACTTCAAATTTTTTCTCGTTATTGGCTCTATATGTTTGTATATATGAAGGTATACAAAAGAATTTGATAAACACTATGCATACACTTGATATTCTTGCACAAAAAGAGTTCTTTTCTATCAGGAATACAGATTCGAATCTCCTGAGAAAAATCCAACCAGAGCTAAGACTATGCTTAAGCCAGCAGTCCCTTACAAGTGACAACCTGCACATACAAGGGTCTTCTCCAAAAAAAGATTTGCTCTGCACTGGACATGCATTTGCCCAGGGTGCACCAGGCTTGCTTTCTAGCAATTGTTCAGGAAAGATGCACCCCACCTGGTCTTCTAAGCCAAGAGCAAAGAACCTCTTCAGACTCAAAGCAAAGAAAGAAGCCACTCAATGAATGACCAGGATGAACAGCAAAAATAAGAACTGCAGGATGAGCAGCCTTGGAGTGAAACATAAAAAACCCATACAAAACCTAGGACTTGCCAGGTGTAGCAATGTAGCCTGAGCCAAGGTTTGAAGGATAAGAGGCAGGATTAGGTCAGTGGGAGAGGTCGGAAAGGCTAATGCTTGGAAGAGACAGAGGTATGTGCTCACCACACAGCTGCAGCCCAGCTCAGAGCCTGCTTCCCCGCTTCCCCCAGAAGCAATGTCCTGGGAATCCAAAATTCACTTAAACCAAACCTTCCAGAAATTTAGTTTCTGGCATATCTTTCATGTCAAATAGAAAGTAAAAGGAAGAGGTGATTGGGAGAAGAAGTGCAGATGAAATCAAAGCTGAACTTTGAATATAACATATAATATGAAAGAGTATTATACATACAGTAGACACTGTAAATATACATAGCAATGCTAAGAAATGCTTAGATCTTTACATTTTTCCTCTGTCTCAAAAAACATCCCTCATTTCAGCCATTCAGGCTGTTGAAGGTTAGTTCTTTTCAAAAACCTGTTCCTGCAAAATGCAGCTCGTGCAGTACAATAGGGAATAACCATGGTTAACATTATTGAATAGTTTCTTGCTTCAGGGAAGACACTTGAAATTTTTAGTTTCCAAGCATTACTTAAATTGGTGATAAAAAGACCCTTCTAATTGTACCCACACCGGAACGTAAGATTTTAGAATCTCCGAATGTAAACATATTTCGCTGCAGGTATGCATTATTTAACCACAACAATAGTTCTCATTAAAACTTAACTCCATTTTTTTCAGCTCTCTCAAAACATCTGCTTCTCATGGTAGCTGTTTGTATAATTATAATAAACCAGACTTCTCTAGTGATGCTTCCTTAGCTGCACAAACAATAAGATTGTAGAATTTCTTTATAGCTTTGATAAACAAAGCTTTATTACAACAGAATTCATTAGTGCATTTTTTTTTTGTTATTTCAAATCTATTGCTTTAAAAGTTATTGCCACAACACTCGACTAGGTTGTCATAATTCTATTAGAAGCAAAAGGACTCTGACAAACTTGTTTTTATGAAGTCTTAATATAATTTTTGCTCCTAATTTAAAATATACCATAAAATTTGTACACAAGTCAAAGATGTAAGTCAGAAATTGTACATATATCAGAAGAGGAATAGCATTAAAGCATCAAATTATTGAAAGATTTGCCAGTTACTAACATTTGATGGCAAAACTATATAGAAGGAAATCAGAAGGCACCACAACAATGAATGATTCTATATTTTAGCTTTAAAACTTCAGGATGGGGCATTATGGACAGAACTGTTGGAGATTTGGTATAGATTCTTCAGATTATCAGGTTTGTACACTTGTCACAAATTTAGAAGATAAAATATATTAATAGTGACTAGCTGACAGTTACCACATGTCCCAAACACTTCCAGAAAACACATCCAAGACTGCTTTTTCTCCTGAAAAGAGATTTTCAACAAAAGTTCTGTGTGCCAGTCTGTATCTTGTATGACCTCAACAAGACTTGCAGAATTCACTTGCATGGGTCAGCTAGCAGAAATGGAAATTTAAACTTATTCACAAATATTTGAATCTAAAAGACAAAAATTTACTTAAATTCTTTCATACTAGTAAATATCACGCAGGACATATCACAGGAAACAAGTACAAAAGATACACATCCACAGTCTAGACAAATTCATTATAAAACAAACACTCTTGCAACTTGTTATGATTGCTTAGACTGATCTGTGACAGGTAATGGAAGCCAAATACCTGAGATCAAAACAGCCAGTGTCCTTTAAATTCTGTTGACAGATACCAAAAGTTTATAAAAGTTAACATTTTTCAATATTATCAGCCATTACTATTTTCTTCTTGGTTGTTAAATTAGCAGTTTGGGCATTGCCTTACATGGAGATGCTGAACATTCAGCAGCACAAAAAATTGCATGATTTTGCAAGCCATCATCACTAGGAGGCTGTTGAAATGACTGGTCTTAAACAGGCGTTTCAAAATGACCCTTCCAGGGTACTTTCTGTCCCAAAGTGTTCTTTACCCTTAGGAAACTTGAAAGCATAGTTATGTGAAGTCACAACAGGAATGAACAGAAATACTGTTCATCTGGTACTGTTCATCTATTTGTTCAGTCCCACAATTCTGTTTTAAATTCAGTGCCATATGTGATAATCTGTTAGCTGCAGATAGCAAGTATAGTTGTATTCGCCAAAAGTTTACAAACTTTAAGGCAAGTCTTATACGCTTTTGAGAGGAATTGCCTTCCATCACCTTATCCTCCCTACTCTGCCCAAAAATGTTCCATGTGCTAAAGATCTAAACTGTCAAATCCCTGACTGCAGGAACAGACCTTTACAATTTGAGCTAAGTTAGTCAATTAATATTGAGTTTTTTGCACTGGGAAAACAGAACACAGGTACTTACTGTTCATTTTTATGATTAACTTATAAAACAAACCCAGAACTTCACACTTTTAGAAGAGATTTCATGAGGTGCATGAAATATGACATCTTATTAGTATCACTAGGCTTTTTTTTTCTTTCTTTCTTTCCTCCTTATGAAAACTGCACACTGAGTGTTTGGGGATTCCCACAGCACAAAGCAAAGCAGCTGTTGGGCAGTCCTTCCATGTAGCTTTTGCCAATTTCACCGCAAATATTTCTTATAAAAGACATCCAATTCAACTGTTGGAGAACAGCTTAGTAACCTCTCAACAGGGACTTCATTTTCCTTAAACAGCTCCTGCACAGATTATTCCCTTCATTCCTGATGAATACACCATCAGCAGTTTTCCCCCCCATATCATGTATCATGCTACATTTCTCTATCTTATTAACTCTAAGTTCACACAAAACCAGAAGTCCTGTTTAAATGGAAAATGAATCCTCTGGCTGATTCAGAGGAAGAATAAACTCTCTGGGTCCCCTCATCTCTCATAAATAGTTTGCAGTACAATTATTTTTTAATTGTTTCCTTTTGGCAACTCTGCCTTTTTTTGTCATGGTGGGAAAACAGATGTCCAGTATCTCTAAAAGTTTCTCAGATTACTGTCAGAGTAATAAAACACCCAATTTGGAAAAAGTTCTGACTTTGTTCTTTGGAAAAGTTCAGGTTCCTCCTGAATACCTCAACCTTCCTTCTCTACCAGGCCACACAAGCTCGTATCTGAGGAAGGTTGGATGAAGACCGTGTACATTTCAAAGTAAGGCCTGGATTAACTCTAGAAACATGTGCTAGCACTGTTTTCACTTAGAGAAATGCACATTTCACAGGATTTCAAAGCCCCATCCCCTTTATTTTTTAATATACAAAGCATTATGTTCTGGAGGCCAAGAATATATTAAACCCATTAACTTGTCATTTATCTTATGACATGAAGGTTAAGGTGCCAATTGCAAGCCAGACATGAAATACTTCAAGCCTGTCACAGAATAGAACAAAATAATCCTGTTGACTACCCTGTGCACGTGCAGCCCAAGTGAACGTCCCCCACTGAGAAAAAGGACAGGAACAAGCAGGCACGCTATGTTATACAGACACATTCACAGAGACGGATATTCATCACATGCCAATACCCACAGACACAGACTCTCCAATGATCACAAAACACCAGGCAGACTCATCTACATTGAAATGAAGTTTCCTGACAGCATTTATTTATTTAAAAGAGGAAAGCTTAGATTTTGATGAAGAAAACAAAAGTATATGATCAAAGATTTTGGATTTAAATATTCAACCTGCCTAAGGAATCTTGGAAAATATTATTTATGCCATTTGACAATACTAAATTGTTGGAGTCCATACAATCTCTCATTAAGTGCATTAACAGATACAAACCTACAAAAATGAGAAATCAGTGACTATCTGTTAAAGATGTAAGTTACCTTTCTTCTAAGCATTGGGATAACTATTTGCCTCATTGAGGCTAAATCAATCTAGTCTAAAGCTAGGAAAAATAATGAGCTACATTAAAAGATTCAGGGGGCAAGAGACACATGCCAGTAGATGCACTGAACAGAAAACACATACTACAAGTTTGAGATTTTAGACTGGGACTGAAAACTGGCTATTATTCAGAGAAGCCCTGTCTCTGGCCTCTCTCCCTCCTCCCACCAGGATTAGCTACTCGACCAAGGGAACTGAGGTGAAATAAAATAAGTTGACAATTTGTATTATTAAGTCATTATCCTAATCTCATCTAATAATTATTATTAAGTCATTATCATTTAAGGGACTGGAGCATCTCTCATACAAGGAAAGGCTGAGAAAGCTGGGACTGTTTAGCCTGCAGAAGGGAAGGCTGAGAGAGGATTTTATCAATATTTATAAATGCCTGATAGGAAGGCATAAAGAAGATGGAGCCAGAGTCTTCTCAGTGATGCCCAGTGACAGGACAAGAGGCAACAGGCACAAACTGAAACACAGGAAATTCCACTTGAACACACAAAAACACTTTACAGTGGAGGTAGCTGAACACTGGAACAGATTGCCCAGAGAGGCTGTGGTGTCTCCATCCTTGGAGATGTTCAAAACCCATCTGGACGCTGTCCTGCACTACCTGCTCCAGCTGACCCTGCTTGAGCAGGGGGACCAGACCAGATGATCTCCAGAGGTGCCTTCCAACCCCAACTCTTTTACAATATCTCAAGTTCATCTCTTCTTTCCAATAAAACCTCTGTTAAAATAGCTGACCTGAAGTCTAGTCTCTCAAATCTTTAGGAGTCTCCATATCTTAATCAGAGGAAATGTTTTCAAAATTGCAGCTAGCATAAGGAATCACATGAAAGCTGCTTCTGAACTGAAAGCATCACAACAGGAGTCAACAAGAGGAGCCACCAAAGCTGGGATAGGGCATCCACTGACTCAGCTATCCCAGTCTGTTTGTACTGGCTATTCTGCTGCTTCAAGGCCTCCAGCTCCCAAGTGGATTTCTTAAACCCTTGAAACTTCCTCTCTGTACCTTTTGTGTTGATGGGAGAGAGCAAAGCTCTTATCATTTGCCTGACTAGCTAGACATGTATGAAATTACAATATATCACTTACATTTATCAAGTATCACTTGAACTATCTTTTTTAATTTTTTAAAGTAATCTATTTCAATTGAAAACACTTTGTATCACCTGGAAGCTAAGCCAGGACTTGTTCCTCTGCCCCATAAATGCAAGGTGTCTTTCTTTTTCTCCAGCAGCAGCAGCCAAATGCAACAGGTCACTGTGCAGAGCTTTCAGAGAGCTGGGTTTTAGCTGTGCAGGTGCAAAAGCTTCTGCTGCCCAGCCAGCAGAGCCATGCTGCTGTCAGAGGTGCCACCTCCAGGCAGAAGGGACTCTCCCCTTCCAGCAGCAGCTGCCACCGTTGCCAGTAACAGGCACCTACTGTCTGCAGCAGCAACACTGGTCAGCTCTGCTGAGGTGGAAACCTTTAGGCACTGTTTGCTGCCCAAGAAGCTCTTCAAGTCTTCTCCACAGAGAAGAGACATCCCGCCAGGTGGAAGTGGAGGGCCAAGCCTCACACAGAGGTTCCCAATGAGATCACACGAGTTCATGTGAAGGCCACTTACAGATTAATGACCAACCCTTTCCTCATGCAAGCCAATATATTGAAGTTATAGATTGTTTCCCACCCCCCCCCATTTAATAGAAAGTTAAATGAATGGTAAGTCATGTGTGCACCAAATTGTTATAAGCTGTTGAAAGCTATTGTTTCTTTTTTAAAAAAAACATTAAAGATAAAAGCAGGATGGAAATGGATCTGCAGTGATTCACATTTAAGTGAAGAAAATAGTTTTGTACAGTAAGTGTTGAGATCAGTTAAAGTCCTTCATTTCAGATGTAATTTAAAGGCCTCGTAAGCATAAAGTGATTTAATTTCTTGTTTCAAGCCAAATGCTGTTTTCTGTTAGTATAAAAGGGCTATTCTTTTACAGGACAACATGGTAATAATTCATCATCCTTGTGCTTTCAAAGAGATGAGACTCAATGAAAAATAGTTCATTGAAAACAATATTAACTTACATTCAGCATGGAAGATGTCTACGGGAATAGGTTTTTGTAAAGGTGAGGGGGCTTTTTTGTCCCCCATTGTACAATCTATTAGAGTTAAATTGTTATATTACCAAAATAAACTAGCCCTTACACTGTGTAAAGAGCATGCAGAAGTATTTAAGGTAGCTGTTTCAAAACCCAAGACGTATTCTTTCAGGAAACAGCTACTGAAAAGCAGAAAAAAAACCCTGAGAGCAGTTCGTGCTTACTAAGTAATATTTACACTGTGTTTGCACAAACTTTAAGCTTTTTTTAAACATGAGGCTTAATTACAGTATATGGCAAACAACATGAACATACTAAGGTTTGTCTCTAGCATGGGACAGTACAAAAGTAGATCTGAGTCATCTTATTGTGCCAGTTTTAAAGGCTAAGTCACTTATTACACTGCAGTGCAGAACAACAAGGCTGTAAAACCAAAGTTACTGCAGTTCAGTTACTGCCAGGGAGGTTTTTCTTTACAAAGAGTTCAAAGGAGAGCAATAAAATAGGGGCATTATTCAGCTTCAATATGGCTAAAAAAGCAGCGAGGAAGAAGTCATTTATTGGCTGATCCTAGGCATACTGAAGTCAATAGGAATTTATTGACCATAAATATTTTCTTTCTGTAGCTTCTCAAGTTATCAACAGCTTTACTGGCCTTCGATTATTTTATATTTTTAAAATTTCACTAGCAAGACTTAGGAGAACTACCAATAACTAGCTAGAAGGTAAGCTAAACCATTCTATAACACATGATAAAAAGAGTCTGTATTATATCGATACCAATGATCTTTGTGTAAAAAAACCTCTCCATTTAGTTTTATAAGTGGTATTCACCACGATGGCATGTCATGATGTAGAAACACTTTTCCCTCCTGAATGTTTTGTAGTTTCTAAAAAGTGCGCTTTTTTCTTACTGAGCACATGTTCACAAGCACAGTGAATTATCTGGTGTAGTTTCAATGTGTCCACAGACATGGCAGAACTGCAATAATACATGTGTAAACAATACCTTTAAAACAGCTGAGGTTTGATCCTACAGGTGCTGAATAGACCAACTGTGATCCAAGCAAATATTTAGCTCTTAGTGAATGCATAGCCATAGAATTTCGTGTGTATACAGTTAAAACCACATTTTCATACCTTATGGTCAAAGAGCACACATTAAACACATTATAATGATGAGATCGTAAAGCAGGGAATCTTGTTTATGTATACTAAAAAATGGAATATACCACAATAGGTATTCTTTCTCCTCCAAGCAGTTAACAGAGAAATATTCCTATTGTTTCCTCCATTATCTGGAATGCCTGTGTAGTACATTACCATTTCATATCCCATTCACATAATGTGACAAGGAAAAAGGGTTAATAAAAACAATTTGCATTTGCGCCAGCTCACTGCATTTGTCTTCATGTCCACAACACCTAACTTCGGAAAGGGCAAGTTTTGGAACTCGAATGGAAATAAAGTGAAAAGGTTATTAGGAACAGCGGGGAAAGGGCTGAAGAGAAGGAACACGGCTTCTAAGGACATTCCGAAAATGCAAGCTAATTTCACGGGACAATCTTTTTGTTTAAAGTTCAGTTTGAATTCAAAGATATCTACCTTTTATCTAGTTCTTGAAATGAGGTATAAATCCAGAGTTTTATTATTTTGCATCATCAGAAGTGTGCATGCTAAGAAACTAAGGAAACATTCTAACTAAAAGCATATTTATGATATATTTTCAATATAAACTCTATATTTCCAAAATATTGTCAGTTATACAGCAAAATATAAAAGGAAGTACATTTAATAGGAGTTTTGAATTATGCTCCCAGAACTTCCTACCTGCTATGCCAATACCGCAGTACCAACTCTCAGAGCCTTGATTACTTTTTTATAATACAGGGATGGGTCGGAGGGGGTGTTGGCCCAACATTTCATGACATATCTCCCACCATCTCTAAACAGCAGTTTCTCCCCAAAATGCAAGATCTCATTTCCTCTCCAACCATTTCTTCTGCATCTTGTTGTAGTCCTCCTGAAAAACATCCAAGTATTTCCCCACCCTATGACTGCTCCTCTCCACTGCCCTATTTACCTCCCCTTTTCTTTCCCCTGGAGTTCACACCTTTCAGCTGACAACCAGAAACTGGAGGCCCTTCCTTGCACCTAACAAGCCATGCTGTTTTTCTTGTTCATCCCGGTCCTTGAGAACGACCTGCTAAAAGGACCTCAACACCTCAGTTTCGTAGGGAAGTACATACATTCATTTAGCAGCTTAAGGAAAAGAGCTTCCTGAAATGGCCCTTTCAGAAACAGCTGAGGGCTGGCACTCCTGCACCCGCTTGTGCTCAGGTTACTCTTGGGTAATTCTGCCAACAATTTCTTTGCAGGCAGGTCGGCCTTTCGCATCCACAGCTTGTAAAACAGTGTTTTCCAGACTAAATAGTGTGGATACTGTGATCCCAGGACATGCAGGATACTGAGGGCAAATGCAAACATACAAACAGTCTCTCAGAAACAACAGATGTTGACGTTCTGGACATCGCTACCTTTATGCTATCTTAGAAGATGATAAAGACTTTATTAGGCTGCTCAGCAGCACTGTCCAGAATATTGTAGTGCTATTTGGCAATCCTTTTCAGGTTTTAATTTCAGCTAGTGGTGGAAGAGAACTACCCCACTGGTTCAAATCTAGTTTGTAGACAAATCCCCTGATGGCAAGCCATGTCCCAACATCTAAAGCTCTTCAACACAAGCTATCCTCAGTCTCTGCCCTGCCAGAGGTTTAACGCCAATATATTTTCTCCAGACTTGAAGTCAGATATGTCAAGCAGACCCAGAGATTTGTTGCATCAGCATCTCCTATTTGTTCCTCACCTACCAGCCTCTTTGGAAGCCCAGCTGTGTTTTCACAGTGCACTTCAACATTTGTCCAGCAAGACATTGATATCATTTGAGCCATGTTTCTAAAGTACAACCTCTAGAGCACATGTTGACATAGCTAGTCCTCCGGATCAATTTTCTTTTACTCTCATAACAATATTATCCATGTAGATTTTTTGACAATCTCATAATGGACTTAGAAACAATCAGTCAATAACTTCCTTATAGGACTGCAGTATATACAACCATAAAAAGAGCAGAAAATTAACTAACTTGTTGCCAAAGATTAAGAGTTGTCCAATTCCACCACCTCCCAGATGCAAAAGATTACTGTTAAATCCTGGCAAGTAAAATTAGGCAGCTTGTTAGTGAAGCTTACTCATCCATTAGCAATTTAAATTCCTGCAAGGATCAAAATACTTGAGTATTTGGCTGCCAGAATATTAATAGCTAATACTTTTTGTTTATATGTAAATATCTGAAGTTTGTATCAGAAGCTAGTTGCAAAGAACAATGTCAAACTACTACTGCTTTTGAAAAAGTTCTTAGAACTCACAATACTCATTTTTTCTGATGCAGTTTTATTAATCTTTGCCTTCACAATTGGGATCACAATCGATATCACATCTATTCTACCTGCATAAGAGAAAAAAGGTACAATTCTGCCCATCACAAGATCATTTTGTTTCCCCTTGATGGAGCTCTCAGGGTTTAGTATGAGTGAGAATGCTTCTTTCCACACACTAGCCAAAATGATTTGGACACACAATAGAGAATCTGTACCTTAGCTCAATATTATTCTACAAATTCATAGACAAAGGAATAGGGAGACAGCATAATCATGAATGAGGGCATCATAAATGGGTATCATAAATGCTCGTTAATGAAGTATTAAATGCTGTTATCTTGATCTAGTAGCAGGAAGTAAATGAGAGTCAGATAACCAAGACTGAACTGAGCTGAGCTATCAGGTTCTCATGCAGCAAGTGAAGACCACAGCACATAAGGCAAGCAGTTAAGCATCCTCATAGATAGGCTAAGGAAGAAGAACTGAAAATGAGACTGTTCTCAGGGCAATAACCAAGGACATTCCTGAAAAAAGCCGAAATCAGAGAGAGCCAAGACAGCCCTTCCTGGACTGGAATCTTTTGGAAAAATCAGCTAGATATCAGATGCCAAGGTTGCTGTAAACTTGTTATATAAGGGGCAAGCTACGTGCTTATTTTACATTATTCGCAGCTTCATACTGCTCATTGAGAAATGGAAAAAAGCTTTAATGTGGATTTAGCTGGTGCGGTACAAGCTAATATGCTGTGGCAGCGGCTGAGGCAATTGCCCTTCATTTTTGCTGCTCTTACTGTGGCAGAGTATCCTACAAGAGAGGCAAAAACACCTCAAACCATTACAGACCTGGGAGCCAGAAACTGAAAGATGAAGCCTTTTGCCCTTCACAGTGCCAATAAGTTTCAGAGGAACAGCAAGTTATTGATCAGTCACAAAAAGTACTAGGAGGCAGATCATTATACTTACATCAGTAAATATTCCAACTTCTACAAAACGGCTCATGGAGATATTGTAGGGGACCCTGAGAGTCAAAATCTGGATTATAAACAAGGATTAAAATAGAAGCTGCAATCATGAATGGAATATATCCCCTTCTGACACTTTCAGCCTCCTAACTTTTCAGTCTTCTGCTTGAAGTTTTGAGGTAGTTATGTCCAAATATATCTCACTGCAACAGCATGGACTCACATGATATTGCTAGCGGTTTACTAGAAGCGTGAAATACCACAACAAAATTTATAGTCAGTAATACAAAATGTCGTCTTCCTGCTCTGTGAGTGGCTTTCATTTCAAGAAGATTCTGAAAGCATCAATATAGTAATGCTGGATCCTAATAAGCTGCATAGGCAGGTTCTCACCATGTTCATTAACTCACCCATAGCATTCTAGCTATAAGCTACACGCACATTTTCCAAAACCCTTCCTTTCCCTCCTACTCGTTTGTCTAGGATTTTTCACTATAATTACACTCAGGAAGAAAATTATATAGCCCATCATGACAAGTGAGTCTTGATTAAGCTTTTATTAAGAAATAATAAAAAGCAAGATGGAGAAGCACTGATATAGAAGGGCTTTTGCCCTTCTAGCAACAGAATAAGTTAAACTGTAGAAGGTCATTCTAGGAGAAAAATGCGTGCTTTCTCATTTTCTGGGTGAGGGTTTCAAGAACTTCCACAGATAACTTGCTGCAGAGGTCAATGCAATCCATGATATTTCCTTCCAACACACAGACTTCTTACTACAGCTGTACACAAGTGAGTCATCCCCTCTGCCCATCCACAGATGATGTGTCATACCAGGGTGCAGCCTAAGATAAATGGATCTAACAAGGACTTTGCACAGCAAGAGCAGTAAGAGCCATTCCCAAAGTGCCAAAGCCTATCCTCAAATTTCCCAACAGAAACTCTTTAGGTCAGGCTTGTCTAAACATTGCTGATAGTTCATTTCCAGACTTTACTTCCCAAAGGGCATGTGTTCAAAATCTATTGCACTGCTTTCTCATCTGCTCACTTCCCTACTCTACCATTTACGGATATAAAACCAGGCAACTTCCACAAACTGGAAATGGGCATGTCCCAGAAATTATCGTAACGTGCGTATTAGACTTCTGCAGCAGACCAGAGCCTTTTGAGGAGCCTGTCAGTTCTCAGTTCCCATGTATCTATTTTCTGACATGAAGAAGGAAGTCCAAACAAATGTTCTAGCAATAAGAAACAGGTACCCACGCTATAGCAAAATCTCTCTTTTGAAACTGAAAATAAACCTTAAAGGGAAAGTTCAAAATCAAATCTGAAGAGCTGGGTTTTTTGTACTGTTTTCCTAAAAGGAGTTTTAGTCCACATAATTGCATAGATCCAACCATAAAATTCATCACTAGAGGAGCAAATGACAGAATCTAAGCTCTCTTACCTCTGAGAAGTATTTCCTTTCAATAGCTCTGGTTTTCCTTCATCTGAAGTTGCAGCCAGCCTTCTTTGCCGATAGACACCAGCTATAGATCATGTGAATCAGCAGGGGCACATCTCAGATTTATAGCTTTATGAAGCATCACAGAGCAGCAGAACTATTACATAGCATCTGCAAGGGAATGGAAAATTATTCAATACAAATAACGTTCATATCCTGTTTTAGTGTTTCATAGAAAATTGCTAACAATGGGATGTCTCTAATTATGACATAATCAACATTAGTTAATGAGACTAGTTTGTTATTGTAAGTTAAGTTTTGTGTGGAAGATGGTGATGGGCTGAAGACAAAAGGAGGTGTTAATCAACCTATAAATCTGATCTTCAGGGAGCAGTTCATGCCAAAGCACTTGCCTTCTAGAAAGCCAAGAGGCATTTCTCCTACTATATTGTTTATAACTATGTTTTTATTTTTTTTCCCCTCAAACTGGAGCCCTGCAGATTATTCCATGGGGGCCTGCAAAAGGCAAATAAAGGAATAAAGCTGGTCAAGAGACAAAATCTCATAATGGAGTCAACGCCTTCTTTGGAACATTTACACAGTGCAGAAGTCAAAAGATGAAAATATTGCTTTACAGGACGCAGGGTGTACTTTTCCCCTCAACAAAGGCAGCTGCAGGGTCTAAAAGCAGTTTTTTCAGTCATGCCTACAGCTTTCGAGACAGCTAAGCACTTTCATAGGCATTAACCTTGCTACGTCATTGCACCATCTGCATTCGAGATCTGCTACTGAGCAGAGGGAGCAGGTTCCCCAGGCCTTTCCCCAGCGGGCAATCTTGACTTAGCCGAGCATGGGAAGGGAATCCTGTCTCAGCAGCATACACTGCCCTCCTTTTAGATCCAGCATAAAACCACCAAGCCACATTTGCATCAAACACCCTAAGCACTCATCGCATTGTGCCTCTGCTTCAGGAATTCACAAAAACATCAATAAGCTGTGACCAGCAAAAATACTTTTTCCATTATCAGTCTCAGTGACCACTGAAAAACTGAGAACATAAATTTGCCATAATTTTGGTAATGGGTACAGAGTCACCCACCCAAATGGATTTTTCTCTAAATACAGACAAAAATTGAGCAGTGTAATACTACAGACTTCCACTTATCAAATATATCACTTAGTGAAACAATACTGTTGCTAAAATTCTGAAGATTGAAGGGAAGATCATTAGCATGAACTGATTTTCATTGCGCTTGAAAGAGCACAAACTTGCATAAATAGTTAGTAAAGGGCACCTTTAAATAACTTCCCACTCCTTAGTATTACTTAGTTCATTTTCAGATACAAGAAGTATTGGCTTCAACAGAAGTCTCTTTCCTGATTAAGGATCTCGGCTCAGCTCCCAGCTAAGCTGGCTCAATTACATTAGGGACCAAACACCAATTACATGAGTATTATGTTCTATTTAGAAAGTAAAATAAATAAATAAAAAAAGTTAGCTTTGGGTTTGTATGGGCACATAGGACTTTGTTTTTAAACATTTTTTTTTGTAGCAGTTTTACATTTAAATTAATATGAAAGAAGAAACAACTCATCTTGGAAAGGTCTCCCTAGCTGAAAGGCATTTTGTCTCTTGACAGAGTAGTGGCATTTGGGAAGTATGCTAAAAATAAAGTAAAAAACAAAACAACAACACACACCACACACAGACTAATTCAGTCAGAAGGGATTAAGTTAGTTCTGAAACAAAACCATAACCCCTCTATGATACTGCACTTTTCGCTGCTGCTTTAATGAGTCACCCTGTATTGACTTTGCTTAACAAGAACTGTTTGCTAATACAACATAACTAGCAATACAAGCTATTTTCTTATCTGAAACAACAGGACACCAATTCTTTCCTTGGAGAGTTAAAGTTTCCAATTTTACCCATGGCTACTTTGCATTTTCTTTAAGTAAAATTAGAGTTCTTATTTATGTGGCTGTTCAAAGAGTTGTTATTTTATTTACAGTTAAATCTCATTAACATAACAGCTTCTTGTCAGATGTCTACATTTTTAGAGGAAGAGATGTCCCAAAAAATCATAACAATAATGAATCCAAAAAGGCAAAAAAAAAAAAAAGAAAAAAAGTTCTCTTCATATACAGTTTCAAAGCACAGTGAAAATTATGCCCAAAGAATCTACAAATCCTGAGCTATTGCCTAGCTGGAGCCTCTGTATGATTTAAGACATTTCAAAATCTCTCTCGTAAGGTAGAAAAATGGTATTATAAAAATAATTTTGCTTTGACTTAAATTTTACATCTAGAATATAATGGAATATTCAATATTTACCAAGACAGTTCCACAAAGTTACTTGACACTGCTCAAGTGGAAGAATGCAAGGGAGGGCATGTTTGTATGGGACAGCTTCGTGAAGATATCCAAGTATAAGCAAAGTATAAAAAAATATATATTAGTATGTGTGTGTTTATATATATATATATATATATATATATATATATATATATATATATATAAATCAATAAAAACACATATAAATAAAAGCAGCCATGGCTAATTTATTCCGACCGAGCAGTCCATAAGCAGACTAAATGACAACATGAAGGGGCCACACTGCTTCTAGTGCTTACAGTGACTGTGCAGTCTGATGGAACATCATACTGCGTAAACAAAGACTAAATGTACATGGAGATTTAACTCATTCTGAACAAATCCAGTTTTCTGATAAAGTATCAAAATTGTTTTCAGATTTGCCAAAAACTATCCTTTCCTGCCTAAATAGGCTTTAAATCTGGCTATTAGAAAGCAATTTTCTGTTCAGTAGGGAACCAATACGCAAGCCCAGAAGCAAAAGGCACGAGTCACGGTCAATCTGCTTTAAAATTCAGCAATTCTTTTCCAGACAAGCCTCATCTTCGAGGGTTAGGCCCCAAAATCCTGCCCACTAGGCCTGGTCGAGCACTCAGGCTAGCGCTGAACCCTCAGTG
The DNA here is from genome assembly GCF_036370855.1 of Dromaius novaehollandiae. NCBI lineage: Eukaryota > Metazoa > Chordata > Aves > Casuariiformes > Dromaiidae > Dromaius > Dromaius novaehollandiae. The sequence goes on from NC_088106.1 coordinate 18,195,389, forward strand.
CCCAGAAAGGGTGTCTTAATACTGAAACCAATGCTTAACACAGGTCTAAGATATGCGCGCAAATATTTGGTATGCACATCAATTAAATCTTACTTGTAAAACCAAATAGCATCCCCAGCTCACATTTTCTTTAGTGACAGAAACATTTGAGTAAATGACAGCATATTTGCACCCTTGGAAATGCTCATTCTAAAATGGGCACAAAGCATGTTGACAGGACAAGGGGGCAGGGGGGAAGGAAATCAATATGTTTTTTTCATGGTCAAAGCCTTCATTTGGAGGAATGGCTAAGCAGCACTGACCACAACCACATCAATCAATTTGATTAGGTATAATTTCACTCACTCACACAATCCCCTTTAATCACCTCAGAATATCCACAAAATTGGTGCTTGGGAGACTAAGAACATTAGATTTTATTTCTTGCAATGATAAAAATGGCCTTTTTTTTTTTTTTTTTTTGATTTTCAGAAAAAAGTCTCACTAGTGGGTTTAATTAGCCAGCAAAGATATCACCAGTGCTCTCCCATGCTCAAGGCTTCATAAATAATGAAGAAAAAAAAAAAAAAAAAAAAAAAAAAAAAAAAAAAAAAGCAGCTTTGTAAAGTGTCTGGTTAAACCTGGCAACTAAATCCAATTTAAGCATCTAGATAAGAAGCTTGATTTTAAGAGGCATCTGTTTTCTGCACCTTCACGCCACTTTTCAGTAATCGCTCTTTTCCATACATATCCTTAACGTTAAGAATTGCTTCCTTCAAATTCAGTGATTTAGAGGCACTTTTCTCAGCATTAAGGCTTCAGTTTTTATTAGAGAAAATACGAGGTGATTGCAAGTCATTGGTATTGCAACAGTATATCAGAAATTCAGAATGGAGGAAAAACCCACAGTTCTCCAAGGTCACTTACATACCTAAAACCATCTCCACAAATGGAAATTATCAAAAGGTCAGACATAAAAAGCATCAATTCATAAATACTAATTAGCACCTTGCCAGTGATTGCATGATAACATTTACTGATGCATAATTGAATACGAAAAATTAAAAAACAGAGAGCGTGGGTAGATTTAATAATTCATTCCTCCCACACTCAGAGTTTGACTGTTTCTTCTAACAAGCACAATTAGATATTCTTACTTCCTTTTTCTTTTCTTCTTCTTCCTTTGTGAATAACAGATTATCATTCTGTCTTTTTAATATTCTTGTGTTTAAAGCTAAAGGGAGGGGGAAATCGTTGCAATGAGCATAGCAAAATAGCAACTCTAAAATGCTAAGTGTTGTAATTCATAAGTTTTTGCTTCATTACTTGATATTTCTAGAACTCTTTGTTTCATAAACAACAGGAATTAAGTTACACAATTAAAGCGGATGCATCTTCCCTCAAACCTTCTCCCAAGATTGCATGCCTGTGATCCAGCACATTTATAATGTATATTTGTATACACATATGCAAAAAGCCATCATCCACTATCCCAAAAGCTGTGTGGTGGATAAGGACAGCTCATCTCCACTGTCACAGTTTTGTCCGAGTAGACAAAAGAATCAAATAATATACACTCTTAAATATTAACAGGATTAGTTATGTCAAGTTGTAACTATCTGGATGGAAGCACTCTGGTTTGAGAGCAGCCACAGTGAGCTCATGCATCTTCAGAGTGCACATAAGAAAAAAGATGATAAAGATGATGCACACAGAAAAAGCAGCCAGCAACATGGTCGTGTAAAATGTGGAAAACCACGTATAGGTCTGGCGACCGAGAACATTAGGAGCACAACATAATAAAGCAACTATCAGCTACAGCGGAAGCATCAAAGTCAAATCAAAAGTGAAAATACTTTATACTTCAGCCAAAACTTAAAACCTTATCTTTTCACAATATTTTGTACTGCCAATATACTCTGCAGTCCAATGCTGGGACACTACAGATTAAAAAAAAAAAATCACAACAGTAAGGCACACAATTCTCCAGAAGCTATGCGGAAACCAAATTTCTGCAACACTTGACAGAACATACAAAAAGAAACCAGGATTTCGAGATCGGCCTCCCAGCACATGTACCAAAACAGTTAATCTGTGGAAGGAGTTTGACATTTAATGTCATAAATAGGAAAGAAAAAAAAAAATCCTCACAGTCCCCCAAAACCCTTTCAAGAACACAGGAATAGGATTCTCTAACTCAACAGCATTCACAAAACACCTTCCCAAACATCATTCGGTCCCACACTTAAGGGCGAAAGGAACAGCACTTGAACCTCCAAACCTTCTAGAAGAGCAAATCCTACTAGAGTCACAGGTAACTCACATAAACCAAAAAGAGGGCAGGGTGCAAGAACTGCTTCACCCCAGTTGCACATTCTGTAGTGAGCACCAGCCACCTACCTTATGCTTCTGCACAACATCTGGAACTAAAATTGTCTTCATCTCCTTTCCAGGAAACCATAGAGTACAAAACATAAGTGTGACCCATTCAAGAGCCATTCCCCATGCCTATAGCCAGCTCTGCAGGCCTCCAGGAAGATACAAGCCAGAATTGTTTGCAGTATTGCACAAGTGAGCTTAATTATGAGTTAATTAAGAGTGAAGGGACTGCTAAGCCCTCTGGCAGAAAGCACACAGGAATGGAAGCCCTTCAGAAACCACTTTGCTTCTTCTGGGTCTGGATCAGGGAGATGTTGGCTGTAAAGAACTGGAACGCAGCAGCCTCTCTCCCAGAGCAAAATAATACGCATACCGTTAGAAATAAACCACATGAAGCTGGTCCTCCATCCAGTCATACCCCACAGACTTATTCTAGTGAACCTAGTTAAAATTCAGCTGAGACAACAAAAAGTTGTAATTGGGGAAAAGAGCTATTAGAATATTTCTTGCTTATTTACTACACTCAGATCTAGTAATGCTGCACTCCAAATGTGCTATACAATTCACAAAGTAAAGTCATCCTAGCCAGCATTAAAGAATAATTTTTAAGAATTAAAAATGGGTGTTTTTTTTAATCATTAACATGCATCTGCCTCCAGATTCCTTGGTCCATAGATGGCACTATGTTTTGCATAACACATCTTTTACCTTACATTTCACCTTTGTGACGTGTGACATTAATACACCATTAAAGTGACAGCTCTTTCCAGTGATGTATTAGTTTAACAGTTCACATCAGATTGTCCTAGAAATTATGTTAATGGACAGATCAAGTTCCAATAAGGTACTCTGGCCAAAGAGGACTGTCAAGATGGATTCAGCTAACAGACAGGACAGCACGAGGTCTAGAAAGCAGAAGTGTCACAACCTCTAAGCGTTTGGAGGTGGACAGCTTGCACTTAGCAGTACTGGGGGAAGAGGGATAAAGGCAGGTGATCCCGAGAAGGAATTCCAACACATGGCATCACGTTTCTGTCATCGCTCTTCTGTTTTAACATATTGCTACCACTCAGCTGCTAAGTTAGAAGGGGTAAGGGTCTGTCTTTCCTTACAGTTTATCCCTTCAGTCCCTTGTTTGTAGAATGGCTCCCAGCCGCCACCAGCGTGCTCCCACAGCCACGCACAGACCCCGTGGGGGACACTGCCAGCCCTCGAGTCCCTGCAGGGGCAGACAGGGGCTTGCGCTCAGGCAGCGGAGCGGGGAACAAATCTTGGCAAGACCAAACACGGCAACAAGATATAAACTACAACTGTAGAAATAACGAAGATACAGTCAGGTAAGTTAACCTGATTGAAGTAGTCAGTTAAATGGTTCAAACCGAGTGACTTGACACGACCTAGGGTAGCTGGAAGCAGTGTGTTAGCACAAACACACAAGCAGTAGCACAGCCTCTGGTTATTTCCTAAATCATTTTAAACGATGATGTTTTAATAAGAGTTTTCTTCCTTCAGTGTTTGAAGTTGAGAAGTACTTGCCTCTTGATTCCTACCTTGAGTCAGATTTCATCATTTGGTTGACAGAGGTGCTATGAAAACAGAAAACAAAAAAGCTTCAAATTCATCTGTCAGAGCAGTACGAGCGGGTGTAAGCGTTTCAAGTGCTCTCCCACATTCTCACAGCAGAGTCAAGCCTTTTTGCCCCAATTGATTCCTATTATACCGGGTTTCTTGGGCACACTAATAAAGGCCATAAAGGTTACAGAGGAGGTGGGGGGGGAAATCAAATCAACATTAAGGAAAAAATGGTTTGCTTTGCTCAGCTCAAACTTGAAGGGTTGAGTGTATTCCATATTGCTTGTAACTGGTTTAAGTGACCAGTAATAAGGTAAGGCATTTTTACAATGTATTCTCAAGCACTGAAGCTCAGCTTACCTGGTAAAGCAGAGACACTGAACCCTAGCCTCCTGTATTTTTGGTGAGTGCTTTAATGACTATTATATATAAAAAAAACAATCCCTAAAACAAGAACGATCACCCCCTATTCCTGCTGTGTTAAAGAGCTGGCTGTTGAGCTTTTCAGTAAGAAGCTCAGGAGAGCAGAGCAGATGCCGCCCGATTGCCTGCGCAGAGGCAGGGAGGCGCCCGCTTGCAACCCTGCACCAGGTGTCCCAGCACCAGAAAAGAGCAGTATGAAAACAACTGGCATTTTCGGTATCTGCTCTCAGCTTTAAGTTCCATGCCTAAGAAACAAAATCAAGCTTTTTCACTGTGAAATTGCTTTTTAGATCTCAGTTATGGTTCTTCAAACACCGTCACATTTTTTTTAGCCAAAAAGAAATTTTTTTAAAAAAAAGGTATTGCTGAACAATTTCCTTTCATTCTCATTATGAATATTTTTGAGGTTCTGGTCTTGATCTTTCAAGTTCACCAGGTGCTTAAATTTACATTTCAATAGTTTAATTTACAAGTTACACAATTGATTGCAGGCTTATTGTGTGTGTAGACTTTTGTTTGCTTTTTAACATCAAATAAATAAAGTGATTCTATCATTTCTACATTTTATTGCATCTCAAATGAAAGGACAGATCATTTGAGCATGAGAGGAGAAAAGTCCTTCTGAATACAGTCATATTAGGATAACAAGTATTATACAAACTTAAAATTTCTCTACTAGACAGAATAAAGTATTAGAGAAAACAGTCTGGTACGGAAGATTTCCTTCTTCTGCCCACAACTTCAGAGCGACCATCATTTTTTAATTGGTTCATAGTGATTCACTTGCATAGATTGGAACATTGATCAAAGAGTCACTAGACATTTCTCAACACTAAGAAACGCTTTCCGCTCACCGCTGTGACAAACCATCCGCTCATCCTTAACGCGGCGGGACAGAGGAAACGACAGTCCATCGCACTGCAGGGAAAGGCTTGGGGGGTAGGGGAAGGGGCTTTGCATGTTGGACTTTCTAGATGAAGGCAGATTACATACACCCGGAATTTGGCAGGCTGGGTCTATGAGACCTCAGGGACTGAAGTGTCTATAACCCCTTGGCAATCTTTCAGGCTCTGTAGTAGAATTAGTCCCTGATGGGATTTGATTTACACTACAATGACCTCAGATATCAGCAAAAAGGTGCCCAAATCAGAGAATACCATGAACTGTGTATAAAGGGGCATAGGATAAATGAGAAGCGTGTTATTGGTATGTCAACATACATCTCCTTTTTGTTGTTTATTCTTTTTGAATGATACCTTTAGAAATCATTACCAAGTTTGATGCCATTTTCACCTAAACCTGAATTTTCACAACACATTGAACTAAGGAGAGGAACTAAATCTGCCTCCCCCTTCAAGCTGTAAAGTCTCTTTATCTAGTATGAAGTATCTCCTTGGCCTGACCTTAAAGTCTCTGGGACTCCCAGAGTAAGAGCTAATACAACTCACCATACAAAGCTCACTGCTGGCCCAAACCACTGCCAGTGATGGAAAGCAGAGCGCCCCACAACACGCGCAGCTGCCGGCACACCCTCTTCGGTGGCCTCATGGCCGAGATGCAGGACATGCTCGCTGGGTCAGCGCCAAAGACTAGTGCATGCAGACACACACAAAACTGCCTTCAGCACAACAGCAAAGTAGAGATGCTCCGTGGAGAAGGATGAGCCACTCTTCCTGCCTCCTTCAATAATGCCAGCTAAAAGCAGTTGTTGATGTATCACCACCTATATTAGCTACTTAATTGCTTGTCTCCCCCATGGCATTGAACTATCAATACCACAAGCTCTCTGGGTTTGGTAAATGTACTGCCTTGCAGTGGTTTTGGGGTTTTTTGTTTGTTTGTTTTGTTTTTGGTTTTTTTTGGTTTTTTTTGTTTTTTTTTTGTTTTTTTTTTTTTTGCTCCTGAGAAGACATTCATTACTTCGGCAGATGCAAATCCCATCAAACTACTACTTTCACAGTAAGCAGTTTAGGAGGTTTCACAAGCCTACAAACACCTCCCCAGAATTAATTTGCAACTTCTTATCAGCTAGAGGACAAGATGTCACATAGACAGAACTAGAGATAGCTGAGTGACATTGAAAAGGATCACAGTCCCACTAGCCATCCCAAAGTCTTCGCAGCGCCCGTACACCACAAGAGATACACGCTATACATGGAAACCACCCGCAGCAGGTTCACTGCTACAGATTCATGACTATTATTACAAAAAACTCTGGTGGGAATAGATGAGCAAGTGGAGGAGGTAAGAGAAAATAAAGATGTTCAACCAAGCACATGAAAGCAAACAGTGACAGACGTTAATATTTTGCTCTTCAAGGAAGAAATACCACAATGACTTTTCGTAGCAATTCACAGAATTGTGAAATCTTTGGTAGAAGAATGACACCTATGAAGAATTCTGCTACAATGAGAAAGAACATGTGACTCTTGTATAGGAAAGCTTGTTTCACCATTTTATATCATCACTAAAAAACAAGTTAGAGAATTATATTTTGATGTCTACTCCATAATAAAAGCAATTAAGATTTATAGAATGGAAAAAAAACGATGGCTGCTGGTTTTGTTTTACTGAAGCTTCTATACTTTCTGCAAATAGGCTAGCAAGTTGTCTCAAAAACTCTCTCTGATTCCCTGGAACATGTTAGCTTTCCTAAACTTCTTTTCAAATAAGACTGCAAGATTAAAGTAAAAAATTTACCAGAATACTCAGGCACATGAAGTTTTAATCTTGCATAATTTACTACAAAAGTGTTAGTAGAACTTGACAAAAAGAAAGTTGCTTCTTTGTCCTGAGCAGATATAACTCATTCAAGCAGAAGAACTATCAAACAATTCACAGCCCCTATAAATCTCTCTCCTTTGGTCTGCATGAAAGATGATACTAATAAATATGGCAGAAAAGCAAAAGAGAATATCCTGCCAACGATTAAGCAAAGTGTTTTCAAACTAGAATGAATGAGAGGGCCCATTTAATATTGGGACTGCTTTCTGACAGTTTTAATTTGCACCTCAGAAGAAAAATACACTCCAAGATTTTGTCACCATAATGGTTTTGCTATTACATTAGCTAGCAATTACTACACAATGCAGTGCAAGTTGACTAGGCTTTAAATGCCAGGTCCCAATTTCCAAACCTGCTCAGGCTATTATTTCACTGTCTTCCATGTTTTGAAGGAGAAATTTAGCAAGATTACAATTGCAAAAATTAATATAGCTACAAACACTATTCTCCGACAGCATGCAATGAGGTAGAAGGGATATTGGTTGTTGTTTACCTATTCCTTTGTTATTTACAATATTTAAGAAGTAAAGCACAAGGGTGGAAGCCAGGAAGTGGGTTTTTTTCCCCCTTCTTCCTACTTTTGTAAAACCATTAAACTAAACTGGGATAGATAATTATCTTGCATTTGAGGAGCTTCACAATAAACACGTTGCATTGGCTCAGTGCTTGGGTTTGGGGACGATACAGCCACTGTTCGTATCTACTGTCGACTCTGCAAACTTGAGGAATGGCAGTCTCTCCAAAGAGCCCTTGTAATTCCAGTTTTGCCATTCCCTGCACTATGGAGCAGGGAATGGAAAAAAGAGTGAAGCAGGGCACTGAGGTTTCTGAGCGTTTCCATCATCTAAATGCTTGCTAGCAAAGTTTAGTGCAGAGTTTGATAATATCAAACGCCCCTGCTTTAAAACAACTAGTTTACTATTTCCTTGAGTGGTTAATTATAGAGCTTTATATACAAGAGCTTCAAGGCTTCTACACAGAATAAATCCTATCTAAATGTGATACTCACTTCTGTAAACAGCTAAAGATGTTTTCTTTTATGAGCTACTGCAGTAGTCTTTGAACTATAAAGACTGGATTTATTAGGAATGAAGGAGAGCAGAGATGCTGCTGCAAATCTCTACTTGCTAGGAAACAGTTGCTGTTCCTTCCCTTAGGAGACAGTACACCTGCTCACGTTTCTGGCTGAAAAAAAGTGGAGTCAGGACCTATATTTTCTGAGTTATTTAAGGTCTATTTGTATAAGCCTATAGCCAAAGAAATAAAGGCCAAGATCTGTGCAACAAAAGTAAAACAGAGGAGTTTTCTGCACCTTGTCTCCTCCTGCATTTCCACACAGATTTAACACAAATCCAAGCACGTTCTTACCCAGCACACCCACAGTACAACAAATGCCTCTTTGGAGTCAGACCCTTTTATCTGTGTTCTCCTAGTAGGAGGCAGTGCTCTTGCCATAAAAATTACAAAGGATGTTGGGGTGTTTACTTTTGGCCCTTCTTCTCTTTTCATCTTCTGTAGTGTCTGTCAAATCAGAGCTGAAGCCAGGCAGTCAGCATGAGCAAAGTTGCTCATAGCCGTGTGCACATCAGGATCCCAAATGATGAAGTTACATGATCTCAGGAAGGTTCATGCAACTCCAGAAATCCAGCCCCAAGAGGGTTTCAGGGTTCTCATCCATGCCAAGCCTCTTCTAAATGTGGGCTTTTTGTGGCAAGAACAGAGATGAGCTTTCCCTATTTTTGATTTCAGTTTTCCATTTCACACTTAAGAGGTATTACTCATCCAGTAACACTATCTATTTTGACCACATACCACAGTGGCCACATTAGTGAATTGGCCAGCTGCAAATACTCAGCTTTGATTTGCTGACTACTGTTTCATGCAAGGCTGCAGCACTGTCTCTGGCACAGCTGGACCCTTTTGTGTACTTTGGTGTCTTTTATGCCCTAGTCCACCTCTCCCACTGAATGCCTCCAGAGCTCTTATTAATACGTGACTACACAGACCCTCACCTGAAACAGGTCAGAGTTCAACTGTAATTTGCTCTACTAGATTTATGTCTGTTTACTTTAGTAAATACACTGTAGCAGTTTCGCTCTATTAAAGAACATAATATGCATTTGGTCATGGCTTTCGCTGCAATAATATTTGATATCAGATGCCTGCTTGTGATTGCCAAATTTTATTTTCTGTCCTGTTCAAGTACTTTTTCATATGATGTCAGGGTCACCTCCTAAGGGACACACTCCCCATATACTTCAACAGTGACAGAAACATCCTAAAAGGGAGGCAACACTTCCAGTTATGCAGGCTGGTCATACAGCTCTATAATTAATCCTTCAAATGAAATTTCAAAGGGTTGACATCAATTTGTAGTGAACACATTTTCCAGGCTATTTGGTAAGATAAAGTTGACTTACATGTTTGAAACATAAAAGAGTAAAGTAGTCAAATAATACAGAGTCTGAAGAAACAGGCAGTATTTACTGCATTCATTTAATATTACTGTAGTAATTAATAGTAATTAATAGCCTAACCAACATATCTTTACATTCAATAGAGTTTTTCAGCTGTTTGCCATAATCACTTACTGCATATACATTGCAGTTACACCTTAAGATACCTGTTCCAACTCCAAGAAAATGCCAGTTAGGGCTTCCTCCATTATCATTGATTCCCATCATTAGATGGGTATTCCTACTCACCTTAGAAATACCTTAATTCAACCACATTATTAAGGGCCAAATCTACAGCCACTGGAAAGACTGACACTGATATGCAGACACTGGATCCGGATCCTTGGTTTTTGCATCAGTTACTATCTAGCAGGGCTGTTAGCACTGAGCGCTCGAATGTTACTTAACTACTGCTTAACACTCCTTAAATGTTGCTGTGATTTCCCTCCCACACTTCCTATTGCCACTTGGTATGCAAATTCACTGTGCTGAAAAGATGAGCAGTACGTAGGCATAAATTTAAGCAATCAAAACACACGTAATACAGTTTTCTGTCTAGAATTGGAGTCCTAACGGGAAATAAATATCACAAATAAACTTGTCACACATACAAAGATCTGTGATTCCACATTAAATCCCTCTATGAAAGAAAGTTTTACTCTACCTCTTTGAAAATCTTTGACAAATTTTTCTATTGGTTATACACTACAATTTTTATATGTATTGTTATATATTAATTGTATTAATTGAACACAGAGGTTCAACTGCTATTTCTGGAGAAACATTCCACTGACATTTTTATCTTTTCTGATCCCTAACACAGAGAATGCACCAATTATGCAGAGTATACACATACAAAAAGTTTCTCTCTCCCTCAGAGCTTTCTGTGCTGTACCTTTCCTTCTGTTCAGCATCAGTATGAGTAACATTATACGATATGATTTAACTCAATACATGGCTTCAAGGCTTAGCCTATTAGGCAGCAAGACAAGAAGCTCCCCCTCAAGGACAGAATTAATATTCTCGCTTCCCATAAATAATCTCTCCCAGAAAAACTGGATTTTTTTCTTTTTTGTTAACTTCATTTCTTCCCCCTAGTTTCCTGGAGAGGGGGGAAAGAAAAATGTTTTCAGTAAGAGTTATTTGGGTTTTTTGAATGTTAAGACTCATAAGAAGAGCAGAGGCCTTTTCCCTCAATTTGTTTTGCTATATAAGTACTGTTTCTACTAAAAAGAAATCATGTCCTCACACAAGGACCTAATAACTATATTGCCAGCCATCTGCTTTTTGTTTTGCCACTTAATATAGATATGTATTTTAAAATGGCAGTAAGAAAACAAGCAGAGTTCAGCACTTTACTACAAGATCAATTTTTTCTTTCCATGATCTTTACTTCCTCTTTAATGCTGGAAGATGATCTGTTTAACCTAACGAGTTTATTCAGCTGGGCATTTTTCTGCCTCAATTGCTTAATTCCTGCAAAGAAGAGTTCCAGACCCAACATCTGCCCAGTGCAGAGCACTCACTGCTCCATGTTACACCTGCTGAAACTTTCTGCTTTCTTCAGTGTTTCCATGCCACCAGGGACTGCTAATGTTCAAAGAGGAGACCAACTGCCAAATTTGTATGCACGTATAGATATATATAGAGAGAGAGACAGACAGACAGAGAGATGTGTATACACACACACACATATACACACACACACACACATATACACACACACACACACGCACCCCTTGCGAGAGCAATACATAATGAGCAACCTTCACTAAGTCTACTTGGAGACACAAAGCCTTCCTGGGTTAGTAGCCCCAGTTCCCAGGGAGCTGCCACTTTATTCCCAAATTTGTCAGCCAGGGTTAGAATTACAGCTGCAAAACATCAACCAAGGAGCTATTAAGTCTGGGAGTGCTGCATCAGACAGACAAGCTTTTTGGGGGTGGGGGGAATGCAGTGGGAAACAAGAACAGGAGTACCTTAATTCTCAGCAAGACAAAAACCATCGTGTGAACACTTACGGTAGTCAGCATATTACGAAATGCAACTGTATGACACCTGCAGGAATTGATCATGAACAGGCTAGATTTAAGAAGTCAGTTGTCTGTATTTATTCGTTTCATAAACGAGTTAAAAAGAGCTGTAGATTCCCATAATTATAGTTTTATTGTGCTTTAACTCAGTTAGGCATTAATAATCAAGGAGGGTTTTGGTGGGGAGAGAGGGGAAGGGTTGCACTTTAATAGTTTTAAATAATTTATTTTTCAGTTAAATCTAAGCTATTTTAATGATTTGTTAAACATTCTGCACCAGCTGTATTAAACAGAGTCCAGGAGAAATTAATGATTAGGAGATAGTAGCTGGATATCCTACCACTGCTACTCAGCTAAATTGACATTTTTAGAATAACTAAATGAAAAAAATAATAGAGCTACTCAACAATGTGTGAAGTTTTATTGTTAAGCACATTGCATATTGATAAGTAGCTGTAACCTACAGAGGAAAACAGAAATGGAAATTAAACATTTTTTCAAAATTCAGAATAAATATTTTTCTTGTTTTTATTAAACTCTTCTGCAAAAGGCTGCCCTTTGTCTATTGTATTTTTACATTTATTATACATTTATTGTATTTTTACAAAGCCTCTGTATTTTTAAGTTTTGTTTTGTTTTTAAAGGAAAGTCTCTCTGATGTAGCTTACCCAAAATTTAGTATTTACCGCTATGGATTTTTCATGTTCTGTTCATTCTCCTACATGTAGACTGCATCCCTCTGCATCTACCCCAGCTCTAGATTTCTGAAATTATTCCCTTCTCCATGAAGCTTTAAAGAATCATCTCCACCTATTGTTTTCCCCATGAAGACAAACAATATAACAACATTGGGGGCTTAATGCCTAGCAAGCAGGGTTTCTAACTCCTTCCACCACAATTTTAAAAATGTAACCCAGTCAGCCTTAAAACAACTGCTCCAACACCACTTGTGGCAGAGCAATGTGATAAGTGACATCATTACCTGCTGATCCTTGAAGTGTCCTTGGAGGAATCTCCAAATTCAAAGCAGGTTTGCTCTCCTGTGGCTGCAGCAGAGATGAAGACTAATCTGGGGAAACAGTTACACCTCCTAGCAAACTGAACAGTGTGAAAGCCTTCTGATTACAGGCACGCTTCAGAGATACTGTGGGTTCGGCTCCAGACCACCGCAATAAAGCAAATATCGCGATAAAGTGAGTTGCACAAATATTTTGGTTTCCTAGTGCATATAAAAGTTATGTTTACACTATGCTGTAGTCTATTAAGTATGCAATAGCATTGTGTCTAAAAAAAAAACCAATGCACATACCTTAATTAAAAAAATATTTTATTGCTAAAAAATGCTAAACATCATCTGAGCCTACAGTGAGTCGTAATCTTTTTGCTGATTGAGGGTCTTGCCTCAATGTTGATGGCTGCTGACTGATCAGGGTGGTGGTTGCTGAAGGTGAGGGTAGCTGTGGCAATTTCTTAAAATAAGACAACAATGCAGTTTGCTGCATCAATTGACTCTTCCTTTCATGAAGGATTTCTCTGTAGCACGTGATGCTGTTTGATAGCATTTTACCCACAATAGAACTTCTTTCAAAATTGGAGTCAATCCTCTCAAACCCTGCCACTGCTTTATCAACTAAGTTTACATAATATTCTAAATCCATTGTTGTTATTTCAACAATGTTCACAGCATCTTCACCAGGAGTAGATTCCATCTCAGGAAACCACTTTCTTTGCTCACCCATAGAAAGCAGCTCCTCATCCATTAAAGAAGATTTATCATGAGATTGCAGCAATTCAGTCATATCTTCAGGCTCCACTTTTAATTCTAGTTCTCCTGCTGTTTTTACCACATCTGCAGTTACTTTCTTCACTGAAGTCTCAAATCCCTCAAAGTCATCCATGAGGGTTGGAACTGACTTCTTCCAAACTCCTGTTAATGTTGATATTTTGACCTCCTCCCATGAATCACAAATGTTCTTAATGGCATCTAGAATAGTGAATGCTTTCCAGAAGGTTTTCAATTTACTTTGCCCAGATCCATCAGAGGAATCACTGTCTATGGCAGCTATAGCCTTACAAAATGTATTTCTTAAATAATAAGACTTGAAAGTCAAAATTACTCCTTGATCCATGGGCTGCAGAATGGATGTTGTGTTAGCAGGCATGAAAACAACATTAATCTCATTGTACACCTCCATCAGAGCTCTTGGGTGACCAGGTGCATTGTCAATGAGCAGTAATATTTTGAAAGGAATCTTTTTTTCTGAGCAGTAGGTCTCAGTGGGCTTAAAATACTCAGTAAACCATGTTGTAAACAGATGTGCTGTCATCCAGGCCTTGTTGTTCCATTTATAGAGCACAAGCAGAGTAGGTTTAGCATAATTCTTAAGGGCCCTAGGATTTTTGGAATGGTAAATAAGCATTGGCTGCAACTTAAAGTCACCAGCTGCATTAGCTGCTAAAAAGAGAGTCAGCCTGTCCTTTGAAGTTTTGAAGCCAGACATTGACCTCTCCTCTCTAGCAATAAAAGTCCTGGATGGCATCTTCTTCCAATATAAGGCTGTTTTGCCTACATTGAAAATGTGTTGTTTAGTGTAGCCACCTTCATCAATTATCTTAGCTGGAGCTTCTGGATAACTTGCTGCAGCTTCTACATCAGCACTTGCCGCTTCACCTTGCCCTTATGTTATGGGGACTGCTTCCTTAAACCTCATGAACCAGCCTCTGCTAGCTTCAAACTTTTCTTCTGCAGCTTCCTCACCCCTCTCAGCCTTCACAGAATTGAAGAGAGTTAGGGCCTTGCTCTGGATTAGGCTTTGGCTTAAAAGAACGTTGTGGCTGGTTTGACCTTCCATCCAGACCACTAAAACTTTCTCCGTATCAGCAATAAGACTGTTTCACTTTCTTATCAGTCGTGTGTTCACTGGAGTTCGACTTTTAATTTCCTCCAAGAACTTCTTTGCATCCACAACTTGGCTGTTTGGCGCAAGAAGCCTAGCTTTCGACATGCCTTCCTCACTAAGCTTAAATCAAAAGCTAGAAATGACTAAACTGAGAGACGTGCAACTCTTCCTTTCACTTGAACACTTAGAGGCCATTGTACGGTTATTAATTGGCCTAATTTCAATATTGTTGTGTCTCAAGGAATAGGGAAGCCCAAGGAGAGGGAGAGAGATGGGGGAACGGCCGGTCAGTGGAGCAGTCAGAACCCACACAGCATTTGTCGATTACACTCGCCATCTTGTATGGGTGCGGTTCCTGGCGCCCCAGAACAATTACAGTAGTAACATCAAAGATCACTGATCACAGATCACCATAACAGATATAATAATAATGAAAAAGTTGGAGATACTGCAAGAATTACCAAAATATGACACAGACATGAAGTGAGCGCATGCTGTTGGAAACAGTGCCGACAGACTTGCTCAATGCAAGGTTGCCACAAGCCTTCAATTTGTAAAGACCGCAGTATCTGCAAAGCACAATAAAGCAAGGTATGCCTGTAGTAACTTAAGTCAATTCACCAAACTGAGCATTGCATTAGAGGTTTCCCTCTGAATAAGTACTGTCATAACTTCCTGACTCAATTAAAAACAAACAAAAACAGATGAGCCAGCAGCAGATGAATAGTGTACATACACACAAAAAGGACCAAAAAGACTGTCTCATACACTTTCTTCCCAAAGAAGCACACAACAAATTACTTAGTTTTGCTCGTTTATTGGTGGAAGATTTTTCATTTTTAGAAAACAAATTTCTCAAATTTATTATAGCCTATGTTAAAGACTCTCTAAATCTATTCAAATTTCAGCTGTAAAGCGGACAAGCAGTTCACCAGGACTTCACATAGCTCTTGCATCTTAGCATACTTAGTGTTCAAATTCAGGCACATGCCCAAGATCCAGTCTGTGTCCATACAGACTTGATATAAGATAAATCCAAGCTAGTCCAACACCATAAAGCACTTAAAATATCCCCCAGAAAGTCAGGTAAGAAATTATGTCAAGAAAATAATTCAAAAGGATGTGTCTAAGTGCAATCGAAGTGTCTCAGCAGAAATGCCCAGCATGACAATATTTACAGTAGGTGTGAACTTAATGCTGCCTGACCAGACACTGCACAGAGCTGACCTTAGGCTGCTGGCTGCCTGCTCTGGACTCACTCACTAGTGGAGCATCTATCATGTCTAACGAATCTGCACGGCCTTGCAACCATTCTGAACATCTCCAAAAAAATAAACATAAAAAATAAAAAAAAATGTGGTGATAAAACTGAGCCCTGCCCTACCAGGAAGTCAGCTCCGTGCTATAGTCCCTAAAGCATTAAACAATACTAACTGAGCAAAGTCAGCAGGAAATGAAGGCCACTTTACAGAGTCAGACATGTATTCTCAAGACATGACAGAAATACCACCACACATCAAAAGAAGTTCTTCTGCCTAGGGACTTGCTATGAAGTGTGCTCTTCTAATCTTCATAGATTTAATTCTAGCTATTTGGGGCACGTAAATGGTTCAAGCGCTAAGACAACACATGCAGATATCTTATTTCTCTAAAGACCATGCAGTGCGACTATTGTGCTGGGAAAAGCTAAACTGCCTACATTAGATTTCAGATGGAAACAGTCATGAGTTAGGGTTACTAAACAGAGTAAACAGGCTACAGTAGAAATATTTAGGAGGGCTTCTAGAAACTGATCCATTTAGATCACGTGTTGCATTTAGAAACTACATTTTCCGTGATCTATTTAGAAGTTATACAAAGGTCTCGTTTGCAGCTCTTTAGAAGCAGATATTCCCTGCATATCAAGCATAGTCCTTGATGTTTCCCTGCGCACTGTTTTAATAACAATCTGATTTTCTTCTTGTTTTATAATGAAACTGAAGATGATATTCAGAAGAAATCTAGGTGTTTATTACCATCCACCTCCCACTGAGGGCAAAGTCAAAGTGCATGTTCTTGAACTTCTCAGTCATCAACTGAATCAGCCCATTTTGATGCCCAAAACCCTTAAATGCCACAGCACCTCTGTGCCAGTTTCATCCATCAGGATGACACCGAAGCTCTTTGAGTAAGGTGCTCACCATTAACTGTATAACAATACTTCATCATTTAACAAGTTGATGAATGCATTCTTCAACAGTGGCGACACCTCGGTACAGCAGATAACCAAGACTGCCCTAAAACCTGTAGTTTCCATATAAGAGAAGTCCACCTCAGCCACTGTCAAGGAGTGCAAAACACTACACAACTTTCAACATTTTATCCAGTACAAACAGAATGGAGAATAGCCAAAGACCGCACTTTTTGTGTACAGCTGAAGTCTGTAGCCCTGAGTTTGATTTTGTGTACTCTGGCTTTCATTAGAGTAACTGCTATAATCAAAGATTTAAACTTTAATAAGACCTGATTCTGATCTTATTTATAGACTATTAAAATTATTAAATTTAAAAGCTATAACAGTTTGAAGAGATGAAATTGAGTCTGCTTAGAGTTTTAAGGTTGCATTCTTTAAGATTTAGTCTCCTGAAGGTACTCACTTATTAGATTGATTGTAACAATAAACACCACATCCCACTTCAAACACATTTTTCCCTAGAATTCATTCTAGTTATCAAGTTATTTGATAAAAATTTTACACACCAAGATTAATCCAAAATGTAAAACAATTCTTAATATTTCTGTAAGCATATTTCTTTTATGCTTTAATGCTCATATTACATAATATATTATCAGCACATATACAGCTTTAAACATCCTGAAAGTTTCCTTGCTCTGCACAACAAAACTTGGAGTTACTGCATGCGGCATTATTTTCTCAGGACCTCAGTCCTGACCATTTAAAACCCTCGACATTTTGGATTCTATGAAGAGACTATGATGCACAAAGTAGCACTAACTAGGAAAAAAGTAATAGTTAAAGCCTACATCTCAAGTATTCCTACTTTAAAAGTAGACTCTTAACCATGAACTGTTCTCATACATAGCTGATTAAATGCATCCTTCTGCAGCAGTTTGTTTTTGAGATAGGAAGGTTAAAAATCAATTTATAATTAACTTGGGGGCAGGAGGGGGGAAAAGGAAATAATTCCCATTCATTTTAACTGGATTGCATAAATTCTTGTTTTAAAGAAAAAAAGGGACCACCTAGATTAAGTATTATTCCCATCTGTATAAAGAGTCTTTGGCTAGAGTCAAATTTTTTGTTTGTGCATAAAATGTGTATGATGTTATAGACAGCTCCTGAGAACAAAAGCATGCCTATAGCTGTAAATAATCCTTACTGTATTTTAAGATACTCATCACACCAAGCAGTTGGTCTAACACTGTCATACTTTAGAGGTCAACTCTTTGTAGATCTAGATCTTTTCTACCTATACTTCTCTGAGCATTCAATGAAATTACGCTATTTTCAAGGCTAAACAAGTCATTTATATTCAAGGTCTCTCCATAAATATCACATTCAACAGGGACACCTACGTTATATCAGTGGCAGCAACTCTGAGAGTTTTATAAATCTTCTCTTTATCATTTTTTGGAGAATTACAGGGAGATGTCTTCTGTTATAGTAGAACAGTTCTCTGACAAAGTTTTAACAAAAGTATGTCTTTTTTAAAAGGATTTTCTTCAATGAAAACCAAAAGATGAATAATTTACCATTATTCATTATCTGCTTGATATTTCCCATCTAGCTTATATCTTCCCGGTTAGAACAAGATCAGAATTCTGGAAAAAAATTATTCATACAAAATATAACAGTAATTGTACTCTAAAAAGGTCACATTGCAGTGCTGCAGGCTGTATCCGTGAATAAGGTTATTTTAGATGTATAATTAATTTGCCATTTTACAAGTTTTTGGAGCTGGAACATTAAAAACTCCACACAATTTAGAGAAAATAAAGTCATTTCATTGAACTGTAGAAAAATCTTAGCAAAAATACAAATGACATAAGGATTATCTAAATAATTGCTAACAAACTTTCACCACCAAAAACAATTCCTGTAGCTACCCATCAAGTGAGGAATGCATCATGACAACAGCCAAATTAACCAACTGATCTCATATCAAGTGCATATAAGGAAGCGCTCTCATACAATGATCCTCTAGCCAGATTTATAAATATGTCCATGATTTCAAAATATATACATTCAAAAGAAAGTTTTCTTTAGGCAATATGCAAATACAGGAGAACTTCAATTATTCTGTTTTTCAATATATAAAAATATACATAAATCTGCATAAAGCCAATCACCATTCAATTGTAACAGTGACTCTAACCTATTCCACTCTGACCTCTGGTCCTCTCCAAGAAATACTGAGAGACTTCAGTCTGGTACATGCTTTATGCTGAAGTACCAGTTCTGGCATATCCCTACTGTGCAAGATAAAGGAGCATGGAGAATTCTCTAATAAAATTTACCATTTTCAGCTGTTCCGGAATCAGCTTCTTCCCTACAGTTAAGCAAGCAGCACTGTGTAACTGCCCCTTAGGGAGCCTATACACACCATTAACACTTCATTTTCTCATCTGCTTTTTTTTGCATATCACCACCTCTTAACCAAAGACCTGACACTGGAACAGTAAGACCAAAGCCTTCTACGAAGCAGATCATGCTTTTAGTATACTGTTGCCCCCACGTTTTATGGAAAACCATGGAAGACCATGAGTATCAAATATAGTCAATATCACAAAGCTAGTTCCAGTACTTGTTAATAGTTTGGAAAATTTTGGTTCAGAACACTCATAAGTATCATCTTACAAGTGAGCACAGATCTGATTCACAAAAATCCAGCCACAGTTTAATTTCCCATAAGACTGACTAAATCTTAAACTATCTTAAACTTTTGTTTATTGTCTACCCCCCTCCACAGATTACACACAGTGAACAGCATTGTTTGTCAATTAATGAACAATGTATTTTTCTAGTCCTAGGTACCTTTTGCTATCCATATCTGTTAGAAGTTTATGTGATAATGGAAATCTCCAACATCAAAATAAAGCAGCTCTACATAGAGAAATTCTTGCAATTAAAAGAAAATTGGACACATCCATAACATTAGCTTTCATTTAATTGCTAAGCATTCTTTTTTGTCCATGGCAGGAAGGCTCATCTAGATGCAAATATTCCTCCAGAGAACCAGCATGATTATTTTTATGACTGTCTTTCTAATTAATGCATTACTTTTTTTTTTTTTTTTTTTTTTTTTTTTTAAACTACATACCAAAAGTTTTCAAAGTAACAGCAAAAGCAGTACTATAATCTTTTGGCTCATGGAAAGCAGACTCTCTATAAAACTCTCTATATGTTTGGGTTTGGGGGAGATTTTTTCATTTTGTTTTTAAACAAGTACTGCTGACTGAGAAACATATCTTAACCTTGGTTCACATTTCACTTTGTTACTGGCCTATAGAGCAAGTCAGTCCGCTCAGCCAATCCCATTCCCTCCTGAGGTGTTACAGCTACAACATGCCAGATTTTGTCGAAATCTTTAAGTGACAGTTTTGATACAAGGAGCAAGGGTTGGGCTACACAGTTTTAAAATATGTTTCCTGTGTAGTTTCTGTATTAGCATGGTACAAGTGTGCTCGAGTGACCTACTTTGCTTATTTAATGAGACTGTCAGAAGTGCAAAGCAAGAATGCTCTTCAAGAGCGTATTTTTCGACTGCCAAAGTAGGAAAGAAAAATGACAATGCAAAATGCCAAGGTTTATTTTAATTAGAGCAACACAGAAGGCATTATAATAAAATAGACTGTAGCTGACATAGTTGGGTGTTGTGAACCAGACAGCATATATATAGTCAAATAAAGTAATTAAAAGTTTTTCTTCATCAAGCAATGAAGTCTTTTTTGCCTCCTAACTTTCAAATACACTAACTGTACAATAAAATTTACCATCTTTAACAATACATTGGGTAGCTCTCAAAATACTGTGGGAAACAGAAGTCTTTATGCAAAGTCCCCAACCCAAACATGGCTCAGAGAGATATGAGCCTAACCCAACAGCCAAGGTACATGCCACCATCACCATGCCGCCAGTTAAAGAAGAAAGCTGCCACTTCCGCCAGTTGCATTTGGGGATGGGGGCGGAGGAGGGAAATGGATCCAGGACTTGTTTTTTTGAGGTAGAAGGCTTTGTATTTGGCCCATGTTCCAGATCCTCTGCTGGGAGCACCCATTTCCAGCCAGGAGGCATCCAACTGCCTTGGAGGAGCAAAGCACAGGCCCAAACCCACTCCCTGCCCCAGTCCTGCTGATGCTGCCCATGCCATTTCCCATGTGGGGAGCAGGCTTGGGAGGGCCCAGTGCTCTGGCTCCCTCCCCTTTCTGGCCCAGCCTGGGCAACCCTTGCTTGATGTGGTCCTAGCAAGGCAACCCAAATCCAACATAAAGCAAAGGGGAGGATCTTAGTGAAGCCCAGGTCACACAGAAAGGTAGGGGCAGCAGCAGGGCTGACTGCTGGAGGGCTTTGGGGTAACCTAGCCCTGTGGCCAAGGGAGACGCCAAGCAGGGGTGCTGCCTTAGGCCAGTCCCCACTCAGGGACCTGGCCGTGTGGTCACAGAAGCTGTGTCCTTCAGCATGATGTTAATCCTGACAGGACCCTCAGTTCTTCCAGGTATCTGGATGCAGCTTGAGGTTTGCTAACCTATTAGGATATTGCCATGCAACCCATAGGTCAATTAGGTTGTTTAACCTGATTTATAGACTGTAAACTGCTCACTGTGAATTATGCATTTAGCTTTCATTTTGACAGCTGGTTTCAACAATTGAGATGAACACTTGAAACCAATTCCTTTTTAGCATAATATATAGGCATATTATTAAAATACACTTCCTTACTAATGAGTACTTCAGTAAAGCTCACTGCATGAAATGGGTCAGAAAAAAATTTGCCTTCAGCCCTGTTCCAAGTTTGCTTTAACCGATGCTAGTGATAAAAATTCCCCATCAGTATGATCATTTCCTTTCTTCTCTTTCGATATGAGGTGCAGCTTTTCCATAGAAGAACCTTCTCCATTACAGTTTTCTAGTCATCACTTAAAGCATGCAAGATCACAGTTCTAAGGAGAATTGTGAATAGATGTTTTGTTGTTACATCAGACCTTTAGTGTTATTAGAATAAAAAAGCACTTGTCAGCGGTGACTTTTTGCTTCAGGTTTTGCCATAACATGCTTTTCTTTTACAGAAAAGAAATGCTAACTGTCATCTGTGTGACAGGCCCTGTCATAATTCTGACATTCTTTGCAAATATCTGAGGAACTACAGTGAGAGGTGTAAATTATCTAAATGGAGCCACACACAGAACAGTAATAAGCCCTTTGGTAACATGTTTAAGATGCTTATGCTCGACATGCTCAATTCTGTCACAACACTGTACATCCTAACCTCTATGTACTAGTCCAAAATACGAGTCAAGAGAATCCAATTTACATCATACTTTTCCCCCTCCCCTCTTTCTTCCTTTTTCTCTCTCAACACTTCACCTCTCCTCAAATGGCAGGCAACTGGACAGTTTCTCACTCAGTCTCCCAATCCTGTTGCAGTCATTTAGGGGAAGGGATTCCAAAAGGAGCCAGTTCAGGCACTCCTTATCTAAATAAGGAGTGA
The DNA here is from genome assembly GCF_036370855.1 of Dromaius novaehollandiae. Lineage (NCBI taxonomy): Eukaryota > Metazoa > Chordata > Aves > Casuariiformes > Dromaiidae > Dromaius > Dromaius novaehollandiae. The sequence goes on from NC_088106.1 coordinate 18,217,624, forward strand.
TAGCCAGTTATGCAATTATCATAACAACTCTTGGACAATGAGCCTAATGTAATGAATATTCATCTCAGTTCACGTCCTTTCTTTACACAGAGAATTAACACACCACACCTTTACTTGGAAAAAGAGAGTTTGCTGTTTGAAGAGAAGGATACAGACAGATGCAGAGGAACAAAACGCTATGCCATGCTCAGCAGCCCGATGGGCTCAATGTCTTCCTTCCTGGTTCCTACTCTTTCACAAAAACACAGCACCTCTTATCCACGTTGTATTTGCCTAGCTTCTGGCTCAGACAACATTTGACCGTTCCTAAATTTGTAAATTAAACTAGCTCTTTCACATTGAATAGGCTGTTTCTCAAATGGAAGCTTTAATTAATATTTAGTATTAATCCATGTAGAGAGGAAGAACAATTAATATACCAGCTTCAATAATCACACCACTGTCATCTACTCAACAAGTTGAAATTAATTCATCATGCATGAACCTAGGGAATCTTTCTTTCAGAAGTTAGCCCTTCATCCATTAGGATAAATTCTGCCATATTTATAAGCTCTTATATTACAGAGTTTGAAAAAGTAATCTAATCTCCAAATATTTCACAGTACCATCAATAAAGGCCAGAGGCTCAAAATGACTTAGCAGACTTTAGATCTAGATTAGATCTAAATCTAGATTTTGATTTAGATTCCTATTAATTGGATAAACATTTTAATACCCTACATGATGCCAAAACAGCTATAAAAAATTTCACAATGCAAACCATGTATTAGAGTTACAGCCAAGTGAGCTTCAGTGCTGAAAGTTTAGGGTTTAGAAGATACTATTGAATTTTGCACAGCTATCAAGAAAGAGCTTGTGAGTAGCTCTGGAAAGACCAACCACCACATGCATCAGGAACAGAGAACAGGGTCACACTTCAGGCGTGACTTGTGACAACGTTTCTTCAGACAACCACAAGCACTCTGGAACAGAACAGTGACTAAAGACCACAGGATCTCCATCTTGGCCATAATAGGCCAAATGCTGAATCCAAAAAACTTGCGAGTCTGTACTGCCAAGGAAGGATGATTGCATTACAAATTGTAGCTTTATTTTGCAATCTACATAACTCACTGATCATCAACACACCTTTTGGATGCTTTGTAAAATTGTGGCATTCCTGGATTTTATGCTGATATAGCAACATAAAAATCGTATTGTCCGAGCACAGTCTATCACCTGAAAATACAGGAGCCTGGAGATCCTTCACTCCTATAAACATTTAAAATAGTCACTTATAATCCTCCATGGAAGTTGTACTGTTACATCAACCATTTAGGCAAAAAAATCTGGTGAAAATGCAGTCTCTTCAAATGTATCAAATATTTGCTTCTTTCAGATCTAGTATTGAAAGAATCATGACTTTTAACATGAATGTAAGACAGCCACTGATCATCATTTTGAACAAATGTTTGGCTTTCCCCTTTAAAAAACCACCTCGGCTTACATTTCTAGAACAGATGGTACAAATTGGTCTTTTCTTATGTGTTCCTCCCACTTACTTCTTGTCATTGTCTGGTAGCAATCAGATCTGAAAAAAATCTAAATAAAGCCATTAATGGACACAAAAGTTGCTTTATGCTGGGACTAAGACCACTCATCAGACCAAACACCAAAAAGAAATCACTTGCAGCTTAAACGTGCCATTTTTAACAAGCAAGAAAACAACTCTCATTCACAATAAGCTGTATATCAGGTTGGCATTTCACTGACATTATCCATTTTCCCAATCAGACAATAAGGCCTAGGTAGAAAATACTGTATTTTAATATTTTCCAAAGGTAACATGCCAATATATTGAACATGAAATATCTCACCAAGACAGCTCATGATTATGATGACATTAGGTTTCTACCAGCTTCATACCCACCTTCCTGGCAACCTGCTCCCATGGCCTGGGCAGAGCCGGAGCATTATTGGCCTCACGCCTCTTCAGCGGTCACTTAACAGCGCCATGAGAAGTGCAAGACTTGGACAGCCTTTCAGTAACAAAATCCTCAGTCTGGAGCTCTGTCATAGACTATGACTCTCAGGTTCCAACTTTGTGTCAGCCTGAAAACTCTGGCTCCTAAGCTCCATCACTGCTTGGCCTGCTTGTCAGGTGCACTTTTCTAGGGCCAAATAACTTCAAAGGGCTCAATTCTCCTTCCAAACCAGAAGGAACTAGTCTTTAAAATGCTGAAAATATTTATAAAATGGAATTACATTTCCCCACCCATGTCTAATAGAGAAGCACATTACTACTACTATTTTTATAGAGGCAGATAGGAACAACAGGAGTCCTAACTGCACTCCATCTTCTACAGGGACTTGAGGCTCCAGAGGAATAACACTTTATTGAGATATTCAAAAACATAATTAATGCCAGGCGCTCTTGAAAGTAATCAAAGTGACAAGACAGCAAGAAATAAAACTCTCCTGAATTTCTAGCTTTAGGCTATTTGCTAGACAGCAACACAGAGCAATAGCCCAGTCAAATGCTAAGAAGTTCCTTTCTCCTCATTCCTGGATGCCACGGAGAAGCTCCTGCAGGATACCTACACTGTCAAACTTCAAGGTTGACCTAGAAGTTTTGTTTGTGAGTACTAGCAGGATGCAGATTACACTACTCAAATATTGTGTATAAAATACATAAACGATGCCATGACTTAACAGGTTTAAATGTAATCATACTTGGTATAATAAGTACATGTGAGCCTGGAAATATCTAGCTTTCCTATTGTAAACAGAAATGAGTAAGATATCACAATGCAAAAACCACATCTTGAATTATAAGCATTAATAGCAATACTAATTAGTTGAAAATGAAAGTTAATTGAATACAGCATTGTTCCAATCCATTTATCTAACCTGATCAAGGTATCATTAAGTAATTAAGTAGAAATGCTATAATGTACAGCTTATTAAAGCACAAGGTCATACAAAGGCCACCCTGTCAAAGTCTCTTTGCAAGAAAAAGTAGGTTAAAGGCAGCTATGTTTAGGTTTTAAATAAAACCCACATAAGTGCATATTCACTGAATGCTTTCAGGAATGACCAGTCAATTAAAGAAAAAAAAAAAAAGCTGATCCTTAGAGGTATGAAACTGCATAATAATATTATATCTGCTAACTAGCTCTTCTCATAGAAGAGAGCATCTTTTCAATGCACTTCGACAATGATCTTGGCACCCTTATTCCCTTTTTCAGGTATACTACTTAAGGGAAAAGGCCATGTAACTTGCCTAGAAGCCTTGGCATTAGCTTCAGAGCCCACAGCTGACTGAAGTTACTTCAGAATTTTTCCAGGTACCTCTGTGTCAGCAGAGATACACCAGTATTTACATTTCATCTGAGATGACTGTAATAGACTACCCCTTTTTTATGTAGTTATTACCCAAATGAGCAATATTGCTGAATATTACATTAGACTTTTTGCAAAGCAAGATTCTAAACAGAAAATTGGAGTTTTACAAACAATTACACTGATTTGCAGCACAAGCAGGACCTGGAAAGTCCTCCCCAAGTTCTGGGCAATTCTTTACACAAGTACCTTCCAGCTGCTCTTTTCCCCCCACCCACAATGACAGACAGCAGATAAAATTGACTCAGGATCAAGTTTCAAGAAAAAAGTCCAAAAAGCTGTGAACCAGTGCGAAGTAACTGACATAACACTAATGTTTCGGGTGAAAATTTCAAAAGCAACTAAATTCAGATGCCACTGACTTGGAAGTCTAAGTTCCACTGTGACTACATGCAGTCAAAACTATTTAATTTCTAGTTTTTGTAACTTAAGTTACATGAAAAAGTCTAACTTTTTTCATAAAAGGTAACAGAGCTGGTATCTTTATTTCTGAACATTTATTTGGTCTCTAAAAGAAAAAAAGCGGGGGGGGGGGGGGGGAACATGTGTGGAGATAAGTGCTATGTTGAAAAGTAAGGGCTTGGGGAATGACACAGTTCCAGTAAACCACGCATTGTAAAAGCAATTCCAGGAAATAAACTTAAGGAATGAAAGTAGCATCAGCCTATGACAAGTAAATTGCATGACTGTGGAATATAGTTCAATTTCCCATCAAAAAAATTCTGTTTTACAGATGAAAAATTCATTTCATTCCCCCATAGTCTCAAAGTATTTTTCTGATGTTTGAGAGAATTGTAACTGCAGAAGTAGAAAAACACATATATCTTGTCATTTCCTTGATTTTGGTGTGGGCAGAGAATTACTACATAAAGCCCTTCTACACCCCGACTCGCTTTCTGGGAGACCGAAGACTGCAATCCCCTTCCTCACACAGAGATGGTTTTACTCAACATTTATGCAAGAATTTGAGAAAGAACATCTTTCTCTTTGTTTAAACGATGGGCAGACAATAGCCTATGCCTTTGTGGTCCGTGTCACTTTTTTATGCTATTATATATTTCAGTAAGTGAAAGATTATGTAGGGCTAGAGCCTAGCACTGAATCCAGACACTGTTGAGGATAGGTCAGAACAGGCAGGAGGATCAATTCCCTCCTTTCTGCTCCAAGACCGGAACAGCATCCTTAGCAGCCTTTCCTTCCTCAACTCTAAATATCTAGAAAAATATGAGCTCAAGAGAATATATGAACACACCACACACACAAACACCGAAAGAACCCTCCAAGGTTAATTGATAGTCTACAGTCATTTCTACACTCAAATCCATGCCAAAAAAAAAATAATAAAAAAATAAAAAAATAAAAAGGACCTATTCTGCGTACTTCCCCAGCCTTCCACATATCTTCAGATGAGAGGAACGCAAGAGGAATGACCTGCCAAAGACAGGCGGAACAAAAACTAAAGTAGTAATTATGAGCTATGTCTAACAAAAAAAATGAGTAAATGGAGAATCTGGCCACAAGCACAAAATTTAAATATCAAAATTAATCAGGAGCCAGCCACTGCAATTACTGAATAAAATATCACACAAGTGGTATGTCAGATAAAAGAGACCAGAGCAAAGCTACAGCAGCTACTTTGTATAAACAGTGGTTCTGGAATGAAGATAAGGGTTGTCCCATTTTAGACATGTTAAAGTATATGCAATAAATGCAACATGCAGAGGATTTTATTGCCATCAGTAAAACTCAGAGATAATAAATAAAAGGCCTAATCTACAGAAGCACCAAGTACCCAGCAGACACTTCTTTGCCTAGCAACAGGTAGCCATATTTTAAAATTCTTATTGCAATCTCTAAGCCAAAAAAGGAGAGACATTAAGCAATTCTGGAGGTGCAAGATGATGTAATATCTGAACCTAAACACTCTGTAGTTGCCGCTACCAGTAGCTACAGCTCTGAAAAGTCACCTGCAAGCTTCAGAAAGCAGTTGGTTGTTCTATTCTTTATATTGAATATTAAGAGGGCAGCAGATTTAGTATTCTGTAGTTCTGAGTAATCACGAACCCAAAGTAAAATAAACTATCCAGATTTCCCTGGATTAGTGAAATAAAATCATGGTACAACTTTAAACAATGATCTCTTCCACCTGTATGACTCTGCTCTTAATATTAGCATCCTACCTTGAAGGCAAAATAAGATTTTCACCGAGATTTCAATCATAAAATTAATTTGTAAGGAATGAGAAAGTAAACCAAAGAAGGAAAAAAATGCAAAAAACCTCAGTATTGTGTATCAGACTTTTTAAGCCTGACAATTTCACTTTATGATTTCATTTCCATGATAGTATAAAATATCCATTTAGCTGATTGAATCATTCAGTAGAAACAGATTTAATTCCTTAACAAAATAACTCTAGTGCACTGATGTATAAGATGTTTAACAAAGGTGCTTTACTTTTTTAATCTGCAGGCAGTTACTTTTTTTATTATGAAAACTTGATTAGGAATGACTTCAAAATACAAAGGAAAAGGCTCCAATTGCCACATTCATATTAATCAACTTGAAAGTATAGAGATCACATTTTCAAGCTTCATACCAGAATACCAGCTGGGAGCTCACTTAGGGCATTGCTGCGGAATCTGTATAAACTTTGTACGCGATCATTTAAATCGTCTCTCACACACACAAGCTGTTAAGCTGTTACATCACTTCAGCCTTTACTCATTTGGAGCAGAATTTATTTTTGACAATGACTTATGCTGAAAATGACTTGCTTTTAGTTTTTAGTATGCTCACTTCGTGGTCCCTATAGGAAAATTATTATTTCTGATGGATAGTTAGATTTTCATAAGGACAGCTAATGAGTAACAAACAACATGGAATACATTTCCCCCCATCCTTCACATGCAATAAGATCATCTCCTTCCCCAAGAGGAACACAATATCACTATGTTGCTTAGTGATGCAGTTCTTCTCGATGTTTGATTTTGGTCATGGCTCTCTACTGGCATGCCATTTTATTGCCGTAATCGGGAACAGAATTCAGTTTTTAATTAACATTTTGACTTTTTAAAAAGAAATTAAATTCTGTTGCCATGCAAAGGGCCGGACCAAGGCCTGTAGCCATCAGGAAATAGGAAGTTTAAGCAGGAGACCAAGGAAGCATTGGTTTTGTGCCTTTGCTTTGCAAAAGCATGATTTGCACTCTGTGAGCATTTCACTGTGGGACTGGATTTTGTTTGTAGAATAAATCACAGAAAAATTTTCCTACTGTGAATATTTGTTTAATTACAAATAAGCTACATGCTTCATTACAAAAAAAGTTTAAGAGGAGAACTGATATCACAAGGATTATGCACTCTGTTACAAGGTTAAATAGGATTTTTTTTTTAAATTAAATACACTCTGATAGTATTCATTTGTCAACTTAAAAGTCAAGCATCAATTGGAACTTTGAAACATATTAATAAAATTTGACCTTCATGGATTATTTGAAACTAAAACCGAAATAGCTTAAGTTCATTCAATAAACCGCTGTGAAGATGCTGAAAAACCCTTCATCCTCATCTTGTTTATGGAACATAATGTGTCAAAGTTTATTCACAAAAGAAGAGATTTTTCTCTTCTACCAGACAAACATGACCATGCTGAGGCTCGGGCAAGGCCAAAACTACTTAGGCGATGAGCTGATGCAGGCTGTATTCACAGCTGAGCTGGGAACCCTGCCACTGATGGGTTACACTCAGCAGAAAACAGCCATCATGAAGCTTTTATTTTAATTAGCAAAGTGTCATAACAAGAATCATTTAGTCATCTTTCTGGATGGATTAGCTCAATTTTATAGTGAATGATTATATTTTTTTGTTTTGATTCTTGTTTGTTTGTTTTTTAATGTTAGCCTGCTCTTCTGGCTTCCGGAAAAATTAATAAAGCAATGAATAAATACCAAGGGTATATAATGACATAGCTGAAAAGATAGCTGAAAAGGAGATTTGTGATAGCCATCATTATTGGCTCCAATAATTTATACGAATATTGTTTATCTGCTGCTGGAATTTCTGCCAGTACTTCTAGGCCTATTTTCTTGAAGGGAAGACAACCTGTTACTCAAAATACCCATACAGTTTTATTTGTCACTTTACTCTTAAAAGCAGCTTTTACCAAACAATGGTGTTGAATTCAAGTGCAATTATATTCTTTAAAAAACACACTGATAACTACTTCAAATCTGATTGAAATATTTGTCCAATTTAAGTGCATAAACAGCTAAGGCATCTCTTAAGATAGACAGAACTCCACTCACTCTAAAGGTACATTTCTATCCTTTAATCATTTTCATGCCTCTTCACTGATTTTCCAGCTTCCTGTTTAAATTTTAGCCTTAGACTTGCACTAGCCCTCACACCAAGGCCAAATACAGGAATTACTGCTACTACCAAATATTTACCTCAAAAAAAAAAAAAAAAATATATATATATATAATCAATCTAGGACTCAAATTAGGAGGTTTCAGGGCAATTTCACCCTGGGAGATCATAAATGCTAATTAAGCATTATAAGACTCTGAAAAACAAACTTAAGAGGATAATTTCTCAGAACTCAGTTCTCCCCCCTCAAACATTTAGCTTACATTTGAGCATGACCAAATTAAAAGCCTGTAAACAAAGAATGTATGCTGTTGACCAAATTCAGCTACTCCAGGGATACAGAATGGCCAAGACCCATGCTGGTTACTTAGTCTTCTCCCATTTTTCCCAGAGATCATCTGCAAATCTTTGTAAGCAATGATTAAATATAAGGGGGGTTTTTTGTTTTGTTTTTTGTTTTTTTTAATTGCTCCAAACCACTGACACCAACATTTTCTAGAATCCAGAACTACTCATGCACAATCATAACTTTCTGTTCAAAATTACATTGAGATTACCATAAAACCTTTTTCTTATTCATGTAATGAATTTCCCATTAGTTTTGCATTATTTATTGCTATTATTTACTATTTTGTTACAGTTGTAATTATTACATCTATGCTCTACCATATTTCAATGCTATTACTTTTATCAATTAACCAAATTTCAAATCAAGTCGCAGTATTCTAGCAAGCTGGTTTGACACTAATGTTTATCATAGAGTCAAGCTAATCATCTCAGACCATATATCCCTTTTAACCGTATTCATCAAGGACTGCATTAGATAGTTCATTATTTCTGTAGCCATACCAGCTGATTTTAATGTGAAAAATACTCAGGGAACATCAGTCTTCTCCCAGGACTCTGAAGCTTGACTGCTGCAGGTGGTCTGGGGGAATAGGCAGAAGAGAGCCTCCAGGGCCAGCAGACTCCTTGGGTAATTCTCCAGATCCCTTGGAAGCCAGCTATCTGGGTCAGCTAATATAAAAAGAGTCGAACTTTCGCAGCTATAATTCAGTATCTTTCAGCTGATGCAAGTAAACTTTGCTACTGCCATATAATAAGTACGTATCATGATATCACATGTGCTTTTTTCCAATTTCAGAAAAGTTTATTAAATAATCTGTCTTCTGTATTGCTATCAACTACTTTTATCATGTACCATGGCAAAATAGTAATTAGGATTTCATTTCTTCTCAATATACTTTAGAACTACATTTTACAGTCTAACTCTGCTTATCCTGGATTCTTCGTAGTACCACTGTATTTAATTACTATACAGAACTCAGAGAAAGTAAACAAGCTTATATGAACAGTGAGATGCACATTTAAGCAAGGTCAAATAAAATCAGGTGTGTGATATGGAAATACGAGAGGGGATAAAGCAGAAGTTATCAGCATGGCATCCAAACATGATGGACTGAGTACTATTTTTGGCTTGAAAAGCCCCAGTGGATTTGCTGAGCCAAGTCATGCTGACAATTAGGCTCATCCGGGTTTTGAAGATATTGATAAGGGTTCCAGAGAAGTCTAAACATTAAAGTTTACAGGTATGTTGAGAAAAGAAAAAAAGAAAAGGAAAACCCTTTTCTATTCCTTTCTTAGTCACCCCTGCAGAGAAAATGCTATAGTTTCGAAACAAAAAGTGTTTTCAAGCTGACAGATTGACATTTTCATTTAGAGTTTAAAGTCAGCCTGGGTTTTCTTCCTATACCTTCCAGAGACAGCGAACACAGTTATGTATACCGGGCTTTGTGCTGCCGAGAAGAGTCGGACCATAATGCGTTCGCACAAGGACGATCGTTCTCATCCCCCTCTATAATCAGCGGAGGCAGACGGGCACCTTCAGAGCACGCTTCAGCTAGCAGAGGAACTGAATAGCCTCTGAAAGCACCCACCATCTACTGATTTAATAATACTACTGATTTAGGCACCACAGTTAAATGCCAAAATTTTGGTGGTTACTGCCATAAATAAATGGCTATCAGCACGGGGCAAAGAGATTCTGACAGCTCTATTAAGTGCTCTGATACATTTACAATACTGTTTCCTTTAAATTGCACTATCAGCCAGCTCACTTTTAACTGAGACTGCTCCTGAAATATAATTTCCAGTTTCAGCATAAGGATATACAATGTATAAGGACAGATATCAAATGGAAATTCAGCTTCTAGCAATAAGAATACCACAGATTAAAACCACTGTCATCCTTTTCTGAAGGAGAGGAAGTCAGAAATGTATTTTTTCCAAGTCCTGTTTTCAGAGAAATAAAAAGCAGGCACCCAATTCATCTCTGTTTTCACAATTCACAGTCACAGACCTGTGAAGGATCTTTGGCCACAAGGCTGTTTTGTATTAATCATTCTGGGCTCAGAATCCAATCGCTCCAAAGGCTGCACAGTCATATGTAAAATTCAGCTAAATCTCTGAAAATGGAAAACATCCAGGACTCTCATCAGAAAATCCTCTCCCATGATCTGCCTTCCAAACAGGAATCAGATTTGGATGCATTTAGGAAGGAAATTGTGCTCTGAAATAATTAAACCTACCCCTCCCTCTCCTCCCAGCAGGTTGAAGACAGTATATACAGATTACACAAAACTGTATTCATAAGTTCTATTTCATGCCAGCACGTAAGAAAAATGTTGCAGTTTGGCAGTGGGTACTGTCTTCAGGTGTTTGAGGATCCTCAAAGCATAAAATAACTCTCCTGCACCTGGCCCCAACCAGTATCCGGCACACACTGTAGTGCCCATGCACCAAACAGCACCTTATGACTCGGTTGCAGAACAAAGACCAGCAGATGCCAGTGTAGGTAGGATGAACATTACGATTTATCTCCCAATCTATAGGCACAGCCTGTTGAGCGGCAAGCGACCTACTTCCTAGCACACACATCATCCAGCCACCTCACGCTGCACTTAATTTCATGTATACTTGGAGCTATGAAGATTTTGCAAAACTGGGGAAAAGGCGATACAAGAAAGAGCAATTTGATTGGCTCTCATCCTTCTCTTTCCTACCAGAGCTTTAATGAGTTTCATAGCAACCTGCTCAGATTTGAAGCAAGAACAGTTACCTGGAAAGAGCACTAGCAATGATGTATCCCAGAGACAGACGAATACAGCTTTTACATTCACACTTGCAATGCTAACAGAAATACTGCAAGGAGAGCTAACAGGTCTCTTCATAAAGAAAATCAGTTTAGTTTGAGCAAGACTGAGATTTCCCAAATACCTGTTCTGTTCAGAGAGTGTATCAGTTAGTGCTGCAACATTTTACTAATGCTCTCTATTAGCAAATTATCTTCATCCTCTTTCCATCAGTATACTTTTTTACCTCATCCTCGTGTGCATCGTTTTGTCCCCAACTATTTTCTTTTCATTCCCAAAACCATTTTCACTATGAAAAATTGCATTATATTTCAATAATGTGAAAAATGCTCCAATTTTGCAGCACTAAAGAATAAGACAATCATTTTGAATGCTTTACCTAACTTACTGAAAAATTTAAGGAAATAGTATTTCCTCAGCTACTTCTGAAGCAACTCACATCCAGGACAGAAACAGTTGTTATTTGTGAGTGCATGAAAGCAACACTGTAAACACAGAGTAAAGAATCTCGCCTCATCTGACTCAAAGAAATCAGAGCCTAATATTCATTCTCTCACAAAATATACTACAGTACCGTGCAGCAATTAGAGTGATGCATCTAACCACCACCATCAGCACAGGTAACACTTGTGCACACAGCTGGCTAAAATATTCCCTGTGGTTTAACTCAAAGCCTTCAGAACTGGTCTTCATTAAAAAGGAGGCCCATCATTACTGTAGCATCTCTCAGAGACATCCTCAGGGAGATAAGCCCCATCCCAGATGTACTAAGCTACTTCAAAAGCAAAACACTAGCACCATATAAGTGTGACCAATTCGTTTTCAACAACAGAAACATTTATCAGGATTCAAATATTAGCACTGAATACATCTATTGCTAGGCACAGTGAGAACTGGGGTTAATTTCAGAGATGTACCTTGGTCTGAATAGAATGAAATTCCCCAAAGGATGTTCCTCTACCATGCTGATCCACAGCAGCAGCAGTGCAAGCCAAGAGAACTGGCCTGAATCACAGCAGATGGCCAGACAGAGCCAGCCTCAACAGATCACAGTTGTTCTGTGCTAGATCACTGCCCTGAGAAGGTTAGGCTAAGTCATCCCAACCGAGATAGGGCTAAAAATGGTCATTGCTTTGCTCACGCACATGTCCAAGAATAATAAGCTTCTGTATAGACTTCTGAGTGACGCTGTGCCTTCCAGGTGCTGTAATTCCCACATCACCTGCGCTGCCTGGAGTGGCACTGGAATTCACGGCATCTCAGAAGGCAACCCAGAGAAAGCTATGGCATATCAAAAGCAGAGAAGTAACACATACTTAGAAAGGTGCCCCACTTTAGAAACCAGATGCTTTAAGAAACATCAGCAACTTATTCTAAATATAACATAGAACCTATACTTTGAAAACCTGAAGTGTTCATTAAGGAAGCAAAGTATCCTATCAGAAAAGTCCTCTTCTCCATGCTCCTACCAGGACTCATTAGCAATCTTTTTGCCTTAACATATTTAGTGCCAGAGCACAAAGTGCTATATAGGATTGTACAGTATTAGGGATTTCTCAACACTATATATTCACCTAATATGTCTAGCCTACAGTTTAAAAGAGACATCGTGTTGTTTGCTCTCTTCAGAGTTTAAGACACCTTCTAGCCGACTCATCTTTTTCAGGCTATAAAAATGCTAACCCCCTCGGCTCTGCAACACAGATCATAAAACAAAGGAGGAAAATAAAGGGAGATAGCAAAGAAAGATATCTCTTCTGCACAGCAACAAGTCAGGTGTCCAACACCACAGCTTGCTGGTAGTAAAGCAGTGCAATGACCAGGCAGAATTTCAGGATAAGCTTCATTGGCCATGAAGGAACACCAGTGTCACAAAACAAAAAAGGGCTGTATTTAGTAGAAAACAACCCCATTTCCCTATTCTTATAAAATAATAAAAGACTTGCCTATTTGAAACTACAAAAGTCATCTGTACAGTTGAGTTATAGTATATATAAAAAAAATAAAAAAAACACACACACACAACCCATACCAAAAAATTAGTTACAGACCAAAGATCAGTGTCCCAACTTTGCTCCTCACCACAACCAGCCTGCATACCTCTGCAGCTCGATCCCTAATTCAGTCCTGGCCCCGCTGCACTCCCCAGCGAGGTTTTCCACAGCCACCCACAAGCGGAGGTCAGCACTGCATAGGCCAGGAGCACGGGGGAGTGGGAGGAGGACATCCCCGTGCACAGTGCTGCAAGGCCACCCCATGGCAGAGCATCTGAAAACACCTGGTGACTTCAGGGAATGAAGTAGGACCAAAAGAACAGCAAGGTAAAAAGACCTGGCAATCTCCAACTCACTGGTCTTGAGTGCAAGCCCATCCCACAAGAGCCACAATCCAACTTTGTAAGAGCTGCTTTTCCTAAATGCAGAGCAGAAGAAATTGGCACTTGTATTTGCCTATTTCTAGTCAGACTCCAGAGAGGAGAACATTTCGCTCTGCAGCTAGCTTCCTTCCCTTGGAAGCACTGAATATGCTTTTAGTGTCAGATGATTTGGTGGGTTTTTTGAACATTGTGAGGAAAAAAAGCATTAGCTAAATTATTAAATAGGTTGAGGCTTTTTCTCACTGTGTCAAGGCTAATGGAGAGATCCTTCACAATCCCTTGTAGAGAGTTAGCAGGGAAGAGAGTATAGAGCTGTTCTGATAGGTTATAAGTTTTCAAAACTGAACCAAAGTCGCCCATATTTAGAAAAGGCAAAACAAGCAAAAAAAACCCCACAGAATCATTAAAGTCAGGTTCATATACATGCTTTGCCCTTCAACAACCAATATTAGCAATCACAATGAAAACTGCAATTGTAATTAATATTTGACATGTTACTCAATGATGTAGCCAAATATTAGCTGCCAGACAACTTTTCTGCCAAGCTTTCCTTTTGTTTTACAAAACTATGAATATATATTATAGAAGCATATATGGAGCTGCTGTTAGATAATGTCTTTTTCTTGATAAAGATAAGTACTATCAGTCTTCCTTAAATGATATAGCTGATATGTAAGAAACTATATAATTTTGAAAAGTCAGACAAAGGTTAATTACTCTCATTTTTCCCCATTGAACTTTGCTGTATAGTTTCTTTTTAAAGCAGATTAATTTTTAATATTTCTTTATAAATATTTTTAGAGTTATTTTTAAATAAGTCCTTATTAACTGCAGGAATATACTGAATATTTAAAAGGTTTAAAATGCACAATATTAGGCTGTGATTTCTGTCAGCAAATTATGTATAGCTGGTTTTAAAAAGAAGCAATGGCAACATTCCTATTCTTGTTCTACCTGCTGAGAGACAGCAAGATGTGAAAAGAACAAGAGAAGAATAGCTGGAATCACCCACAATTATACAGAGATTAGGTTAGATTATCTCAATTGTGATGGCTAAAAAAGTGAATTGAATCAAGGCACAAAATGTGAATTAGATTGCTAGAAGATAAATCGCATGTGATAGTGTGCTTCAGACATTGGTTAGCATGTCATAATTTTCTTTTTTTTCATTTGCAGGCATTTGCTTGTTGACAGTACAGCTGCAACTATCATGAAGAGGAACAGCTGAGAGCTATTATCCTCCAAATCAATCTTTATTTTGTCATGCAGGTTCATAGATTCACACAATCTAGAGTTACAGGAGCTGCTAAGAATGCTCTAATAAAACCAGACCTTGTCTCTGTGTGTCAGAAGCTATTAGTTTTTCCTGCATGCGTCTCTGTACTGAGTCCTAAGACCTGACCTAACCAAACAGTGGGGAGAAGGCGGATAAAGCAGCCTTCCCTTGCACAAAGCGGTATAGGATGGAAATCTGTTCACTAGCTCTTCCAAAACCATGCTGCAATACACAGCTTCTGCTGAGAAAGAGTAAATAAGCGTTACCAGCACCATAACAGCCCTGGACAGAGGGCAGCTGCCCTGGACTTTAAGGCAAGTCCCACAAGACAACCAACACAGAAGCATCCCGTTGGCTAAGGAGTTATAACGTGCTCGAGGAATCATTCTTTTTATTTTTCCTGTTGAACCTTGCCTTCACTAATAAGGACACAGTTAAAACACCAGCTTAGTTTGCAGTGCAAGCGGAACCAGGGTGGAGAGAATGGTTTCATCCTCTTCGGGTGCAGGGCTGAGCCCTAGCCCCACAGGTTCCTAACAGCATTGCCAGGGAGAGGACACTCACCCTTGAGCTGGGGCCAGCAAAAGCAACACCTCATCTTCTTTCCATTAACAACTACCAGTTACCTTCAACAGCCTAGAGAGACTTCTACACCCCTTTATATCTGATAGTTTTTAAAGTTAGGACAATACATTAAGCTTGCTTTCAAAGCATGAACTAAATGCCAGCAGTCCACAAGCCATTTCATAACCCTTGTTCTACTCTAACTTAGAGAGAGTCGCCTATGAGGCATTTAGCAATTGAGTATGTTGGGCTGGATTTGACACATTTCCAGATTTACACAAAGTAATCTGAACCAGCTGAAAATCCACAATGATTTACTGCAAACAAGGACTGCACTTGATGCAACTGGCTGAAGTGGCACTAGCTCTTCCCCATGCCAAGAGCACCCCGAGGAAGAGCAAGGAAGCTCAGCTCCACCAGCAGAAATCCCTGTGCTAACCTGAAGGACCATAAACCATCAAGATAGGCTGGAACCATTAGCCTCATTCATTAATTTATTTGGGGACCAGAATCTCCCCTCGTATAGGGAGCTCCAACTCCTTTTGGCTGCCTCTTCACCAGAACTGAGCTATTTTCAGGTGCTGTAAAGTATCAGAACAACTATGTTATATTCTGTTTAAAAACTATGGAAGGAATTATCTAGCTGAAAAGCTCATAATAAAGAAATGAGGTTGTTAAAAGCAGATTCTTTGTAATACAATATAAAACATACATAATATGCTTTAGAGGAGAACCCTGGTCTTGATGTGGGTGGGAAACAATCTGAAAGTTAATTCAATTTATAGTTTAATAACCAAAGAAATGGGTCTATGTTGTAATGTAACTAAACAGAATAGGTAGAGTCATATTCTAACTTCAGAGACCATTAAAAAAAATTATTGCAGGGAGGCTGCTCTCTGCCTCTGGATACATACAAAGTATCAGTAAGCAGTGAATGGCTTTTCTTATCGACAATCTTTTATAGCAGGGTAATATTTTCCATTAAAATTACTAGAATCACCCTATAACTGTAACAGGAGCAACTGCTATTTTTTAGGAAGATCAAAAACCTAATTTTAATACTGACACAAGTAGAACAAAAAACTCATAACTAATGATAATGGTCAATGATTGCAGGCACGACAAGCTACTATATTTGCATAAACAGATGGAGTGCTCTTAAGGATGTTCAAAAACATGCTCTGCGAAAATACATTAATATCAAGTTTTTCATTTTAGCCTAAAAAGTGCTAATGAATGGAATATTCCTGAGCTATCACTTCATCTTTAGCATTGACTGCTTTGCATGAGTTATTTGTGTAACTGCCTGATGCACACATAGATTAGACTCTCTCAGCTGTGGTGCAGGGAGAAGAGAGGATTTTCTTCAGAAAAAGTAGTACAAAATGCTGGAAAAGATAGCCCCTGGGAAAAAGGGGTGAACTTCCCCATACACATACAGCAGTCATCATTACCTCCATTACAGATTGATAGATACAGATGCGTGCATGTCCATGTGCAGACATGTGCATGTGCACACAGACATACAGAGCTGTAAACCCCCCCATCTCTTTCCAATGACAGTAAGAAAAGGAAAGATGGGCATCATAGGTTTTGCAACAGCTCCTGTTCACACATGAGCAACTTTCTGCCCTACTCTGCAAACACTCATTTACGTCAGAAAGAAACAAGTATAGAACGGGCAATAAAACTATGATTCTCAGCTGCCACACCATACGCCTAATTTAAGCCATGAAAATGCTTCACAAAGTACAACCATATTGCATAGTAAAACTGCACAAACAAGTATTAGGGCCTCATATGAGTTAAATAAAGTTTTCTTATTGCTCACCTCTACCAATTTATTTCTACAAATAAACTACTTATCTCAAGTCTAAAGTACACCAAATGAATACCCACAGCAAAACAATCCCACAAAAATAAAAAATAAACTTGTTAGAGAGGTAAACCTGTCATTATTTGAAGGAGAGCCTGTTGATTTCTTTCCACACTGTTCAGAGAAAAAATACAATTTTGCACATGCTTTTTATAAATAAAGGAAGCTCTGATCTCCCACCACTTATTTTTCATATTTCTGGAGCAGCCTGAAGCCACTAAGAAAAGAAATTTTAGCTAGCAGCAGGTGTCTGAATAACAAATGTAATCTATACAAAAATGTCAAATTGTTTCTCTTAAATATGGGGTCTAAGTATAAGTACCACCTACCCTATATGTACATACACTCAGGAAATAATCTGTTCATTGTAGAGTAACAAGGCCCCAGTCTTGGATATTTAACAACCAAGCAGGTGAATGCCCCCATTCTGCTGGCAAAGGAAAGTCCATACATGAGCATTTAGCTTGAATACAACCCAAAATAAGAAGAGTCAAGGTGTAGTAGTCTGGCTCAACATTGATTCTGTTGTCCCAGATTTTTCCTTTCCCGGGACATATGTCCTTCAGCAAAAATGCACAGGGATGGGATTTAAAGTACTAACTTAAACCAAGTTAATTCTAACTAAAAAAAAGGGGGGGGGGGGGCGGGAAGGGCACCCCGCACCAAAACCCCATAAATCTATTTGACTACAGAAGGGAATTAGCTATCCAAAAAGCTTAGTGACAGAAACAATGGTTCATCACTTCAAGCTCTAAAGGCCATGGTTCAGAACAAGAATTATCAACTGAGAGGCATAAGTGCATGCATATACATGCCTATATAAAATCACACACACAGGACATTAGACTGAAAGCTCATCATGATTTTGGGTAAGTTAAAAGATGCAAGTCAGAGTCCAGAATTTGATTATCTAAATTCCATTAGAACTTCGAGAAAGCTGAGCATCTACCACTCAAAAAAGGGGTGCCACTTCAAAGACCTCTCGCAGCATGACGTGCCACTAGAGGGGCACCTGGGTTAGCCGGCTTCCAGGGTCAGCTGCACTGAACTCAAGAGAGCATCATTTGTCAAGTGTGAGAATTTATTAGAGCTAAGGGGTTATAACAAAAGCTAAAAAAAGTATAGCAAAGTTAGAAATAGAACTGAAAATATACATCCATTTCAGAGCTCTACAGTTCAGTCACGGATGCACGGTACAGTGGCCACTCTCCCCCCTTATGGTCCACCCTGGGATAGTTTTCCCTGGTTTCTCCTCACCATCAGGGAGGCTGTTGACATCAGGGATGTCCCCACTGGCAGGTGGGCACTTGGGTCTTCAGGCCAGCAGACCGTGGGTCCGAGTCCACACCAAACTTGAGGCCTGCTCCCTTTTATACCCAGTCAGAACAACGCCAGCCCACAGCCATATCAAGGCCACGTGGCCTCAGTCAGTACCAGTGCACACAGCAGCGGGTGATCTTGTGCTCAGCCCACTGCCCTGCTCCTGCTTGGTGGGTACCAACACGCCCATTAATGGGTCATTCTGCAGGGAAGAGCTCCACAGCGCCAAGATGTCCACAGTGCGGGTCTGCTGCGTCACTTCTGCTTTGTCGGGACTTGTCAATCATAGGATCATTAGAAGATGTGCCCCCCGGCTACAGTAACCCCACAACACGGTGGCTCCAGCCGTGATGCACCCGGGGTTTGCCAACTCCTGGGGAGTGCCCCAGGGAAAACCCCTCTTCTATGGGCTGCACCATCCACAGTCCCACACTCGCCTGCGTGGCACCTGTCAAGTAGTAACCACCACTATTTAAGTACTGGGACTTTCTTCATTCTAGTAACAAATCCACAAAATAAGGCTTTGTAACAGATTGCACTGAAATATCTGGCATCATTGTAATTCCTAATGTTTGCTAAATAACATGGGTGCAATGACATCTTAATAATAAAGGCATGAGCTGTTTGTTATCTTTTAGGACCTATGGGAGAAATACAGAGAAGTTATCTGCTATCATTCTTACCCAGTGAGTAAAATTCAAGAGACTAATAAAAGCACATTTTTGACACACCTTATAAACAAGAGAACATATTTCAGAGGTTTATAAAAAATGAGGGGGGGGAAAAAAAAAAAAAAAACAGAAGCAGCACCCCCATTTGTTTCATAGCAATCTAACAACAAATAAAAGCATCTGCTTTTGAATAAGGTTTTTTAAAGGCTTAGGTACAGGAGCTGCTGCTTTTTTTCCTGTGATATTCAGGATGAAATTAAGTCCCCACAAGCCTGAACATTCATTATGGACGATAGGATTCCTCCCAGTGATCCCAAATGCACGCTTGATATCTCAACAGGGATATTCAGTGCAGCGCTCAAAAAAATGAAGTGCATAGGTATAGAAACAGCTTCAAAGCAATAGTTTAGCTTCATCTTCCACTCAAAAAGAAATGTTCAGGCATTTTCATTCTTTTTCCAGGTATACCAGGCCATAAAAAAATTTTTTTTAAATTAAAAAAAAAATCAACACCACCAAGGCAGAGGTGTACGTTCCTCCAAACTTGTGACTCTTTAAAGATTCTGGGAAAAATAGCTATTATAATTTCCAGTTTAATGTGAGATCTTTAAAAATGTAAAGTAAAGCTTACATTACTGTTAAAGTGGTATTTTCAAGAATAATAGTTCAAATCATGGCAGGCAAGTCTAAAGTCTATCATTTCATGCACATGCATCACATTTTACCCCTTTACACTGCCAGCCTGCTTTTGATCAAGCAGAGCAGTGAAATACTTCAAAGAGCTGGAGGTGTGTATTTCAGAAAACAGCATGCTCCACAACCTCAATATCCTCCCACCTCTCCAGAGGACACGAACTCCCTACAAGAGGGACTGCATGTATTCACAGCTGCCCTCCTAGGAGAAGCAGCACCTGGCCAGGTTTTTCTGCCTTGCATAATAGCAGTTCAGAGCTTGAGGACTCACCAAACCAGAAGGGAGCTCCCTACTTTTAACTTAGTTTAAAGCATGGGGTTGTAACTTTCTTCTTGGTTTTGGTGTATATTTGGGAGGGGAGTTAGTGTGCATGTGTCAACTGGCCACTTGGTTGGGCAATCGTGCCTGCACTGTAGATGTAAAGCATGAAGGAAGGCTTCCTCGAGTCATCAAAACAGATTAACAAATTCCTTTGCCCTCCTCCCCACCATGTCTATTTACATAACAGGTGGAGTTCAAATATAGCCTAAATGCAAACGGCAGTTTCTCCTGTACAAAGATACCCACCCTATAGGGTGGCCATAAGTGGATACCCACTCTAACAGCAGCCAACACTTCTGGCAATTCAGAAACACCAAGATAAATACTATCTTGTGCATAAAAATTACAAAAATGAATTCAAACCAGTTATGTAATATTAAAGTGACACTTATGTAGCCCTGGGATCGACGGAAAAATATCAGGGCAGGAGTGGGGGAAGGGAGGAGAAACACCACCAAAACTAAGATTCAACCTCACTTTAAAACTCCAATCCAAGCACAGCATTTCCATATTAACGTTGTGATTTCAATAATCTGCCTCCTTTACGTGGACATGATGCTATGAAGGTTTCTCCAAGATCCTGTGCAAGATGTTCAACATAAGAAGAGAAGGTAGTACACTCAAGGACCCTTAAAGGCCATCAGCTTTGAAGCAGCCAAAGATGACACCCATTTTACATGCCTTCCCCCAAACAAGGGGCCAGCAAGCAAACAAAAGGAGTGACATATGCTGCAAGTCAAATTCACCACATGAAATGACAATTTCATTTACATAAAAACAACATTACAACATTTTAATTAGCACTAATGATTGGGAGACCCACAGAGAAATACAAAATATGGTATAAAGTGAGAAAATAAAAATAGAGAAAGTATAACGCAGGCTGCAATATGTCCTTTGCTCGTTTGACAGGTGCAGTTCAGTTTTTGTTATATTCTATAGCATAATCTTCAGTGTGCTGCAGCACCTGCTTTGCCAAGAGTAATCAAGTTCCAGCACTGTTATTACAGTAATCTGCACACTGTAATTTCATTAAATCGTCACTGGCAAGCATTGAAGACCACTATATTTCATTTACGTAGTAAGAGATAAACCTTTACTCAGGGTGAACCTGGTAGATTCGGGACTCCATTCTCCTTGCCCCAAAGCAGCTCAAGCATGTAGCTCTTCAGTAAATGTTTTTACAAGGCATCAGTTTGCACTGCGACAGAGAGCCAAGACTCAGGCCGGAAGCGAGCAAAGAGGTCCCGTATGGCACTGCTTGCTCTGCCAGGGAGCTGAGGCTTCCCAGGACACTTTGAATCTGGAAACACAGCTGCTCTCTGGAAAGGGGACGGTTGTACAAGCCAGCTGAGGCCGTGCAACAACTCCCCAAAAAGGTCCCCAAGCACGCTGCGCTTGCTCCAGAGACACTCTTAGCCAAGGTGCCAGCTCGACGCATTAAACAGCAAGTTTCCCACTGGGTCAGGTTTCTGCCGGTCTAGTGATGTCAGTCAGCTCTGGGCAGGCAGGGCACAGAGGCCAACTGCAGCCTTAGTAATTTGGATCTGATCCATGTTAAAAGATTAAGTAAAATGAGAAGAATTCTGGGCTTGACATAAAACTCAACAAAATACCCACCATGCGTGTTTGTGCAGACACCCAAGTACTGCTGTTGACTTCAAAAGGCTTGCATGGGATTTGCAAAGGACCAGCATATTCAAACTGGAAAGTCAAGACCTCTAAGTTACAGGAGTCATGCATACAAGGACATGGTCAGCCTTAGATACAGTGGCCTCCAGGTATCATTACCTACAACTGTCATAGAGAACAAATTTTGGTCTCCAACACTTGAAGCTGTTCAATACACAAGTTCACAAGTGAGAGGGTTTACAAGTACTAGCAAGCAGCTATAGTTCGCCTGTCTTCTCCCGGCTCTTTTTTTTTTTTTAAAGACAAAGATGTTCGATTCATATCGGCTACACTCTCCTCTCTGAGCGGGAGGGAGGAATAAATACACTGAGAAAGGGAAAATATTAGGTTTTGATTATCTTCCTGTTAACAGTGGTTGTACAATGGTATAACCCTGCTAACTAGCATTCTATTCCTTTTGAATTTATTAAAGCTTTGTAAGCATGAAGCCCACATTGCTGTCAGACCTCAACAGCAGTCTCTATCTTAAGAGTGCCTAAGAGAAGCATATATTCCCATCCTCTTTCCTATCTCCTCATTAGAAAAAAAGGAGGGAGGGGGGGAAAGAGAGGAAAAAAACACTCACTTTAAGACATACTTAATTAAAACAAGTAAAGGCACAAAATGCAGATGACTCCATTTATTCAGTAGAACACAAGGGGAATGAGGTGGTGGTGAGGAACACAGATCCTGCACAGAGAACTAAACCAGAGTTAAAAAAATTAAATTTCTTTAAGACCCTGTGACAATGTGGTCCTTCCAGGGACCAGCTGCTTATATACTGATCACTTCAGCACTATATACAAACTTCATTAGTTACAGAGTCGAGCTGTCTTTGCTTTTCTGTGTATATACGTTTGTGATAATTTTGATCATAGCTATTCCCTGCTCCACCATACCCATCTCTCTCCTTCATGCATACTTTAATACAAACCTGCTGTGCTCAAAGGTGCTTTCAGATATCTATCTCCCTTAGCAACTGAAGGTTGAAACCAAAATATAAGCAGGATAGCTCAGCTGGCCAGCCCAGAAAAACCTGAATCTGGTAGCCATTTTCACCCTGTATTTTTAGAATAGTCTGTCCTTGGTATATGCCATGCTAAACATTACGAAAAGGGAAGTAAGTTCCTTTTGCATCCCAAAACAAAGACACACTCAAACCCATTGCTAGAAAAGGTTCCTTTGTTTCTTTTGCAAAGGCATAAAAAAAATGATGTCCTGGCAAAAGAAACTAAAATATCAATGATTTTTCACAAATGCCAAAAAGTGATTTAAACTGTATCACAAGATGACAGAAATATGGTTCTTAAGAATTACTATTGGATAAAAGTTTCAGAAGCACCTAGGTTCAAGCTAACTCAAATCCTTTTGCATTTAATAGTAGTCCCCTAGCCAAGAAATAGAAAAAGAAAACAGCCCAAAACTAAGCATTTTAGAAGTTTCCTCTTCCTGGACTTAGAGTCAAACTAAGTACCATAAGAAAAACAATGCATTAGTGTATATTTTGCTAAACAGTCTCTTGTTTTTCCACCTTAGCTTACTCCACATTTTATGTTTGCTTGTATCTAGCCATTAACTAGAGGAGACCGTGTTTTGTCAGTGTCAGCAGCCCACCCTGGGGCCAGGGCGCTCACAGGAGCTGAGGATCCTGGGCACCAGAGCCCAATGGCCAGAGCCCCGTCGCTGCACAGCAGCCTCCCTGCTCCCCCCGCTCACGTAAGAATTGGGCAGCATGGCCTGTGCCGCAAGCACTCGTGCCAGTTCAACAACTGGTCTTAATTAGAAAAAACTCAGGTATGCTAAGGCCATCTCAGTGGCAATGCAAGAGACAGCATTTCATCTTCAGCTATACTAATTTTTTTTTTTTTTTTAAAAGCATTTAATACTCTGTGCATTTCTCTCAAGCTGGAAATTTGTAGGCAAAGTTCCCACTGCAGAGTTTACTCTAAATTACCCCTTTTTAATTTTCCTACTCCTGTTCCCCAAGCCAGAGTTGGATATAATTTGATTTTTACAGAATTCCATTTTGAATTAGACATTGAAAGTACCACTGTGATGAACCCAAGTGGTCACTGAAGTAATAAACTGATTTAAAATTAATGCTCAAGTTCCCTGTGATCCAAGAATTTCCTGCACTACTGGGGAGAAGTGAAAAAGCAGCTTGCTATGAAAGGGAACATAAGAAAAACAGCTTCTAATAGAATCAATTTCTATAGTAGCAAGTTAGGGATAAGTGGATTAATATAAGTGTAGTCTTCAGCTGCAGTAAAAAGAAAAATATTTGCTGTTTCCAAGAAGCTCAAGGACAAAGTCGGCCACAGAAAATTGTTCTTGAGAACAAGGATTTAAGTCCTGCACCTGCAGCACTGTCTTGCCAGGCACAGACTTGGCCAACCAGCTGCCTTGGCTAGAGCGCCAGTTTGGTAACCTAGTTACAGTATCAGAGAACCACTAGAAAGAAAGGTAAATGCTGCGTTTTTCTGGAAAAAAAAAATGATTTTGCTATTATTTAAACATACAGCAGTATTTTGAAGTAACCAGTACAGGCGCTCATCAAGATAATATTAGAAGCGGACATAAACATCAGTACAACTGGGTTTTTGCGATTGCTTTTGCAATGCGTCAGTAGAAAGTTCTGAAATAAAGGGCTTCTGCGACGAGCACAAAAGCGGATTCAAGAACAGGCGAGAGGGTTGAGTTTTATCTAAAGCTACAAAACAGGTTATGTACTAGAAAAGAGGCTGCAACACGGTATCGAAGTGAGCACAAGCAGTCCCCACACACCAATGGTATCCCATATCAGACGGATCCAGAGAAAACTCTTCAATCTTGCCTACAGGTTTAATTCACCCATCACCTGACACTGTTATGCTAAATTAACCCACTAGGACAAGAATGGGATAGATGATTTTCTGTTAATAAACAAGTTACTTGCATTATATATGGGTTCTCTGCTAATGTATTATTTACCCGGTAGAACTGCTCTCACTTGAGGAGGCTAAACTTCAAATTAGCAGGTCTGAATCCAGGTTAAACTCCGCATCAAAGATAACAGCTATCAAGCAGAGGCACAGAGACAAAACAATTATCATTCTTCACCTAAACAAAAACCCTGTGCAGGGAATAACTACAGACATTGCCACAGCTCTACGGATTGTAATGCTCAAAGAAGATTTTAATGCCTGGTAACAGCTTTTGACATCGATGACGAACAAAGAAAAAAAAAAAAAAAAGAAAAAAGAAAAGCACTGAAGGATTCAAAGGTCCAAGACTGGAGCTGGTGGGGTAGGGGAAAAAACCCACACTGTGCAACTTAAAGTATCCTACCATTTATAAATTCTCTAGGTTAAAAACATCACATATTTATCACCCCCTCTTGCCCTTCTTCCACGCCTCCCCCCCCCCCCAAAAAAAAAGTTACTGGGTTTATTGGAAGTTTTCTTTACAGAAAATTAACAGTTGTCATCTTCATCCATCTGTAGTTCACCTTCCTCGCGACTCTTCTCCAAGTTGTGTTTTCACTGTGTTTACAGGCAATTTGTGTAGCCAATAGGTGTCAAAGAAACCCATCGGTTTTTAAATAGTCATAGCAGGAATAACACAAATTGCTTCATTTAAGACGAGGTGCAGTTCCTACAGCTCAAGCAATCATTTGGTCTCCGTTAAGGAATATCTAAGTTTCACTGACTGATGGCATCAACTGAGCCGAAGGTTCACAACTACTCTTGAACAATCCTGTTAGCTCAGATAACAGCAATGCCAAGCTCATGTCAAAAGGTTCTCTCAAAAACAAGAACAAGGAAGTTGTAAATCAAATGTGTTTACAGTGTAAACAAGTTAGAAATATGATCACTAATCTGGTCTCTCAGGTTCAGTGTTTTTAATCACTGCTGCCTTTATAAGCTCTCCTCCCAGTGGACCAGTTGTTTCAGAACTGATACAGACCTTGATGAATTACTGAAATGTCTATAACTGTAAGCGTTCATTGGTCAGTTAGGACTGTGCATTTCCACACTTCTCAAGTAGCTCTTAGTTTCTGCTGCTCCCTGCATAAGTTCTGATTCTGAGTATTACATATTTGCTTTGCTGACATTAAAGGATGAGGTTACTTGTCTGTATTCTCACTATTTCATACCCAAGCCCTTTTTATGCAGTGATTCCACACCTGACAGCAGACCCTGAGGCAATCACACACTAAACAATTACAACAACTCATAAAAATAAGCAGTGCATAAAACACAGCAGAAGAACATTACCTTACAAAACTTGATACCCTCAGGGTATCCATTTTCTTTTTGCAAACGCGTAGTTCCCTTTGACCTTAATGGGAGTTACATGAATAAGAAAAAAAGCAACAGATCCTGTGTCTGAAAAACATATTTGCACTAAGTGGATATCAGCAACCTGCTTAGCCCAGATGATTGGTGATGGGGCTACCTGGAGACAGTTGCCCGCAGGCTGCTGGTTCACACTCCAGGAGCTGCAAGTGGCAAGTGTCATTACCCGATTTCTCATCCTGAGTTCTCAACGGTTACATTACCAAAGACACCCCAATCGAGATTCTTCCTTAAGAGTGGTCCTCTCAGACCACTACTTAAGCACACTGTTGTGTCCAGCGCCAATTATGATAACAGCGTTTGTATGCTCAATACAGCTCCCTTCCACTGTGGAATAGACAGCAAAATTAGATACCAGCTCTAAACCAAAACAAGCTCCTTTTGCCAAACCTATTTAAAGTTCCTAGGTCTAAATGTAGTTAGGCCCAGCTAAATATTGGAGTATGATAATACTATTTAGTATTTTGCATTTTCCATCCCATTTTGTAAGAGAATTGCATAGAAACTCATGAGCGCAAGAATAGCAACACCAATGGCATCAACTCTTCATAAAAAAAGGCAACAAGATTTATATCTACATGCAACCATAAAGTTATAATTGAGACTACTATGATCATATCATAATATGCTTCAGTTCGTATATTTTTGCACCAAAATATTTTGGGTACAGCTGTTATATCTGAGTTGGAATTTCTGATATGAAACCACCTGGAATAATGTGCAACAAAAAAGGTCAGGAGGAACAAGAAATAAGTGGTGGTTTAGTAAAGTCTTCCAAAGCCCACACTCTTGCTTAACAGAATTCATTCTTCTCCTCAGCCCTTCTGTCAACCTTCCTTTTCTTGACTTTTCTCCCATACATCAGTTTATGTCCTCTCTTCCTCAGTAAGACCTGGAATTCCGACCTCAATTCAGGTCTCCTCTCTAGTCCGTATCCTCTGCCACTAGCATGGCTAATCAGCACAGAAATTAGTGGTCTGGAAACAGCCAGACAATGACTTTCCAAAATCCAAGCAAATAAGCATTAGGTATACTTATTTTCTTATTAAGAAGTGATACATAATCAGTAATCCTAATGCCAGGCAAATACCGTAAGGTACAAGATATAGGACATCGAGATGAGCTGTAAAAGGACAACTCCACTGATATCAGCTGAGTTTTTGGCTTAACAGCTCAGATTTTGCAACAGTGGTCACAGCCATTCCACAGTTTCTGAAGGTCTTTATCATGGGAAAGACAGAGGTCCCTTAAGATTTCCACAGTACTAAACTAAATACTACTTTGACTCTCACAACTGCCTAATGATGCCCAGTACTGTGTCTTGCATTCATCCAACTGTTCTCTCTTGAACAGGAGATTAATTCTTCCCATATCACACAACATTTTTTGATTTTAACATTAATCTTATAAAGAAGAAACTCAAATGAAGCCATTCTGGCATGCCAGCACATTTGTCTTTCAAAGCCAAAACACAAAAGCCTTCCCCACTATCCGAAATACAATTTCTTAACGCAGCTTAATAAAGCAATTGCAAAACATTTCCTGAAAATAGGCTGCAGACTCTGATACTAAAAGAAAAAAGTAATCTTATAATTCTGCCTCTACTGTCAGGGACAGCAGAGAGTTCTAGATGACAAACACATGCAATATTCCCAGAACATTCACATCATAGATTAACCCTCTAATTTCACCACCTGCTCACCACTTCCTCCATGTCAGGACGCCAGCAGACATCTAGTAGTCCTCTAGGTCATTAGCTGCCATGATACAGTAAAGTAGCTGCGCTCTTCTCTGGCCACTGCCACATGTTTATATAACCGAAGTCCGTCAAGTTCGAGAGGAGGTACTTTTGCGGATTGGTACTCCATCCCATCAGCTCATGGCAACAAATGGCAAAGCCACTCTGATAATATGCATCAGGCTGAAACAAAGGAGTGCAATGACTCTTCTTATTGAATGAACGAAGGTATCCACATCATATTAGGCAACAGTCATTTTCAGTCTAGGAAAGAGACCCTCTTTCAGAGGCAACCTCTTAGACTGCCCCTCTTTCAGAGGGGGTTCCTCCACAAAGGCATTTGTGGTACACATTGCTACGTATTTTAGGGCAGTTTGCCAGGAATATGCAGCTGACTGCATGGGATGATGGCACATTCTTGGGTCCTTCAAGGCCCGCACATGCTACCCCATTTGTTCTCCTCTGTGTCAGCACAGTTCCTGATCCGGACTGCTTTTCCTAGCTGTTAACGTAACACAGACAAATCAAGTAGAAGGACAGAATTTGCTCAGTTTGTTCAACTCTTGGCTCTCAAGTTTAATAGGCAGAACTAGGTTCGCTGCACCATCCTATTTCACATGGGCATTGCAGAGAAGAACATAATGAAGGATCTGAACACCTCAATCTTAGTGACTCACAAGACCCTTCATGAATATTGAAGCTAGCAAATATCTTTTTTGTTTGAAATCTAAGTTGTGCTACTGTCATATTGCAAGTCTAGACTCTGCCTGTGAAATGGCAATAACATGCCACCGGGATGAGAAAAAGATACAATCTTCTCAACTAGCACAGCATGTATGCACAGTATTATTTTGCATGATGACAGGAAAACAAAACTATACATTTATTGATAAGAGGAGACTGGTAAATCTTACCAAGAAAAGGGGAGATGAGTGGAGAACCCTGAATATGAAGGAACAAATTACAAAAGTGCTTAAATGAGAAGGAAGCAGCAGGACGCAGTGCTCAGGCATGAAGATTTTGTGGTAAAATCGTATCGCTGCAGCGCTTCCAAGCACAGCACACACTGGCACAACAGCACTTTTGCCACTATCACTTACACCAATCTACAAATGAAGTAAGTCTACAAGCTAAAGTTATTGTGCTATAAAGCATTTGTTCTTGCAAATACAATACCCTTCTCTACTAGGGTTTTTACTGATAGAAATAAAGCAACAGCAACAACAGAGTTAAAGCTTAAAATACCCGCAGGAAAAAAAAAGGGGGGGGGGTGCTTTAAGAGAAAGTGAACAGCAAATCCATTTGAAGAAATCATTATCTGCCCATGGATATTTATCAAAGAGAGAGATCAAAGCAATAGAGTTAATTCATCATTAGTTATCTGCCAAATTTCTTACAAGTACAGAATAACTATTGTTAAGAGATAGTTATTGGATACCAGTTACCTTTCCAAATTTAGAGCAGGAAATAAATCCATTGCCTCCAGTCACCATGGGGTAACTGTTGGCCTTTTGAAAGGTGACTATCTCACGGTGCACAGTACCATGTAAGAACTCTCCAACGTTTTGAAATAAAATGCATACAGGGATGATACGCAATCCCGGTGCAAAAGTGATTTCCAGTTCGCAGGCAGTTTTTGAACAGTATATTTTCATATTGTTGCTTTGACCTACTCAACCACTGGCTGACCACTAATCCACTTCAGTAAGAATTACTTCTGTTATGTTCTGCTAAAGAGATTCCAATCAAGCAATATGAGGAAGAGAAAAAACACATTTTATATAACTCATAAGAGTTCTTGGCCCATCCTCACATCCATATACAAGAGATAAGGCTAAAAGGATTTCTGACATTCAGGTGAAAACAGCTGCATGTTTAAAGTCAGGCTTCTGAAATCCACAGAAGGAGAACGCTATACAATACCTATACAATACCTTATTTTACACTTTCCTGTTGTATATGGCAACTGTCTCAACTAGTATTGGTCAGAAATTATCAGCTCTTTGTATGTGATATCTAAAGAGTCAAGTTCTTACTGTTCCCAACCCTTCCAAATTTGTGCATGATAATGAAATAACTTGGCTTTAGAGTTATGAAAGAATATCAGTAAGACTGAAAACAATCTGAAGCAGCATTTCTTAAGTGTAGACTAAGCAAAATGCATATTGTAGCAGCATATGAAGCCTGAAAACTTTATTGGTACTACTAAGAATGATTTGCATATTAATTGCTGACTTCATCATTCAAAAATAATTCAGCTATCCCAGACCCTTGCTGAAAAAAAATACATGCACATTACCTATGTAAATTAACATAACACTCACAGGTAGAAGTAAACAGAAATATAAAATGCATAGAAAGTTTGTTTCTCTTCTGTTACAATCTTTTAGAAGAATGAAAATAGACAGGCTTCAAAGTGGGATGAACTAGCAGACTTGCTATGTTTATCCACTTTTCATATGAATATATGTGGAAACATGTCAAAATACTAGCAGATTAACAGGAACCATCTTGATAATTGCACTTGGCCATGCACAAGCATTTTGTGGATCTGTAAATCAGTTTGTGAAATCACATCCCCATGCCTGCAGTTCAGCCTCCCCAAGAATAGCTTGCAGCTTAGTTTTTAAAAGATACCACCCTGAGACAAGACCAACAATGGATGTCTTGCACCTATTAGGGCTCTCTACTGACTTCAGTAACAACCCTGAATTACTAATGACTCCAAGTACTCCCTGCAGAAATGAAGATTATGTAGTGATTAGAGCAACAAAGGACTTTACAATGATGTGAATTTTTCTAGAATAAGAAAAGGAAGGGAAAAATGCAGAAGATGATTCACTAGATCAAGGAATCATTCTCACAGGGAGGAAAAAAAAGGAAGAGAAATCCTTCCCCCCCCCACACACACACACCCTACTTATGGAAAGGAGTGAAAAATAAAACCATTACTCTGCATCTGCGTGCCTGTAGAGTACACCTTTACAGAGTAATGCCTCGAGTGCAGAGACGTTTTATTAGGACAAGATACATTCCAAGAGAGAGCAAGAAAATCCAGCGAAGCTAAGTGGCCACAGCGGGGTAACTTTTACCAGGCACATTTTTTTTTACAACCTCAAGGCACCAAAGCAGTTAAAGTTTTATAAGCAGGTCTGCCATTATTTACAGCAGCTCATTCCCCTTGCACTGCAAGCCCCAGAACAAGCAACAGCCAAGTCCATGACCCTCTAGATAAGAGGGAATACATCTGATATCTTCCAGCTGCAGATAACCTTTGATAAGTTTTCAGCAAGGGTCCTTTGATCAATATGCTGTGACTTTGCTGGAATACAGCAGGAGACTATGTGAAATACTGTGCTCAGGGATTAATTGAGCAGTTTCCCTTGCACATAAATGGGGGTTTCATCCCTGGCTGCTACCACTGAGCGAGAGCAGAGAGCAAAGACAGACTACCACAATCAGAAGACAAGTTTAGTCTTTGATCTAAACCCCAAATCTAGCTACACTGCACTGCCCAGCTGCTCCACCTTGAATATTTCCTATTATGTTGCCAGTCTTCATGTCCTCTGCAGATTTTATAACCAATTGCTTTCTTCCAGATCAGATTAGGGTTTGGATTTTTCTGTTCATTTTTAAAACAATGAGCTGGAAATAAATAAAAGAGTCACTGATGATAAAAAGAAGTGTAGATGACAGAGCGATAGGAGGAGCAGCAAATATTGAGCAAGGTAGTATAACCATACAAAGCAAGCCAGCTTAGACAGCAAGTCAGACCTATTCACAAATGCAAGGTCAGGCATTTGATAAAGGAATTCAGAACAGGCATCTGTACTCTGGAAAGCACTGTAAGGGAAAAAAGTTTAGACTTGAAAAATCTAAGGCCTGGATTCAGCAAAACGTTTAAACATGTGTCTAAACCTCAGTGAAATATATTATTGAAGTTAAGTGGGCACCTAAATGCTTTCCTATACTAAGATCTTCACTCAATTCTGTACACAATCATTTTTAAAGTAAACCATACTTTATAGGATCAAAGTTGAGTATTCCATTTTTAGGCAAAAGAGAACAGCTATCCACGCTCTCAAAGTACACTTTCAGTCTAGCACAAATAGCTTGCAATTCCAAAATAGGGTCTCACTCTTGCCAGAACAGACCATAGCAATGGCAACAGCTCCATATACTTTTCCTGAAAGAAAAAAAGAGACATGCACACATTACATTCAACTCAATTTTTCTTATGTTTCTTTTGTTTTTCATGGGGGACAGAAGAAGCATTTGGCTATAGTACGTGATGCTCTGGACAGCCTTATACAGAATTCTGCAAGGAAAACATAAGAATCACTACTTGCATGTAACTCCCAAACTTTTTTTTTTCTTTTAAGTAAGAATTGGAATGTGTAAGCCTTTATAATTGTATGTAACTTCGTCAGGCTTTTTTTTTTTTTTTAATGAGTATTCCAATTCTTTTCATTCACATTAAAGGCAACATGCATAGCTAGTAAAGGAAGAGAATAGGGTAACTTAAGGCAAAATATAGAAAGCAGGCTGTACTGTGCTCTAACCAGCTTCACCATGCTAGTTAAGAAAGCAATAAACCCTGCCGACGGTGGAGAATTTACATTTTTCAATAATTATTTAATAGATACAAGTGACTCATCTACTTGGGTTGTAGAAGTACTTACAATGGCCTTTTGGAAACTTATGTTCTAATGTGTTTTAATATTGTATTTTCAAGGTTAAGTTTTGCATGTCCTAGTTGCAGATCTAAAGTCTAGTATGTAGCCTAGAGTTAGGAAAAACTGCTTTTGCAGGACCCTAGGCAATGAGGCTACAGGGTAAAATTCAGAACACAGTTGAACAGTAAAGAATTCCTTAAAATTTCATGCTCCAGTTACACCTGCCATTTTACTAGGAAAGGTACTATGAATGTGACATTGCTCTAAAAATATTTACCACAGTTTGTAAAGGATTTATTTTCATCAGGGCTTATAAAACTGCTAAAATCTCATTGGTTTGTTATCTGGGCTCTTTCATTTACACAAGCATATTTTTAGCTTAAAATATTCTAGATATATTTAAAAAGCAAATAACAAAACCATGTGCCATATCAGCCATAAAGCATTCTATTCTTTTACCCATCTCTGAAGAGGGAAAAGGGCACACACATCTCTACGTGAAGAGCCAGACTTTTGTTTTCAATGCAAGATGCACAGAACAAACTTGCAGAATGTGGCTGGAAGAACCAACATTACTCTTATCAAAAAAAAAAAAAAAAAAAAAATCACACCTAGAGCAGCAGCATCTGATCTCTATCTGTTAGAGGGGTTACACTATCGCAGAAGTTGAATGCATGCAACATTAGCCATGTGGCTTCACTACTTTTTTGCACTGATGAAGTTTGTTAGTATATGGCGATCAAAGGTCTACAAATATTAGCATTTATATGCTTAACTTGGAGCAAACAGATAAGGGATGAAGTTTTCTTAATAAACCTTCCTTCGAACAGTTCAATAGTTACCTGTTCATTGATATGGACCTATCCATCTAGTGGCCTTATAAGCATAATACCAGAGCTCAGTGACTTGATTCACCTACTTGGACAGCACAGAGAGTTCAACTAATCATGACAACTTTGAAAACAGAGGTATAGGACAAGGACGATAAAGTTCTCCTACAGACAGCAGGAAGTATTCTCCACTTAAAGATACCCATAGCCAAATATTAAAGAAGATAGGGAGGACAGTATAGCAAACTTTCCGCAGAATTTTTGCTTAAAAAAAAGCAAAAATTTATTCTTTATCTTACATTTCTTCAGTGACTTACTAGTGAGAGTCTTAGAAGAAAGGCAAACCTATGATATCTCAAAATATGCACTTATACTTTCCTTTGTATTTCATTTTTCCTCAGTGATCTTAACTTTAAGGAAAACTTGTTCCAAAGAAATAACAAGACTGGTCTCAGAGGACTTGTACAGTTGTCAGTGTTTGGAGACTACGGTAGAGACAGCCCTGTAAGAACTGCTTGCACACTGATTGCCAGGTGCTATGGCTTTCCTCTGTGAACCGGAGGGGAAGAGAGAGGGAAAAAAAAAAGAAAGAAAAAAAGACTCCATTAACATGGAGAAAGCATAAAAAGGCCCATCACCTAGGTAGCAGCCACAGGTATATTGGTAAAATTGGTAGTCTTGGTAAAGTTTAAAAGGTGTGTGCATATTTAAGTCTCAAAACAGAATAGCCAAACAGAACACTACTTAAACACAGCAACTGAAAAGTAAAAGGGAAACCAAATGGTTAATGTAGGTGGTTTAATCAGGATAACTCCTCTTCCTTCCCATCACATTGCTAGCAGTGCTCTGCTGAAAAACATGTCTCCGCACTACAAACTAAGTCACATTGCACTTCACTTTTATGGGTAGAAAAGAAAACATGAAGAAGACAAGGAATAACAACTGCCCATAATGACAGCCATACAAGTTTTCTGACAACATGACTGTCATTAATGCACTACAAATCCCAATTAAAGCAACGCCTTGTTTCTTTTTGCTTCCTCTAAATGCAGTCACCATTTTTAAGTGCTGTCAAAAGAGGCACTATTAAAGGTCAAAAAGTTGACAAAAATGTGAGCAATTAACTGTTGTTAAGAAAAAAGGATGGTTTAAGGATTATAGTACCAGCAGCTTGCCGCATTCACAGAAAAAAAGAAATCTAGACCAAATGAGGAAGCTGTGAGTTTTCCTTACTCCTTGGGTTGGAGGCAGCAGTCCTCAGCAGACCAGAGCTCTGCTGCTGCACTGGCTCTCGAATCAAACTGCCCCTTTTTTAGCTGCTGAAACACTACTGATGCTTCCTTATGCTCAGAGGACAAGCAAAATGGGCAGGTAGTCCTTGGACAAAGCTCAGCGAAGGCCAGTGGCAAGCTATTTTCAGTCTCCAATATACCTTTCCATTCCTCAGTGTGCCTTGTACACTGCTTCAACTTTGCCAGGTAGCTCCTGCTCAGAGGGGCCTTGGATCAAGGAGAGAAGGGGAGAGATTCCCCTGTCTGCACAGGGCATCCGTATGCAGGACATCCCTACTTTTGGGGATTTACAGGTCACAAACTTTGCAGAACTCCCTACCCGCTACTAGTGCTACATAATAAATAACGCATTTCCAAAGTACTTCAAGCTCTCAGACAAAAAAAAGCAATACAACCAGAAGTTATTACTTCTGTGTGACATATTATTAAACCCAAGCTGAACTTTCATGTTCAGAAACAATTTAGGACCAAACCATTAACCAACATCCAAGACTAAATCACACTAAGATTACTACTGGAAGAGACAAGTATAAACATTTTTATATGGCCTCAAAAAAGAGGAAGACAATATCCAGGCTTTTTTTTAAAAAAGTTACCAGCAGCAGTCTAAAAGAGTCTTCATAAAGCATACAGATTTATAGTATACTATATACAATTTTAATATAACAGCCTCTAAAATATTTTGAGGGAACTAAAAAGAAAAGGTCCAATCCAGATTAGTTTAAACAGAGGTGACATGTAATAATGGTTACAGTCCCACTTCAATAGCAAGTATTTTCAAACACATGAGTTAGCCAACCGGGGGGGGAAGAGGAGGCATCTTTGGTTGGCGAAGTTATTTGTCACGTTGAGAAGAAAGACCTCTCTAACACAGGGAGGGGAGAAGAGCATCCAAAGCAAGAGCCGGCATCATAGATTTTCAATGCTTCAGAACAAATTAAAGATTCGTCTCTGCTTTTCACTAGATATGCGGCAAATAGGCTTTATTTGCTGTATCACAATTATTTTTATTTACCAAAACTAAGTCTCCACATAGCTGCATTGATCCAGCTACACTTGAGGCCCTTTAATCTAAAGAAAACCATTGTACAGAAAATGTTTAAAAAACAATAGCTGCAAAGGGCAACTTGGGAAGCTTTAATGAGATTTTCTGTTCAGTGCAAGTTTAGTGCTCCCACAGAACAGATCAATATGAGCTTATTTTTCTCCAGATACATTGGAGAGCATCCTGCACTGTGAACTAGCCCAAGATGATCAACCCCACCACCACCCTGCTCCCTTGACCCGTTCAATCCATTTCTCACAAAGCTTTGCAGCAAGGAGCTGGCCGTCCCACTGGCAGGAGTGCCAGAGACAAGACAGATGTCTGCAGCATCCCATAAACTTCAAGTTTTGGGTGGAAAAACATTTCTTTTGGAGAAGGAATACTACGCAGTCTGATCTGGAATGCATTTTTTCCACTTTCTTTCCTCCTCCATCCCCCCAACCCAGTTTCTGTGGGCAACAAGAACATATACTTCAGTGATGGCATCATAGATTTGAGAGAGATTCCTTGCAAGTATTTAGTACCAGTCACAATAGCAAAATGTGGCAGCATTCAATGACAAAAGCATGCTTTTCTCCATCCATTTGCATAATGTCTCCTAGCTACTTTTAAATTTCCTTTAAACTTTTTCAGCCTCATTTCCCAATTCCGCTGCATTCTTTCTACCATAAATTCTCTGCAAGCATGAGATGCAAGAATTGGTGAGCAATTCTTTCCCTTTCTTTAGCTGTAAACACAGCCTTCCTAGATTTACAAACAAAACTGGTCAAGCACAGTAGAATACAATTCAGCTATGTGGCGTCTCATCTCACTTCTTAAAGTAGCAGCCGCTTTCCTATTTCTGCATTTCATAACAGGAGATAGTCATGAAAACAGTGGGTTAAGAGGGCTATGTTAAAACCCCTGAAAATGTGCATTCCCCATTTGAATGGGTGCTTGAGGATTTGGTACAGTGTTTTTTGTTTGTTTTGTTTTACTATAATGGAAAAAGGGGGAAATTCATATTCTGAAGACTGGCTGTCCTTGAGCTCTCTCCCCGTCCCCTTCTTGTTTTAAATTCTCATTTTAATGCTGTATGAGAACTCCTTATGAGAGTTCTGTGAAAGTGCTTCCCTTCCCATGCCCCTGCCTGCTACACAAAAATTGATAGATAATGGGATGAGCTTGAATCAAAACATAGAGCAAGGCAAATTCAGAGGCCTCTGAGGATGCTGGGAACCTCCAGTGTCTGGATGCCCAACAGGCCACATTTTAGGAAGCGCTGATAACCTACCTGCTGATAAATCTCACATTACAACTCAGACATCTGACAAGACATCTGACATAAGTGGTCACACTCAAGATGTGAAATCATATCCAAAGGATGTTCAATGGCTATCACACTCCTAATGTGGAAAGCAAGGACTGTAGTCTATAAAGATTTTTCTTAATCGCTGTTGCTGCAGAATAAGAAAGGTGAATGTTACCAGAAACATTTATTACAGAAATTGGTAACTTTAATGTTTGACAACACTTTTCTCAAGTTCTGTCAAGTTTTCTCAAATTCTATATACAATTCTTAAACATAGGTTCACTTGAACTGATCTGTCCCTACATCAGTTGGGTAAAGGCTCTGATGAGAGCAGAGGTCTGAAACCTGTTCGCCTTTGTCAGTCTAGCACAGACCTTTCCAACACAAACTCTGAGGGAAGCTGGAGCCCATTCTGGAAGGTGCCAGCTGCCCAGAAACACGAGCGCTTGGTTTCATCCTGCCACTGCTTTCAAACAGCACAGGGCTCTTAACCCAGTTTGTGCATCCTTTTGGTAACTCCTTGAACTAAATATCATTTCTTCTTCTAAATCGTATAGCAAGTGCAGTCAGGGAAGGCAGGTGACTTTATAAACAGATACCAGCTGAATCCACAGTTTGTGTTTTAATGAAGATAGCCTAAAAAGACTCATTGCAAATAGCATGTTTCTCATTATCAAGGAAAGAAAAACACGGTGTGCATTTATTTAAAACTAGCCGTGTTTTCAGTGTTGTCCATACATCTTTATTTGTAATTCTGCAACATCTTCAGAAATATCTAAAATGGCACAAAGAGTGTTCAATGAGAACACCTCCCTGCAACCTCCTCCCCCTTTCAGTTTATACCAAAACTGCTACCCTCATTTCTGTTCATACGCAGCTTTAATTGCTGTTGTAATGGTAAGGGTCAATATTGATCCATTAACCCATCCACCCTGCAAGACTTGTCAAGCTCATTCTCATTCACACAGAATCCTGTGCGGCACCGAGCTACCGACAAGCAGAAACGGGGTCAAGGACTCTGCCGCCGATGCTGGCTGGGGGATTATCTCGCCACAGGCATTTCAATCAGCTTCTGGACTGGACAGCAGATTCTAGAGATGTAAAACCACAGAACTTCTTAGAGATACCACTAATTAGACACCAAATATCAAGTATTTGCAGTGTTTGGTAGTACCACTCCTAGTCAAGCAGTAGCAAAAATTATTAAACGGACCCATTTAAGTAAAAACTGAATAAAGCTTTTCCCAAATATAGCAGATGGGGGGGGGGGGAAAAAAATCAAAAAAAAAAAAAAAAACCACTGTTTTCATTTGGGAACAAAAATACCAAGCTTGTGCCCAAAGTTTATCCCTTATTGTGAATTTAAACTGAACCAAGTAGGCATACAATTCTCGATGCCTCAGGAGGAAAAGCTTTGCTACTGCTGTAGTAACAACTTCTACTGAGCTAGCAGTCAGCAGGAGCCTTTGCAAGAGACAACAGCTTCTGGACCCAGCTCCCACTGACTTCCCAACAGAAAAAACAACAAATTCATGCCTCCGCAGCATCCCTGCAGGGTGCAAAAACAACAACTCCAGCGCTGGATGCCACATCACATCGCTTGGATCAGAGCTCTGATCCAAACCTCAGAGACACACTGAAGCTCTTGCAGTATTGTTTGAGGTCTTCCACTTGATTAACAGAAATGTTGAGGCCGCTCAAGTTTGAGTGAGTGGCTGCCACATGAGCCTTTTCCCTGAATAAGAGAAGCAGAAAACTGCATGCCTCTGAGTTACCCTGTCTGAGAACAAAAGCGTACTATCCTACATATAAGGAACCTAAAAAGTAACACAGGCTGGCCAAGCAGATGACAAGGCATGAGCATGCTTTCCCAGTTAAAACAATCTAAATGTTGTCTATAAAAGCCAAACTGAAGTTTCAGACTAATTCAGTCCAGTACCTATGAACCTGGAGAGCTGTCACACAACTTGCAGGAAATACCCAACGCAATCTCGGAGCATTTTCTCTGTCTGCAAAACATGACCTGCTTGCCAGCCAAAGAGAGGCAAAGAGGGGCAAGAGCTGGAGATGACTCTTGCTATCACAGGTACCCTCTAGGCATGCTGCACTTCTGCCCAATGACTTGCAGACATCCCTTGTAGCCAATTTCATATCAGGACGCTCAAAAAAAGCAGCAGTAAGTATGGCACAAAGCTGGATTATTAAAATCCAAGTTATTAGCATGAACATCTCCAACAGCATCCAAGCTATTCCAGACAGATTATTAGAAAGATGCAGATGCCGAATGGCTTGCCACTGAGCACTCTTTAACAGCATGCCTATTGCTTTGCTTTGTGTACTGTTATTGTGGAAGCAATTAAGAGGGAACAGTCAACAGCTGGTTTTCACTAGTTAATTCAAGTCATGTCAGTTATATGGAACTCACTTTTTTAGCGTCATTCTCTCTGCTTAGAAAGCTGGAGTATATGATTTAATACATCTTTCCAGGGACAAAACACTCAGTGAGGTCAGTGCGCTTGGGCTGACTCACCAACAGGCACATATAATGGTCCTTCAGAAGTGAAGAGTCAGTCATTAAATGCATCACGCAACATATTGCTTGTTGCTTATCATTCAGTGCAATGTCTAGGGTATTTGCATCAACAACACTTTTACTTGCAAGAAACCAAAACCTGAAGTATTTTCAGTAGATCAGTAGTAAAATATTTCCTGGGAAATATAAGAAACATTTATTTTAGAATCTGAACCAATTCAGTACCTCCATGTATTTCTCTGGTATTCATAAGTGATTTACTCCTCTCGTTAGCAACGCCTCAAAGCGATCTGCTTACTGGAAAGCAAGGAAGTGCTCCTCACAAAAGATCAAGCCTGTCAGATTTAGGTCCTTCTAAACTGACCAATATTTTAGAAGCGCATAATTTAAACAATTCAACACCACCATATAAAGTTTAATGCTTTAGGATGCATTTCATACATAGCCACCAACTTGAACGTTAGTCACTACAGAAGATTTAAGAAAAAAAAAATCAGTAGCAAACCCACCTGTGTGGCCAGAAATGGCTGTATATTTAAACAAAAGTTAGGGTATGTCACAAATCCTTCTGATATATTGGGAGGGAGAGAGGGGAAAAAAAAAAAAAAAAAAAACACTTTCCTTTATTCTCCTTATCCCAGGTACAGGCCTCTTACCTGGGTCTCTGTTCTCTTCTTTTCCTCTCCACTTTGCTTGCTTTAAATTCCTTTTGTTAACTGGATCCAGCAAGTCCTAATGCAAATTGCACCTGAAATAACTCACCAAAGACAGTCAATAATGAGCAGTCCTGCTCAGACAACCAAAACCCCCTATGATCAGGCCATTCTCTCCTTCCAGGTTAGGAGCAGCTTCTGTTTTTCCTGCTGTTTCACCGCAGTGACCCATACCACACAGTTACTGCTGCTCCTTGCCAACCACTGAAAGAGCACGGCCTCCTGCCTGAAGATTTCCCCACTTCCGAGTCAAACGGCCTCGGAAAGCCTTGGAAAGCCATTCCCACCAAGCCTTCCCTTCCTTTCTGCAGGGCGTGAACCCTCCTACTGGAAACAGAAGCGCCAATGAAATCTAAGGGATGTAGCCCACAAAACCTCCTTAGTGTTGGTATTGTCATCTGACTGAAAGTTTATAACTCCAGGCTCAAACATCTTACACAGAAGGAAGCGGTCTAGGCACAACTGCCTTTTTAATGGCATGGCTTAGCAAGTCCCAGGTCATCTAAGAACCAGCACTGCTACTACAGTACAGGCTGGTATTTATTCCTTCTTCCATGGTATTTTGAGATAAGGCCCACATTCTCACACATGACAACTGCATACTGCTACACAAGACTGAGATGTGCTCACTGGAGAGCCTAAACTCATTCACTTCATAGAGTTTTCATCTCCTTTCTCTGCTGCATGATGGTTTACATCCTAAGTGCCAGTGAATCTGGGCAAAATAATCAATACCAAGAAGCCGCATTGCCTGAGCTCCTGAAGCAGCAGGATTTCAGTAATAAAAAATAAAAAAAATTAAATTAAATTTAAAAAAAGGGAGAACCCGATGTAGGAAAGCTTTGATATTCAAAATATAACAGCACTTTATCAATAAAGATTGACTGCTTAGTGGTGAGCACTGTAAGAGGCTCTGAATATATTCATGTTGCTTGGCATAGGTATTCAGAATAAGCATAACCCCCCCCACCTCCACCCCCCAAACACTTCTCCAAGGAAGAGCAGGAGGATAAGAGCAACAGGGAGCCAATTTCCAAAACAGAGAGTACAGTTCACAGAAAACATGAGCTTTTCAATTGGAGTCTACACTTTAGGGTTGTTTTAGTAGAGATGTAAGCTGGAGATGAAGCCAAAAAGCCTGGAATACTCAAAACACAGCTTCAGCCTGAAAAGAAGCACAGGAGGAAATTCAGGGTTCAGCACTAGCTAAGAAATGGGCGGGGGGGGGGGGGGGGCAGAGGGGAGGAAAGGGGAAAATAAAGGGACAAACTTAAGAGTACCAGCTCAAAATTTCTATTTGGATCTTGTTTGTGCTCAGGACTTGGTGCAAATTGCTTGCCAATAAACCAGTTTGTATTAAAGAAATACAACCTTATCACCAATTTCTCCTTTTAAGAGAAAAGATATGTAAGGTGTTGAATATTGGCTAACAATTTGGGTGTGAGGGGTGTTTTTTCCCCTAAAACTAGGAAAATATAGAAAGAGAACAAGACAGCTAGGAACAAAGGAATAACGCCAAGCACAGATAGAAGGGAATGCAAGACTTTGCCGATTACAGCCTTCCAACGAGGTGGCAGCAGGGAAAGAAAACAAGAGTGCTTTTAACCTGTCTTAAGCCAGGACACTAATAAGATGTGACTGTAATTTCAGAATTGAGAAAAAAGCAGTTTATACCTACACAGAAACACTTCTTGTAGCTTACATTTAAGCAATTGTTTGGGATGCTACTGAAAGCAGAAGCATGCGTGTAGTGTTCAGAAGAGAACAAATAAGATATTGGAGTAGATACAGCATATTGAAAAATGCTTCAAAGTTTTAAACTCTTTGTCATTTCTTTTCCCGCCAGATGCTACTCAGTGGAATTCACAAAATTAAGTTACATAAAAATGATTTCACTCCTGTGAAAGATGAATTTCATCTCTTTCCATTCAGATGACCTAAGTAACTGCAAATTACAGTACCCCACTTTGCATAGGAAGACAGGAGAAAAAAAATTTTTTTAAACCAAGAAAGAAAAAAAATAAATTTCAATAAACTTACAGCATCTGCTGCAGCAGCAAAATGGAATGTCACTAGCAGAAGTGGAATTTAGATAAAATGCCTTGTTATAAACATATATCATACCCATTTACAATAGGACAACTTAATAAATCCAACAGTGAAAAAAATTACTATTCATTGAAAAGAAACCACAGGATCCGATGTGTAAAGATAATCTTGACATGAATGCAGTGATCATCTCTGGAATAATTTAAATTGATATCTTTTCACAGAGGACCCATTAACCATCAATAACAAAAAAAAAAAAAAAACCATAATTAATCTGAAAACAAGAATGCAACATTCCCCAGCATCTCAGTTTTTCTAATGAAGGAAACATTTCCTGCTATCTTTCTTCAGAAAAAAATAAATCAAATAAAGTTTTATTAAAACATACAGTAACATAACAGATAGGTTTAAAGTACAGCCTCTGTACAGAGTAATGAGGTTCTGGTTCATAAAAGTGCTTAGATTTTCATTAAAGAGATCAATGAACCCAAAAGAAAATTAGTTTAGGAAAAATATACGTACAAGTCTTGCAGAATACCACTTAACTGGAAGTGTGGCTTTTAAGATTCAATATGAAACAGAACATCTTTCCTGAAGAAATAAGTGAAAAACTCCATGCTAACAAGCCAAGAGGACTAACAGACCTGAAACCTTTGACAGAGGAGCAAGGGGCAGCCCTGAAGTTAGCAGCCAAGCCTAGGGAAAACGCGTCCGAGGGAGCTCAGGAAGGAGCACGAAAAGTAGCAGGGCGCGAGGAAAGGCAAAGCACCCGCGCAGCCACGACGGGGGCAGAGCACTGCTCCGCAGGGGCGGCTGGCACAGGAGAGCGGTGACACCTCCACTCTCCTGCATGCCCCTTTCCTAGGCACAAGTATCCACTCCAAACAGGCTGTGCACCCAGCATACTGCTCCATAACAAAACGGGTAGCCCACATCATAAGGGGAAATACTGCAAAATTAACCAAGCTTCAGGCTCAAAGGTTTATATTTTCCTTTAAGTTGCAACAATCTGTAAAACTGCCTTTAAATTTACCTAAGCAATAAACATTACTAAGCAGTAATGACAGCAGTGTTAAAACAGCCAGACACCTCCCTTTCTCCCCATGCTAGAGGGACCTCAGCTCTTAAACCCCTTTCCCCACTCCACAAGTATCTGACAATAACCTTCAAAGAGTTAGTACTTAGCCTCTATCACATTGGTACAAATGTATCTTTCTGAGTATCTCACTGGGGTTCTCCCCACACACAGAGTAAAATAAACACCATCATTTAAGGTTTTGGTCTATTTTCCATGCAGTTCTTGCATTAAACATTGAAAACAGCCACCACTGTCATTTAAAAAACAACAAGTAAAAAAAAACCCTATTAGTAATCTCCAAAAGGACCAACACTGTATGCATGCACATATCTTGGGAATTGACATGTTATAGAAAAATAACCCAAAAAGCAAATACAGTTTCTGAAAGGTAAACATTACTGTGCAAACTAGCTAAACGTGAGTCTAATCTAATTTGAAGCAGAAAGGTTTTGAATATTATCAAGCAGCAACAAGAAAACATTGACCTTTCAGCTATACTGCACTTTGAGCCAACCATGCAGCTCCTCATTCTGAGCCAAGGGCAGCACTTTTGCAAAGTTGCAACACCGAAAGAAAGTTTTCAGTACGTAAGGTCATATAGTGCACCATAACCGTACCTGCTCATTCTCCCAGTCACTTGGTACCCCTTATCTACAGTAAGGAGGGGTATGACAAATAGCTTTGAATACTCTTACAGCTATCAGTAAGTGTTCTGGATATGAATAATTAATTTCCTTCTGACTACAGTGAGATTTAACAGACGTACCCACAGGCATGACTGTCAAGGCAGGCAATACAAGGGGAGCTGGCATGCACAGCAGGTGACAGCACTTGCAGCAGAGGGTTGCCTCTGTTCAAACTGCTCACAAAGTGCATATGGATAGCCTAAGGGATAACAGACACACCAAGCAAGCAGCTTTCAAACCGAAAGAATCCAAACAACTAGGAATACTTTGGAATAACCGTGCTCTGGGTTGCAGCCCTGG
Organism: Dromaius novaehollandiae; assembly: GCF_036370855.1. Lineage (NCBI taxonomy): Eukaryota > Metazoa > Chordata > Aves > Casuariiformes > Dromaiidae > Dromaius > Dromaius novaehollandiae. The sequence continues at coordinate 18,261,862 of NC_088106.1, forward strand.
TGGCACAAAAGCTCCTGGCTGGCATTAGTCAGGTCCTCTCAAAGAGTGGAATTTGCATTCTTTGGAAATCATCTGTATTCAGAGGATTACACAAAGTCCCAGAGCTGTACCAGGCCTGCCCAACATCAGCTCTTCAGCTGGACGTGCTCCACTTAGCCATTTTTGCACTTTCTGGGCAGAATGACATACTTGGCTGACCCAGTTCCCTCAGTCATCAGCAACAGACACAGCAGCCGTGAAGGTGCTGCCTTCTGGTTGCTCCATCCTGCCTCTCTGCAAGCCAGGCAGCCCCCTGAGACATCACCAACAAGAGCTGCCCGCAGCCAAGTGTCAGTAGGAGCAGCAGGTTGGGAAACAGCCATCGGTGAAGGGCATCGGTGAATAGCCATCCAAAGGCTACTGGAAAGTCAGAGAGGGGGGAGACACAGCGAGAGGTGCTGCACTGTGGAGGGACTGAGAAAGTACAGAGAAGCGCAGGAAAGGCAGCAAGATCAGTGGTGAATAAGAGTCAGCCACGTTCTCCCCATGGATCCTTGATTCATTGAGAGACTCCAGGACAAATTGCCCACCAGTCAACCACTGCCTGGCAAATACCGTTTGCAGCAGCTGATTAGGAGTGGCTGCTCATCAGTATCAACTGTCTATTCCTAAGTGGTTTTGCCCAGAAAAACACAACTGAAGAGATGATGATTGCTGTCCATAAAAATCTTTGGAAAAGGGACAGCCAACAGGGGAGAAGAGCCAAACAGATTCAATATTGGCAGGTTTAAGCTGGCAGCAAATAGTGGAAGCTAAAGAATTGGAGGAGAATTTCAGCCATCAGAACACCAGAGCCGCAGGAAAATATGTATCTGAGCAAATAACATGAACTTCTGAAGAGAACCAGATGTTCTAGCTGCTTTCAATGGCATTAAGCCCTTAGGACGGCAGCTGATGGGACTCCAGGAGTTGTAACACCCCTTCTGGGCCTACATTCCTGCAGGACAGAGGTGCTGAGTGAAAACCTGCCTTCCTCCAAATTAAGGGGACTCCCACTGTCTGCAAGCGAGCCAGACTTCTCCAGGGGGTTGCACATTAGATGCTTAAAGTATTAATTTTAAGAACCCTCTTTTATCAAAAAACACTTCTTAAGAAAGACAGGTTAATTTAAAATAAGACAATCCCACTCTTGGAAAGATGGCTTGCTGTACACCAGTAGCTGATGTAGCTTTTACAGCCTTGTTATTTTTTTGATATACTAAAGAGTAAGCTAACTGTTGAAATATTTGCCTTGAGATTCCTCAAGGAACATAATACTTCCATACTAAAGAGTTTAATGCAGTAGTTTGTTAAAAGAGAGTATTTTTCCTAGAGCTTTTAAAAGCCTAAATTTATCCTTAACTCACAGAAAAGAAAAAGCGCAAGCCTTCATTTTGTTAGTGCTTACAAGGCTAAGAAAGAATTGACTTTTTAATTTAGATTTTCTTACAGCACATACCTCTGCAGCACTATATGCCATGCAACTAAGGACACTCCCATAGACTATAGTGCTTTTACTATGCATAAGTATGTCCGGTTTAGCTCAACTGTGTTCAATTTAACACCCAAAAGAGAAAAAATAAAAGCTTTGGATTGCAGACGAACACATTTGGAAGCCCAAAGCAATACGCTAAGAGATCAAGTAGCACAACAGAGATCCTGCTTATTTTACACATTAATTGCACAGACTGCCATCAATCTAAGTTTGCAGCTAAGGTCTGGTATGTTTTAAACCGGGGAGGACACAAGATAAACAGGAGCAGGATACAGAGTTATTATATACAGTGGTATGTGGAATTGGTTCAGAGGAGCAGAGATACATAAACACCCCCACACACACACACACAAAGAGTTGGGCACGTTGCCCTTCCCACTCTTCGGCACACAGAAAATCAGAATAAAGCAGCGAGGAAGAACGCTACAGCCTGAGGTACACCCCAAATACAGCAACGCGCACTGCCACTTTTTAAAATGAAAGCCATGCGGGACTATGGCCATCTCCTCAGAGAGGCTCAGGACATTAGAAGCTCCGAAGATGTATTATTTTGCACGCTGGCTTGCCCAAGGTGAGCATAAAGACCAGCTCTACCCGGAAAGGCGGGCAGGCCAAGCCGCCCTTGCCGCAGCCTCACCTTGCACCGCCTTGCAAAGCTGCGCTGGGAGAGCACCAGACAGTGCTGCCCCTCCTGAGGGGAAGGGCTCCCCCGTAAAAACCAAGGCAGTAAGCCAAGCACCTCTCCCAGCCCAAAGGGCACCAGGCACCACACCGCACCGGGGCTGCACACCGCTTACCTAGCAGGGCCCCAGCAGAAAAGCCACAGATTTGCTCCTCGCCCTCCACCACAGCCACACAGGGTGGCACCAACCCCATCACAAGGGGTTCCCTCACACCTGAAAACTATTGCAGCAGCTAGCAGCTAAATTAACTCAAATTAACATACAAGACTGGTGGGGGTGGGAGCCAGCATGGTAGAGCACCAGCTCCCAGGAGAACAGGCAGCTGTGCTCAGCCGGACATGCATGGCAGGAGAATTTGATTCAGCTTGATTAGCAAGCACCTCCCAAGCAGCTTCAGGTTCGCTTCTCTAACCACTTAAGTCAATAGGACTTTTGACATTGATTGTGGCAACCGCAGGAGTCTGCTTCAGAGTCATTCAGTGCATGTCTGTGAAATGCTGCAGTTCTCTGCATTCATTTATCTCACCAGACACTCTTCATGAGACATTTTCCACTTATTGTCGGAGAAAAAAAACATATAAAAATTCTCAAACCAAGCAGCACAGGACTTCCCACTACACCCTTTGACCTGAAGGTCTCTCTGTAAAATGAAAAATTAGTCCTGAAGGGGACTTGAAGACATGACTTAATGTATCCCTGCTGCCCCAAGGAAGGATTAACTACTCCTTAATACTTCTGACAGACAGTTATTTTGCTTGTTCTTTAAAAGTGCCAGTGACAGAAATGTCCTATTTCCGTGTTCAATCTGTACAATGCTTCATTTTCCCAACTTTTTTTTTATCATATCTAATTGAAATCTTCCCTGCCACCTTACTTTTGTCTAATCTGTTGGGTTATTCTCTTCCTCTCCAGAGTGGCCTCCCCCAAAGGAAGGAGATGTGACCGTCTCTTTCTGCAATAAATAATCACAAACCCAAGAGGTATCACTTGTTTCCTACATCTCTGTTCTTTCTCTTTGTTTTCTGACTGACCTTCTCTGCTTGGTCCAACTCCTGCTTGCTGTGCAGTGCACAGGAACTGTACATAGCCCGGATCACACCAAATATCTCTGTATCCTGAAGCAGTACGTCCCAATCTTCCTCGACATACCTCTAACATAAGCCAGTGAAGCCTGTTGCAAAGTGTCCAATGCATTTTTTTTCCACAAAAGAGAAGCAAATTAATGTTAAAAATTAACAGCTGATCCATTAAAGGGGAACAGAGCCCTCAAAATCACCGAGAATCAAGATGGCTCCTATTTTTGGATTTTGTTGCAGGGCAAAACTACTAAATAGTAAATACTTTGCTGAATACATTTGAGTAAACAATGAGGTGTAACCTTACATTTCCTATACCCTAGCAAGCATTCATGTACTGAGATGCTTCTATATAACAATCTTAGCTTCTGAGCAGTCAGGCCTTCTGCCTGGTGCCTATTTGCCTGTTATCATTCAGGAGCACTAGCTGGATTTGTACAGTGCACCCAAGCAGCAAAACACGGGCAAGAATCAGTTTGGCTTCACAGTAAGAGATTAGAGAATAAACACATTGAGTATGAAAACTAAAAACAAAAAATATCTTCTGAACTAAGAAGAAATAAAGAGGTTATACATTGTCCATGATGCAAGACAAAAGAGATGCAAAAAGAAATGCAGTCAAAGAACAAGATGGACTAACATAATACCCGATGGAAAACATAACATGTTTTTTGCTAATTTTTCTGAGTCCAGGACAAGGAGGAAAATGCAGGTTTTACCCTCTGTGACCTCCATATTGGGCAGCCAACAAGTTTGGTTGTGATATTTCATTATGGCCTGCCCCACCACCATGGAATATAGCATACTGCTTTTCTGAAAGAAGCATACATATATTCCTCTGAGCTATCAACTTCAAAGCTTTTGAACATGAAAATACTAATCCACCTGGACAAAGAGAGAAAAATGTGATCCGACAGAGGAAGAACTTATGTATTAAAAATCTTTGTTACCTGTGTGCTTGTATTTATCTCTTCTAGTTTTCCCTCTGGGGTTTTAATACATAGTATTTCACTAAGCGTAGACTTCCAAGACTCAGGCTGCATGCTAGTGGGAATCTACCCTTAGGACTTCCTAGAGATAGATTGCTAAGATTAATGTGGAAACCTTCCAAAGTAGATACATAATGGTATAAATGATAAATGAAGGCTATTATATAACCACATCAACCTTTGGAATATAAATTGTGGATCTGGCTGTGGATCACAGATACAGCATCACCTTTTTTCACTTTCTTCTCAAATGCAATCCTAATTTGTAATCATTGCAGGCCGTACCTTGTAATCCAGGTGTAGTTTATACTGATGATGGGGTGAGGCAGGTTCACAGGCAAAACGTGTCATCATTGCAGTCAGTGCTCCTGCAATAAATCATTCCTCTTCTATACCTATCATCCCCACTCTCTTAAATTCAACATAAGATATGGAAGCAGTGCCTGTAAACTTCAGACTGCAGAGATACCATTGCCTTTTATTTTGTCCGTAGCCTCTGTAGCACGTGAGCAGGACACCTAGGCAAGGAGCGGGAATGAGCAGAGCTGGCACATCCAAGTCAATCAATGCGTGAGATCACTTTCTCGCCTTCTCGGCGTGTCAATAGTGTATGTTCATTTATGATGATCGCCCATCCAGTGATGGTGCAGCATGTATTAAATTGTATCTTCAGTCAAGGCTCAGTGAACAATTAACAACCTTGCAATGATACTATAGCTCAGTAATTCATGCAGTTTCAAACACCTCAAACCATCTGTGTTCAGAAATGTTAAAGTCTCTGGTATTATAAGTGTTCTTATCAGCAGTTAGTTAATCCCATGATAAATCTGAGCAGTGAACTTAACAGTTTAGAAATAGAGTCAAAAGGAGCAATGTACAATTTTTATTTCAACACATTTCTCTAATTGCTAATTGGACCTTCCTGGACCATGAAGATAATTAGGTTATTTTTTTCCTTTCATTTTGTGATATCTCCAGTTTTGCATACACTGTGCCTGGAGAACACAATGTTCCAGAGAAGGGAAAAAACACTGAAGTGTGGTAATTAGAGAAAATAGCAACCTGGAGTTGTGACCCACATCAAGAACATTAACATGTACTCAGTGAAGAGACACCACTAGAAACAACCAATTAAAGACTGTGTGAGAAGCACCTTAAGTTATTCTGTTCCTTGAAAAGGTGCAGGCCACTGAGCAGGATAAAGTGCTTACTGGCAAACTGAAAATGGAATTTGCAGACAGGTCTCCCCAAACCTCACATCAAGTATGACATTTGCAATTATAATACGTTTGTACATTGACAGCATACAGAGGAGAAAAGCTGCTACAGTAATAGACAGCATGCCTGGCCTAGAAAGTGAATAAGCTCGTGTTTTTTATTTCCTCAAAGTGAGGAAAATGCATTTTAACTTGTGAGTGCTTGAGGTAATGATACATATATATTTTTAAGAGATGTAGGAGTGTTGCCTAGTGGTTATGATTTTGGACTACTGCTTGGGAGACTGTTTTTATTCCTGCCCCTCTGTTGCCTTACAAGTTCATTTGTAACCCTTTGTGTCTTTCTGGAAACCTGTTTCCCAAAACTAAAATGAGAAGGATGGTATACATTGGATCTGCTTAATAGTTCCTTACCTCCTGAAAATTCAGCTTCAGCCGTCTTGTACCCGCCCATTGCTCAAGCTGCGATGTCCAGTAGCAGTGGGCTGATGCTCAGGACTAACGTCCTCCTGTCCTTCACATCCTACGGACAGAGGAGCAGCTGAGATCCCAGTCTTTAGCAGAGTCTAAGATCTGGTTCCAGATTTGGTTTTGTTCATGTGAAAGTCAGGCAGCAATTAGTTGTTGGTAATTCTGTTTTTCACTATGAGTCAGCTAAAATGGCTGCAGATGGCATGCCCTCTCCTTGAGCCTAGGGCTGGTGCAGGCAGTGAAAGGGGGTGTGCTTGAAAAACATGATTCCACACCAGAAGAAACTGTCTTCTGCAGGAGTGTCACCAACTCACTTTGTATGAAAGTATAATCAGAAAGACTTACAGGTAATTTACTGTGGAGGTAGAAGGGAAGGAGAACAGGTGTTAATGCTGGAATGGTAAATGCCATTTGCCTGGCCTTAACCCATGACAAAATACAAGATTTGTACTGATATTTGTTGTGCTGCATTCCAGAACTTGAACTCAATCACTTAAAGTCACATCTGTGCAGACACGGCCACCAACTTATGGGCCCTTAGAGACCCAGAGGGAAAGCAATATATGAGGAAAAAAATACAGACTTTCAAATTCCTGCTGAAAAAAGGACTGAATTTCTTTACAGTTTCGAGACATTAATTTGGACTTGGAAACTTATTCCTCCTGTATCTCTCCTCCAAGGAATTATTTAAACAACATAGTAATTGTAGTGTTATATTAAAAAAAAATTTTTGGTTTGAGTTTTTGAGAAAATATGTGTAAGAGACCCAGCAAAGAGAAAGTGGTTTAATACTAACACTTCACCCTGTCAGTTCTCCATCCATAGAGTTACTTTCCTGGTCCTAGGGAATCTTTAAAACTTCTTAGCGACGCTTTGGAACCAGCGTGCCTCATCTGTCCTTAAACGTGTAAAGTCCCTGCTCTATCAAGCAGAGAGTGCTCCACCAGTTACATTCACCAGAAACAAGGTGGAACCAGTTACATTCACCAGAAACTTGAAGGAAACAAGTCATCAGCATTTTATCTCTTTGCAAAACTGTCATTTACATCCCTCATAACCACAGAGGCATTGGGGCATTCCTTTACCAGCGGTTTTAGAGCTAATAAAAATAACAATCAGCATAAGGGTCTGACTAAAGCTGAGAAGAGCTTTATTCCATTCTTGGCAGCCCTGACTTCAGTGGGAATGTTTGTAAAGAAAACTACTATCCAACGTAATATTCAGACCAGTAGTGTAGTATCCATGAAGCACATGATTTCATCTTCTATACCTCTTACCTCTGAGCAGATTTCACAACACAAATTCCTTAAAGCATGTCTTTCATCTATTAGGGTAGAAGAGGCTATACGTATACCCACAAAAATAACAAATGGACTGTAAAATAAATGTGCTTTCAAAAATTATTGTTCAAAGCAACAATTATCTTTCACAGTTTTAACAAAGGAAATGTATCCTAGAGGCAAGACTTTGCAGAGTAAAAAAATTGGTATGTCATGTGATAGTTATCCTGAGCCACACATATTTATAATCTTACATGACACTGAAATACTAATTGGGAGACAAATGGGGTAATTTAATATGACCTGGAAGAAATGTCCTGATAATTAACTAATAACAGATTTTTTTATAGTCTATAAGGAACTGCAATGTCAGATTTATTTTTTTTTTTCTGGGTAACTTCTTTTAACACTTGTAATCTCTTTAACCTGAATTGGTCTGCATCTGTAGCATCAAAAGAAGAAAAGAACAATGTGGAGGCGCGGTAAAGCTTTCATTCGGTATTCTCTGAAGGCTTCCAAGCAGTTTCAATGATATGTGAGTCAAACATAAGGCTCAGCTGATCCAAATGCACATGTTATTTCATACATTTATACTCCCTGAAATTACTGGCAGAAAAGAAGGATTGGAGTAAAATGTGAATATATACCAATTACAGTAGTATTATAGCAGTTACTACTGATATAAGAAATTCATTTGTATAAGTAAGATCCTTTAATTTCTACAATTTTCCAAGAGGATTTAGGAAGTTGGTCACATTTGTAAAGGCACTTCGGAGCGCCACAAGGTGAAAGATAGGAAGTAGAAGTTGTGGGATTTTCTGCTTAAATACTTCTGGTGGAAGTTTTGAAAATCTGCTAAATGTCTCCTTTCATTTTTGGGTGCTTAAATACTTTTAAAAATTGCACAAGGCCCCAGCTTCAGCTGAACTTCAGTTCAAGCCAAATCCATATAGTTAGCATGTTCTAGTGTTTGATTTTAGCCCTTCAGAGATGCTGCTTTACTAATAGGTAAGTGCTTGCAGTAAGGCTTTACATCCAGAACACAGGGTAAATCATTTCCAGAACCTACTGGGAGACACTTGGGAGCTGAGAGGGGAGTAATTGTATAGTGATAGACTCTGTGGAAAATCCATAGAGTGACAGAAAGAGCAAGTCTAATTAGCAGGAATAGGGGAGACTGCTAGAAAGAGCAAGTCTTATTAGCAGGAATAGGTGATGACATAGGTCTGCACAGCTGGTGGAATTAGAACAATATATGCACAGCTAACTGTGTTCTATTTACACACTTTGTACAAATACTGGACAGACTTGGTGTTGACCTCATTAATATTTGAATTTAATTTTAAAACATTCGAGGTTCATAAGTCACAGCAAGCAACTTAGAAACATGAAACATTTGGTGCCATTGGTTTGCAGGGCTCTCAAGCCTTTAGCAAGAGGTATCTCCAAATACTGAAGAACAGATGTTTTGAAAACCATGGTGAGAACATTTGAGAATGAGATACTGATTTTCATCAGCACTATAATATGCTATGCTCAATGTATCAAAAAAGGAAAGCCTGTTTTTATGTTAAATCTGATGGACTTGTTGTTAACGTATTAGCAATTAGGCTAGAGGAGCATATTGATATTTGTATTTTGTGGAACTAAAATGCACTATATCAGATTCAGTGCCTTAAATTAAATGTTGACAAGAAAAGCTGTGCAAAAATTGTTACCCCATCTGCCACTCAAAATGTCAAATCTGGGTAATGCCGTTTTCCACTCTTTCCTGATATATGCACATCATCAGACAGTGTTTGCTTTTGCTCTATTATGGCATTAAGAAAGAAGAGTCAAACCCATAAAGGTCAGGTTGTTCCTTTTGGTTTGTCAAGCTCTTTAATCCTCTTCCAACGGACTTGGATTTAGGGAGAGATGTGGAGAAGAGCAGTTTTAAGAGACCTGGAGAAGACCAGCTCTCACACTGAAAAGCCTTTGGAGAAAAGAAAATTTATAAATCGTAGCACATTAAAAAATTCACGTTATAAGGACTATAAAGGATTGATATAAAGCTCCATTTGTGAACATATGATGCTAGCAATTAGCAAGGATCAGTAAGGCAATAGGGAACGGTTAGGCACATAAGCAAAATGGCTGGATTCAACTTCAACAAAGTGTCTATAAATTTGCCCTGCTTTGAGAAATGGCCCTTTTAACACTGCCACTGGAGCACAACTTTGCATTAGCTCAGATGGGAGAGACTACTTCTATTTGGAATCCAAGGTTTAAATTACGGTCCCATAATAGTGAATGTGTGATCCATCAAGTGATTATGGTAGGGTTATTGCCAAATATAGTGGGATAGCTGTAATTGTCCCAGAAATGCAGGACACCTGTATTTATTACATGACCCTGAAATTTATCCATATTATTGTATTTGGGGGGTACATACCAATATATCTGCAAAACTGCATTAGAAGAGCCAGTTATTGCTCGCAGCAAACACATTTAATGACAAAAGAGTATGACTTCTGTAGGCTCAGCATTACATACTCATTTGCAGATGTTAATGAGGTGGAAAATTAAAAAAGACAATAGTATGTGGGACTTGCTATTTCCAAACACTCAAATAACTTATTTTACTTGTCTAGATCTCAGATTTTCTTTGTCGGAGATCAACATGCTCCTGATTTAAACTGCAAAAAGTGTGAAAGCGTAAATTACCGAATTTTTGTTTTTACTTTAGGCTGTTTGGCTCATCTGTGAGGATGTACAAGTTAATTATTTTTATTCTGTTAGAACAACACTGCTGATGAGATGTGAGCAGAAGGGAGAAGGGGCATGCTGCTGAAGTCATTGTCATATTCCCTGCTGGTAGTGCTATTTCACCTGTTAATAAGATAACAAATGGATCTATATAATCTGAGATGTCAAATTATAGTGTTTTTCTCAGCCTGCTCCACATATAAAATAACATGCTCAGCATAAAATCCAAAGCTGCATATCAAAAAGAGCAACAAGTTTGTGTTGACTTAGTACCTGCAGCAACAGGAATTAGATATCTAAAACTGCATATTTGTATCACAGTCCACTTCTTTCAGCCAGACTATTTAAAACCACAGAGGACAGCTGAAGCTACCATGGTTTTTTGCAAGTTCGAAACTCTCCTGCCCTGAATTAACCTGTAAACTGGGCCCTTGCCTGAGCAGGTCTTAGCTCAGTATGAAGAGAGGTACACACTTTGTCACTATTTGTCAAGTGGCTGTGTGACAAGAAATATATCTTTTCCTTCCTCAAAGAAGTCTTACACAGACAGAGGCTTAGACACACTCCCCCCCCCCCCCCCCCCCCCCCCAATTTCTGCACACTGGCCAAGCTGGTTGCTTTCACCATTAGCAGAAGCAGCTATCCACGCCACCGGTACCATACATACCCCTGCGCTACAGTTGCTGAATTTCAGTCCCGAGCATGATCCAACATCCAGTGACGTCAAGGAAATGGCTCTTATCATCTCTCCTGGGCTCAGCTGCTCCATCTCAAGGCAACTGGAAGTGGCTAGTGACAGGAAGCCATATTTTACAGGTAGGATGACTATGATACATCACTAGATAGAGATAAGCCTTTATTTTAAAAGCAAATAATCCTCCAGCATAAATGAGAGAATTAGAGGGGGAAAACAACATGAAGCATAGCACAGATCAGAATCCATTAATAGCATATGCATATTATTCCATAAAAGCTACAAACAAAAGATGGTTGTTTTCATTCAGTCATATTATTTATAAACATAGGTAAAACAAATGTCAGAACTAGAAAAAGCTCTTCTGGTAGAAATAATGTATTTTGCAGAAGGAAAAATCTTTAATAGTCATTAATCATTAATAAGGCAATATTTTCCAAAGATGATATAAATTTATTATTTCTTGTATGGAAGAGGTGGTGATATGTCTGGTGCTACAGTATCCATTGCTTTATACTCTTGCTTGTTTTTAAATTTAAACTTTAGGGTCAAGACTGTATTTATACTGACAGGAACTACAGGCAGAGAAATCAAAGCTATTTGCATTCAAACCTGGGTTTCACAAGACTTAAGGAAGACAACGATTTCCATATTTAGGGATGAATGTTTGCTAATACTGCTGGCAGCATAACAGTATGGTTGACCTTACAAATATGTTTTTACATGCCCAAGGAGAAATATCAAAGTATTTTTAAGATTTCATTAGAAGTGAATGTGCCACTTTTTTAAAACCAATATCTTCCTATCCTGTAAAGAAAGAAAGAAAGAAAGAAAGAAAGAAAGAAAGAAAGAAAGAAAAAGAAAGAAAACATACCAGACTTTGCTTTGCTTTTTGCTTTTCTTGGGTTATTCACCCCATGGGAAGCTAAAAGCACTAGAAGCAACCTCTTCATTGATGGTATTATACAATCCTCCCCTCTAAAGTGTGGTTACTTGCTTTTGGTTTGACTATTTTGGCTATATTCTGCAAAAATTCTGCAAAAGTTCTGCAAAACGCTCTGCTTGCACACAAGGAGAAGAGGAAGATTCCTGCGCAATGACACAGGACAAGTTTTCACATGAGACTGAAACACATAAAGCAGTTGCCCTTGGCAAATCATAAGCTGTTTCCCTTGCCACCACGCAGTTCCCTGGCTCTATAGGTTAGTAGGTATGTCCAGCACGTGTCAGTCAGATACTAGTGAATAAAGTGTCTTGCCAGCAGAAACTATCACTAGCTGGAAACGCTGCTTACAGAGGCTGCCTGGCAGCACGGCCCCTTCGCGCTCTGCCCAGAGCCCTTCACAGCCCCTGCGGCCCATGGAAGTGTCTGGGGTCTCCTCCCTTACGCAGAGCCAGCAGCCGGGCCAGGGCATCCACTTTATTTCCTGAACTGACAATGCCACCCTGTGCTTTTCTCTAAGGCTTGGAGCTACATATATATGCATCTCTATATAAGCCATATATATTATCATAATAGAATCAATGATTATGTGATTTTTTTTCTGCTGTTTGATATCACTTTATAGATTTCAGAAGAAAGCAATGATTTGCAAACCAACTATCTGCAACTTTTTGGATGGCTTTTAAATCCAAAATGTAGAAAGATATTGCAAACAAAAAATATTTGGAAATCATCCCACTCATTATTCCACAGGAGAAGACCTCTGTGGCACCTAGCTTCATTGCAAATAGGATGATCTGCACAGCTTCATGGCTTTTCAAAGTCACAGTCATAACTGCACCTGATCTCTTGTACTGGTGCTTGTCTTTATTGGTGAAGATTAGCACAAGGAAAATATACATTTCTTTCTTTTTAATTTGCACATTTGACTACTTTCAGATGTGTACAGATGCCTTGGTGTTGAAATGCAGGTCAACGGTTCTTATTGTTTTTTTGTGCTGAATCATAAAAACAGTATTGATGGGGTTAAATTGAATCCAAAATATTATTTTCACCCTTCACGTAGGTGTGTTAATTTTTATTTTAAAACAGCACAACCTAAAGAAAAAGTGCATGTGACATTTTCCATTGACACTTTAATCTTTCCAAAGCCCTACAGATACTGCATTACTTTAATGGCACAGTTACTATTTTTCCTTTCCAAGCAGTCTCCAATCACAGTCTAATCACAGTCTCTATGAAAATGACACTAAGAGATGCTCCCACTTGAAACTGTGTCTCAGGAGACAGAGTTTTAATGGAACCAGTTCAATATACCTTTGACACAATGAAAACACTATTAACAGCAACTAAAATGTATTTGTAAACTCAGTTTATTTTCAAATGCAAAATCTTTGGTCTTTATAATTTTAAAGACAGAAAAAAAATCTGTGATGTTTTACATTGACATTGTGCTCTCCCTCCCTGAAGCCCTGCAGATACAATATGACTTCAATGGCACAGTTGCTATTTTTTCCTCTTCCAAGCAATCTTGATCTCAGTAGAAGCAACACCAAGAGATGATCCAACTGAAATCGTATCACTGGGGACAGGGATTTCATGGCATCAGTTCAACTTACCTCTGACACAATGAAAACACCGGTAAGAGCAACTAGAGTATATTCATAGCAGTGGCTACTTTTCAAATGCAAAACCCCCAATAGTTTGGACTTCAAAGTAAGCACAGCAGACACCACTGCTGCAACACAGCCCTAACAAATTTTGCAAAGTCAAGCACAAGTTGAGCTGATTTCATGCAACTAACCTAAAAGAAACAAGGGAGGAAGGATAAGCAGTATCATTTGTGTGTGTCCTATTGACAGGAGCTGTATCTATGTTGCGTGATCCATAATCGTGCTTGTTGCATAACGTGTTCAAAGATTTTAGCAGAAATCTGCTAATGATTTTTAGTGCAAAGATATTAATGGCAATTCACTCATTTATAATATCAGCCTGAAGGATTTGCATGAAAAGAGCAAAAACTTTTTGGCTCACAATGCTGTTTTTTCTATCAAATCTCAGATTCTGCCATGAACTCTTTTGACAGCTAGCTATACCCCTGAAAACATAGGGAAACTGCTGGCAAACAGCCATTTTGTCCCTTAATTTATCTAAAAAAAAGGTGGAGTGATTTGGTGAAACTTGAACCCTTTTGACCAGTCAAAACATGACTGTCAATGGGAATAAGATCAAATAATTTCAATGTGAAATTTTACAACTCAAAGTTAAAAGCAACTGAAAGATACTATTAAAATGGAACCGCTAGGCAAACTTACATTGCTCTGGTCACTTTCCATCCTTATTTTATAACATGTAGCCTTACTAAAAACCTAGTGTTTCACTTGTCCTGCCTGTAAAAAAAAAACAAAAACAAAAACAAAAAACAAACAAAGAAACAAACAAACAAACCAAAAAAAACCAACACGCATGAAAATCTTCCTTTGGCACTAACCTTCTGTCAGATCTGCCAGACTTTGTTATGCCGTTTCCCCTTAGCAATGCCATGTTATCCATGCTAGTATGGTTTACAAGAACAAGCAATGTGACAGAAATGAGATGCTGCCTACTACAATTTTTTTTTTAATTATGAATAGAACCAATGTCACTGCAATAACAATAATAAAACAAAACTAGTAAAAGTGGCGAACATAAATACTGTCATTGCTGGCATGCAAAAGAACACTCAGAAAATAAAATCTTAATCCCTTGAAATAAATAGAAGCGTAGCTGTTGACTTTTATGTGAATGGTATTTCACACAAAGAGCAATAAACATGTATTTTATTGAGTGATGGAGAATGACAGCATAAGAAAGGTTTGCAGTGGCATTTCTTCTGGATATTTACAACCCAAAATAAGAGTGTAAGAAAGGCCCTTACTAACAAGACCCATTTATTGTTGCCAACCTGCTGTTTCTCATATTAATGGGAGATGATTAGAGTTTGTATGTGAGTGACATTTCCTGTCTGAGTATTCATTCACACTATTTGCTTTCAGGTAAACAAATGAAAAAGAGACACAAAATCATGGGTGCCCCTAAGGAAAAGAAAAAGAAAGGAACTGCCCTTTCTTCAACCCTACAAAATGCACCAAGATGCGGATCTGAAAGGAAAACATGGGACACTACCTGAGGTGGCAGGTACCACGTGAGGTAGACCTACTTTGTGCTCTTCTAAATCGGAGGGCCAGGAAGACCCTGGGATGCTCCTGGGTGTTGGTGCCCAAGTGCTCTGTCCCCACCTGCCTGCCCGCAGCCTGGGGGCAGCTCCCCTCAGCAGCATCCTACTCACCACGCACGCATCCCTCCCCGCTTTGTGACATGCTGATCACTGGGAAGAGAAGCAGGAGCTTCGTATTTTCCACGTGCAAAATTAATCAGAATCACATTTTCAAAGCAGCCTCAGACCACTACATTTCATCTGCAGTTTTCATGTCTGAACCTCTGTACACATGAGATTGGTCCTGTACCTGCACAGTTGAAAGGGCTTGCATCAGTCAAGCAGTGGGGGCACTCTCTGCACCATATGCTCCAAAGACATCAGCTGTTTGAAGTCCATGAAGGACCTATATTGTCTTCTTTACTGTAGAGCACAGTGTGGGAATTCATCATCCTGTGGTTTTTCATGTGAAAATTTGATAGTAAAAACTGTAAAAATACTTTGTGCAGAGTACAACAGTACATTGACAGTGGCACTAGAACAAAGATGAGATCAGTTCTGCATTTCTTTGTCCTCACCATCTGTTCAGCTTCCAACCTTTCTACTCATTTTCTTTAAAAATTTAAAATTCCTTTACATTTACTAAAATGCACTTTTACATTTACATTTGAAAATTGTCTTTGACTAAATCAATTCTTAGACAGTAGACAATCAATTAAATAGGATCCTTGGAAGAATTTCATTAAGTGTGTTCTGAAACAAAGTGAGAAAACAAAGTCCAAACGAAAGCAAAAACTGGTCACCCTTGGCCACAGCCCAATCAATACATTTAACTAGCTGTCAAACTTAAGTAGATACCTGCACGTCCTTATATTCAGATGCATATATGTCATCAGATTATTTCATTTAGCCTCTAATTAAAACAGAAACTCCATTTATCCTCCAAACAGAAAAGGGAGTACAGGAGGGATGGCAAATTCCTGTAGGAACAGGAGTAAGAGCTGGAGCTGGCTTTCTTCTCTTCTGTGCCAGATACCGGAGTCTCCAATGGGAGGCTGCTAGAGCTACTGGGTCCCTTCCCACGTGGAGGCCCAGAGCTAGTGCATGAAAGACCAGGCCCTAAATGAGACTGAGAAAAATGGCCAAGTTCAATGTTCCTTAGAATATGAGGTACATTCAGCTAATGACAACATGTTTAATTTCTTAAAAGATGATAATATGAACCGAATGCAAAACTGCATGTAAACTCATAGCAAAAGAAAAAGTTCAATTTGCTATTAAATTATTTCAGGGAATATTGGTCACCAAGCTTAATTCAAAACTAAGTCATAGGCTGTACAAACAGGTATGTGCTCCTGAGAAGTGCCATTCATTCCCTAAACAAAGATGAAAAACAAACTATATGCTAGAGTAGAGCTGTTTCTTTTTTATATAAACTACTACTTAGTTCCACTGCACATGTATATGCCATATAGCATCTGCATTGTGTGCTTGACCAAACATAGACATGTTTGCAGGATGGCCTCTCAGTTTTTGGTGGCATCTAGATGCATTGCTTTGGTAAAATCATTGAAGACAGCTTTCAGGAGTAATGTACTGCAATCGCAGAAAGCCTAAGAAGACGTGTACACACAGTACTGATTCAGCATTACTTCAGAACAGAAGCAGAACACCAATTATCAGTGCAGCAGGCAGATACAACATGACAAATGCTTGAGAGTAAAACCTCTTGTTTGTTCCTTTTCTTTTTGAAATGTTCCTTTTTATTTCCACCTTGGGCTTCTTCCCTAAAACAGTGAATGGAGACAGAAGGGAGACAACTCATAAGTTGACTATGGGGGGAAAAAAGGAGCTCTGCACCAAAGGACACAACAAGTATTTAGTCCATCCAAAAGTGGTTGAAAGTTATTGCAGATGTAAAGAAAATTATCTGGCTTACATTCAACAATGGAGCAGACAAAACCTGCTAAAGTCCTAGTATAAGTTATTAATCCTAAGAAAGAAAACTTGCTTGACTTTTCCACTCAGCTTAACAGATAGGATTTCTTTTGCTTGCCATGAGCTGAAGTTGTTGCCAACATGTCAAAGTGGCGCTGAGGGTCAGATTCTGTCCTTAAACAGACTAATACCTAGATCTGGACTAGATCCAGCTAAGCATTCAGCAGCTGTTTAACTTCAAACGTAGTCTTAAATACTCTGTCGTGCTGAGGCATCTGCTATGCTAGGGCTATTTAGCCCTAGCAAAATCAGCAGAACTGATAGGTAAGTAAGGTGCTACATCATGTCCAAAAGTAAAAGAAACCAGCTGAGAAACATTTCATGTTAAATTAATATACTTCTTTCACGAAGTCTTTAACAGTTTGGCAAAGTTCTTGCCTATTATTACTGGTGGCAAAGAAAGCAGTTAAGGTCTATGAGCCAAAGAGTATTGGACTTCTCTCCTCTTACTTCCATGCCAGCCACTTGCGCCATCTACAAGACTATCTTTATAAAAGTTCCAGCTATTTTTGCTAACATATTGCCTGAATGCAGCATAGATGTGCTGTGTGAGGCTTATCCCCATCAAACAGCTTCCCTCAGAGGCTGCCCATCACGCATTTTTATGTGCTCCTGTCTTTCTAATCAGCTTGGGGGATCTCTGTTTTTATTGCATCTCACATTATATATACATACTATATTCCTGGTGGCTTATTATGAAATTTCTTTATCCTGGACTGACTGATGAATTTGCTACTGAGAATTTAAGTGTGGTAGGTAAGTTTCACCCATAATTTCCTTCCTTTCACTATTTGTCTCTGGAAGGGAAAGTAATAGTCACAGGGTCTTTGAAGAAAGGTTTGTGACCTGACCCAGGCCTTCAACGAAAACTAATAATGAATTGACAATATTAGGCTTACGCTTAGGAGCACAAGATCTGTTATAACGTAGCCTAGAAAGAAAGTTCCATTAAAAGCTTGCCGATGGTACAACATTAGTCGAACTGATTGTTTCTCCTGCAGGAGCTATAAATCAACAGCGTGTGCCCAGATTCACGAAGGAAGTTAAAGTCTTTCTCTTTCAAGAAAAATTATTCAAAGAATTTTGTTAGTGTTCCATTTTTATATGTTATTTAATCATTTGATTTATATTAATTCTTACCATCGATCACTGAGGAACTATCAATTTGTTCTTTGTATTACAACCTGTACAACCACATAACAAAAGCTAGATCTCCAAATAAACAAAAAGAAGGTTTTGTTGCAATCCTCCATAACTAGTCATATCCAAACCCAGATATATGTCATTTTACCTGATTGCAGAAATGATCTACACTTTAAACATCCTGTGATATTTTTTCACGATGACTTTTCAAAAGGCATCTCAGGTTTCTATTTTACTTACATATAAATGTTCACCTTTTTGCCAACAATATCTCCAGAAATAATGCAAAATTGATCATCAGCACTATTTTCATGAATCTCAAGAAAATGTGTGCCCGTAACAATATTTCCTGAGCTGTTGAAATCTCATTCTGCATGCAAGACAAGACACTGAAGGTGGCTCTGTTTCCCCACAGCCTGAGCCTGACCCTGCAGACCCTCAGCCCTGAACAAGGCAACTACCAAGAATGCCACTATTTCTCCAGAGCTACCTGTGCAATAAAAAAGCTAACATTTGCAGCTCAGAAAGCCTCAAACAAAGCAGCAGTCACAATTAGATTCTGTCATCTTTTGCACAACAATTCCCTGAAAAGTCCATAAAATACTTACAGAAAGAGAAAGAACAAACCAGTAAATGAAGATAAAAGTTTTGGGACAGGGCAGCACAAACCCCATGCCTTGTCTTGGCCTCTCCAGCCCTCAGCTTGCACACAGGAGCAGGCAGAGCTCACACTTCCCCAGACAAGCCAGGGGAAAGCAGGGAAGAAAGAGCAGGCTCTCACCTCCTTCTCCACAGCTGGTGGAGGAGAACAAACCACAGACATTTACCGTGCTAAAACACAGCACTCAGAAGCCCAAGCAGGCAAACACAGGACCAGCAGCCAGTAGAAACGGTAGCAATGCTGGGCACTAGGAGAAGCAGGCACCAGGCAGACGGCAATCTGTAAATCACCTCTGCCAAGGAAACAGGAACCACCTGAGGCTTTTTCTAAAAACCTTCCCACTACCTCTTAAAGGTATGTTGCTGACCTGAGGAGTCCACAGAAAGTGCAGTGTCAGCTCACATTTTGACACCCCTAAGAAGAGGATATCTAGCAACTTGATCAAGGGATCTAAAGCTTTTACTCTGCTTCTTGTTTCCTGTTCATCAGTAAACGTGGAGGCACAAGAATGCAGGGTTTGAATGTAGCTTCAATCCCAGTCCTTCCTAGTATCGAAGGTAGTAATACCCTACAATCCCATTTAGAGCAAACACAATGTATCAGGGGTTGTTCTATCTATTTTAAAACAGGTCTTGTTGCCTTAACTGCATTATTACTATTACTGGGCTGGTTCAGAGCTGCTCTCTGATGAATTCCTATAATTTCCCATATGAGTGATATATTTATTCATCAGTAACTTATACAAAGTTTTGATGTGTCAGGTGTTGTCTTTTAGCTTAAACAGCTCTTTTTTGTTCTTTGTTTTTACCTGTCGACCTCTTCTTTTCTCCCTTAAAATTTAGAGAGCAAATACAGTCCTCTGCCCCTCCTTTTTTTTTTTTTGCACTGAAGTAAACAAAGAAACCTTTTCTAGCCTTGTAGTAGTTTCTCCACTTACTTAACATTCTTGTAGCCTTCTCCTGAATCATAGTTTTGCTTTATCTTCCTTCATCATGAAGGACCAGAAATTAACTCAATTTTGCAGATAAAGCAATCCCATTACTTATACAATGACACTGCGAGTTCCCTATTGCCCTTGTGTACTTTTATTAGTGGGAAGACTGTGTCTGAGTTCATAACCATGTGAGCTTTACATAACAAGCTGATTTTTTTTAGTATAGAAATATTTACACTGTTGAATATTAGAGAAAAGCATTTGAAGTGGAGAGAGTGAGAGCTGCGTGTCTGGTCTCTGTGTATGTAGAACATCCTACAGACAAAACTGGGAAAGACTATTAATGTTCAAGGAAATACAAACAGAAGATGCAGCTGTTTCCTCAACAAATTCTGCAAGGAAATCCTCCCCTCCTTTGGTTGTCCTTTCTCTGTAATCACCTTGACTTCTGCTTCAGTCTTTTCTGTGAAGAATGCATATGCGTATATGTTTAAGAATACTTACTTGTCTGTACTTACTTGCCAAAACATTTTTGCTTAATGCAAGCATGGCACCTCTGTGAAAAGGCAAGACATTGTTTAGTTCCAAGTATTCTGCTGCAATATTTGCCTTTTTTATTTCATTAAAAATTACACTCTCTGTATTTTTCAGTCTTTTTTTTTCCAGCATAGAAATGGAGCATGTAATTCTGGTCATTTGTTTTGCAAACTAAGTCTGCTGACTCATTTTATCATCTTCCTGCCAAAACTTCTACACTTTCTTACAAATAAACAAAAAATAAACAATCCTGTCTTTTTTTGCAAACAGACTGCAGTGGTCTCCTAGTCATTTGGGGGATTCTGATCCCCGATACAATCCAACCCCAAATGAGAAATTCCATGAATCTGAAAAAGATGCATGCTCAGCCTCAGTCCTTCTTCTCTTTGTTGCAGAAGTTTCTCATATGAAATTGCTTTGGATTTTATTCAAAAAATGCAGTATTCTTTAAGTCTCTACAGTGCAGACTGATCTGTTTTGCTCACTTAATGTAAGCTGTAAAATAAATTTATGATGTTAGACAAATTCATATTTTAAAGCAATATTTTAAATTCCTTGTTCTTTTCAGCTAAGCCTAATTCTTATTTTAATCTTTACAATCTGCTCCCTCTGGGACTGCAATGGAAGTTTAAACCACGGTTTATTTTGGTAACACCTTTCTCCTGTTTCTTTGTTTCAAAACTTTTTTCTTTTCCAGTAACTTCTGCATTTCTAGTACTATGGAGGCTTCTTATGTGATTAAAAATAACCCTATAAGAGTTAGGAGTTCTGACACAGATTTCAGAAGACTGTTTAATGCCTCAGGTGAGGTAAAGGACGTCAGAGGAAAAAGCTTGCGAGAGGAGACGGCTGTGAATACAATTTCCTTCCAGTGTCCCCATTCTGCGCCGCTGCCCTGGTGCCCCGTCAGCCTGCACCGAGGCCACTGAGACCTCGCTCCTGTCCCACTCGCTCCTCCATCCCTCCATAAGCGTTGCCGGTGGAAGAAGAGCACACGTCTACTGCAGCCCTGCCTCCAGCAATGGCTCCTGTGACTCTGTGCAGGATGGAGGGTCCCAGGAGGCCAAAGGGGAGACGGGGAGAGTACAGGGGACATTTGTTGTCTGCTAGAGTGGGAAAACTCTGGCAGTGGGAGGACAGATATTAGCCACCCTGGTGCAGAGTTGCTGTATCTCCAAAACCCATTGCAACAGAGGAAAAAAAGGTCCTTTTCTTACCCCGCTTGAAAGCTATAGCGGCAAGATAGGCTATGTGTCAGTGCTCCACATCCTCTGGGAAAGCGGGATTCTGTCAGCCGAATTCAGCTCAGGCGACGCAGTGCCGGGCGCGCGTCTCTGCCGAGCATCTTCCAGGTGCCCCCGTACGGTGCGCTCGCGTCCTGCCCGCTCTGCTGCCCTCGGAAGCCAAACTAGTTGCCATGGCAGCGGAAAGAGGTGCTGCTGGACCCGCCAAGGCAGCCCGAAATGGCTGAGAGGTGTCCTTTAGCACGCAGCAGTAGTCTCCTCCTGTGTCCAGCTGGGGTCTCTTATAACCTCCCCTTCAGCCCGTTCCTAGCCCTTTTTACAGTTCTTGTGCTATAAGACAGCATCTCTATTTTCTTCAGTTTATTTGAATACTTATTTCCAGAAGATTCCTAGTACCAATTTACACATAAGTGAAACCTATCCGTAAAGTACAGACCCTCATTTAAGAAGTCATAGGTGTCAGGAGAGGGAAAAAAAAAAAAAAGAAAATCATTGCTACAGTCACAGGCTTCCTCTCCCTCTCCACATCACACTGGTGCCACCTTTTTCTCCCCTCAAGCAGTACAGCGTCAAACACAGGCTCTGGATTGTATTTGGCTACAAACCAAGAGATGAAGTTCCTAATGGTACTGTCCATAAATGAGTAGCTATGAAACTCTGACACTGCTCTAGTCTCAGATGCTCCTTGCTAGGCGCATCCTGTTTCCTCCCGCTGGGTCTTGGAAGCCCCTTTCACCAGGAGGCTGAAGAGGGCCTGGGCAGGCCAGCAGGGGAGAGTCAGACCCAACGTTTTTGCATACAGGAGAGCAGATGTTGCCGGATTTCCCAAATTCTCCTTCCCTACCAGCCCAGGCCTGGCTGGCAGTGCCCAGGGGTAAACTCCGGAGTGCTCAGTCATGTCCA
Source organism: Dromaius novaehollandiae (assembly GCF_036370855.1). Classification (NCBI taxonomy): domain Eukaryota; kingdom Metazoa; phylum Chordata; class Aves; order Casuariiformes; family Dromaiidae; genus Dromaius; species Dromaius novaehollandiae. Next base: position 18,284,092 of record NC_088106.1, read on the forward strand.
TGCTAGCCTAGGCACAAACTTCAACATTAGGCGCAGGGGAGCATTAGCTCATAGGTGAGAGCCCCAGAGCAAAAATAATCTGTCACAGGTAACGGAGGAGAGGTCAAAGGCATGGACGCAGTTCAGCAGAAACCCGGCTTTATTAATAGTGAATAATATCCTCAAGAATGACCTTTCCTCCAAGGGTTCTCTCACGTAATGGGATTCAGACTTAGAGAAGGCTAATTCACTTACCACGTGATAGAAATTGGTAATTCACTCACCACACTTTCTGTAATCTCTCTGCCACTTGAGTCATGAAATAAAAATCTCCTTCCTTCTTCCAACACTGTGTGCTCCTCTCCAGATATCCTGAGTTTCATGTTACCCTGCTCAGAGCATGCCAGCTCATTAATAAACTCACTGGATTAACCTCAAATGTCCCATTTGGGCAGGGTGCTTCTATTTGTCTGAAAAGTAATTACTATTGTATTGACAAGAAGCTCTTTGCAGCCATCCACTAGATGTACCCTTGAAACCTATGAAAAGAGCTATGGGTATACCTGCCTTTGGGAGAACAAGGGTCTAAACCCCCTTCCTTGAAAGTAGTGTTTCATTAATAACCTTTATTTTAATTAGGTTAATAATAAAAATTTAGGTTATTTTAATTAATAACCTTTGAGCATGACAGGCATTGATTCTCAAAGATCTTGGGGATCTAGCTCTTTCCCATGAGTCTGGGGGGAGCGGTGCCACCTCAGCGCTCTGGAATAGGAAGAAGGGAAGGACAGAAGCAGTGCATGAAGCTTTATGCTGCAAGTCAGGAGGTCACAGCTTTATTGGCTGCTCGTCCCATATCTGATGCTTGGATGTCACTCCATTTCCCCTCCGGTCTTTCATGTTTGTTTAGATTACGAGGTTTTCCAGGATACAGACTTCTCTCTGCTCATTTGGGCAGAGGGGGCTTGACAGCTTTGGGAATCTCTCTATGTGACTGCAATTCATATGTGAGAAACACATTTCAAAACAGCATTTTAGCAAATGCTGTCCCTGATGCATTCACTCCACAGCTGTGAACGGAGATGATGATGTATGGAAAATGCACTCATTTGAATGATAGGATTTTCCAGAGAGAATCCAGTTCAATGAGATTGCTTGGGAGGTGGGAAATGCTGAGTAGCAGCAGACACATTCATATGCATGGCCTGTTACGCGTTCCTAAGGCTCTGGTTATGAGCAAGGATTTCTATTACTATAGTGTTGTGAACGTATCTTACTGCAGCATTGCTGATTGTTTTGGTATCTGCCATACAGTTTTAAGCCTCATATCCTGCCTTGTAATGAGATAGGAAAAAATGTTCAGAAGTGGTTACATGCTTTAGGAGGTGAAAAACCAATGATACGCTGCTATACGACTTGCCAGAGCTATGCTGGTATCCTTGCATAGCACAGCACTGGCAGAGGAGAATGCCCACTTCTGCTTAAGAAGATCTAAGGCAGTGCTAGACTGTGAAAATTGCCCTTCAGTTTCTCAGTCATTTAGGTGCCTTGGAATTTCTTGGCAAGAGTGTTTAGAGAATTCTTTGGATTTTAGCACATTTTAAGAAAACTTTAGCAACACCTATTTCGAATAATACCAAAAAAGGCAAATAGCAGATTATTTCAGAAGGAAGATGAAGAGAAAAATAAGAGGAACTACACAGGGAGAAATAGGAGGACATGAGGTTGACTAAGATGTATAATTTTCACTGAAATCAATAGTCAAACAGATCAGAAAGCAGTTATTTTTTCTTTTTCTTTTCTCTTAAATAGAAAAAAGTTGTAAAGGATATTCTTTACTCTTCTGGAACACTGTATAGATGTCAAGGGTAAATTCTGGACAACAGAGATCCAGGATAGAGCTAATGAAAAGTAAGTAACAAAACAGAATCTCTCTTCTTACAGCAGGGAGAGAGTGAGTTAGAGAAATGAGAAGGAAAAGACAGGAAGGTGAGGAGAGGTAAAGGAAAGCACATGAGTCCTATGCAAATCAATTCTTTCTGCAAAAATAGAAGCAGCAGAAGGAACAAATTAGCAGGTTTTTTAGATACAACACATAGCAGTTAAAAAGAAGTATGACGTAATTGAGGTCATGAATATTTAGCTTATTCAGGAGACTGGCTAAGATACTAAACTAAAAAAAGTAAAAGCAGGCTCAAAAGAGTTGAAAGAGAATGTTGAAAAAAGGGATATTCAACCCCTAAATAAAGAACTTTTGAATTGCAAACATAGTAAGGAACTGAAAGCACACACTATCACTAAAAATTACAGGAGTGTTGGGGTGAAAGGTAGAATTATTAGATGCAGGGACATTATAATAGCTCTAGATCACAAAGAACCACAGTGCAAAGTACGTTGCATGATTGCACATACTCAGCTATGCTGGAGTCTGCCGGGAAATCTGCCTGGGAATGCTGAAGGAGCCCCTTTGGCCTCCCAGGAACAGACAGGTGAACTGGAGCAAGCAGGAGGTTGGCTGAGCTGCTACAGCAAGTGCTCTTTGTATGCTCAAACACTGCATCAAGCTCCACAGGCTTTTTTTTAACCTGTGTCGACTTCCCTTTGGTTCTTACCACCTGATACAGACAAGAGGATATCTTCAAAGTTCCCCTCCTTCAAGACATTCATGGGCAAGATCATTACGTTACTTCTGCAATGACAATAAGAAGAGAGCAGTGAGGTATGTGTCAAGAGGTGTTGCCAGGTGTCCAGCAATGCCTGAAGGAAACATAACTAACAGAACGTGAGTAGGACGTCTAGTTTCAGACAGACTGTTCATCCAGCAGGCTGCTGAGAAAAGACAAGCCGGTGGCAGTAATTAATGAGCAGCAGAATCTGGGAGCAGTCTCCTGCTTGCAATACAAGTCTGGTATCCATGGCTTTGGAAAGGATAGACGTTCCTGAAGACTACAATTCCAGAGCTGGAAAATAGCATCATTATAATGAGGCAACATAGGCAAAAATGCCAGGTGGAGGAGGCTGCATTTTGGTAGGGCTCCCCAAAGGCTAGAAGTGACCAATAATAGCTAAAATTTGGGACAGGATCCCACTTTTCATAATAGCCACAATGTATAGATGAAGAAGTAACTCTGCCAAAAATTAAGCTTGTTTGGGATCAGTTGCTTCCTGCACATGAATAAAACTGCTCTGAATCTTTGGAATCCCTGGGAGAGAGATCTGGGGAATTTCTAGCTGGTTTGGTTCCCATCTGGTCAGCACCAGATTACAATTTTCTGGGTCATAGAACTCCTAAGGCATATAATTTTCTGACACGAACATGAAGATCCAAATCTCATGTTTGCATGAACAGCTTGACAGAGAGAAATTCATGCGCATCCCTCACTCTCCACCCTCACAAATGCCTTCCTTGCTTCTGTTTACTTTTAATTATAGTAAAGATTCATCATAGTTATCAAACTTTAACCAGAATTGTCCTTAAATAACCACTAAGTACAGTATATGATATGATAATCTGCCCAAGACGTCTCAGTGTCTTCTTTTCTTATCCCTGAGTTAATGCCTTTAATAAAGATTTATGAACTTTCTTGGAACTGCTGCTGCTGCTGCTGCGAGGTCTTCTCAAAGGAAATATATACTCCTGATAATGTGTTTTAGCTCAAGTACTTACAAGTATCCTCTACTTTGATTGCTGAGAGTCAGATAAAAAAGCTACAGCTATTGCCACATCTAGCGTCGTGTAAGCCATCCTATGGCTCAGTCCAGCAAAGTATGTAGGTATTCAGCACTGGTATATTTCCTTCAACTAATTCAATAAAAATGGGTAATTGCTAGCAGAAAAAGGTGAAAAATAGGGATAGCACTCCTCAGATAATTCTCTACTTCCTTCAGACTCATGCCAAGTTTTCTTCCCTTGCCTTGAGCTTGGGGGTCTTAGCTGCTTTGCTGAGCAGACTTTAGATTCAGGTTTGTATCAGAGAGGATCATGGTCCAGGTTTTCCAAATTAAGTTATGCTTAAAATTAACTTTCTGGTCATTTCTTCTTTAGGGTTTTTGTGCCTTCAACCACCAATGAATCTAGGCCTTCAAATGGACTATGCACTATAGTGACACTATGGTAACAACACTGCAGTGAAGATCTTTTATAGAGCATTTTGTCCTGACCTCACCCCTTTCACTCTTTTGATTTTTATAATTATATCTGTGTTTAATTATGAATAATCTCATAAACAACTTGAAACCTCCTGTCTTCAGCTAATGTTAATCAAAGTTATCATCAAAGTAAGTTAATAGTTAAAATGACTTAGAGAACCTGAGGCTCTGAAACAGTTTAAATAAATTGACACACCACTCAAAAATATGCTAAAATTATGAATTATTTCTAATCCATTAATATTGCAAACTCCTTCTACCATTTCAAGGCTATTTTTTATATGGATTTAGGGCTTACATTTTAATGTTATTTATTAGAAATGACAAATACAGGCACATATTCAGCCAGTGAACCTTATGCTTCCATAATTCAGTTCCACTGCTGTAGTATGTCTTCCTGGTTTCTTTAGAGAGAAATATTTTATGATATTTATATTCTGTCATCCAGCTACATGGCACACACAAACCATCACAGACTTATTGGTTCAACTGGAGAGATGACGTCCTACAACATTTGAGGAGCTAGTTATATATTTCGGGGGGATATTTATGCAATTCCTGGTTATTTTTCAACGGTACTTTAGGACTGGGTCTTTAACACTACTAGGCTGTAGTTTTTCAAATATTTTATTTTTCTGAAAAAATAGCAGTCTGACAGGTGCAGAGAAAGGCTGCTTTAACTCCAGACCTCACCAAATGGAAGAGCTTGGCTTAGTTGGTCTGGCTGCAGAGGGAACGTGACTGCCTTATGCATAGACAGCAGGGCTGGTGTGAGGTGGAGGAAAGATGAAAAGCTGGAGAGCATATTACTTGAGTTAAAAGACAATTCTAGCAGATGCAAATGAAAATATTAAGACTCAGAATTAAAGAAATCTCTAAATTATTGCAGGCTGAGGATTTGAAACAGCCCTCCAATAAAAGAAGTGTATGAAGCTAACTGCTTTTAAAAACACCACAAAGTAATGAAGAGATTGATAGCTACAGTCTCTTAAGGCAGAAGATTGTGCTGAGTGAAGGAAGAAGTCTCTTCCAGTACTGACTTCCTACATTATTTCTTAGTGTTCTGGAACAGACCACGTTACTGATTACAGTTTTTGATACCTTTATGATAGAAGAGATTGTCCTGTGAAGCTGAGATCATATTTCAATTACAGAAACAATTTTAACCTTGTGATCTGAAGGTTTCCCAGGAAAAAAGGTTAAGTTTGCTCCCAGCACTCCTCACGTTTCATATATTTCATATTAAGGTTTTCTTCTTCTTAAAAGTGCTGACCTTTTCTTGAGTCAAAAGCACATTTGGTAAGAGAGACAGTTAAAGTGTCATATTTAGGAAAGGCTCAGCAGCAAATGATACTGTAACATGAAAATAAGTTTGTCCAAAAGAACAGGCAATGGATTAACATGACAGCGGATGAGAACAGAGTATAAATTAGATGCGCAAGTAGATCTCTGCTAGAGGTTGAAAAATATTTACCATCATAGTTGGTCTATAAATTGAAGGACAATTGGAGCAAGTTACAACTGAAAATGAAACAGAAGATGAAGATACTGGAATTTAACAGCATAATAAAATGAAACTCTTGGCAAAGCATCTAAAAAAATATTTTTTAATTCAGGACATTACTATTTTTGCAATTCAAATGGGAAAAAGCCACATCACTTCATATGTTTGAATTATAATATTTTATATATTTGCTATCAAAGCTTTACTGTTTACTACTACACTACTGTAGTATCAGCTACATTGATACAGAGTTTTAAAGGATATAATACATTTTTTTTGATCAGTAGATACTGTTGGGGGAGGGAAAAAATCGCTTTCAAAAAGCCCTTCAGGTCTGAAATGGAATTAGCAAGTTTCAAGCTAACTATGGATTGCTCCAAGTCAAACCTAATTAGGTTAATCAACTAGTCAGTTCAAAAAAGGCACTTCGTAATTGTGGAGAGCTAGCAGTAATGGGGGAAGGGGAGATGAAGTATTAGTTTCTCTCATACAGAGAAACGAAATGATCATTTCTGGAACACAGATGAGTTAAGAAGAATTGAACATGTGGAAAGTCATGATGTGCCATAAAGGCAGTATCTCTGTTGAGTCCAAGATTTTTATCGTCCAGTTAGAGTTCAGGTTTGGATTATCTTTTAATACATTATAGCTCTGCCTCAGAGGTGAAGGATGAATGTTTCTATCTTTTTATCCCATGCTCACCAGCTGTTTGCTTTCACTGAACTTGTACTGATGAGAGCAAGCGCTGCCCTGCGCAAAGCATACATTTAGGGTCTGTCAATTCTGGTAGTTCTGATACACAGGATATTTGATGAGGTGGTTTAGCGATATACTAGTGAGTTTTCTATGTATATAATGCTCAGACACACTAACAAAAATATAATGTACCAGGGCTCATATTCTTATGCTTATATTTCTTTTTAGCAGCACTTTTTTTCCTTTAATGGACTCAGTAACTATTATAATAAGGCTATAAGACTCTCTTGGAATAACCGATACTCCAGAATAACTTTATTCTACACAAGCTGTGTATTTGAATCTGATTTCATTTTTATTTTGGTAAAGCATTTTGGAAATTAGCAGCTGTACAGGAAAGAAACACAAACTAGTGCTCTAAATGAAGGAAAGACAGACAGGATTCAGCCATTATATACTTTTTTTTGGCGGCCTGGAAAATCTATGCTGCATGTTAACTGCAGAAAGTGGGATTTCTTGCCAATGGGATCATCATGGGAGACCTGAGGAGGAACTGGGAGTAATGGCAGTAATGCCAATGGGGAGTAATCCCCACTGGAGTGGGGAGAGAGGACAAGAGACATAAATCCATTCGAAACCGGGCCTCATTAATTTTGCTGTTCACAATTAAACATTTTATTCTCTTTCTTAACAACTACTTTTTGCTTGGTAATTGCAATTCTGAGTTATTTTATGCACGTGCATACATATCCTATACACACAAATGAGTAATAAAAATAGTAATTTAAAGAGACAGAGAGAACAGGTGCACTTTACCTCATTTTTCTTTCCTTGATCTTCACAGTGCCTGAACACACACACACACGCATTCACTAACGAGAGGCTGAACTGGTAACCAGCTCAGCGAGAGAGCTTTCCCAAAGAAAGACTGCATGTGAGCTACACATCAAGGAGGACAATGGCCCATAAATATTTTTGAAGATACAAAGGATAAGCCATATGGATTTTTCCTTTCTGAGGGGAGATAGACAGAGAAGAAAGAAACGTCAGATTTTTCAGATGTGCGATAACGACAAGAACAAAGTATATGGATGAATTTGGCTATTTGTAGGTATAAAGAAAGAAAAAGAATGGTTGGAGGACAAATAACACAAAGGAGAATATTCAAGGATGCAAACAGAAGTGGCTGGCTCAGCACTAAACAGGACAAGAAATTTTGGAAAGGTGCAGTGCAGTAGTAAAATACTTGGGGAAGTACAGGCTGTGGATATAACAAGAAGTTAGTGATTGAGTACCCTTAACAAAGCAGTTTTTTGGGGGGGTTTTCTGCTTTTGGGCTTGGCATTCAAACAGTGTGGTTTTCTCTTTAGAAAACCTGTGAATCTATTAAAAAATATGGGCAAAAGAAATTACATGTTTTCTTATTTAGAGTTTCACTTACTCCTCTGAGGTTCTGTAACGCTCTTTCTCTGCGTGTTTTCTCCTGAAATACAAAGTAGAACATGGGAAGGACCAACAGTGCTATAAGCCAGAGTAATCAAGAATGATGTGCATGGAGGGGAAAAGTTTATTTTGAAAATGAACTTCTAGTTTAGTGGCAAAACATTGCTGCTGGAATCCTTAGAGTTCTATCCAAAATAAGTAATACGTACTGAAGGCAACAGATTATTCCAGCATCTTACACTGCTAACAGCTCTTATCGACAGAAAGACACAAATTATATTTTTAAACTGAAGTCACCGGATAAGTGTTAAGTCTTTAAAGAAACTGTAGTGCAGACTAAGCTATAAAATGTTGGGATAACAGTCAGTCGTAAATCTCCTTGAAAGTTATGTCTGCAGTTCTAAAACTGAACTACTGAAACAATGATACAATAATAATAAAAGCAATGCAACTTAAGTCCTAAATGCACTAGATTTATGAATAGGAGATTCTCTCAAGAAAAGGGCACAGATACCCCAATTAGCTAGAAAAAAAGATTAATAGAATTTTGTCAGTATTCAGCAATGTGACTATCATCCAGATAATGAATTATTCATTCTCTAAAAAACTAATCTTATTCTCCAGCAATACCATGTTAAAAAAAAAAAATTGTAACCATGGTAATTTACACTGTATTTCTGTATTTTGATGTAGTAAAGAAGATCACTATTAATATTTCACAGGAGTAAAGAAGAAATGGAAAGGGAAAAAAATAGGAAGAGCTGTCTACGAACAGTCTGATCAGTGGCAAACATCAATAGGGCTCAGGCTTCTCTACTGCCAGCTTCCCAGAATAAGTGAATATTGTTTTACTAGTTTTCTTGCTTTCTTCCTTTCATAAAATACTGTTCAGAACATTTTCAGCAGAACTTTAGTATATCAGTAATTAGAATCTTTCCTCCATTAAAGGAAAACCTAAGAAGTTTTGAACCTTAATAATAGAGATGTTGGATTGAGTCCTATTAACATAGGCCCTAATGTTGTACCATGTATGTGGGCATATGAACCATCTCATTGATTTAAATTAGGTTACTTGTGCTTGAGGTTGGACAGGGTTTTATAATATTTTCCTAAACTAGTCCCTTGTTCCTCATTGATCTACTCAAGCGGACCGAAGCACTGGCAGATTTGAGTCAGAAATTGCTGGCCTCATCCTCTTCAGCTAGAGTCTTCAGCATCAGGCCGCAGCTGAGGAAAACGCCTGCTTGTGGGTCTGCCTTTGAAGGAAGAATGAAAATTGGTAGCAGCGCTTGCGGCGAGAGGCCACGGTTCTCCCTGGATGGCCGCAGCTGTGGGGGAGTATGAAGCAAGAAACAACTATGTGCATATCTTGTACTGTGTAAATGATATTTGACAGGTCTGAATATACAACTACATAGAAATTCTTCTATAATTTAGCATAATGGTAACTCAGCTTCCTTTGGGCTTTGTATAGATATAAGGCGTATAAAATTATTCACACAGCTCTATCAGTGCATCTCATTAGCTGTTTCTGACAGCTGTTCCTTATACGCAACCTCCTTGCAGAAAAGGCCGGCAGCTACTGCAGACTTCCCCTTGTGCTATGCACAGGGGTACTTATGTAGTTTGTGTCCACTTAAAATAGTTCAATTCTGACTGACTGCAATGATGATCTGCAACAGAGATCTGACCTGGAGAGGAATTTAGATTCATCTTGTTATATTCAAGTTAAAGTCTTAAGCCACATCCTTCAAAGGGACAACTCAGGTGAAACAATGTCCAGGATTTGGTCCGAGAGAAGAGAAAGTAAATCCTTTACTTTATATTTTATTGCCAATCTCACTTACTTAGGAACACAGACTACACTTTCCCTTTGCATATTAATATATAAAAACAAGTTAATGAAAAACCTATTTAAGTTATTTGCAATCTTCCAGGGTAGCTCTGCTTAGCACCCTCAGAGCCAGGAAAACCAAGTGGCTCAGTAAGACTGGCAGCTCAGTACACCGGATGTCATTCAGACAGGTGGCAAGAGGACTTCAAAGATATCAAAGACAGAGAAGTAAAGAGCAATAATTGTCCAAAAAAATGACGGTGCTGAAGCAGGGATGCATACTGTCCTGACTGAAAGAAATTATGGGTACATAAAACACGTGTGAAGTCAAAATTACACCAACTTTGCTTAAAAGTAGAGAGCAAATACCACTTTGTACAGAATTTTACCATTTTATCTTCAGAAAAAGTTGTACGTACGAGCCTTCTTTCACTCACCCACTGTCAGCAAGTGATACTTTTAGAAACATCCATCGGAGCCTGCAGGGGAAGAACGTGCCCTCAATATAGTGAATAGAGACCTTCATTTTGCTCAGATTTCATTCCTTGTTACTTCCAGTTTCTGTTGATCTTCATGAGTTAACTTCATGAGGAACGGCAATTTTGTTTTGGCTGTGACAGTTAGCTAAGATATTGCCCCTATAGTGTCAAGAGAAAACGAATATATATATCACCTAGTATTTGAAGGAAATACATATATATACACACACACACGTATAATGTATGTATGTATGTATGATATTTTTAGAGGGGGCTTGTTTGTTTTGGGTTTTGTACTTGTGAAAAACATCCAGATCATTTCAAAAGAACTAAACGTCTAACAGTGAACACTACCCTCTTCATATTATCAAGGTTGCAGGCAATGATAGCTGATTAACATACATCCAATGTTTTTCTAGTGGTTATAGTCCACCAACCAAAACATTTTATTAATAACTTCTCTCAAGCAGAGAAAGTAAAAAAGCCTGCAGCATACTGCACCCTGGAATATGATAAAAGGTGGTTTCAAAACAAACTGACAAGGGTTATAGCACTAAAATCATCACTCACTTTCACAATGAAGAAAAAGCTTTTTTGATACAAGTTATGTTGCCACAGACACCAGACCATAGAATCTGAGACCAGTTTTCTGCAGAATTCATGAGACCTTGAGTTTAATCACCAGTGATAGTATTAATTTAAAGCGAGGAAAATAATAAAAATATTCTGCAGTTTTCTGAGAGTTAATAATTGCACAGCTGTGGAGAAGTGCTATTCTTCTTCTAAAGCACCTATGTAATTTGAAGCCCGCTGCTGTGAACACTATTGGACATAGTGCCACCTTATTAACTTTACTGAAGTTGCTCCTAATTGCAAGTACTGCTGACACGTCCAGCAGTAAGATTTTGGAGGACTAAGCTTTTAGATTAGGACGTTTTTCAAAACATGTTATCTTCTTTTCCTGCATTTATCGATAAAACTCCAAATATAGCTGTGGCACTTCAGAAATGATTGTTAACATGCTGCAGAGAGGAAGATAGGGAGATCACTCCAGGGAGTTCTCCCTCAGTAGCTCCGTATTCTCTCCCACGCCCTGTAATTTCCACCCTGGGGAAGCTGACAGAGATTACTTCTATCTATGAAATTTCCATAAGTACCAAACTAAGTGCTATTAAATCAATGGAAGAGAAATTTGATGTTAAATTGGACACTTATGCTCTACAAATAGTAAAAATTAGGGGATAAAATGGAAATGCTTGCAGGTAGTCATTCAGCTATGAATGTGCAATGTGATATTAAAAAAAAAATCTAAGGGCTAATGTAAGAAATCTTTCTGCTCTGTTAAAAATAATGATACTTTAGCCCATAAATTAGGGGCTCTGGAGAACCAGTGTCAGAGTTGATATTTTAGAATAAGTGGTGTTTTTGAAGGAAACAGTGACATTGAAACAGCAGTTGGCACCTGAGTATCCCATTTCCAAAGCACTGCCAAAAGTGCATCAGATCTAGTGGGTCTGCAAACAATCATTCAGAAATGCAAGCTGCAGGGCTGCCTTATAGAGCGGTTGCTCTCTTTTGGTTGAGCATTTTCCAATTCCATTGCAATTTCCTGAGCCAACTTTACCTTGTAACAATCTTATTCTTGACTCAATGGGAGCAGAATTTCTATTTTAGAATGGGTTTAAAAACCACACAATATGCATATTTTTTTTGAAAGCTGGACCATTTCTAAGCTTTGTAAATTTATCTTTTCCCAGAAAGGAACATGTTTGTGTTCATTTTTATTTTATCATATAAAAGCAATTCTCTACAAATGAACAATTAAAATGTAAATGGGATAATTTTTAAATGGAAAGTATATTGACAAATGTATTTTTTAATCTTGCAAAAACCAGAAGTAGCCTAGGAAACATCTTTACAGCATCCAAGTAGGTTAGAAGAGCAAGAGTATTAATGATGATTAGGTCCTTAGAGAAGACATGGCTCTTCCTAGAATCCTACTCTAGCTTTCTTCCAGGAGAGAGATTTGCATCCTTCCAATGATGAGGTCTGTATTTGAAAGATGCATAGTTATCTACACACTTTTCCTACAAGCAAGTAAATATAATCTGTCCTTATTCTGATAAAATGGACAAATCATAATAGTGAATATAAACCTTGGAAACTAGCCATTTCCCACATGACATCCATCTAAGCTCTCCTGAGAGTTGTCCCTGTCAGATTTTGCTTTCATTCCAGTGTAACTTCAAAATATATGTTTCTGCCATACTGGAAGTAAACATTACCAAACCTTCAGGAAAGAGTCACTCTTTGAAGGAAGCAGCTGGTATCCCATGCACGCAACATGAGATAAGAAGGCAACAGGAATCCATCCTGCATTTGCATAGGTTCAGGTAGGTGCCCCACTACATCTTTTAAACCTCCAGCGTTTACGAGTTAGGTTTTCCCTCCTTTCCTCTGCACTTAGCAGAACTTTGCAGGATACTCGCCGTTTATTAAAACAATAGACGAGTTGTATTATAAATACAGAAATCTCCCATTTTGCATTTCAATGCGTTTCATTGCATTTTGTATAGTCAATGGTTTGTAACTGTTTCTCCTTTGTGGTGCTACCTTCTGTGGGATATATAGTACAGATTCTACTCTAGAGGCAGTCCCTAGGTTTGAACAAAACCCGATAAAAAATTAACCCTCACCTCTGGCACTTCCATAATAACTAACTGCAAGAAGCGAAACTTGGTAAGGTCAAACAAAGCCAGGATGGGAACGTAAGAAGGATGCAAGTAGGATGTAGGACTTATTCAGGGGATATACTGAATCAGAGACTTCAGACGCTAATTTTATTACAGGTACCTTAATCCTGATTCCCATAGTGCCCAGTTGTTTTTTTTTTTTCCCCCAAAATCTTGTCAGTTATCATTTGTGTTATGCTGAAGACATAAGAATTCCTCTTTTTATATTTTTATCCTTGTTCATTTAACTGTGGATATCCACAGAAACGTATAAATGTGCTTTAATGCTTTTAAGGCCTATATTCTACAGAATACTGGAGCAAGGAGATATTTGCTCTAATTAGCATAATGTTTTAGTAGTCAGATGAATAACGGCACAGGAGAAACAAAGAACAGAGATGACACTTAAAGAAAACTGTGCCATAGACATCAGTGATATCTAAAGGATTTCAGAACCACAGTAGAGAGAAAACTACACAAAATAAGCCCCTTAGTTAACATGGAGCTCAAAAAATAAGTCAGAAAGTCAGGAAAGTGTTGTCTCTATACCAGGGTATTAACGAAGCTTTTGATGGACTGTGGCATTCAGCTCTCGTGTCCACATTTTAAAAAGCTGTTGAACTCCAGAGAGCTCAGCAAGAGTGCTACAATAATTATTTTACATTGTAAAACAGCCTATACTTTGAGACTGAACAAAACAAATTCTAGTTGAAAATACATATAACTAAACCCAGAAATGACAATATTATCATTAGGATGACTTACCTGAGGCAGTGTAGATTCGGCATCACTTCAGCTTTTTAAAGCTAGACTAGATTTTGCAGAATGAGAAGTTCAGAAATTGAATCAGATTTTAAAGGACTAATACTAGCATAATTCGTTGAAATTCAAGTCATATGTTATTTCAGAAGAAGCAATACCAGAAAGGGTTAACAACCTTTTCTGACAGCAACAAGTATTCTACAAAACTATCCAGAATGTTAAAAATGCTGTCATAGCTTTTCAAAGCACTGTCATTCAATTTCACCAAATATTCTTTAGTGCTTGTATTACAAAAAAGCCTAAATAGCTTTCTCAGTATGAGAAAGTAGACAGGCCAGATTATTAGCTATGAAGAGCTTATTTTGAAGACCTTATTTTGAATAGCTCACGAAGTTCTCTCTGTAAATCTAACCATCCCATTCCTTTCAATCTCTTCCTGCCATGAAAATCTTTCTAAAGTTCTAATAGTTGCCATCATCCTTTCCAATCTCCATTCTTTTTTTCTGTTGAATTATTCTGTAGAGGACATGCAGAATGGAGTAGCAATTCTCAATTCATATAAGTGTCATTTTTAAGTAATATTTTCTGTTTTTTTCTTTCTGTATTACAGATTTCTTTTTCTTCTGTGACCCAACAAGTACTAACTTCTGTTTCACAAATACGCATACTAGCTGCTGAACATGAGCCTACCTTGCTTTCTGTTAAAAAAAAAAAAAAAAAGTGGATTTCCCTTGATTCTGCTGTGAACGTGTGTATATTTATTTCACCTTGCTGAGTCTATGCAATGAAAGTCTATGAATATTTCTTCCTAACAATCCAGAGCACTAAATCCAGAGACATGAAGTTTTCAGTGTTACTAGAGGTGCTCAAAGGACGATTATCAACTGAATTGATGTACTAAATTCAGAATCACCTTGAAACCTGGCAAAAGTTTTTAACCTATCAAACCAGCAAGATAGATAAATGCTACCCCCTAATAATAGTATACTAACATGTTAAAGGGTACATTTTTTAAATTATATACGTAGAACTTTTTGTACACAAATGCTATTTACTGAAATCACATATCCACATAAGGCCTGCAATATTGTAAATGACTAGAACATCTATAAAGCAATGATAGGTGAGAACACTTGGGACTCAGTTCTACCTATAACCCAGTTAAGTATCAAATGGGAGCTTATATAAACATATGTATTGAATTACTAGATTCAACGGAAGGAGTTGCTCACGCTTTGCCTGTTTCATCAGTATAAATCTGGTTTGGGGAATTAGCTTTTTAGTCTAATAAGAGGAAAGATCTCACTGAAATTACCTGAAAATTCAATTATGATGTGCATTTGTTTATGTTTCTGTTCAGCATATTGTGAATTTTGAAGACAGAAAGCCTCACTCAGAAGCTATTGCTTCCCACTCGTAGAATTATACAAAAATGGGTAATTGAATCCCCTTTTCAGCTGTTAAGATGCTAAATTATTTTTCTAAAGCATATCATGTGTAAATTTAATTTCCACATCTCTGAAATATTATCTTTAAATATAGGCAGAAAGCCTGGATTATTCTACAGGGGGAGATATTTAGAAATTTTACATTTTTATGTACAACTAGAAATGACTTTTTATAAGATTTATTCACTCTCCTCTCTTTATCTTTATGCTGCAGTGTGTAGGTGCTCTCGCACAGCCTCTCAGAAGCTACCAGTTACTTCATGTCCTTCTCAGAATAACGTAAAACCATTTACAGTGGTCCTGTCATAAAAAAAAAAGCAAAACCAAAATGATAGTGTTTCTTTTGTTCAAGCAGAGAAAGAGAATTATGTTGAAGTGAATATTTGAATTCTTTGACTATTCAACATTTAGAACATTGAAGGGAATATCTGAATTGTCTAGCCTTTTGCAACAAATAAAACTACCTAAATAACGTGACTTTTACATAATTATTGAATAGAATATTTTGATGCTTAAAAAAAGGACAATCAATGCCTATAGAATTTCTTTAAATACTGAATAGCTATAATGGAGGTTGGGAAAATGCTAACCTTGAAATGATTTGCTACCTTTTCATGAATCCAAATCCTTAATCTTCACAAGGGCAGCCAGTCTGTCGATCAAGAGCGGTAGCAGCCTCAACAGTATCTCACAGGCAAACAGCAATACCAGAAAGGGAAAAGGGAGTGCTACTTATATACTGTTTTCAATTTATTTTTCAAAAATTTAAATCTGAACACTAAATCTTCAACTTAAGCTCCTAATGATTATTAAAGAACAGAGAATCTAACTCAGATATTGCAAATGAGGAAGGAAAGAAATCTTGTTTACTTCAGAAAAGCAGACTCTGACTGAAAAAAAAATACATAAAAAAAGAAGGCACCAGACTTTGATTCTGACCATGAAAAACTCCACTGGCTATTTAAGACACAAGAACAAATACCTTCTGAAAAAAACATTTAAATTACAGATAACATATTTAGGCTGAAGTTTTCAGAGGCAATAGAATTTCAGTGGGATGTGGGTCTCTAATTCTCTTTGATTCCTTTGAAAATCCTTTCCTCAAGCTATGGGTCAATGTTATTCCTACTAGATCACAAAGTCATATTTCTAGCAGAAGAATAAAGCTCTGAAGTCACTTGATCACTTGGTAAATAGTTCTACCTTCATCTACACAAATGACATGGAGTAATAGCAACTAGAGAAAGGAATACTGTCATTCACAATATATTTGAATAAATGTTATCAGAGAATATTTGCAGAACATTTTCTCAGAATACGTAATCAGTATAAATGGCGTGTAATGACATCATTATTTTCCAAGGATGCACAACTGAATGTAATCAAGATAGCATTTAGTAGCAGAGTCATTATAACCATCTATGTCTAAGCTCCTAAGCCACCTAGATGTTACACAAAATATTTTCGCTTAAGCCTCTTAAATTGAGGGTTAATATAACATATTTTATCTCACAACAGGCATAATATCATTCACAAAGGCAATTGTGGTGGCTAAGCTAACAGCCAGTAATTCGTTATGAAGCCATAACTGAACTGCATGTGCCCATTTTTGAAGGCTGGAGTGGGGAATGTGCCTGGAGGCTTCCAGAAATCCTGCTACGAACTCCTCTGCGTTCTCAACTGTACAGAGATATTGCAAAATTTGACTTTAAAAGGATGTCCGAAGCTGAGTATCCTCATGTGAACTTACCTTGGCAAGTTCCTCTTCCTCAAACAGCAGGGCCAGTAATCAAAGTAAAATAATCCTGGAAAAAATAATAATCCTGTGCAGCACTTGCCAAGCCATCCCTCTAAGAATCCTAAGGACTTTACAGATACTAATTTTTTAATCTTCATACCACTTTAAGGTTATATCTGCAAAACAAAAGGATGAGGCTTCCCTTATATGTCATTTTTAACAGTTTTAGAAAGTCTACGCCCTAACAATTTGCAGACAGTTTCACAGCCTTCACCATTATGCTAGCTGGATACACTGTGGATTGAGGTGACTTCATTACAAAGGGATCTTTGTTTGCTAACTAGATCCTTTGAGGCAGGCAAATAACTCTCTTATTTTGGAAATGACAGGAAACTAAAGCACAGAGAAGCTCTCACAATTACATGAGAAATCTCACATTAAACTAGTAAAGCTCGCTCTGAAAAAATGTTTCGGATGTCAACACATCATGACAATGATCAAGCAACCCACCAAACCACAAGGAAGGGCCAGCACAATTTCTCCTGTTCAGAGGATTCACACAACTCAGGGACACCTGATCCAAAAGATCTTTTCTGCCAGGGTCTATCAGCAAATCAAGCTGACTGCAAGAGCTTCCTGCTCTTGTCAGTAAGCCTTCCTTGTTTACCTTGCGCACATCTTAATCTTTCTTCTTTTGTCTGTCTTAATGACACTGGGTAGCTCTGAGGTGCTTTTTATTAGAGCAACTGCCTTCTCACTAACTGAATGCCCATGAGAGCTTGAAAGCACGCAAAGGGTTCTTCATTGAGGTTGTCTGATTGGAAAAGGATCTTTTTTTGCTGTTTCTGAGAGGCAAAACACTATTATTCTAAACTGAGTATGTGAAGAGACTGAGGCTCAAACTTGAAACAGAAACAGGAGGGTGGGTGGGTGGAAGTACATCCTATTAACGCTTGTGAGTAGAAGCTGCAAAAATACAAACATCATCCCAAGGCTGTGCTGATCCATAGCATTCCCCACAGGGAGTTATTCTTTACAAAACCTTTGTACAAATGTCTATTCCTAATGAGACCACTCAGAATCAAATCTCAAAACCTTAGAGAGAATAAAAACAGGATTGGTAGCTACCTTGGTGTGTTACCTAATCCATCCATCTGCTCCGGCACAGCTTCAGATGATCTAGGGAAAGAAGAAATCACCAACACCAGTCACTGCCTCTGAATATTTAGGGGTAAGAGCAGCTGAGTAACTTTGGGTCATCAGATTATTTGGCAGCTGCAAGTTTCAGTTCTCAGCGAATTTAATGCAAGACAGTGTCTTTGCCAGGAGCAGCGAGTCACGGCATTCTGGAGGAGTCGCTGTTGCCACAGAACCAGGGAAGAAACACAGCAAGTGGCCAGTGCTGCTCATTCCTCCAACTCCAAATCACAATCAACTATATCTAACCATTTCTGGCAAAGCTGTATGGAAAATCCTCCAATGATAGAAATTGCACAATCTCTGTTGGAAATTCATTCTAGTGCTTAAGTATCTTTATCATTAGAAAGTTTTCCCAATGTGCATCCTAACTGATTGCAATCCAAGCTCACTACATCCTGTATTATCTACAGTCAGTTTATTTTTTCTCCTCTTCTGATTGCTTAACAGAGTCCTCCTTGTACATATTTTTTCTAATGATTATTTTCATTCTAAACTTTGTCTACAAAATGTGAGCTGTTTTTCCTGGAGGGCTGCTCAGTAAAAATGGCTATTAATTTTAGGAATAGATTTTTCTTTTTCAGCTCAGTAGTTGCTAGTCCTTGTATTTAAACACCATCAAATATACCCTGACAAGACAAATCCATATTAATATTTTTTCAGCTCTTATCAAAGACTAATTGAGCCTCCATAAGGAATAGTTCAGAAGATTTTGAGATGGAAAACAGTGTTTATATGAAAATCCTTTACTGCATTATTCAATTGATTGTGATTGATACAGTCATAGAAAAGAATATGCAGAGAAAAACAGTAATGATTCTAGGGTATTTAAAACACTTTACAGTAAGAAGATTAAACAGTTCAAACTGTTCAATTTAACAAAAAAGACTGAGTGGTGCCCAGAGAAGGATATTATAAGCATATTCGCAGGAAGAAACACCACATCAAGGCCTCTATAATGCAGAAAAAGGAAGAAGAATGGTGAATGAAGGAAAGCTAAATTAAGCACAGAGAGATAATTAGCCACGGTAACAAATTGTCACTGGCAATGGCAGATTCTCCATCTGTCAAAACCTGAAAGTCTGTCTGAATAGTATGATTCTGGCAAATATTGGATTCAAAGAGATATAATGGGCGAAATAACATGCTGGCAGGTGACTTGATAATCTGATGGGGCCTTCTGGCCTAAAAATTAACACTGTGCTCCTCTGCCCAAACTGTAGAAATGTTAAAAAATAAATATATCAAAAGGATTCACAGCAGAAAGTTTTCTCAGAGGAATGTAGTCCCCAATTAAGCCTCTCATGGTTCCTCAGAAGAGGGCAAGGGAGGAGGCTAACTGTAACCTAAGGTGTTTGTCAATAGATATTCATGGTTTTGAAATTGTGCAAATAATAATTGTAATGCAATACAAATACACGTTTTGCCCATGTTTCAGGACTTGTAATGCTGTTGTGTGAAGAGAGGAACTGCGGTGTAATTTTTCCATCTCTTGCTTGCTGTTTACAGAGCAACTGAGAAGTAAAATGTGCAAACATCATAACCTTAGTCTGCAATGTAAAGTCTTCTCGCAGAAGATCAAAGAAGATGGAACATAAAAGCTCCAGATAAGGCTTAAAACTATAAAGCTTGAACCAAAGGCGTGAGAACTGACAAGTCTGTTTGTAGAAGAAATATCTTTAATAACAAGCATTGCCTCCATGGAAACGAGGCCTCGCGTCTGGTTTGGATCCGGGGAGTGACAAAGGAGAGCAGTTACTCAAGGTGCTGCGATTGTCTTTGCAATCTGAAATATATCACCAGCCTCATAAAACACCACTCTTTCTCAGAAAAAGAAAAAATATATATATTATGGTGCGCTTCCCATTCCAGCCTCTAAACAGTCCTGTAGGGAAATCAGGCAATTCACTAATAACATAGGAAAGGAAGAAAAGGTTAAAAAAAAATCACTTGTTAATTATTAAGAATACAGAACTTATTAAATATTAGCAGAGTGGAGTACTAGGCACAGTGTGTTAAACAGGCAGCATAAGAGTTTTCCCCCCTAAAAAATAAAGTCTTAAAAGTGATTGCCTTGTAAACAAAACATGAGCTTGCACAGCACTGCCCCTGCACAGACATCTGTCACTTAACAGATGTCCCCCTAATAACTCACCCAAACAACGCTGCTCGCCAGCCAGCAGGAACAAAGAAGCTGCTCCGATGGATCTGGAGGGCTCCGTCTGGGTAAAGGACTCTAGTGCCTGAGCTCTAGCTGTTATACAAAATACTTACTTAGTTACAGCATGATTGGGCCTTAAACTGTTTTCTTTTGCTAGAGAAGTTCTATTTTTCCTTGCAAAATTAAAATAAAACATTAAGCAATACAGTTGCTATAACTGCTTTACATTCTAAAACAGGTAATAAATTGTTATTTTTATTCCTGTCCGTCTTTTTTCTGGTGGGGGTAATTTTGTTTAACCACTGTGTAAATTTTATTTACTCTGGTGATAAAACCATTACCTGTTAAATGCTGATGAATCAGGAAATTCTACAGTCACTATATTAATAGGAAGAAGGAACTAGAAAAATGCTTAACTAATATCTTTTCTCACACTTTCAGTACACAAACTCGAGTCATTAATTTATACTACTCTGATCCTGCAATTTTCCCTTACCCATAAGGCAGTGAGGGTTAATCACCCCTAAAACTAATACCTTTTACTTCAAATTATGGAAATAAATCTTTAAAAATTTCATGCTGATGTGAATTTAAATTAGAGAGTATTTATAGATGAAGCCTTAGTGATTTTCTTTATTCACTCATTCCGGTTTGTTTTTAAGCAAGAATTCCCAGCTCGCTGCCCGGCATCCCTTTCGCGAGGGGTTCTCTGCGCAAGCCTAGCAGCCCTGTGCTTGCGACACTGCAGCGTGCCTCGGGGAGGAAAGTGCAGCCCCCCAGATATTACATTATGATCTTTACTGCATTATTAATCTGGAGAACTAATAGTAAAACAATTTTTTTTTCTCATAAGCACAAGCAAAAAGGAAACTAAACTAGGGAGGCAAGCATAACAGATGAGCAGATTACCACTTTCGTGTAAGATATACAGCCCAATCTTCTTATAAGACCAAGCTCCAGACAGATGAGTTCACCATTGGAGGGGTCTGGGCAGACAGGGAGGAGGAGTGAGCCAGTCTTGCCCTGTGACTGATATCACAGATCCTCTCATCCCCTCTCCACATGGGTGAGTGGCGTTTAAACACCTCTAGAGCCACAGAGCCATGAGCTATGGTCCTCTCTTGCCCTCTTGGCCACAGCTGGTGCAGCAGAAGGCTTGTGCAGTGCACCATCACTGTCACAGCAAAGCACCAGCGTCTCTCCGCAGCTGCTGCCTCCTCGGGCACCTCTGCGTAGCAGGATACCGGCACGAGGAGCTCGGATGTCAACCTGAAGACCCCCAGAGCTTAGGCTCCCGCCAGGGTTTGTCCCTTCCAGCAGCGTTTATTGGTGCCTCCTCCTGCTCCGGGAGGCCACGTCAGCTGCGCTCAGCAGAAACCTTGGGGTCTGCACACAGCTCACAGGGCCCCACATCGGAAGGGCTGCAGTGTGCCCAGGATACATATCCTGCATTTGTGGATTTTTTTGGTTCTTTTCCTCAAATAAAATACTTTCCATTGTAAACGAAGTTTCTCCAAAGCAGAAAGAACCTTAAAATCATCTTTCTTCCCATGCCACAGGTATGTGTTAAAGATTATGTACTTCCTGGCAGGTGACTAGTCCTGGCTGTAGGGAAGGAGAAAGCATTATTACTGTTTTTTATATTCTGTTGGAGAAGTTATTTCAAAACCACACACCTGCCAAGCTCCTGGGAATGAAAATGCAGGTACACCAGGAGCCACCAGGAAGGATTTCACCCCTTTCAAAGCATTGCTGGTTCTCTTTGACCCCTTGTCCTCACTTGACCGAAGGAGGAAGGGAAGAAGGAAAGAAATAATTCCCTAGAATATAGCAATTAACTTTGAACTGACAGCTTTAAAGTGGAACCCATTTATATATGGTAGTGAAACTTCACCAGAATAAAGGCTTTGTGAGAGATGTAAGAAGTTTCACTCTAAGATAATATGAAACTATTACTGCACTTTTGAAAATGAGGCTTGAAGACACAACCTGGTCACCGACTCTAGTGTCCTCTATCAATGCGGTGGTGCAGCTGATGTATAGAAGACTCTGCAGATCATCTGTACTTCCCCACAAAACTCCGTAGCAAAATCTGTCATGTTTGAGATATCTATTTACTCTTTGGTATATATCTTACCTAATGCATGGATAAAAATGCATCAGTAACTGAGAAACGATTCATCTCATGCTACCATAAAATTTGAAATATTTTCCAGGGACTCAGAGAAAGATACGTTTTACGTAAGCAGGTTTTTTTCAAATATTATTTGAAGCATGCTCTGAAACCTGTGAAAAATGTTGCAACTTGCATATTAAAAGAAAAAGTGCTACAATAATGCATTTTCCATTGGAAACTTCTCATAATCAATGAGCCAGCAAAAAGCCTTTTCTGGCTGTATGCCTACTCAGAAGATGATCCATATTTGGCAACAGGTGTTGACACAGCTTCCATTAGATACATCAATCAATTTAATTCAAAAGCCCTTTTTGGCAGAGCAGACTATATGAATGTGGCAAAAGGGCAAGAAAGTGATAACAAGTACTTTAAATGCAGACCGTCTAGTGACACTGAAATGATGGTTCTACAGAGCAACCTCTACCCAGGTCAGGATCATACAAGGAAAGATACCTGTATATGTATTTTTTAGCCTACGCTGAGCAACTCTAACCTACTGCTAATAGACGCCTGAAACTTGATCAGTCTGGTACAGATTGAGAGAGGGATCTGCTAGGTTCAAAACTCCCCAAAAGCAAAATTGCACCAGTACCTATTAGAGCAAGCTGACCACTTTACTAAAAAGAATAGTCCCATGATGTGTAGCTGATAGGGAAGGATCCAGAGTAGTATTTGAAGGCAGAAGCTTAAATAAACAACAGAGGTCATGGGTTTGCTTTCCAGACCTCAGGGAAGATGAGTATCTGGATGGCACAGTCAGTTAATTGTATTATTTTGGCACTGGTCTGTATTTAAATTGCCAGCAATAAGTGGATAGTCCCTTTCACAAGTACTGCCAGCAATCAAAAAACCTGAGAATATATTTCCTGTATTAGGTACTGTGCTGCTACTGCTTTAGCTCCTAGCAATGTGTGGATCCTTTTAATAGAAGCCAGGATCATTTCATAGCAATATTGTTTTGGTTCCTCACTAAACTTACTTTATATATATATTTAAAGGTCTACTATCAACAATTCAACAAAATCACAACTCAAAGCTGGCCTGAACAAAATAGATTTTTTTATTACCAAATCAGCCTTTTTGAGGTCACAGTTTTGGTTATATACCAAATACGGCATACAGAACGAAAGATCCTATCGAGTGTTGCATTCAGGTAAGGCTGGTCAAAAAGCTGAGGGAAACATTACTCATGAAATTTCTGGATAGCTTTCAGTGGCCTTTATCAAACACACTGTTTATAAATAGTCAAGTAATTTAAAACCAGAAAGTATGCTGCTCCTTAAAAATTGAGTACATATTTTTCTGTGTACCATTCCCAATTCCCCTGAGAGCACAAAACAAAGCTCTTGCACAAGATGTACTGGGAAAGCAGAAGAGCAGGAGGATGACAACTCTAAATTCCCTTTTCCATCCCGGAGTACCTGCTTCAACAACGCTGCCTTCGGCTCTTCAGGTGAACACTGTCAGCAGAGCAGAGCTCTTTACACTGGGGGGGGGGGGGGGGGGGGGGGGGGTCTGGATGTGCTGATCACTCTGTGTCTGTAGAGAGTCTCACTGTTATTTCTATTAATATTAAAAGCACAGACACAGTTCAGCTGGTATATATTCCCAGATTCATAAACAAAACTGAGACTGTTTTGATCAAATTATTGTTCTTGAAGCTTTCCCTCTAAAGGCCAGAATTTTAGTTTCCAGATTAACATTTCTCTTTTCAGTATAAAAGAGTGGCATGGCAAACTCTGCGGTATTCTTTAAAAGAAATTCAGAGTTTATAAATTAAAATGATGGGTCTACAGAGTTATTTTAATTGGACTTCTTTTGTTCCAAAGCAAAACCATGCTGAGAAATAAATTTCCCAAGGACCACACACTCCCCAAAGTCCCAGCATCCTCCAAATTCTCCATCTGCTAAACTGAACAGACTTCTGCTTAGTTTTCATTTTAATTTCTTCATGATGCCTGTCATTCAGACACTTGAAGTTATACAAAGGAGAGCCTCCAGAGTTTAGATAACTCTTCAATAAATTCCCATTGTGATGGGATGGATGCTCTCCTATTAATTCTTCACATTATTTCACATAATATTTTATTATTGCTCTTTTCAATTATTTCATCAGTTTAGAAACAAAAGCCTGTGATTAAGAGGTATAAATGTCACTGCTTTTTTTTCTTTTTTAATGAGACCTTTCAAGTAATTTCTCTTTGGAGCTGTTGCTCCAGTGTAATCTTAGCGTTTTATTTTGTCCCAAAGTGAAATCTGTGTCAATGGATAACAGTCAAATTCTGTTTTTGTTTTTGTTTTTTTTAAACAAAATCAGTGTCAGCTGAGATTGCACTGATAGAAGTAAGAATAAAAGTTGGCATAAAATTTCAATATAGAAGGTCATGTAAGAATCAACCTTGACATTTTTGCTCCTGCTGTATCCATATCTCTAATCGAATAGGGTCAGTTCTCCTCTCAGTTTTTTCTCACTGACTTCACTGGAGCTATGTGATTATCTATGGGCTGTTTCTTAACCCAGCATTACCTTCCCAGCTCAGGCTGTTGGATATCTGAAACATATCCCTGATCTCAGCTGAGTTGTTGTGACTGTCCCGCAAATAAAATGAGATCAAAATTTGGCCTGATACAGATGAAGGCCTCTATGTAGAAAAGCATGGCCTTAAATAAGGTAATGGATGTATTTAAATTAAGCCTGAGAAGATATAAACTGCCTGCTGTAACCAGAGAGACAGGTAGCACAGACTGGATAATACAAATAAGGAGCAAAAAGCATAATAAAGAAACAAACTTCAGCATTAGTCACTTCCACTTTTACATTAAACTTACCATTGTTATTATTTCTCATTTCTTCTTTTAATATGAACATGATAAAGCTAGGAGGAGTTTATGAAAACCTTAGAATGAGTTAATTCCGGCTCAGTACAAATTGGAATGGCTGTGGCACTCACAACAGAAAAAAAACTGAAAAAAGCTCCCCTCTGCTTTTCTTTTCATACATAACATCTTCTCTAGCTTAATTGTGATGTTTTATTTTACTACTCAGATCCAACGTATCAAAAGGGAGATTCTGCTCTCCAGTGTACTGATACAGATGCTCCAACAAAAGTAATGTTGTTAGTCTGGATCTGCATCACTTACAACTGACAAAAGAAGCCAGACCTAGTTTTTCTTCATTCCACACCACATTGAATACATTTGGAAGCAAATATGAAGGAAGATTGTGTAGCTCTACTGATATTAGCAACTTTAAGAATTTCCTGTTTCTTTGTCAAGGACAAAAAGGTAAGAAAGATCCTCATCAGCTGTAAATGACTGTTGTTCAGTGAACTCGGAGGCACCAGGATCACTGACCAAGCTGAGCATCCAGCAACAAGACACTCAGGACTGGATAGTGTGAGGGTTGCACTCTCTCTGCTCCCTCTCTGTAAATGGTGAGCAACATTAAGAAAATCAGTAAAGTGACTCAAGATCCAATCCCACAGTGCAGTTGGGCAGAAAGAAATCCAAGCTAGCATGTTAGTTCAACAATGAAGCACCTTGAAGAACCCCCAGCACATAAAACAGCACTCTACTGTAAGTGGGTATCCACACGTTCATACAGCTGTCTGAAATTTCATTCCCATATCAGGTGGCTCATCTTCCACCCACGTCTTAGCTCTAACTTTCCCATTTCCAAGTCAAAAAGCTCCATTAGATTAAAGATTGCTTTGGGAAGTACTTTCATAATTACATGGCATACCAGAGCCTGCCACAGACTCCTGTACTTTGAACACTATCCCACTTTTTCTATCAGAAGCTGTGAATGTCAAGTGTTGCAGGTGGAGATAATAAAAGGTTGCAATGCTGTCAGAAGTGCCATTATTTCTTGTTGATTGGCCTGCTGTAGAGCTACTCTAATCCAGGTTTGTGAAGGGATGAGGGGAAAATCAATCAGTTTCCTGCAGCTCTGGAGCCAGCAGTTTTGATGCCCCATTTTCCTTGCTAGTGTTACTGCGAGATCCTTTGAGATATTTACTGACTGGTTTGAATCATGAATCAGTGGAGAAATTCAAGGTTTTTGTCACTGCTTATTTGTTTAAATACAATGCTACCAAATTAAAGCTTAAGCTTCAGCTCAATTCATTCCCTAAAGAAATGTGAGACACCACAACATATCCCATTACCTGGGTATTCACTGCCATCGTAACTCGCGTTGCTTCGTGCCTGAGTCACATCCTCTGAAAAGTAGGGATGGGAGGGCGAAAAAGGAGGAAACATTGGCCGTCATCTCAATTTCCAGTAAATTATAAGTTTCTCTCATTTCATGAACATTAATAGAATAAAAGCATCAGTGACATCAGGACAAGAGATGTTGGTAACTTTTGCTGGGGTCGCTGGGTCTACCATGCAAACGTCTTCCACAACCGCAGAGCAGAAGGGGCCTCGACCAAGCTGATAACTGTACTGCTCCACTGGAGCTGTCTGAGGGAAGCAGGTCTATCCAAGGGCATTACTTAACATTTTCAGAGCCTGACCTGCTAATTTGTAGCAAGCTGTCCATTTTTATTATTATTATTATTTACCAGACTCTGTTGTTGTTACCTGGCAGAATTCCATGAAAGCCATATGGATTTTTACCCGTGTGCAGGATCTCGGCTGTCAGCTCCTACACCCATCACGTGGGGAATAAACCAAAGTTTTGAAACCACTCACTTCTAATTGTTTGCACTCCCACTGGATTATAAAAGAAAAACATTACTTCAAGGTTAATGCTATTGCCAAATCCAAGAGTGGAGCCGAGCATAGGACTAGATTATAAATGTCTGAAAAGGGCACTCATAATAAGAGTGTGCCACAACGTGAGTGGTTACATCACTCCTGTTTGTAATGCAGAAAGCCAAAATACCTGTTCCAGAGGATATCAGCTATTCTGGCTGCTTTGCGCAGATTCAGGCTGCCTTCCCTAACCTTCCCTGGAAGGCAGCAAAAGCCCTAGTCATTCACTAAACTGTTACTCCTTGAAGTGTCACCAGCTTCCCTGTCTAAAAGTTCAACATAATGAGCTGACATCTTTTGAATGTATTGCTAAAAACATGAACCTGTGCTTCTTTGCTCTTGGACTGCTGTGCATTTCAGGTTGCCTTAATAATACTGTGTCCTCATGCTTTTAATATCTTATTCACAATAATACCCACAAAGCTTTCCCTAGGAGAACATAGACAATAATTAAATCAGAATCTCTCACACTTCAAATCAACCAGCATCTGTCAGATCTTATCAGGGGAAAGGAAAAAAAAAAAAAAGAAAAAAAGAAAAAGGAGGGAGAGCACAGCAAAATAAATAAAAAAAATAAAACAGTAAGACGGACAATAAAATTCTGAGGGGATGCCATCTGGAATACCAGCTCTCCTTTTTGTATCCAAGTGCCCGATGCTCAAGCCATTTCAGGAATCATTATGATCAAATCCTTTTGGAGAAGCAAGCAGCTAACACCCAAGACATCAGCAGTGGAACGCTGCTTCCCATGACTTTGATTAAAACTGACAATGAACCAGAAATTAAAAAAAGAAGTGGTCTGTGCTTTTAGATAAAGCAACTGTGAAAGTACCAAACACAGAAATATTTTCTCCCACACTATGGTTCCGTCAGCACTCATTCTTTTCCATTCCAAATGCCTGAATATTGGTACACATATAAACACAACCATGCATTATTTTAGCCATCAAAATATAAACCAGCTGCCATGACAAATTACTGTTTTAATACAACTTCAATTATTTTTTCCTATCTGGTGTGACAATTTCTTGGTACTGTTGTCCATTTACCCACATTAAATTTTGGAAAATGACTTGATAACTATAAAAAACATCTATGCTGAAAAGCTACTTTCTTGATATACTAGAAACAGATTTTGTAAAGCAGGTTTTCACTGCACAGTGAAAGCACTGCCCATCATGTATTCCTGTTGTTAGTTATGCGCTGTATAAACACAGTACTAAACTCACGGTATAATGGAAGACCCTTACTTTTCCTCAAGGCTTCATAAGCAACAAGAGGAAAGTATGCTATCCCAGGAAGAGAACAGCTTGCACAGTTGTTCAAGGTGGTTTTCCACACAGCTTAAAAGTTATGCGAGGAGTTTCATAGCCGTGCTGCACCCTTGCTCGGCAGCGAGGGTTTCCGCACCGGGGGGTTATGGCTCTGACAGAGCCTGAGCGCAGCTTGGGCCCCGGCGCCTGGCGCTCTTCCCCTGCCTGCCAAACAGCTCTGTCTCTGGCACTAAGCATTTCACTCCTTGCTCTGGTATCCGCAGAGGAGCAAACACTTAATGCTTTTGAGACAGGGTTTAAAAATACACATGTGGCTCCTTATGGTGGGGTGAGTTCTGTCAATTTTCCTTTTCAAACACATCAGCGATTTGAGAATACAAGTTAGAGCTAAAAAACGCTGATGCTGTCAACAACTGCATTACACACAAGAAACAGCAGCACTTCCCATTTCAGGACTCATCATGACGTTTCATCACCCCATTCACTCCACATCGTAAGCTGGCAGCTTCAAAGAAGAGTACTTTGTGGGTGGACAACCAGTCTCCTCAAGGAAGTCACTCCTTCTTTTAAGTCCTGTATTTACTTTTAGCAAAATGGGCATGACAGCATTTACCTGCTTTCCTCCCTGGATAGCTTGTGAGAATGTTATTAACATTGGTAAAGTACTTTTGAACCCATGAGTATCCTTTGAATAAAAGCAACTTGATTTTAGCATGATAGGTGGTTTATATATGTAACGCATGAGCTGTCTTGGCATTATAATCCTGAGCAAAGAGGAACAGTTTCTGACTTCACTTACATGGCTGTATACCACACGTAACAGGCAGTAAAGTTACTCTGAATTACACTGAGGCAACAGAGAAGAGAATACCACCCATGCTACTTTCTACTCATATTTTATCTACCTTTCCAATAGCTCTCTACTATTTCTGCATTCATCTTCCTAATAAATCTGACAAAAACTCTGCCAACAGAAGCTACTGTGAGAGGTGAGAAAATATAAATATCAGTGATGGATCCTTCTTCATTTTTTTTTTATCCTAATTGATTTTACTTGTGAATAGTGATGGCCTATTTAAATCCAGAGGCTGGTGTGACAGAAGACCAAAACCCTCTCCTCAGAGAAATGGAATGCTGAAGCGACAGGTCCTGAGGGTTTGTTTTTAACTGAGCAAACACAAAGAAGTTTGCCCATAGATGTGGTCAACAAGGGAAACATCACCTCTAGTCAGACTAGCTCCCCTGAAGTAGAAGGAAATTCTGCACCTGCACAAGCCACAGCTGGACATCACAGGCAAAAACAGAGATGGGAAGAGGCAGGGATAATTGCGGAGAAGTCAGTGAGCACGCAGTCTGATGCGGAGCAGCTGTGCGCTCCCACTGCAGAAGGGCCATGACTCCAGCGGGGCCCCGTGATGTGGTCATGGGCCCCTGCGCTGGTGCCAGGGTGCATTCAGAGTCCCAGTCTGGGCACATGTGTCTTTAGCTGCATAAGCAGCCAAGGGGCAGCAACTCCAGAGACTGTTTCATCTTCTCCATGGAGTGAATTACCATCCCAAGCCCTTTTCACAGGAACCCCAAGAGAGTCCCTTGATTCCAGCGATTTGTCACCCTTACTGATCTTGACTAAATGCAAGTCAACAGGCTAGAGATTAAGGCTTCTTTATCCCAACAGTCAGCTCTAAAGCTTCATAGTCCTTAATTTAGTCTTCAACCAGAACACACAAGGTCTTTTTGGCCCTACTGATTTCTCTCTTGAAGAGCTCAAGCTATGGATCCATTGACTACAAGTACATATTTTTGTCTTAATCTTTATAATTGATGAGAGTATCTTTTAAACCTGAAACATCTCTAAACCTTGAGAGAAGTGATTTAAAGTCATCTGTGTAGCGACAAAGATCACCTGAATAGAAACAGCATTGAATTCCTATAGGTGATCTATAACTACAGCACATCAATAAGATTAGATAAACAGACTGTTATCTTAATGAATTTGCCAGTATCAGCAATTCCAGAGTTTCTCTCTAACATATCTTTTTTGTAGGCCATACACATCGGTTTACACACATGAAGCAGCTATTGATCTCTCTGGGAAAAGTGTGCTTAGATAGCATTTTTAGGGGGGGAAAAAAAGAGGAATATAGCAACGCTGCCAAAATAGATAAACTACTGCACTGCATTCCCTACACATGCACACTTGATGTGTAAGCACTGTTATCAGAGTAAAGAAGCAAGCTGGAATAGCTTTGAGGCATAGAAAGAAAAGCATTTCTTCTAAAATTTGCATCATGTTCTTGCACATTAGTTTGGGACTCAGCAGTTATAATGCACAAAGATGATAATGTTTAATTCTATTACAGACCCTGGAAGCATTGAAAGATTATCTCAAAAGGCATCTTATTAGATTTTTCTTATATGGGTTAAAAAAAAATATTAAATCATTCCCTGAAAAAAAGTAGATTTGTTGCAGCTAAAAAACAGAGGCATTTCAGTGTTCTGGCAAACTGGAATCTAGAAAATCTCTTATGAATTTCAGTATCTCTCTATTTCTCCAAACCTTCTACACCACAAACCTACCACTACCAAATCTACAAACACTAAACAGTTTCTGAAAGTTTTCTGTGTTGCTTTAATGGTTTAGGATTCTTTGTTTGTTTTGTTTTTACAGTTTAATCTGTGGCAAAGCTGCAAACCTACAAGGCACTGAATAAATAGGTAGGAAACATATGGACTATACTCCAAGTCAGAAAGTACACACTAAAGCATATGGACAACCGGGCAAACTCAATCCCAGCCATGACTGGTTAACCCATAAACACATAAACACCATAAACACATAAGCAATAAATGTTTCACTACTTAGCTGTTATTAACTGCACCAAAATTCACCTTGCCCTCTGGAGCTACAGCTCAGCTCCTGCTGCCCACCTTGTGTTCAGACAAGTGGACAGCTCACAGAAAACAAGCTTCGCTCTCTCCAAGACAGACATACGATACAGGTTCCAGAGAGGTGCTAGCTGAGCAGGCATCAGAAAAAATTCTCAGTAAACATCTAGACCCAGAAAGCCGCCAGTGAGATTATATCGCCACACACACGGCTCTTGGCAGCGTGAGCTTGGAGTGCCAGGGAGAAGTTGTTCAAACAGGACCAAGCGCTAATCCTGGCAGATAAGAGCAACCCTCAGGAGGGTGCTTCGCTCCTCTGGACACTGAGGTGTGCTTGGTAAGGCACAGATTGCATCTACTGCCAGGCACGGAGATCTGCAGGAGATACGGGAAACAGTAAGGGGCATTTTAAAAATATAGTTACGAACTGAAGGGAGGTTCAATAGCTCATGAAATATCAGTGATCTCCTTATGTTTCATGCACCAAAGGCTATTCGTTAACAGAAGAGCACCTCACATTTCTAAAAATCAAACCAGCTCTTTACTAAAGAAAGCTATTGAGAATGGTACTGACTAGCCCCCATCAATAATCCCTTCCCTCATCTCCTTCCAGCTTTGCTCTTGCAACCAGAGTCCCTCTTCTAGGGTCGGTGTGATGAGCTGTGCTGCGCACCGGGATGTCACCACTCCCTTCGGATTATGAGGACTTCACTAGTAATTTCCACAGGAGCGAAAGCAGGCTTCCTCTTTATAGGGCCTTGTGCAGGAGTACTATAGCCAGGCTCTTAGGTGTTGGTGAGAGGAGACAGAGGAACAAAAAGGAGCTGAAACTTTTGCCATCCACCCTTATGGCAGCATAGGTAGCATAAAATAGGGGAGCGTAGCGCTCCTCAGCCATCCGTGGGAGTGGAGGAACCGCAACAGCTGACCTCCCCGCTGAGCGTCCAGGCCTTCTGGTTGGAGCTGAGAAACCTTGAGCTATCAGAACATTATCACCTCCATTAATATTTAATTAAATTTGTTATTTCACACTGTACACGCACACTGTTTAAACATCAAGCCCAAAATAACACTGGGCTAAAGTGAAGAGCAGGAAATAATCTGTCCAGGACAGCAGCAAGCCTGAGGTCTGTTATCTATACCTGCAGAAAGCCACAGACACCTTTCCAACAGCTGAGCCTCTAGTGCTGACAAGCAATTTGATCTCACTGTTATGACACTTATGTATGGAGAAGTTACACTATGCAGTTTCAAGGTCTTTGAAACATTTATTATGTAGCTCCTGAAAATATGAGCCACTGTAAATAAGTGTAATTCCTATATTTTCAGGCAGCAAGATATATACATATATATCTATACAAGTATATAAATGCTATATATAAAAAAATTTTAAAAAATCAGATATTCACCAGTACAGAATCCTTGAGGTTTTTCTACACTGTCTAAATCAACCTGGAAAAAAAAAGTATCCTTAAATGTTATAAAACATTCAAAAAGTAGCTTTTCTCTAAAGCACTGCACAAACTGCAGAGTTCTAGGAAGACATAGGGCTGCTGAGAATAAGGAATATTAGCAGTGTTCAAAAACTGCCCTCTGTTTTCCTCTACCCAGGAGATTTCGGAGGGTAGGGAGCGGAAGAGGCTGCATGCATACATGTATTTGATTGCTTATCTATATCTAGAAACCTGTACATAATTGTTTTATTCACTATTCTTTGTCACTGGAAGAAAGGATTCTTGAAGTGATTTTCTTTCTAAAATAATTATTGCTTATTAATGTACCATTATCTTATCATTCCCCATTGTTTTCTCAAGTCAAATTTTCATTAGAATTAGAAGTATGTGCAAAAAGAGTTCCTTAAGCACAGTAAGGCCTCTTGCATGGTTTTGTGCTAATTACTGGAGCTTCTTTCATTATCAGCCTGGACTTTAATGACAAAAGAAGACAAGTGTAGAGTCTATTTGGCTAGAGCTAATTACTAACCATTCCCCATTCAATTTGTGCTCAGAGGAGTACAATAATCATGACACAGTGCATTAGCTCCATCCCTGGCAGTATCTGCCATGCTGACTCTTAATTGACAGGGCAGATTCTGGTCGGGAAGAACATTTTACCCTTTTGGTTCAGCAGTGTCTTAGTCATGTCTGCCCATGAGCAAGCTTCTGCAGCAATTTCTTCTGTATAGTGACAGAAAGGCAACCACTCTTATTTTTTATGCAGAGGAATGCTGAATTTTTCCCCTCTGCTGGAGATGCAGGTGACATTGCTCTCAGTTGCTTACAGTTTTTATGATAAATATTTCAATTGCATGGTTAGAAAAAATAATCAACTAGAAGTGAGAACCAATGAACATGACACAAACAGATCAACTCACCCGGAAAGTTAAAAAAAACAAAAAAACAAAAAAAAACCAAAAAACCCCACAGTATATATTTTGTAAAAATACAGCATCACAACTAACTGAACTGCCTACATTTCACTAAAAGTAGAGGGACTATAGGGCTAGTCACAGGTATAAAGCCATCTAGTATTATCCAGAATCCACTGAATTTGACAAGGTTTTAGTGGCCTTAGCATTGCTTCAGGGTCTTTGCGATCTTGAAAATTAAGGGATTTCTGCTAAATCCTCCAAAAATAATTTCACAGAGTGTAATGAATAGTGATAGATATTTCAAAGCCATTAGTCTACTTATATCACGCGCTCCCATCTGAAAAGATAGTGTTACCACACTCCAAACTAAAAGCAGCTGTATTATAACAGTCTGATAGATCATCAGGTCTTGAGGGATAAAAGGGAAAGAAAGCTTAGTTTAAGACACGTAAGCACAGAGGAGAAATATCTTCAAAAAGAAAAACTGCTGCCATCCAGACTCATTTTGTAAAGTTCAGGTTGTTTGTGTCATGTGGCGAACAACGTGCGACGGCACAACCAGGGAGCCATGCCTCCCTGCAAAATACTAGTTGTACGTAATGTTCCTGACTTTCTCTGTCCCTCTCTTTCATAATTCAGCCATTATCAAAAAAAAACCAATACAGGAGAATTTGCAGTTGTGAAGGACAGAATCAAGCAGCAAAGTGACATGTAGAAGTTAAAAAATGGGGGCATCAGGCAGTGATGGATAATTGGGAACAAATTAAGGTGAACTCATTTATTCAGAGAAAGGAAAGAAACTTTTTCAGATGGAGATCCAGGAAAGTAGGCCAGTTCAAGAAAACATTTAAGCTAGCAATTAACATTAAGCATGCACTTAATTCCCACTGTTTTATATATATGCTTAAGTGTTTTGATGAATGAGAGGGGACTTGGGTGCATACATAACTTCTCAGTCAAGGTATAAACAGACTCACGTAACTTAAGAGGCACAGCATAAACATTAAAATATTAGGTTTTAATCTTGTCTTGTACTTGAATTATTTTTTCTAGTGTTAAAGAGGAGGTTAAACCAGTGCTGGGAGGAACAATGCTCCTTGGGAGGTGTCTGGCTTTGAATCAGGAAACACCCAGGAGAAAGGAGTCTGAGAAGCAGCTGTATTTGACTCAGTGCTCGAAGGGAGAGCGAGCCATCCTCAGCCCCACCAAAGCCCTAAGAGCTGCACCACACCAAAATGCCAAGCTCGCGATTTATGTCTGTCAAGCTCACTGTCGAGCTATGAGCCTTGTTTTGTAACCTTTGTTTTT
Organism: Dromaius novaehollandiae; assembly: GCF_036370855.1. Taxonomy (NCBI): domain Eukaryota; kingdom Metazoa; phylum Chordata; class Aves; order Casuariiformes; family Dromaiidae; genus Dromaius; species Dromaius novaehollandiae. Next base: position 18,318,987 of record NC_088106.1, read on the forward strand.
TTAATTAGGGGCAGAGGCACAATAGTCACCAGTAGCTGTGAGAAGGTGAGTGCTGTTCCTTGCCATGCCATATGCTATCTCAAAATAAAACAAATTATCTGCTGCTAATTCAGGGCTACTCCCCCCACCAAAGTAATTAGTTAACTCACTTGACACAATCTCCTATTCTTATCACACAGCACTATTTTGCCACTTCAGAAATGTCTCCTTCTTGTTAGAGATACACGTGGTGCCAGCAGCAAGCTTCCTATCGTCTGGCTATGTAACTGCTGAAAGTGTTTGAGCTCCTCAAAGAAAATGCTTAATTATCATTCCCTCCATGAAGAGGAAGATTCCTCTTCTCAAACACATGCATAAAAAAGCTGCATGATAACAACATTGCTAATTACTTTCTGAACATCTTGTATTTGCATCATGTTTGACCCTTTCCAGATTTCAAAAGAACCTTCAGGCATGGATGGATGCAAAGAGGGACAAAAGTGAGAAAAAGGTTGACAGTCCCAAATATACTGGGTTTTTTGGCATTATCATGTTTGAGATACTTCTGACCATACCAGCAACAGAGGCAGGAGTAGAAAAGCTGTGCAAAACAATCCCCATGCACTCCCAGAGACTTCTGGCCTGAGGGGAGTGACAGAAAAATAATCTGATGAAATAGTGAGTGCTGCTACTCTATCCTCAAGCAAGTCTACTGGATCCCAGAAAAGGAACTGAAGCCTTTTTATTGTATAAACACTATTAGAGACATAACCAAAAGTGCCTCTTCTGCCTGCTGCTAGCAAGCATCTCCCCCAAGGTGAGGACGGGGACAGTGTGAAGCCAGGATTTTGCCACACACTAGTCTCATACAGCCATGGCCTGCAGAATTAGACAGATTTCCACAAACCAGCACATAAACTTTACCACAGAAGATGAGGCAAAACTACAACTTTTCCCAAATGCAGGGAGAACAGCAAGCACACACAATTCTGCAGCCTGCACTGAAATAGCATCACGCCGGGTGCTGCAAAAATACATAGGGCTACATTAGAACATACTATCTGCTGCCACTTGCAAGCCTCATTGTAATCATCACAGACTGACTTTTCACTTCCCAGTGTCATTTTCCTGTTCAGTGCAGAGACTTTCTTCAATTTAGGAATAAGATATTCAGCCTTGCTGTACAAAAGTGAATGAGTGTCACAGAAAGCCTTGGTTTATTCCATAAAACTTTTCTTTGTTTACTTGCACCTATAAAAGAGAAGTTAGAAGGATCCCCTTTTCCCAGGCAAGCAATCATTTTGCTTACTTTCTGAGAGATTAAAAACAAAGAATTTACGTTTTTGAAAGTACACCACTAGTTCACTAATAACGGTGGTCTCCAGTCATAAGCCATAACCATACATTTGGAGTTACATAGAAATGTGGTGTCAGGATAGCAGTATCATATCATTCACAATCATCTTCTTTTACCTCTCCTCTCTCCTCTGTGACAAAGCACCAGGACTTTCCTCTGCACATTTATTCCTAGCAGTTTTTCAGGAGAAACTGGGCATCAGGTAGCATCTCTTTCCTCACTTGCTGTAACAGGCGAGGTCACTGGCATGTTCATTAATTTGTAACTTAAAAAAAGAGACAAGAGAAGCAGCTAATTGCTGGAGCTGTCACAGGTGGCATTTCCGTATGCTGCAGCAACACACATCCTTGTAGCTTAATCTCTTAAATGCAATACTCACTTGTTTGAGGCAACTGAGCAGTGCCAGGCAGCCCGGTCGTATGGCTGCAAGCAGAGCACTGCAGGGAGGGACGTCATAGCAACGGAGTCATCAGAGCTCCTCAGAGTGCCAAGACCTCCATTTTCCTGTTTTACATTTCAAAGGGGTCTACAGTTTGAAGTAGTAAAGAAATCATTTGCTTTTTCTAGACAAGTGCTTTTTCCAAGCAGGAAACTCAATGCCAATTCTGAGAAGTATTCTGATTAGAATTTCTTTCTGCACTAGAAAAGACACAAAAGACTTTTGGAGCCTCACCATTAAAAGCTGTGCAGTATTTCTGCAGTCTTTGACCGTTTAAAGAACAGGAAGAGCAGGTCAACATGCTCAGCTGCCTTCAATCCTTGGCAGAAACAAGGTGCTCTTTAAATGCATGCTTGTATGTTACAACACAATTAATAGGTTGGCAGAAAACCATCTCCAAGAGGCATTGTGAGAAGCTGCACAGCTGGAGAGCATTATGTAAACCTTGTCTCTTGAGGTTTCTCTTGGAAAGTTTTGGGGAGCAACGCCTAAGGAGATCTGCAGTGTAGTCTATCAGTGAGCTGCTGGGCAAAAGGAGGTGTTGATTGTACCAGCCTTCCACTATCTGCCCATTTTTATATCAATTTTCTTCCCTCTCACCATATTTCTACAAGACACAGTGCTTTAGAATTCATAAGTGCCCTTCAGTGGTCCTGTAGGGAGGTGGGGAAAGCAGCAGAGCCTTCTCTCTCGCTCTCTGTCTCTCACTCAGCCTTGGACACCTCTTCCCATAGTTGGAATGATGGTGAAATTCCTGCACTATGAAGCTGCCTTAAAATTCCCAGGAAAGTGGGGTAAATTGTATCTGTGCACCACTTCATGTGATTTAATCAATAGAGCTCATCACAGATCCTGGCATGATTTATAACATTTATATTTTGCATTCATCTGGACAGCAAAAATTGCTAAACCTCATAAAATCAACCTTCAAACATTCCCTCTTTGGCATGATAACTGATGTCACTTCATCACAGCATGCCAGTTTATTATTATATATTTTTCCTACCACTGACTCTCCAGACAGAGGAAACCAAGATGCCAAGAATTCCCATTACGGAACACGTGGTAACATGTCCTGGCAAATACCTGGCTTTCATCCTGCTCCCCTGCTCCTGTGACAAAGCCTGTGATGAGAATAGGTAATTGGAAAACATGAATTCATTCCCATAATGCCTAGAGGGATTCAAAATGAGAGTTGTAAAGTTTAAACTGTTGCTGCTAAATGTTGAAGCTCCTGTTTTGCTGTATTCTTCAAAATTTGCAACTGCCAAGACTAAACTTTCTCTTAACTGTATCTGGGTAATGATAGAACTTTTTGGACGGAGGAGATAGGATAACAATTCTTTTAAAAACAGACAAGCAAAAAGATGGAGCAGCTCAGTGGTCTCCCTGTAACTAGTTTGCTGATTAATTTGGGAGAAAGCAAAATTCATAAAAGAATCCAAATTCTGAACCACAGACATAAAGGGAAGAAGTCTGAAGTTGGCTCCTGCTATCGGGAGGTTCTTCCACATCCTCAGTGAAATCTATGTACGTACGTGGATTCTTCTTCTTTTCACTATTTACCTGGCCCATGTAATACTCTGTAATTACTTTGCAAATACATGTTTATGTATAGTGAAGCAATTATGTACATCATTCAGTAACTGTAAATGAAGTTACTGACTAATTCAAAAATTAATGGCCTTGTAATTTGCAGGTTTTAGATCTTCAGTGCTCTAAAAGCTCTAGATACTCTGTGTCTATGGATTATTAGAATGGAAGGCAATATTAAAATAAAAAATATTGGAAAAATCTAGCAATGAAAGCAAATCTTTCATGAAAGCAAGTCCATACGGCTAGTAAATTTTACATGACATTTCAATATATAATGTTTAATACACATAATGAAATCTATCCAGATAGCTAATTTCTAAAGTTAACAATTCTTTTAAAGCATATGCAAGGACCTCACTTAGAGAAGAAACATGTTCTGTACAGCATCAGTGTCACACTCACTTGGTAGATGCAGTGCAGAATCCCAATACAGAGATGCCAGAGTTCAGCCTGTGAATGGGTGTTGAGAGGTTAGGAAAACCCCTCCATACAAAGCATCCTCTTGGGTGGCCTGACATGAAACTCTGAGGCAGACTGAAAGAAGCAGCTCAAACGTTTGCTTGCAATTCATTCAGAATCAGCAGGAGATACAAGCCAAACTCTTGAGAAATAGGGTTTTTTCTTTAGCAATTCCAAAATAATCTATGTCCTATTCTGATCTTTTCTACCACCTCAGGAGACACTCCCTGTCCAAAGCAGTGAGCTCTAATGCAATTAGATTACAAGCTTATGCATCTGAATGTTTCTGGCTATCATCGTTTCCAGGGAAACAATAGTAGCTCCTCTCAGCATTCAGCAACATGCATTATCACATACCATCTTGCACCCATGCTTAATTTGGTGTACACGGCCAAGTGTTGAATTTGCCCTTAGTAATTAACTTATCCACTTCAGCCTTTTATTTTCACTTCCAGATACATTTAAAGACTGAATGACTGTTCCCTTTCCATACACTGCACATAACAAAATTATTCCGCACATTTTCAGTTGTATTCCAACTAGTCATTGTTGGCATTTTTTCATTTGATTGCAATGACACCCTGGTGGCAAAATAACAGTACAAGTCAATCGGCAGGGTCATTAGACAAAGATTGTTTTGTCTCTTTACCAGACCACTAAAGCCAAAACAGGTATACCTGGAAAACCTCAGCTTACATTTTAAAAAATTATTGTTGATTTTGAGAATCAGAGGTTGGCTCTTCTCAATGTCAGTGTTTAGCACTCAATAATATTTCCACCTAAAACCTTTTTACACACAGCAAAACGTAGTCACCAAACTTTTATTTGGTTCTGAGGAACAAGAATTAAGACCATGGCCAAGCACTGACAAAAAGGGTTCAAGCGCTTCCTAACTTGCTATGTCTAGAGAGCCTGCAGTGCTCTATAACCACCAACAGGAAAAGCGCAATGCAGATCTTTTTACACTCTGTCTTGTGCACATTAAAAGCACACACTACCTATGTTGAAAAGTCACCACTTTACATGAATCCACAGGACACCACGAGGACTAGATTGACCCATTCTGCAAATTGGGTCCCAGGTTTAACGAAGCCACTAGGTAATGCATAATGGCAAATCCAGCCTTTGGTCTTCTGTTCTACTTCAGTCAGGGGTTGGAGGGGAAAAATCACACAACAGGTTTATGCATGCACAGTAGTCTTAAATCACATCCCATGGCAGATCTAGGCTTGAAATGACTTTATATTTTGCTTTGAATCTACAGTTTTGGAAGCTTTAAACACGCTTTGGCAATTAACAATTCAGTGTGTGCCAAGATTACAGCTGGTGGAACTACTTTCAAATGATTTATCAGCCTTATAGTGATACACCCATAATTTTATGAATATGAACCCCCACTAAGTTCATGCACTTTCTGGTCATCCGTTGTCCTTACTGTGGTAACATTGTCTGGAGACTCAAGGGAAAAAATGGACTTGAAATGATTTTATGTGCCCATCAGAAATAGCAAAATGTTTTTGAACATAGAAAAATATGAGCCACATTTATCTAACTCCAGCATTTCTTTGGGTCTCTGAAGTCTCCTTCTCTTAGAAAAAGAAGTTTACTAATTTAAAGTTGGTCTCTGTTGTCTGTCATGTAGTTCACAAATACTGTATCTCTCATTGATGTGAAACTAAGCTCAAGGCAATTAGAGCTGCATTGGCTTAAATTCAAAGTATAAAAACAAATGCACTCACTTGTTTGTGTTCATCAAAAAAAAAAAGAAAAAAGATTTCCTTTGAAAACACAGTGAGGTGATTAAAACTTCTTGGACTTCTTTATTGCAGTATAGTCAGAGCAGACCATCATACCAGAATTACAATTATCCAACATTTTCCACGGAAAAGCTTTTCAGAAAACAGCAGCACAGTGGGTCCAAGTAACTTAATTTGGAAAGTCTCATCACTGATGAACTTTGGACAACTACTCAGCTCCTTACAGGGAAACTAACATGGATTTAAGGAGCAATGTTTGGGAATTGCAAATCTCTGGCTTCAGGGCAGACCTGCCAGGTTAATTGCCCCAGGGCTGGGGAGTGGAGACTCTGGGGGCAGCCAGCCCCATGCGAGTTTCGAGGCTCCTGGGCAGCATCCACACCTCCCGGAGGCCCGCTGGGACTTAAGGAAATCAGTGAGAACACAGTGTCTGGGAAGCTTACTTAGTTCAGGGGACAGAGTATTTTGGCACAGTGAAAGTGGTCCAAATCAGAACAAGATTAAATAATAAAAATCTTCATATTTACAGAAATCCCAGAGATGAAAAAACTGAAACAAAAATTAGGATCACTATAGGGATCTGGATACACTGGGATGAAGTGACCTAGCAGCAGCAAGGCACCGCATGAATCAGCATGCCCCCTTTCCTCCCCAGAGAGCAACTCAACAGCATGCACATCATCTCTGCAGCCTCCCTTGGAAAACCAGATACCAGACTATTGAAGCCATCCTAGACTGCACCACAGCTGGTTTATCTGCCCTAGCTATACCGATCCTTCCAACATGCTTTTCTAACGGTGAACGAGAACAGTCGCATTATCAATCTTCACCCTCTTTCAAATTAAAACCAAGGTGAAGGAGGAGGAAAAGAAATCCATTTTACTTCCTGTTCAGCAGTGTCTGACTCTTTTTTCATAACACATGGTAGCAGAATAAATTTACCCACAAAAAGATACAGATCACAGCATGCTCTCTGGTTTAAGCCTGCTTTGCTGTCTTGAGGGAAAGATAACTGTAATGAATAATGTCAATTCAGCCAGAAGTTCCAGTTGAAATAAATGGATTGCTAATGAAATGCTAATATTTCTCTTTGTTTTGCATTGCTTATGTCAGTAAAAATAAGTATTTTAGACTCCAAGCAGAAGAATTTGCACTATTTGGTTGGAAATCTAATTAAAAGGTCTTCCTCACCTTAGATTGTGTTGGAACTATAAACCCAAGCTTGCTGCAATTAGTTAGGACAACCACAGTTCAAACAATCCTGGGGAGGGGAAGAGGATGTATAAATGTTTCCCAGTAAACTATTCTACAGTATAACAAATCAAAATTGTTCTCACAGAAACAGGAAGCCTTTAGTTTAAATAATGATAATTTGAGTTTGAAGAATCAGGGCCTTAGGAAACTGCAGTCTCAAGTCTCAGTCATGGTACTTCTGATTTTTCCAAGGACCCTAAGGATATTTATTCTGTGGTGCTCAAGGATTCCTCAAATAGTTTGGCAGAGACAGCAAAGCAACCTGGTTTTGCTCTCCAAGGCTGTACAATACTACCCTAATAAGAATTCCCCAAGTGTAATATTAAGATGCCAGTGTTTCTCTAAGAAAATCTTTACAGTCTGCAATCTTTTTTTCCTGTATAGACAAGTAGAATGGCATTTTCAAAAGAATTCACGTTAGCCTGACTCAGAGACCAACAGTAAAGTTCCCTCTGATTGTAGAGGGAAGAAGCCTGGTCACATTTGAAAATGCTTCCTGTAGCCTGTAAAACTGTAAGTGATGGCGGTATTGATTACACACAGCAAAATCTCCTCAGATGGGAGACTTCTGGGAGAGCTACCTAGCACTATCCACTGCACAGTGTCAGGAACTTGTGGGGAAAGTAAGTGAAAAGCTGTCTGGTGTCACAAATACACTTACTTGATTTCACTGTAAGGGTGAGATCTTAACAGATGTTTTACAGAAGTATAAGAAAATAGGACTTTGTTTTACATATTTCAGACACGCATTTTACATTGAAAAGTCAATATCGTACTAGAAAAGTACTTGCATACTCAGCACAGAGCAGATCTGGGAGGTAGATGATACCCCACACTCAATTCCAATCTAGTCAACTCGGAATATATTGTGGTTTTGCTGAATTGTTAAATCTAAATAAAAGTGTTCATTAGAAGAGACTTAACAATTGTTTTTCTGAGGCAAAATCACCGCACAATACATTGTAGAAATGGAAATAATCACAACAAACAGTGAAAAAGATTGTGACTGCTTCATCTCTCCTTTCTAAAACTGGTAGCCAGCTGTTAATATCAGTGATCTTTTACAGGTAGAGTTATTTCAGATATCAGGCCTAAATCTGCATTAGACTACTGCCTCAAAATATGGCTCAAAAAACAATCTTACCTCCTAGCATTATATGGTTAACTAATATAAATATGGTACAGCCGGGAAACTGAGTCAAAATAATGCAGTAGATCTTTTCTATTTCAAATTATAACAAATAATTACAACTCCTACCACATTTCACCCACAGAGAACTTCATGAATAGTCCTTCGGTGAGCCTGGTAACATAGCAAGGTGCTAAGGAAGGTGAAAAGAATGGCCAAGGCTGGGATTATGTTTCTATGACAGGCTATACAGGTGAACATTTCAAACCTTCCTTTGTGAAAACAAAAACAAAAAACAAGGAAATATAGAACCTCCTACTCATAAGTTATTGCTGGGAGAATAGTTCATAACAAATTATTCATTCAACTAATTTCACTTTTGCCTGATCATAAATTGCTTGCAAAACACTTCACAATTTTCTCAAAGGTACTACTTCAATTAATTAACTGTATAATTTCAATGACTAACTTTGAGGCTGCAGATTGTGACAAGTGTTCGGTATTCATATCTTGAAAGTTGTTGATTAGCTCTGACTGATTTGTGGATGATTGATTCCTTGCCAATATCCAAACCAGAGTCAGTCTCCCAGATAGCCTACCACAGTTATTCCTGCTGCGCTAACTTTGCACTTGCTAATTACTCAAAGGCTAAGGTTTGTCTGCTATTTACTTGACAGTAGTTGAAATCCTACTTTACAATGACCACAAAATTACTTCTGTCTGAACTAGATTGCAGATATACAACTTCACCTTGATGCTGTAGGTAGATGTATGAGCCTGGCTATAAAAAACGGATGTGGAGCAAATATTCCAAAGCAAAATCCTACTGAATCACACAACTGCAAGCTAACTGTTTCTCCATATTGGTCTAGTTAACTAAGATAAGCTGTGAACTTCAGACATCTAGCATTTGTTACACTCTAACATCAGCTGATGCATTTTCCCATTTCCTAAGTAGCAATTCCATCTCTGGTTATCTTTGTGAGCTGAAAAGTTTGGGGATTCCACAAAACAGGCTTCAGGGAGAAAAGCAAATTCCCCAGGCCTCCTGCCTGAAGAGCCTGCACCCAGCACCACCTGCATTGATCCAATTGCACACAGCTGTATGTCACTGTGCTCATCAGCCTCTTCCTCACTGTACCACCTACACTGCTGAGTTACAAGCTCTCAGAGCAGGTATTAATGGTCTGTTAGGTGCCTTTTCCTTCTCATATTACATGTGAACTACAGCCTTTAACAGTTGACCTTTTCTTTTTTTTCCCCTCAGTCATCGTTATCCTTTTAGCTTTAGTTCTTAGTTTCAGTACCCTCACTTTCAGCTTTTCCACGTTATTTACTTTTCCTACCAAACCATTTTTTGTATGTCTCCTCTCATCTTACAGCATCAATGCCAATGATCTCTAACTCCTACTTTATTTCAGCCATGGACTCCACTGATCTTCCATGTTGCAGCTGCCACCTCCTCTTCCTCCTAGCACACAACACCTAACCTCAAATGGGCCTTCATCCCCATACAGCTCTTGTCCTCTCCTCCTCCACTGGAGCACTTGGTCAGCATCAGACACTCCAAGTGTATTACATGGTCTTTACACACTCCTTCTACTTCTCTCATCTCTCCACATAAAAGATTTCATAGATCTTCAGGTCAGAAGGCACTGTAAAGTCATTTATCTATATCATACTTACTTCTCTTACGCTTTCACCTTTCAGATTTGTCCATGTAGTGAGTATAGTGGTTCTAGACAAACTAAAACACTGAGAGGATTAAAGATCAGAAGCCATCAAGGCAAATGCTCAAGTTTACCTGACAAAAATTCCTGCCCATCCCTGAGCCTGGTGAGCACCTTCACCCTGGGACTATGAGTGTAACACACTAGCCAGGCCTGAAAGATTTAACCACTTAGTGTGTCAATACAGCTTGTTAAACACCTGGGGTGACCACTCACAGATGCTTCAGAAGAAAGTTTAAACCAGCAAAACCAGCATTCACTTTGTTGTGCTTATGTGGCTGGGAGGAGAATTCCTTAGCTGAGCACTTAAAGGCTAGGCTTGGATTACACACACTATGTTCAGAGCCTGCTGAAGATAAAGCAGGCAGTCTTGTTCTCCCCATGGAATAAAAGCTCATAAAACATGACTCACTGATTAACCATCTCTGTACGTAGCTGTCCTTCTTCCATTTTCCATATGCAGAGAAAACGTCCTTGGAGATATTCTGCTTTGTTTTGATATACAATAAAATGTCACAGTCATGCAAGAAATATCACTTTTATGTATGACATTACAAAGACAAATCATGTGGATATGAGTCAACACTGGCAAATTCAACTGACTTGAAGTAAAAGACATCCATACATTTTTTACAAGACACTGACAGACTTCAGCTTTAAGAGTTATCAGCAGAAATAAGACACTTGAACATCTGACTCCTACAGGACCAGTAGACCCTGCTGTGGCTCTTTTGGAAGAACATCTTCCTCCACCGAAGTTAAGGAGACTGCTTGCAAAGCTGCCGATGAGGATCGCAGTGACATACCATCTCACAGCATTCTGGCCCAAACGACCTTCCCTGCAAGTTCTCCAGGGGAGTCTTTACAGCCGTACAGGATCAAGCACAATCATGGCAAAAATTCAAATGACTTTGGGAGCCTAAATTTGAGAACTCTTAGAAAAATAACATGATTTTCAAAGAGCTGTTGCTTAATGTTTTCTGAATATCAGATAATCCATGAGATCTCTGACTGGATGCTAAAGCACCTCCTTATATTCAGTGTCACCTGAGAGAGAAAACACAAATTACATGCATGTGTACGTTTCTGTTCTCTTGCTTTTCTTTTTTTCCATTAAATCCTCTGACTAAATCTACAAAGGATGGGAAAGGATTTTATGTATACATATCCCTTTAAAAACTGTGAGATTTGAGTAACTAAACACAACTTCTTCAAAGTCTTTGGCTGAAAAGTTGAAGATGAAACTGGCAATTTGTTTTGGCTCTTTTCTACCTCTTTTGTTTGTTTGATGTAAAACTAGATTATCTTTGAGACTATTTTTGACAACCTTTTAAACATCAGTTGTCACTGAAATCTCTTCATTGTCTTTTTTTTAAACATATACGTCATTTTGGAGACTTAATAGGGATGAACAACATCAGGGATAAGGCTTAATGGGGTGTTAGGAGAAGATCTCTGACTTAGAGTTTAGCGCATCTTACAGTCAGACATCCAGTAACACCACAGCTTAACTGCTACCATTATTGTGAAAAAGCTTTCATATTATCATCCAAGTTAAAGTAATTAAAGTATTTCATCACATCCCTGAACTATGCATAATGAAAACCCTGTCAATGAGACAGTTGCATATAACATCTTCAATTTTTTCCTAGCATCTAAATGAAGAATGTGATTAAGAATTAAAAACTACAACACAAGGGATTATTTATTTTGTAACACAGACAATATAAAAAGCATTGGCTTTGCCACAGAATATTTTATTAAAAGCTGTTTTATAATTAGTTGTACAGTAAACCAAAAAAATTAATTGCTTTAATGCAATTAGTCCATCTTATATTTCAATGATGCAAAGTCTTGTCAAGCCATAAGATCAAAATAGATTTTTCTCTTCATTTCCCTTGCAGTAGTGATTTTAAATCCACAACTTAATACTCTCCTTCTGATGAAATTTCGTGCTACTTTTCTACCTGCTTTCACAAGAGCTCTGTGTTCCCATCCCTTACTGTACCAAAGCCTAAAGTTACTAATCATTTTTAAGTTCAGAAAAAAAGTACACAGAAGTCTGTACTGCTCAGCTTGCATCGCACTTAGTTATTCAAATGTCTTAGGTAATATTAGAACTGTTAAGACCTGAAGATTGCTGCCTATATGATAAAATCATTTTTAGCTTGCAACGTCACTGTTACTATAATACAAGCATTTCTGCTCCATGTGGTTCTCATCCGAGTGGAGCGGCTTTTCAGAGCCAACACGTAACCATGGTTTCTCCTCCAGTCAATGCAATCTGAGCTGACAATAGCCTTCTTCCCGCTTCTATACCTTACATTCTTCCCATAGCCTTGCATTAATAATTTGCAATAGAAACGTAATTTTGTCTTGAGTTACTGGCAATAGCAAAGACCGAAAATGCCAAAAGCTAGACAGCCATTTAGGAAGAAAAAGCAATATGAAGTAAACCTCATAAAGAAAGACTCAAAATCTGCAGATAGGTTGGTAATTGGAAGGTGAAAGAAAACCCGTTTATCTAACCAATCTGATTCAAAACGCAAACCATGAGAAATCCCAAATCCAGAAATGTGGTACAGAAAAGCCAGACAGTGTTGCATGAGTGATTAGATCTGTGAGGAAGATCTGTGAGCAACGATAAAATAGTTGCACAGGTCAAAGACAAAATCCTGCTCATTTAGCCAGCAAAATATAGGCTCTCCAGCATTTTCATTTTGTGAACCACTTTCTAGCAGAAATTGTGACAGGGCTTCCCTGACATGAAGGACTTTTTCCATCTCCAGTGAAAAAGTGCCAACAACTGCCTCGATTTCCCTAAGTATTGTATTTGAGGAGGGATTATTTCAGGTATTGTTCGTGCAGGTAGCACAGTGGAGGAGCCTTAGTTTTTTGGCTCCTGCTGTTTCTGACAAGGCTGGCTGGACACATTTCCCCATGATCCCGCTCTTTTCAAAACCAAGGACTAAACAGCAAATGAGGAAGAAGGTAGTAGCAGCCTACTCCAGATATAAATGTAACTGCAAAATTCAGCCTCCGTATTTCTGAATTACCCACCAATTCCCAGGCAGTCAGATGCAATTAGATGCAGTAGGCAAAGCTTCTCAGGACAAAAAACCTGCAACTGCCTAGACAAATTAGACCAGGCATAAATTGTATTTAATTTATGGCTGGCCAGCTATGCAAAGATAAAATGTATAGATCTGCAAAACATGTGCAACCTTGCAAAGACAATTGTTAATAATAGTTAATTCTGAACATAAACCATAAATAATTACAAAATTCCTTAAACTTGAATGCCATTGGATGCTTTCTTGTTTAAGACTGTAGCTCATTTCGGATATCAGTCAGTGTGAATGTTACTGATTAAAAGATATATTAAATTCTCCTGATGATTAAAGGAGAACTGTTTAGCATTTTTTAATTCTTTAATTTAATCTTTAATTTAATTTTAATTCTTGTAATTTAGTGTTTCCCATTCTTATGGAAACTTTGGAGGTTTGTTTTAAGAAACAGATACAGGAAACAATTCTAATTGCTGTGAAATGTTTTTAATAATATGTTCACGTATAAGAGACAATAAAACATATGTTGTGGCCTATTTTTTCTAACTACTGTATTTAAGAAACTATTTTGAAAATTCAAAATGTGGCTAAAGAACTCACTTGGAATTCCTGTTTCCAGTGTTTCTCTGAATTGTTGTGTGCTCTCACTTCAAAAGAATGAATTATAAAACACTGAGATCCATTTATTTTATAATATGTATGTACTTCCATTTCTAATGTAAAAGAGAATTTTTTTCATGAAGTAGAAACATCTTATTGTTATTCAAAAAAAAAAAAAAAAAAAAAAAAGGCAAAGGAAACCCATAGAAACTTCCAAACCTTAGCATGCATCAAAATGGAAAAAAGAAGTCCATTCATTGCAGCTGTGTTATGGTTTATTTTCTATTTATATTTTTTCTTCATGCTTTGCTTTGGAATCTACAGTACTTCTGAGGCTTGGAATATTTGAGAAAAAAAAAAAAGCATTATTATAATGTTAGAGGAGGCCAGTTTTTTCTTGACAGGCCCCTAATTTTAGAGTTAAGACTTTGGCAATATCTCTAGATAAATGTTTATTTCATTTATTTATTTATTTCATTTATTTATTTATTTGCTTGGGCCTGAACATGAGTTTCTCAGCAACTGGGAATTAAAATGTGGCCAAAATAGATGTTGTTTTATTTCTTCAAGGAAGAAAAAGTTATACTGGGTTTTCCTATTTTATTTTGGTTGTTGAGGGGAGGAGTTAAAACCAGATAAATAGGTTTGTGTGACCACAAGCAGCAGCTAAGATCCATCTCTGCTTTCGGCAGCCACAGCACACTAATTAGCAGCATTCAGGCTGTTCCCTTCTTTATTTCAGAGTTAATAGGCCATATCCTGCCCTCAGTCACACCCATGCAACCACCTTTAGCTTTATTGATCTTCACAAGATTTTCAATGACATAACTGGAAGCATAATTTATGCATTTTGATACCCAGCTTCATGACCTATTCTTTGTCTTTTTTTTTTTTTTTTTTTTTGCTTCTAGTTCTTTACATGTCAGTTAGTCAAATACAATAATTGAAATGTAAAATTGTTTCTGTTATTCTGTGTAAGAGAGCTATAGGCCTGTGGATCACGGCACTGATTTTTCTCTCTCCAGTATAATGGCATAAAACTATCTTGAAAGTAAGGAAATTGTACTCTTCTCAAAAGGCCTTCTGTTCTGACTGTGTAGATAAACAATTATGACACCACAATTTTTCTGTTTTCCTGTGAGCTTATAATATCCTGTCACTCAAGATAACCCTCTGCAATGGCAAGAACAAATAGGTATTGAAAGCATCCTTTTTAATGGTCAGGACACGGGAACTGACTCCTCTGACTCAGAGCACGCGGAGGGATGGGATCCGCAGAGTCACAGCCACACCGTGCACCCAGGACTGCACTCATCCATCTCTCCTGTGCCCGTGGTGTCCTGCAACACAGGTAGAGTCAACGCATCAGGGCTGGGTCTCATTCAATACCTACAAACACTTAAATGCTCCGTATGCGAGTAAAAGTTTGAATCTGTCATACAAGGTCCATGGAGCTCCTTTCACTGCCTTTCCATTTAATTTTTTTCTAGTATGTGCTTCAGACCAGCCTTTTATTTAAAAAGTTGTTCTCATGGTTTCTCAGGAAACCAAAATTTTTCAGTCTTGGATGGACTGTATGCAGATATCCAGGGATATTTTCACATCTTAGTATAGATATTTTAGAAAGACAGATTTAATATAGACAGGAGTGATGCTGAGCACATGTTTCCATCAACCCAATTTGACCATGGTTAACTTAGTTACATGGATGTAACAGTGGACAGCATTTGGGGCTGGATCCATTAGCTGATGTTCCTGGAAAGTCATTGGAATAGGTGGTCTGAATCACATGCTGGAGATACTTCTCTCTCTTCACTGAATTTAGAGTAGTGACCTAAATTAGGTATCCTAATTTGTTTGTAAGTAATGGGCAGAGGTCTGGATTAATCCAAGCACTGATAGCATAATTTCTTTTGCATCATATTTTACCATATTAACATTTTAACGGAAAATCTCCAGAACTTCCAAATGGCTTAGTCCAAAGCCCAGTGAAATCAGTGCATCTCTCCATTGGTTTCAGTAAACATGGACTGAATTAGAACTAAATCAGTACAGAGAAATACAGCAAGTTTAACTTTGAAAGGGAAAAACACTCCCAAATGAGAGATGAAATCTGTCCTGCTCAAGTCTAGTGCCTCCTTCTTTAATCCTAACGTAAATCTCCTACTCTCTTCCAACACTTAAATCTTGAGATAATTTCTGCTTTAGTGAAACCAGACTCTTCTAGGCTAAGAGTGAATTTGGACCAGTGGGAGCTATGTCTTTGTAAGGATTTCACAGTGAGCTCCTTAATTAATTTCTAATGAGTTGTACTGTAGCTTTGCTGAGTACATATGTGTTAAATTTTCTCTGTAATTGTGAATTTTCTTGGTTGATAGCACAACTATCGTGTCCCTTTGATGTATAATAGATACATAAAGACATAAAGTGCAAGCCTGGAGCTCACTGGTTTAAATGTATTTAGGTATGCACCAGACTGGTTCTCATAACATTCATCATGATACTTGCACCAGATATGTAATCTAAAGCCTATAAACTACAACATAAAATTCTCTTACAGACTTTTCAAACTACATTCCAAACTTCATCAAAGAGTTGCCCTAAGGAACTAATCATTTTCAGAGTTATAATCGAGTGAGTTATAATGACTATGTTCACAATGGAAGGCATGTCAGAATTAAAACCCATTCTGCTCTCAAGAAGACGCCAAAAAAAAAAAAAAAAAAAAAAAAAACTAGGTCTTTGTTTCATTTCAAAGCACAACTCACAAATATTCCTTAGGCAATTACTCACTACCTAACTTCACCATTCTTATCTTAGCCTCTGCTCTGACAGCACAGTGACTGTCTTATGAGTTTTTGTGCTACGAACTCATTTCTCTTCTGAATCTTTAAACAGCCTGTTGATCCTGGTTTGACACTACATAGGGGACAACAGTCTTGTCTTCCCCCACCCCTTCAAAATATTTGCCTTTTCTAGTGCACAATAAGAGAAAATATAATTTGCTTCTGATCACATACCTTTACTCACTAGAGGTCAGTACCATTAGTTATGATGACTAGACAGTACCACAAGCAGTGGTATTGATGTCATTTAGACTACCCAGAATTTTACTCACCACGTTTGAGTAACAAAATCTGGCCGGCTGTGATTATTTTCAAGGCCAGCAGTGCAAAAATGTTGGATCTGCCTGTGGATGCTATATTAAAAAGAAAAATAAACCCAACCAAAAAAAAAACCAACCCTGCCGCTGGGACCAGTGTCTTAAGACTCACCGCTGGTTTGTGAGGTATAGTAGTTTAGCAGTTTTGGCACTTACTACTACTGTAAACCTATGAGGCGAGGAAAATGGATCAAGTCTTTGGCTGGTAAATGACACAGACACACAAGACTGAAAATAACCCCAGCCATTCCTTTTCATTGTAAGCCATTGTGTCCCTGATAAACCAGAAAAAAACATAATTATTTTCACATTTTGCTCGTATAGCAGATGAGATGTGAAATGAGCATCATGGATGATAAACACCATGATGGCTGCTGAGTCTTATGTTAAGTAAACAACAACTTTCCTGTCACTGCCACACAAAATTAACAATAAAAATTTACTATGGAATCTGAGTGTAAAGATCAGCACGCCGTCAGGAAGAGAAGGGGCATTACAGAGGAAATGGGCTGGTGACAGCAGCGCTGCCGGCCAAGGGCAGCTACCCACCAACTTGGACGGAAAATCCAGCCCATGCATAAAACGTTGCTTCAAACCTTCCTTCTCCTCCCCATTTTCTAGAGAATTGGCACTAGTGACTGTGTTATAAAAATGAAATGTTATTTGGGTTTGGGTTTGTTTTTATGGGAACAAAGAAAAAAAACCAAAAAAGCGTAAAGCTCAGAGTTTTATGTAATGCACTTACACAAAGGCCACTTTACACCTATTTCTGCATGGTGCATGAGGGGCCTCTGATAATGGCCTTTCAGACAGAGCGGAGGAAAGTGCGCTCGCTAAAATGCCACCTCCTGCACCATGCTCTAATGTTCTGCAACGAGGTTTCTCTCAGAGGCGCGTTGGTGAAGCTGTGCTCCTGCAGTGTACTACGGACTGACTAGAACACATGGAAGAACGAAGAGAAAAAAAAAAAAGAAAAGAAAAACTGCAACAGGACAGTGCTTTGTTAACTCTGCCTTCACCTCCCAAACCTCCCTGCTATAAAGAGCATCTGCTCTGAACAAGAACTAACCTGTTACTAACCAAATTCCAGTACTGCTTTATGCATGATTAGTACATTCCCTCAAGCATGGAATTAGTCACTTAAGTGGAGCAGAAATAATAGCTGAAAATTCTCAAGTATGCTCTGCAACAGGTGGATATTGTTTCAGCTTTCACTAAAAGCAATGCAGCACTGCATTATATGTTCATCTGGGCTTGACTCTTCCTTAACTTTTGCTGCTGAGCAGATAGATTTGGTATGACACACCTCAGATTATCATCAAAAACAGCCTACGTGCCTCCAGGTATTATGTGCCAGGTTCTGCACATGATTTATGCTCAGTGTCAGGGGTTGCAGAAGGCAAAGCCAGTTTACACCACTTCTGTACTGTTTTGATAACTGATCAGTCACATACTAGCATGCTGTTGTGAGAGGAAGAGTAGAGCAGCCTGATTGCTATATCATTGCCTGCTAGCAAACTCTGCAGTGGCCGTTCTGAGATTTGAAAATGTATTATTTCCTTTATCCTTGAAGAAAGGCTGTGGGCCAGTGCGTGATTACATGCATTTCCATAACTTCATGATACTAAAGTTTTTCCGTATACAGAACTCCTTATAAGGTTTATTAAGCTTATTAAACTCATATTTCCATATTCCCCATATATGTCAAAAAGAGCATAGAAATAACTTACTCTTAAAAAAAACCCAAAGAAACAAAAAACCACACATGACTGGCCTTTGCTTTCTTGTAAATCAGACACCACAGTGATGTACGACTGTAGATATAGATATGTGCAATGACTTAGGAGCTACAGAAACCAAACAGGAGACACTTTCTTTAAGAAACAAAAAGAAATAAAAATGGATAGCAGAAAGAGGGGAAATAAAAAGCACAGATTCCTGCTCAAGAAATTAGCATTTATCAGCTCTTCAAACTTTCAGTAATTTCTAAACTCTGCTTGCAAGTTGAGAGAGACCATAATTTTTCTGGGAGCAACTCTGCAGGGTGAAAGAAAATCTCATGTTTTATCCCTACCATATGCAGAATTCTCATCATCCATGAATGGGAAGTAGGCCAACGGGTAGCAAGCGATAAGTAAAATGTAGCATAAGGGATAAATGTTACATGTGTAAATATGTGTGTGTATATATAAATGTGTATATATATATATATATATGTGTATATATATATACACACATATATGTGACATATATAATACATTTGGAAGGCTTTCTGCTTAATTGAAAAAGCAGCAAAGTGTTGGAGCAGGTAGTTTTTTACAAAGTTTTGACTGAAGTACGCTGCAATCAGTGAACGGCTCCCATTAAACTGGGTGGAGAGAGATACCGGGTGCAGCAATGAATGGATGCCATTGTCAGTTTGTGGGACACAGATCAAGAGGCTCAGCACAATAGTTTTCTACATCACATAAATGCAAAGGACAAAGTGCCTTTTTTTACTTATTGGATTAGCTTTTTTTGTGTGTGATAAGAAAAAATTGCTTTCTTAGACACGCTGCCTGGATCTGCTGGCTTATGCCATCCTAGAACTCAGTTTTAAAGTATCAAAATTTTTCTGAAGAATGCATTCTCTAGGCAGCTTAACAGGTGGGACCAGTTTCCTCCGTAACATTTACAGAATTGGCACAAAATTCTCTAAACTCTCCTGGGAAAATTCTGGGGGATACCTTCCTTTTCAATATTTTCTTCTTTCTCCCTGCTTTTATCTTTCTAAACAAACACAATTTACTTGCAAGCAGGAATCTACTTGTATGTTGAACCTGCCAAACCTGAATTTTACAACAGTACATAATTATGATAGGTGGATACATTATGTAAGTAGAGACAGATATATTTAATACAACAATTTTTCAGCGCTCTAAAGAAGGAGCCTCTGAGATCATGAAAACTGGTGTCTGATGGGATCTGCCCTCAGCAGCAGCAATATTTAGTTAAGCTTGTTAGCACTGTTCATGGCAAACGTTTTCTTTCCTTTTCATCTTTAATATTTGTGGTTAGTCAGTGCCCCTGAAAGGACTCAGACTGAGAGTCCTGGAAACGAAATGTCTCTCTTTCTAATAAGTGAAGCACAGGCTTTTTGCCTTAACCTTGGCCCCCAAGAGTCCCTGGTACGAGGAGGAAGACAAGGCAGGTCTTACACCCTCCTGAAACGTGACTTCTCCTCCAAGGCTGTCAGTGAGTCTAAGCTGTGGTCTGTCCTTTCATCACCATCCTGCTTCTTCAGGCAGCAGGTAACAGGCACCAAGAAGAATTAGCAGCAGGATTTTCAAAACATCTGAGCACTGCGCAAATACACGTCAGTGGACTTCCGTTGCAACTTGGGAGCTTTTGACACTTCCTTTTCTGTGTTTCCACATTTTTGTATCTACCTGTATAGCTGACATACACAAACAAGAAGTGGCATAAGTGGCACAAGAATCACATAAAATGATAATTTTTCTTCTCCCAAGAAGCAGAACCAAGTATTTGCGCCACCCATCTAAAGCACTGCGGAAAGAGGAAGCTATCCGAACAGGCCAGGATCCTTTTGGTACCGAGTAGATCCTTGTGAGTTTTAGCACTGACTAAAATATATATTGTTGTCTTCGCTTACATGACAGCCTAAAATATATATTGTTGTCTTTACTTATATGAGAGCTCTGTGAGGCCAGGTTCTTTTTAAAAACTTTTATTTTACTAAGATATTGAGAGTTTACTGAGATCTGAGATATTGTGAGTTAAAAACCGGGTGATCTAAATTAGGTTTCTCAGTGCGCGCTAAGTCATCTAAAAGAAGGTGAGACATTCACAGCTCCATTGACGTCAGTAGGACTGGAGTATGTAGCCCTTTAAAAATAATCAGGACACTGTACTCTGGTGTCTGCCTAAGTGTTTGTCACAACATTTGGGCCCTATTAAGCCCACACAAACTACTTAGAGATAAGAGCCTCTGTATCCTATTAAGCAGTCCTTCCAGCCATGCAGTTTTACATTACTTCCCTGTCATTTGTTCAGGCCCTTGAAACTGAGCTGAATAGCAAAATCCAGATATATTCTGTAGCCGTTACTGGCCGATATAATGCAACAATCTGTCTTTGTTTAACTGAGAATTGATTCTAGAACTGGCTGATTTATTTCCCTACAATACAAGGAGCCACTGTACATCCACACTGGTCCCAGTAGACCAGGGCACCCCTCCAAAGGCATGGCCAGGTCTGAGCACCTCGCCCACCAGTGTTTCCCTCAGCTCAGCTTGTTCTCCTGCTTTCCTGTGTTTTTCCAGAGAAAGGTGGGGAGGTTAGTAAGGATGCTGGACAGATGGCAAGTGTAGCTGATCTGAGAGTTTGAATAGTCTTTCCAAAGAAACTCTGTTCCATTTTTTAGGGATGTTCTGGTATGTGATTACTGCCTGCAGCTTCCTAGCAATTTCTTGATGTGTACTATATATATCTGACTGTTCAAAGTAAAATAAATATTTGGCTGGGGGGACAATCAAGTATACTTCCCACAGCAAGTCTTGAACTGTTATCAGGTGATGGAATTCTACTTTTTGCATTTCTTGTGAATCAGCTGGAATTGTCAAAGTTCATATTTATCTAAAATAAATAGATGAAGGTATCCAAAATGTATTTTGATGTACCTTAAATATATCTAGATAAAGTAGCCTGACTATATTTAGATAATTCATTGTTCCAATGGACTTTTAGTAGGGAAAAAGCAGCTGACAAGGACAAGATTGCTTCTTTTACTGGCAGCATGGGTTTGCTCTATAGTGTTAGTGAAACCAAGGCTTAAATGACCATTTTATACAACCATATGATCTTCATAGTACCAGAAGAAAGCTTGCCATAATTTTTGAGTGCATTAGCTGATTTTGTTAATATTGCATTGGAAGTAAAGTAATATGCTTGCTGTTAAATGAGACTGAGAGATCTGTAAACAGTTGTATAAATATTTTTAGAAAAGGGTGTTTGTTGTACAAAAACAACAGAAAACTTTGAGTTCAAAGTTATTGATCAGATACAGTAGCATCTGTAATGCCATAGCCTGTATCCATTCTCAGATACACATGGTTCCTGGAGGAGGTCTCAGCACCTATTAAGTCCGCGTGGGCCGAGAGGCTGTTCCAGTGAGCATCTGTAATTCTCACCTGCAGATTTCCTCATAGGGATGACATGATTACTGGACACACAAACTGCCACTTAGTTTTCCCTTTCCTAAAATTTGCCAAACCAATGACTTGCGGAAGTTCCATTTAGATTTTTTTTTCATTTTGAAAGCAACAAATGCTAACAGCTTGAATTTATCTCAGCAGATGATAACTGTAAAGCTTAGTGGCAGTACTTAAATACCTTCACTGTAACTGTTTCACTATTGATCATTTTAGCAGACACATTAAACCAGTGATTATCAGAAGCTTATACTATTATTTGATGTAAGTGGAGATATTAAGATAAGAGCTAATTCCATTCTGCTTTGCTGCAGTGAGATATGATGAGGTACACCCGTTGAATTTAATGCTAAATCTGTCCCTCCCCAAAAGAGAGGGGAAGCGGGGAAGTGCATCCTCTCCTGGGTGCCAGCATTGCCCTTGCCTGCTTGTCATACATGCAAACTGATTGCTGCAATCTTTATACACCAAAAGCCTCCTCTAATGAGCTGTCAAAACCTGCAGCTTCTCGCCCTTCCTTTTCTGGCACAACAGTTTGCATTTCATATTTTCCGTTTAAAAATCTGCGGGACCCAAAAAATACAGGCATTTCATCGACTCTGCAAGCAAATATATTCTACTACCCAACTTAGGAGACAAAACGATGCTGATTATAATGGGAATAGTAGTCTGGGAAGACAATCCATGTGAGCAGCATGGCATAATTCTGGGACACATGCAGAACCAGACTGTCATATGGGATACTGATCCTGTCCCTCTTTCAGAGAGTGCTTGAGAAAGGTATTACCCTTCCTGCTGATGCATCCTCTGCATTCACAGACCAAGGAATAGCAACCTATCTCACAAAGAGTGGTGAAGGAGAGCTTGATTTTTAGCACAGAGAAAGAGTGTTAAATGAAATAGCTTCCAATGACCTAATTCAAAAAAGCTTTATCAGGTGATAATCTTTCACACCCTTTATATGTCACTTCTGCAGCACATCACGGTTCAAAATAATTTGAAAACATTCTGAAACATGAGAGAAGGAGCCATCCTCCTGTGCGGCTCTGGCAAAGATTAGACCTCCCAATATAGTCACTGGATGCAAAAGTGCTCTTAAGCTGCTATTTCCCTGGCTTTACGTCTGAGTGCCACTAATCAAATTAACTGTGATGGCTGCAGTAAGCTGTTTATAGAGATGAAAGACCTACCAAAAGAAGTTTCTGTTACAGCTTATGAAGCTGAATACTGTTAAGCACATAAACACCCAGTGCACAGAAAAGAGTACATAAATATTCCTATGCAGTCTTGGATGAGCCCAAAATCCCTCTTCCCATCATATAACTGGTTTGTTTTCTAAAAAAAAAAAAAAGAAAAAAATGCATTATTTGCTTTCCTGTCCTCTCTTAAAAAATAAATAAATTGAAGTAAAGGTAACATAGGCAGTAAAAATAATGATTTAGTGGAATCGCTTACCTGTGGCAGCAGTGCTGCAGGAAGAGAAGAAGGGAGCAGAGAGTGGCGCGGGGGCGCGCAGACCCGTCCCCAGCGCTGGGCAGGGGCGCGGGCTCCCACTGCCCGCGGGCGAGCGCCCTACGACTCCACGCACCCGCAAGGGCCCGTCCCAGGGCGCCTCTGACAGCCCCTTTTAGGAACACTGAACTTTATCTCAGGTCACACCAGGCCATTTATTTTACTTCCTCATAAAAATAACCACTTTCAGTGCGAGCTGAGAAAACTAATGCCGACACAAAGTGCTGAAATGAGATGACAATTTTATTTAAGCATATAAATAACCTGGAAGGCTTATTAAAAGTTAGGAAACTGTCTCGTCCCTCCATTTTCTCGTTAATGTGTCAGAAAGCCACAGAAAGGGTTGTATTTTTGAATTTGATATGAAAATATCTATTCTTAATTTGCACAGGGCAGGCTAGGCGGGGAGCGCGAAGACAGGGAACCAGCGTGCTGGTGGACCCAGCAGTCCTTGCTAAACGAGCACAAGCCAGCGCTGCCACTAATGATGAGTATCCAACCCGGGGCTGCTGCCCAAGCAGGCCCAGCGCTGGCAGATCCTAGAGGTCCTTCCAAATTAGTTTTGAGTGCCTTCCTGACAGGAAGATCTAATTAGTAGTATTAATAATGTCATAGGTCTCTGCTTCTGAAAGCAATCCAATTGTCCTAAATACATACATAACATACGGTTCCTCACAATTTCCATCACCAGGAATTCATGGGTTTTTAGTCTTTTTTTTGTTTGTTTTGGAAATCATTTAGGTATGCATTGGATAAGGAAAAAAAATGGAAAGTTTTCCCATGTCATCGCTGACAGCAAACTGTTTTATATTTTTACGAAGTTTTGAGTACTCATACTCCCAGCTAGAAAGATGTGGAAAACGGGTACTAGAATTTCATGCAATCACAGGATATTATCGACCTGTCAGTCAACTGACTACAAAGCTTCACTTTTATAGTCCAATAATGAAGAAAATATTTTATCTTCTTGCCACTCCAACACTTCCCATTCTGATATATTCTCCTCTCCCCACCAGTTTTATTTTTTAAGGTTGCCTCAGTCTGTAATAACATGCTGTGCCTTACTGGTGCTAGATTAATTCACACTCAAAAGTGGTTCTCTGCAGACTTCACAAATGCGCAGATATTTTTTCCAGTTCTGCACAAATTTCAATCAACTGATACTTTACCTGAAGCTTTCCTTTGATCCTTCAGTTGCATAACATAATTCTGTCCTTATCATTTATCTTACTGTTACACCTTTTCTGTTCTGTAACTGAGCATAATTATCTTACATATTTACTTCCTTGTAGCTCTTGGAACAATTAATCTGTGATTAAAATATTGCAGAGAGTTGCATTAGGAGATCAGGGTAACTTTTAAACAGAAGATTCCAACTTGTACATCGCAAATACAGAAATACTAATAGGCCATCACTTAACCAGCTCAGCCTCTATTTCAGAATTCAAACTAGGATAAAAATGGATAACATGAAAATATTTTCACTTTATGCATTATGTGCCAGATTAGCCCTTAGTGGTCAAATTATAAACGTTGAAAAAGCATAAATGCATAAAGTGGCACAAAATGGTATTAAATCTTAGCATGGAGACACATGAAATAAAGCATAATTTTTTTTTTTTGTAGCTTCCTAGAAACTGACAGTATTAATTTGGCCAGACAACTTTAAGACACACAATTATTTTTACTCAGTGTAAATATTGCTTGCTGTTAGAGAGAAAAATCTCTCTCTCAGGTAAAAGCTGGCTTTTAATTAAGTATGCCTTAAGCATCACACTAACCATATCATAATTTGTTCTGTGGCATGGTTGTTTGCTGGCGTCAGATGCATCACCCTGATGATACATCAGGACGGGAACTCTTCAATAGTGAGCACATTAGTAAAAATTACTTCTGAAGACCAGAGTTTGCAATCGTATGCATAAGAGATGTTAAACAACGGCCTTAATACTTGAGCTATCAGTTTAGGTACAGAAATAGACTTGCAGACTTGCACGCCTGGGGGTAACGGGATCCACCAAGGGCCTGCTGAGGCCAGGCAGCCTCCTCTCATGTCCGTGAGGCTTTGGGTCTGCTCCTTAATGCACGGCTGGGTAAATGTGTTAAAGGATATATGCTCATCTTCCTCTAGCAGTGATATTTCCTTTCATCAACAACTCTAAGTTGTTTTGCAGTTTATTCATTTTTGTGAAGTCCCCACTGCACAAGGAAAAGCTGCCGTCTCTGTCAAAAGGCAGCATTTCACTAGCGTATTTGTCTTGCTGGTTGCGTAGTCATCTATTGCCAAAGAAATCAATTCCATTTTTTGATTAGGAAAACATATACATGTTGTTATAGTTAACAGGCCAGTTTTACCAGACAAGTCACATGGGAGACAAACAATATATTTACCGCCCTATTGAACAATGCAAATAGCAGCCAGTGTTTGGATATTAAGTGTCCTCAAGAAGTGACTTTGCTATTAGGCTAAGGATGCTCTGGGGAATAATCTCTTTCAGTTAGTAACAACCTTTGAAAATAATTCTTTCAGTCTAATGAGAACGCCAGGTTACAGCAAGCTTTACGGCCGAATCCCTGCCCGCTGCAAGCAGGAGTAGCTCCACAGGTTTCAGGAGAACTAATCCACTTTATACCCTGGCCCTGGCTCCCTATTCCATAAGCCCTGAATTAAAGGTTACGTAATAATTAAGGGGGAAGGGGAGGAAAAAAAAAAAAAAAAAACCTGCAAGCACCCTTCTTGATTCGGGGAATGACTTTGCACTCGCTGAAGTGAGGATGAACAGAATCGAGCTCTAAGAGATTAGTTATAACGAGGAGATTAGTTTTGTGTAATAACGCACACAGCATAACATGGAGAGCTCCGCAATGCATTTTAGAGCAATGTGTTTTAAATCTACCAGTCGCTTCTGGAGGTCCCAGTCCCGTAAAGCTCACTCATGACTTAACTTAATGTACTATAAGCAATCCCCCTGAAATCAATAAGACTATTCACAGCGCTGACAGGCAAGCAGAGCTGGAGAGTTTGAAGAATTAGGGACCTAGCCGGAGCAAAGCTCCCTCGCTTCCACCTCTCCTTCAGACTTGACCTATAAAAAAACCAGGGGAATATTTGGTGTTATGCCAAGTAGCAACAGCCCTGTTTTCCAGAAGTTTTGGTTCTACTTCAAAGAAAATCTGTTATTTCTCAAGTGAATGTGATATACACATGAAACCACATAAAGCTCTCATTCTCTAGATTTATGTTTTTAATGCTCCCCCAAAAGGGAAAAAGCTATTTCCTCACAATTGCCTAAAATGAGGAAAAGCATATAATTTGTGTTCATCAGCCCTGTTATAATTCTTGCTTGTAAACTCATTTGAAGCCTATATTCTGGATCAGAAATGCAGTGGCAAAGCTGATTTGAGGCACAGAATTGCTAGCTGTTGTATATCAAATGAAAAAATCCATGATGAAATAAAGTTGCTGCTTTGCTTCAACAAGAAAAAGGCTTTTCCCAACATGAATATAGGGGACGAGGAAAGGTCTGGTGCCTGCAGCCGAAGCCTGTTTGAGAGGAACCGTACTAGTGCGAGCCAGGGCACGTAGCCAGCAAGTACTAGATCAGGAACCTGAAATTTACATTTAATCAACCTCAAGTAGTGACAAGAAATCAATTTAACACACTGTTTGCAGAACATTTACTGTGGAGTCATCTCATATGATGCAGCACTGCTGAAAATCACCCCCACAAAAATCAGCTGTTATTATGGAAACTGCAATGGCCAAAGAAAATGTGCCATGGAAGGCATTGAAATAGAACAGGAATTTCTTTATTTTGTTTTCCAAAACTTCAAACATAACCTTTGATAAGCTGAATGTTTGATCTTTTAGCTACCAGCACAATTTCCTAGTTACTTTTATAAACTGCAGCTTTCAAACTCCTACCTCCTCCCAGTGATCTCTGCATACTGGCTTATTAAGTATTCCCTCAGCTTATCTCGAGTCTCAGTGCAGCAAGGCTTTTTAGTTGCTATGGCCCTAAGCATGGAACATGAAAGAAAAGGATATCTGGGAGTCTCGCTCTACATTTTTCATTTAGAAACGAGGCCTGGGCGCCCGAGGCATGTCCCCCGTCATTTTTAGTTGTTTTGGCACTCCCATTTCCATTCGGAGCGTTCCCTCGTCACAGGGCGCTTCTGTAAAGCATTTAGCGAGGCGTGCAGAAATGCCGAGGCTATACCAGATCTGTAATTCTGCTCAGAGCAGTGAATAAGTTGCCTGTATGCAGGGACAACATCACAGGCTCAACTGAGAATTTTATCAAAGGGCTCTCTCCAAAATCTCATGTCCTATTTATTATTAGTCACTCTGGTACAGTCTTCCTAATCCCAGTACTAATATAGATAGCATTTACTTTCCACAGTCCAAATCATGGGCAGCTCCTACAGTACAACACCATTACACTAATTAATCTAGTTGTTGTCACAAGCCAAACAAAAGCTGATAAGCCCAATATGTCGCATTAAGCAAAACCAGACAGCTATGGAGCATCACATTAAAAGAATGTTTTCTTTCATCATTTTTCACATAAAAAGCATGATCACTTTGTGAGCAGCTTTAAATTAACATATTTGCATCGTGTTAGGTACACAGAAAAGCTAGAATATGTTTAAGAAGCAAGGAATTTCCAACCAGCACGGGAAATTTGAGGATCTCAGAACAGCTGTTCTCACCAGGTTTTACCCATTGCAGGCAAGGAGCTCAGGAACTGCACTGACACCAGCTCAGAAATGTTTTTAAATTGGAGTTAATACAGAAACCAAAATAATTCACCCTTTCAAGACACCACGAGTTGGACCAGCAACACCAACTGGCAGAGCCCACAGACCCCTCCAGCTTTGGGTGCCAGCAGTTCTCCAGGGTGAGGGAAGCTCCTCTGCAAGGCAGCAAGCAAAAGCCGCCCGCTTGCCCTCTCCCCGCCTGGCTGCAGAGGGCTGTGACAACGTGTGATCGCCGCGCGCTCCATCTGCCGAGCTCGCACGCCGCAGGGCAGCTGCCCGAAGCCGGGGGAAGCTGCTCTCACTGACGCCTGGGCCTAAACCAGAACCAGCCGTGATGGGAAATTGCCTTTCCCCTCTCGCCAGCCATCACACGCCCAGTGCGTTGTGCTTGGACCCTCGGGCTCCTTGCTCAAAGCAATAGCAACACTTCGGTGTTACAGCCAGAGTAATCACCGTGTGCTAAACTACGCTAATCATAAAAACAGTTGTACTGACTTCTGGAGGAACCGCTTTAAAACTTTAGGCTACAAAGTAGCCTACCTTGAGCCTAACCCTGCTGCACTTAAGCTGTATCTACTGTTAAATCCCTTTAATCTGGCTCAGCTCTCTCCATATTACATTGCGATGTGCAACCTACTTGAATCCTGATATTCTTGCATGAGGACTAGTAGCAATAGCCCGATTGCAGTAAACTCTTATCAATTTCAAAGGGCCTGTACCTACAAAATTAAGGATTTGCTGCTACCTTTATAGGCACTCTGACATCAGCAAAAATTGGAGCCTGCATCATTCTCTAAATCTCCTATTCTTCTGCAAAAAATGTAGTACAAATGAATTAATCCAAACCATGAAAACAGTATTTCACATCCAGCTTCTAGAATATTTCAATTTTCCCCATGAGTTTCAAAGAGCACTGGGTATAGAGATGTAAATATGGGCCCCATGCAATCCACCAGAAATTATTCATAGAAAAATAATTTCTTCTGAATTAAAAATATGCTACAGATGGGTAGCATAGGGTACTCCTTTGTAGTAAAGACAGCTTGTCAGATGGGTATAGTGGTATAACAGAGGAACCAGGAACCCTTTGATGCTGGGGACTGTGCAGAGGTGGAGGATAAAAACCAAATATCTTCGGCTGTTTTCAAACCCCCAGACAAAAAATGCTGAAAGTTCAAAACACAGGAAGGCTGGTAGAAAAAAGGGTAACGTAAAAATCTCCCAAGAAACCATGAGAAAAATTGCAACCATCAAAGACACTAAAGGTGAAGAAATTGTGCGCAGAGACAGAAAATGTGGCCTAACAAATCATTTCTATTTCCAATTTCTAATTGTTTGAAAATCTTATATTTCTACTCTTTACAGCTAATTGCTAGTAACGTACTATGCATGATTTGTGTTGTTTAAAGCCCACTGTTTTCTCAAGCAATTCTGTTAGCATTGACATATACTGAAAGTTCTTTAGAAATATCTTTTTGTAAAACTGACTTTTATTTTTATTTAGATTATGAAAGAAAAAGGCTGTCCTTAGAAGTCAGCAATATTTAGGACAAAAGCAGAGAAAGAAATTATAATACTACCTCTCTTTGTAAACTCATTACAACTTACATGTACTTGCTGTTGTTCATTAAAGTTTCATTAAAATGACGACTCATCAGTAGATGATGAAACTCCGCTACTGTGAGAATCCTTTGGAGCTTTTCACGTGAATTTCTCAAAGAATCTTACCAAAATACTCCTGATTCAAAGTCAGGCATAACTGTGACACAGTAAGAAGTATATCATAGGTATTGCTGAGTGCTGTGGAAGACAATTCAAAAATTTTATGGGACATAATTCAGAAGATTTTGCTAGCATGTCAAATATACTACAAGCACTTGAGGCACTTCAGTTCCTGGTCCGCAGAGGGCTCCTCCTAGCCATGTGCCTGAGCAGTTAAAAGGGAATTTTATTAACGTTGCCAGAAAGAGGAAGATTACCACAGGAAGGGGAGGATGTGTTTGAGGTGTTATAAGCAATTTAAGGTTATATTAACCCCCTCAAAAGTTGTAAATTATGCCCTACTAGAGAGGGTGCTACTCCCAAGCCTGGAGTGCTGTAGGGGTGTTTAGGGGCACTTCAGGGCTCGTCTTCTAATCACAGCTTCTTCCCCACAAGTTCTGTGCATATCTGGTGCAACATGAGCAACTTACAGCCTGTTCATGCTGATGAACACAAAGAAAATGTTATGAAGCTCTTCAAACTCATGACGTTTTTCACACAGGGATCACACCTAGCATATTATGAGCTAGCAAGGCTAAATATTATGCAGTTTGGACCTAAGTGGAACAAACACTTCTAACAAACCAGAATTTTAATAAATCAAGCAGCTGTTACACCCCTCTATCTTGCTGTTTGCATTTTAAAGGTTAGTTAATTTATGAAGTAAAGTCAGATGAGCTTGACAAATGACAGATGCTTTCACTTCACTGGTGGTAACCAAACCCAGCAGCAAGGTGGAGGCATGAGACCACAGCAGGCTCAGGGGATGCTGATGTCAGGAAGCTGCTCTTTGGTCAAGGACCAGGCAGTAGAGTCCAGTATTTTGTGTTACCCCATATTGATCCCAACAGACATTAAGGATGGGGAGAGGAGTTTGTATGCAATTCAAACTGCACTACCTTCTGACTCCTACCCACACCATCACTATCCCTAGGCCCTCATATTTTTCAACAGAACCTGCAGTACCATTTCATATCCACTATCTTGAAGCCAAGATTTTTATGATTTGCATTTCTAAAATTAGATATCTAAATAGGAGTTTAGAATGCTATGTAAACAATGTGGTTTACTACAAAAGGAAGTGCTCAGCTGTTTGTATAACAAGTTTATCCTCAACTCTCCATGTAATATTCTTTTCTGTTTTGTCGAAAGACATCTGTAAGACTCAGAGGGCAGCAGTGAATGATGTACAGCCACAAAACATCTATGACAACACCAGGGACAGAAACAGGAATCTTTCCTCCTCACCGTTCTAGGCAACATACTACAGATATGACCATTTGTACATCAATTGAAATGATCATGATCATCAATACTGTAATTTTCCTCCATAAAAAATTATTGCAACAGTCTTATAATGCAAGAATTTATAGGCTGCAAAACAAGAAAAAAAATCATCACAACTGACGGCTGCAAATCATCACTGCAATTTTGTGCACAAACACACCACAAATTTCACTCCTAGAACTTAAAGGAAAGCATTTTTTAAAGATACCTAATCTCATTTGAAAGCCTCCAAGTAATGATGAGCTTGCCTCTTCCCCCAAGTTCCAGTGTTTGTTTTTCCTTCTTTATGAAATTTCAAGCATAAGGGTGCCCATTTGACCTTCTATTCAGCAGAACCTGCAATAACTTCATTTGCAAAACTCAGATGCCTACGCCCTACCCACCTGTGAGGAGATACTCTGTTCCATATATATGGTACCAGTACCCAGAAACTAAGTACAGTATCACGTACTTAAGTACAGTATATGACACCTCCAAATGGGATGCAAATAGTTGTCAACTTAAATGTAAAATCAGCATGCAGCTTCCCAGAATTCTGATTCCCAGAATCAGAAACACTTAATGCACATTTTGTTTTAAGCCCCAGCATTTCCAGAAGGCCTAAGTAGAATCAGTTGCGGAAGAGAAAGGCTTATAAAGTGTTCTTTCAAAGTCTTATATTTCCCCTAGTGGAAGGTGCTTCTCAACCCTTCATATAACCACCTCACAATTAAAGAGAGCTTGACCTTTAGCCGAGGATTCCAGTTCAATTTTGTTCTTACACCAAAGGGATCCAAACTTGCACCTTCTGATCCATCTTCTCTTGTTTCTAGTAGAAAATTAATTGTGTTTATGTGGGATTTGATCCTGCCAGCCTACTAAACATGGTCAGAAAACCACTGGATTGAATCGATAGCATTTATCGGCTCCGACTTAGAACCTCACATTGCAAGGTCTATTTCACTTCTGTGACAATCCTTTTTGATATCTGAGAGTCCTTTTTGAATTGTTAAGATGAGAATTAACATCACACACTTTGCAGTGTTTTTACCAAGATGCAAGAGCACTTCCCTTTTTCAGATGTTAAACACCTTTTTAAATATCAAAGGATTACATTAACCTTCCAACCTGCAAAACTCCACAGACACCTTATGCTCATGTGCTGCTGTCTTCACCGGTCCCTAATTCTATTGCTGCTTCACAAAAGTCTTCCATGTTGCAATTTTAATGTGCATTCCCTGATCCTGTATGTATTCTTTTGTAGATTTTATAATGCATCTTTCTGAATTCTGACAAAGTTCTTGTTCAAATCATTTAACAATTGTAATGTGCCCTCAACTACCTTCTGAATCACCAGCCTTTCTTTCATCAGCAAGCTTTATCCACAAAGATTTTGTTAGCATTTAGAGTGTTGATAAAAATGTCAAATATCATTAAGGGAAAAAAATTCCTGGGGGTTTCTTTTAATAAAAACTTTGCTCATTAACAACTCCTCATTAACAACTCCATTTTGAAAATGGTCAGTGTATCAAACTAACATGCACACTGTTAATTCTACATAGTGCAGCTGACCCACCTGGCTCACATTAGTAGGTCAGGTGATATTCAGTTCTGGCAAAACAAAATTTACTACTCAACATAGCTGCTTTTATCAGTCAAACATGTATTTCTATGAAAAGGATAACAGATTTGTTTACCAAAAACTACTGCTCATGAAGCCATGTTGATAGACATATGTTATATTTTTAATAAATTGTTTGTTGACAGAGTCTAATTAAATGTTACATTTATTTTGCCTTTACTTGACATGTGGCTAACCAGCTTAGAGTTCCCCTGGCTCAGCCCGTTTATGGTCTTCAAACTCCATCAACAGTTTTTCCCAGTTTTCTCAGATCTGTGAAAAATTAACACTAGTGTTCATCTAATGCCTTGAAAGGCATTCTGAGCCAGTGGTTTAAGAGAAATGTTGGTTTCAGTAAGTGCTACTTTTCACCCTTTGGCCATTGACATATTTCCACTAGCTTCCTTTTTCAGCTGCAGCTTCCTTCCAGTAATGTATGTTTTAACAAGTATGGCTTTTGACCAGTGTAATACATTATTTAGTCAAGTCTGTTTTATCTGGCTGCAGTTTTGGTTAATTTTTTTTTTATTTAAAATGTGTGTTTCAAAATGATAAAATCAATGGTTTTGAGTTGGGATGGTATCACACTTACAATTGGCTGTACAAAGAAAGTGTAGCAGATCCTCATGATTAAGGAACGTGCATGGCGAGTATGGCAACAATTAATTCTTGGTTTTCTGAAGGATATCCAACAGTGAGTTACTCCATGGTTCAGAACAATTCTGCACCAAGAAGTTACATTTTCTTTTTAAAAAACCTGAAGAAACTTTTCAGTAGCCCTGCCAGTGTTCACCAAAGTTAACTATAATAACAAAGGCTTTCTTCCTATATACTCTAGATCGTTACTTGGAGCTCGTCCTCTTCTCTAGTGAGGTTTGCTTGGGAAAACATAACTTAGTAATGCGGACAATGTAAGTTTGCATGTATACCAGTCTTACACATACCCGTGCAGCTAAGGTCAGTATTGAAAGGAATACTGTATTTCTAAAATGGGTTAACATTATGTCAGACAGTAGGTGAGCAAACTTTAGGCCATGGTGCTTATGGATACAAAAGTAAATGGGAGTTAGATGACAAGGACTAACCCAATTAGGCTTTAAGGAAGAAAAATTCCTAGCGGTATAGAGAAAAAAAATTACATTTGGCTATTTGTTATCAGATAATAAAGCAGTGAAAGTACCAAAATGATTATCTTCAATTTCTTAAAAATCAACCTAAGAAGTCATTGTTCCCTACTGAGTCAAATGGAGATACAAGCAAAATTTAAAGGAAGAATGTGATAATGAAACAGTTTCCTAAAATATAAAGCTTAGTTATTTTGAAGGCTAGGGAAAAAAAAAAAAATCAATTTGTACTGGTGCCTAAAGATTGTCAGGTTTTTATTCCTACAATTTTTTTTTTTTTTTAAGAACTTAAACACTCATCTCACTTGACAACTTTACACCCAAGAAATATGTAGAATTTAGAAACTCTTTGATGGCTTTTCATCTGTAAAAGTATTGAATACTATGTTTCTTTTTAAAACATTTTCACTTAAGAGGATAATCATGTCTTTGCATAAAAAAAAAATCTGTACCTGAAAGACCAATCTGAATGTCACCACATAACATGCATCAACTTAAAAAAAATAAGAGGAAAGCAAAGGAAAAAAAAGAAAATAGTATGTTCCCTAAATATTGTATGCAAAGCTACATTTACTTTCTCTATGAGGGATTTTGCAAAGCTTTAAAGAGACTGATATGACAGGTTTGTTTTGTATGCCAAACTAACTGACCGTCTTACAATAGGGAAATGGGGCATGCAGCTAGCTATAATGTTTTACTACTAGTTAAGGAGTAAATGGAGACTTTTCCCACATTAAAAAGGTAGAGAAAAGACATTAGCTCGTGCTTCCTTTGCACATTTGGTTTGTTCTGGTGCTTCTGTGAAAGAACTGCACTGGCAGCTTGGAGAAAAAAGAGGAGCCGTAAGAAAGAACATGCTAACCTATAAAAGTATTTTCCTTAAAGAATAGTGGTACTACTTCCATGTCCATTGTAACCATGCTTCATTTGTTCTCTGGGACATACTTGATCTCCATGTCACACCGCTGGTATTGCTTGACATACCCTTCCTGTTTCATTTTCACCCTGCATGTTGAATGCAGTGCCGGCTGTGTCTTGTGAGCCCAAAACTGCAATTTCCCTGGGACAAGGACCACGTCTCCACGTCAGACAGGTGTTTGTCTCTGAAGTGTGACCAAGATGCTCAAGTCGGGTGCTATTAAAAACTACAAATACCACTACTCTTAGTAGTAATTATTCTGCATTTAGATTCTTAAAACCTCATTTGTCACCAGTGCATAGTGATCCTCTTCAAAAATTACATCAAACTTCAAAAGATAAAGTCTGTTTGCAAAGCTGCTAATACCATCATCTTACTGAAAATTTTCAAAGTGAGAATTCCTAAAATACTAAATATTTTTTTCTTTCATCCTGCCTGGTAAAAATAGTCAGGAGTACTTAGGGCTTCTGTTAACAGAGATCATCAATTCATTTTTACTATTAAAGTAGTCTTCCACAAAAAAGCTTACGCTTCAATGAACATGTCTAGTTCCCCTGGGACCAACTTGAACTTTTAGCATCCATAGTGTTCCTTGGAAAGGAGCACCACAGGCCTGCTGCCCCTTAATCCTCTTTCTCTTTTTGTTTGTTTTGAACCTCACCCCTCCTGACCTCATCTGACACCCTCCAGTTACTGTGCTGGAGAAGACAGCAACAATCAGTCTGCATCCACTCTTTGCATGCTGCTAATGATGTTATAGACTGCTCTCAGATGCCTCATCATGGAGTTTAGAGAGCTTAGCCTCCTAACTCAGAGTCCAAAGCTAAGCACCTTAACACTGGTGCTTTGGAAATACTCTGCCACACTTTTTGTTTATCTTTGTGTGGGGCAAATTGGGAAACTTTCCCACAATCAGTATTCACCTCTCATAAAAGCCCTAAAATTGTTAGTAAGTGAGGAATAGAAGAAAAAAAGAAAAGGAAAAGAAAGCAAATCTAATGCGTAGGGGTTGTGGACAGACATCACCACCACTATTTTCTTGATTTCCTTTCTGTAAGACTTTCAGTACCTTCACCATCACCAATACACTGATGTTGGAAACCCAGCACAGGAGGCTACTTCTAGATTTGGGATTCTATTTCCCTCTTTCCTTCCCTTGCACATCCTATGTTTATCTTTATTCTCTCCATCGTTCGCAGTTGCTCCTGTTCTCCAAGGACCATAAATGATCTTTAACTTGGTTAGATGATTAAAATAACTGACTATATTTTTTTTTTTAAAGGAAATGGGTGAAGAAGGTGAAAGAAGGTATGACACACCTGACATTACTTGGAAGGAAAACACTTAAAACTGGTAGAGATCATATGCAGCAAATTTGTTTACTTGGCTGTATTTCTTCCTTCAGTCATGTAACACCATTCCATTTGCTACATTATCTTTCAGTGTCTCTTCAAGCTGACAGCCCAGAGAAAGAGTTCATCCCAAGCAGAGGCTAATTTGTCCCCATGACCACAGATTTCAAAATTTGAAAGGGAAGCAAGAAAAAAAAAAATCAGAAAAATGAGAGACTGCCTGCTCATCATTTCTGTTCTCAGTGCATAGTGTATTTGATGAGATGATTGAAACACTTTGAAGTGAAAGGATCTTGATCACCACAATGACTGATGCAATTAGACTGTTTATGGAGGAGGGAGATGTCACAAACACACTCCTATCCACAAGGCAGACATCACAGCTTCCAAAAGAAAGACTGCCACTGACTTTTATTCCTGTGAGTACACCAATTGCTAACTCTCAGGGTAATTGACAAAATGGTTTATACCGTATCTGTAACAAAAAGCACGATTACATAGTGGAGGATGCAGTCAGATACATCAGAGTTGCTTTGTATATAAAAAACCCCCTGTTCTTAACACCTACAGAAAGAGGAAGGAAAAGATAAGGCTCCTGCCAAAAACCTAAAAAGGCCTCTGTCAATAACGTGAAGTCCCTTGAGTAATTCCTAACCAGATGATCAGTATAACTCAAATATAAGATTTGCATGATGCCCTCAAGCGTCATTATTGACGCATGACAGTATTAATTAACACATTCCAGGCATCGGCTAGATCATAATCAATTCCCACTTTGTGAATAATTGCTTAAATTGTAAGTCAGTCACAATATTTTCATATTGGGAAAATAAGTTATTGTTGTGCTTACTTCAATAAACCTGGAGTTTACTTCAATTATATAATAATATAAGATCGTTGCATTTCTAATGGCCTCAGGGTTGGGGTTTTTTTTGCCCTTTCAGACTGTGTGCTGCTACATTTCCAAATGTCATAATCTGTCCGTGAGGATTCTCTCAATGGCAAAAAGGCAGAATGTAAAATCCAAACCAACCTGAGAAACCCCCATGAATAGTGAGATGTCTTTCATTAGATTTAGCAGCATGTAGCAGCACTTTGTTCTTTCAGCCACACTAATAAATACTTTCATTGTGTACGTTAATCAGACAGGGGAAAGATACCAAAGATGGAAGAGTCAGAGGTTTAAACTACATTGCTGAATAATTACATCAAAAGATGTGCCATTTACTGAGGCTTTTTTTTTTTCCTAAGTGAAAAACATTACAGAAAATGCATGGTAATTACTCTTCTTAGAGAATGCAAGCCTTTATATTAACATGAAAAAGAAATAGAACAGTATATCCATTATAGTAGATATTAACAAGCATCCCAAGGACGGTGGTAGGCAATGTCTCAGGAATACTTTAGAACAGGAGGAAAATAAGAGCATTTCAGTAAATAGCAAATAAGGTTTTCAAGCAGCTCCTCTCTGTACTATAGGTTCGGGCACAGAAAGGTTCAGAGGCCTTCTGACACAGAGGAGGCACCAGCACACACAGTTCCCCTTCGAAGCACAGATTATAGCCCTCAGCCCTATTGATTTTGATGAGACTATTACGTACTGAAATGAATGCTGTTTGATTTAATGAGACTTTTTATAGATACAAATTGCTTTCACTAATCATAATGGATAGCATATAGGTAAGAGAAGAGTAGTGCTTCCACATTCAATGTGTGTGTATAGGAAAGCGCAATTCCTGAGCTCCAGGACTGAAGTGTCGCACTCCATCAGGGAGAAGGGAGCGAGACAGAGTCAGCATCACTGAAACCATTACACAGACCACGGGTGATCATAATTACTATAAACTAAGCCTCACTTTTATACTGAAATTAGACTTTGATCTTTCTCTGTATTTAGTCATTGTACTAAAAATGTGTATATACTTCTAGAGAGGTTAATATTCTTTATAAAATATCCCACATGTTCTACCTCTGAGTTTCCATTTTATTTTATTGCCTAATATTACTACAGAACAAAATATATTTCATTTATGTTTAAGAAACCACATGCAACTGCCTTGCTGATATATCTTTTAGTTATTGCTGCAAAATTGTTTAATTACCCTGACCACCTGGTCTGAGCCCATTAAAGTCAATGAAAAAATTACTTGGCTTGTGACAGAGCCTATTGTATGCCACAAAACTTCATTTTTTTCTTTTCCCAGATCTCAATTTGATATAGGACTACAGCAGAATTATAGCAAGTGCTCGCCAAGAAAAGAGAATTTACTAAGATTAAACTTTATTATATTCATGATATGAATTTTAGCAGCACTGATTACTCAAAATCAAAATTGAAGTTGGTCATATTGAGCCCTGTTTAAAACAAACAGCTAAGCTCATCAGCTGTTCCAAGCATACTGTTAGAATTATGCAGGTATTTAAAATTTGTTGGCCTGAGTATGAAATGGAAATGAAAACACAGATGTTAATGATCAGTGTAGAACATACAATGTTTTTGGTATATCCTATCCACACTTTAAACATGAGAAGCAACATGAGTAGATTAGAGGTGGCAACTCTGTGAGGATGATTCAGGGAATATTGTAACAGCCAACACATCTCAGTCCTTTCCTTCTATACAGTCTATATAATCAACAATACATACACTACTACATATTAGGCATTAAGTTCATCCTTTGTTAACCTTAACACTTCACAGATCCTTCTCTACATGAAAGACTTTTTTTAGCGTCAAAAAAATTATAATGACATAGAATTCTAACTTAAACTGCTGAAAATCAGATCAATTTCATTATTTTAGCAGAATTCCATCAATGTAAAAGAGCAGCATCTATGCCTATTGCTTCTTGTAATACAAATTCATTCAATGATCACTGCAGTGACCTTCAAACTCCTTGTAAAATTAAGAGAATATAAATTGTTGGTTAGAAATAAAGTTTCTCAACGGAGACAATTCTTAGGAAAAAAACAGAAAAATAAAAGTCATATTAGTTAGTTGACTTCATCAATGTGCTATAAAAGTTATAGGATCAATTCTAATTTTGCATATTAAATTGATCACGCTTTATAAAGTGCCCAAGGCAAACCACTAATTTTTACCATTGCGACAGCGCTTCTGAAAAGCAAATGGATTCTGACAGACAAATTACAACCTCAGCTTCTCTCGAGCTTCTTTTGGATACAGCAATCGAGAATATTAAGTACTTATTTAATACTCTTAATTGTTGTCTCCCAAAAATAACCAGGGAAGTCAAACCACTTAGCCAGTATGTAACACACCTCCAAAGTTGCAAATGACATGAATTTCAAGTTAAAATATCCCTCCTCTCCTTCTAGAACGGGCTGACTCAAGAAATCACAACTCCCAGTGAGTAAAGAACATAGAATACGCTACAGAGGTTTTCAACAGCCACTAACTCAAGGGAATTCGTGAATAATAGAGCATTTAAATCCAGAAGGAGAGAATTTCCCGTTTAGCCCAGCACTCCTAATGGAACTACCCGAAATGGCAAGAGGACAGGGAACCATTTTCAATTATTTTCACTAACTAGGTGAGCTCTAACAGTTAAAAGACTAATTAGGCCTTTGGTGTGTAACTAACTGAACCTCTCCTGGGCAGCAATTACAGCGGCTGCCTGAGACTTGAAACTAAGCTACTGGGATCCTTTGTGGAAAATGCATCAAACCCATAGCGTATGGAAAACAAACCTCACAACAGGAACCTGAAAAATTAAATGAAAACCAGTGGTGGTATGCGTAATTTCAATGCTTGGGAGCTTGCTGGAGAAAAAGGAAGCTTGCAAAGTCTGCAACATATGCATTGTCATGGTTGTAAGAAAAAAGATTTTGCTCTCCTATAGCACCTGAGTAAGACACACGCCCTCCAGGCACCCAGCGACTTCGCTGCTGTGGGCAGGAGTAGCAGCTGGACTCCCTAACGTATGCTTGCAGGTAAAGATCTAGCCCACCCAGATGGATAATAGTTGAGAAGATGGGGTGTAGCGAGAGTCTACAGCAAAAACCACTGAAAACAGCTGTCACATCCTGGAATAATCTCTTCCCCAGCAGTGCTCTCTGTGGGAAGATTTTCTTCCTTGTCTTTTCTGTGACACAGTATTTCTGGGTGCTTTCCTCCACCCCATTTACCATACTGCATAACACAGAACAGCCTTGAACATCATCCATGTTGTAATGCTTTCTTCTCATTTGAGAGAACCTGTAATTATACATGCTTCTATTCACATGAAGGATTTCATAAATTTCAAATAAAAATCACTATCAAAAGGAAGTAAGTGAGCCATAAGGATGAAAAGAACACGTGTGCCTCAGTTAAACTTCAAATACCCTAAGAACCTATCTGAACCATCTTTATGCCTTATCTTTTATCTGTCTGACATAGTATAACACAAAAAAGCAAAACAATTCAAATCTAAGCCTCTTAATTGCTAAAGCCTGACTTCGCCAATGAAAGAGCTTTTTCACAGTGTGTTCCATGTGACAGCAGCAAAACAGGAGCAGAATTGTCCTTAAAGCTAATGACTATAACAAACAACATTGCAGGAACAATACTTCATGTAGAATAAAAACCCCATAGTGACTCGTTTTATGCTAAATAAAAACAAATGTTATAAATAAAGCTAAAAAAAAAAAACAACCAAAACTGAGAGATGAAGTTCTCAACTATTTTTATGGCATTCACTCCTCTTTTTCAATGGTTTATTTGTTACTATTTTGTTTTGCCAGAAAATGAGCTTTCACAGTTTAGAAGTTTTGAAAGAAGAACATGCTTCTTATCTGCCAAGTCATTTTTACAAAGATATGGATAAAAGGAGCATCTAGAGAGAGTTCTTACTACCAGGGTAAGCAGCAGGGAGCTGTGCTGTAGGAAGTCGCTTGTGCTCGGCTTTAACTGATCTCTGATCAGAACGAAGGTCATTTTCTCTTGCAGAGACCCAGGCAGAGCAGACCAATTGCATCGACGTTCCCTAGCTCCTGCTTTGGAAGGTCTTAACTGCAGTACGGAGAAGTGATTGTAGTATACTATGGTCTATCTGTTTACTTAAGGAATAGCTAAATCTCTTCACAGTACGAGATAATTCTAAAGATTAAAATTCCCTGTAAAGGCTGAAGTTCAAATGAAATTTTACCTCAGACATTCATGCAACAATTAACCCTTCTACTTGCTTTGATTTCCAGTAGTTTCAGCATTTTGAGGTATTACAGATGTGGATAAACAGCAGCACTCTCTTACTAATGTAAAAATGTGGCATCTTTGCACCTTGGAACAATCCATGCACCTTGGAAGACTGCTTGGGGTTTTTTTTGCTTTTTAAAAAATATTAATATATCTACTAAAAAACTTCCCTGTCCTTCACACTAACTCAAAATTCTTCAGGTGCTTTAACCTCCATCTCATCTGTAAATATACATGATAAATCTGTGGCAGTCTAACCAATAACACCAGAAACAAGGAAGTACTTGCCTAAGGCTACATGGAAAGAAAAATATTGCAGAAGGCACAGCACAGTTCAGCATAACTCAGTTGTCAGACTGTTAGGAGTCAGCTATGTTTTGCATGACATTGTGCATTCATTTCCACATGGACATCATTCATACCTGTTATCTACACTCCAGCAACACAGAAAGGCTCTTTTATGCTTGGAGATCTTTTTCAAAAAGAGCTGAGCTTGTGATGAAAGCATCATCCTTTGGTCTCACTACTGATCTGGTTAGAAAAAAAGCAAAAAAGAGGCAACGGATAAAATTTCCTTGACTCTGAAGGAAAGAAGAATGCAAGATACAGCTGATAGCTGGTTGACCTCAAATTCTTCTTTAATAGCCCTTCATTTATAATTAGACTATAATTTGGCTTCTAGGATTGACAATTTATACTTTTTCTGTGGGTTGCTGACTAGCTAGCACAGTCTAGCTAGCTGACTGTACTTGGTAGACCGCCTCCCTCTTGCTTTGCCATATTGCAGGAAGAGAAACACATTTCAAGTTCTGCAGGACTGCAGTTTCACTGGCAGCGTAATCTGCATGTGATTTGACAAACACAAATCTGATGATTTTCCACCATTTATGAGAGCTTCAAGGATCTGGGATAAAAGTATTAGAAAGGCATTATCACTAATGGCAGTCTCACATATAACCTGCTGGTACTGCTAGAGAGTAATCTTCTAAAGCCACAAGTTAAAAAACTTTATAATAATCCAATGACAATGGAATTATGTGCCAGTAAAATGACTAATACAACACTCCTTAGAAATCATATCAGTGTCTTTATATTCCTTTTTACTTTAAAAGAAAAAAAACTAACTAGAATCTTACAAGGTTAAACATTAATATCTTTGCTAATCCAGGGACTCTATGGTGATTTACAGCTCACCAAGTATAGCTCATAAATATTCTTGTCTAATGCAGGCTGATAGCTCTTATTGTGTGCAAATGACTACATCAGCCCCCTTTCAGATGAGAAGGAAAGAGTTCTGCCACTAATAACCTTCCAATTATTTTATCACAAATGAAGAAATGCTTCCTTTCCATTATATGACAAGCATGCCCTTGTTAGTGTTCATGGGGGTCTCTTTTGGATTTCTGCAATACAGAGAGGTAAATAAACTCTGAAATAATGAGCTTTTGGGTAGCTCTAATGCTCCTGATCAGTGGCATAGAGAAAAAGAAAATCTCAATGCACGTAAACCTATATTTAAAAAGTTTGTTATTGACAAAGGGCAGAATGAGTAGCTCACTAAGATCTTGAAGCTGTCAGAGACTAGACACACATATATCAAAACATCACAAAATACATCCCCTCAATTACCTCTATGACAAGTCACAAAAGTGGAGAAAAGAAAACAACAGACTACTTACAAGAAAAGTCTATAACCAGTTTGCTGAAGAACCTTAAGTTTTTAATTTTACTAAAAATGGAAACCTTTGGCTACTCCATTCCAGATTATGCTGTTTACTCACAGAGGTATTGTTATAGTTTACTTTTCTTCATGACATGATGAGTAATGAAAGGACACGTACTAAGAAAGATGAATGATGTTAACAAGCACTTATTTGTAAGCATAGCATATTCATGCATGTACCCATTAACTCTTTACAGTTATTACATCCCATACAACCCATAAAAAAAATAGTTAGGGTCTTTTTTTCCTTTAAGGACTAGAAAACCCTTTGTACTAGTTACACAATGACAGAAGAATATGCTAACTCATAAGGGCTAATATTTTGAGGGTTATTCAGGGACTCTCCAGTTCTCCATATTTTGGTAGTGTACAAAACTGAATTTATGCTAGAAAATGAAGTCCCCATACCAGGTATTCTAGGTGATTTTACAGAACAGCACTTCCACAAGAACATTTTATTGTAACCATAAATAAGTATTTGTACAATACCAGAGATAATTGATGTTAGCAGTGAGTAACTCTGTTAATAGCAGCTCCCTCCAATGTTCTAAATAAAATTTATTTATGGCCACACAGGAACCATATAAAACACAGTATGCACACCACCACAGACATCAAAAACTGATTAAATAAATGATGTTTCATTTGCATGTGAAGGTAATAAACACCCTTGCATTTGCTAAATTTATATGCTCCTTACGTCATGCTCTTCCTCCTCAGCAGCACATAAGTCTTCGTATTTGTAGGAGAATTCTGGTGTTTTCCAAGTTTCAGCACTGTATGTTTCCTCAGGATCTTTCTTCTCACATATTTTATTTACTAGTATTTCTCTATCTATTCTCCTTCCTATCTCTTTGAAATAACAGACTCCCCGTTACTAACTTTCAAATCCTTCCAAAACCCTAGCTGCAACACATTAATATTCATGTTTTTTATGTTAGGTTCAGTGAAGCTGTAACTTAGTCTTGCGCTTCATCAAAGCTACATTCACACACAGTTTACAGATAGTTAATAAAGTATTGAGAGATAGGAATTATATAGTTTTACTGATGACAGAACTATGTGCAACAGCATTTGATTTGCAAGTCTTTTCAGATATGGAGATACAAGGTACTGTACATAAACATCTTACTAGGCCCAAACTGTTAGCTTTCATGTTGAAGCATGCAATTAAAATTTCTAATATATCTTTAAATATATTCACCACAGGAAATACGAATTTACATCCACTGTTTGCTAATCACGGATGCTTATTTTAAAGTCACACCTCCATCTCTGATATTTAACATACTGAAAACAAAATGTTCCTGCTCAGCCCATGTCACTGCTCCGAATCCCCGCGGCGCACCGGCACTGGGGCCACCCCGTCTCATTCATGCGCTCAGGTCTGATTCTTCCCCTGCCTAAAGCATGCTCTTCAGCCATCACCTCATGATTTTACCCCTGTGTTGAAAAGCAACTCTGCTTGTGAAAGATTTCACTTTATCACTTTACTAGCTGTCATTTTCCTTCTCCTGATATACCTTCCATTTAATTTACCCCATTTATAACTTGGCCTAGATGTACTTCATGCTTTTACAGTTATTCATTCAGGAAAAATCCACTGCCAGGACAGCTTCCTGCATTAACTGGAGCTAGAGCTAAAGATAAGCTAAAATATTTCTGAATCCAAATAATCTTAAAGCCCTTCAATAGAGCACCAAAGGCCTTCAGCTATCATGCAAAAAGTAATGCTATTCCCCGGTAAGTGGTGTTCTAAGGATGTGTTTGCACAGCGAACTTCACTGGCTTTAAAGGAAGGTGCAAACGTAAAGGGAGATTGCTGTCCTGGATAGGCTCCTTACGTAAACTCTCCCACTCTGGAATGGATGTGCTTCATCCAGAGACGAGTGAAGCGGTATTAATTAAGAGGAGGTACTGCTTCCCCTATGGACGAGCTCTAAGTGAGCATCCTCAGAAGGTAGCGCAGGCCTTAGGTTTCCT
This sequence comes from Dromaius novaehollandiae, assembly GCF_036370855.1. Taxonomy (NCBI): domain Eukaryota; kingdom Metazoa; phylum Chordata; class Aves; order Casuariiformes; family Dromaiidae; genus Dromaius; species Dromaius novaehollandiae. Next base: position 18,363,946 of record NC_088106.1, read on the forward strand.
GGCAGGTTGCTCACATTTTCTGCCTGGCTCATTTTTATGCAGGGCCCTCCGGATGGAATAGATGCCAGCACAGGGGAGGACCAGCCTGCATTAACACAGCTTCAGCAGCTTCCTGGTGCGTTCTCCCGGCAGCACAGGCAGCGCAAGAGGCGGTGAGCCTCGTCCCCCGCGCCGCAAGGCCAGGCGGCCGTGCACAAGGCTGTTTGAAGGGCTGGGGCATGGCTCGGAGCTCAGGAGAGCCCAGCTGGAAGGGGGCGGAGGAGCCGGTGGGCACTGACGGCAGGGGGCAGAAACCGCTTGGGTGCCTTGGGAAGCACCAGCCAGAGATTGATGTTCTGGCACGGGACCTGCCATTTCTGGGTCCCCCTGCTACAAAACCCACTGAAATCAATGAATTTCTCATCAGGCCCTTTAAGAGCACAGTAATCCTTATTTAGCCTCGTTAGTATGCACTTAGAGTGCCTATTTGCCTGTAATATTCTCTTTTCTGAGGTTCCTCCCACAGACCCACAAAAAAACCAGGTGTTTAAAGCCAGCACCTTAGGTACCTGCTTAAATGCAGGCATCTGCTCTAGCACTATAGGGGATGTCCTTATCTCACTTGAGCTCTGCTCTGGGACTTTCCAAACAGAAGAAGCAAGTGGGCAAAACTGCTGAACCGATCACGGAAATGCCTGGCTAGTGACGCCAGACTCCTTGGATTTGTCACCTTGACCCTAAAGTGAGAAGAGGAGCAGGACTGTGTGCCTTAGACGCGTCGCCCAGTGTTGCTGGAAATGAAACAGGCTTGAAAAGATACCATCAATAATAAATAAAGTCAGTTCTGTCGGAGGCAAACGCACCTGCAGCAGCGAGGCAGCCGCAACCCGCCAGCGGCGGGACATCTCCCACCACGCAGCAGCGTCAGCAGGAGCAGCGAGCGGAGATGCGGGCAGAGGCCACGGCCCTGCCGGCTCCCGGAGAGTTGCTGCCGGCGAGCATGCCTGCATAGGCTGGTCTACAGATATGGCCCGGGAACAGGCTTTTAGTTTTATGCTCACAGCTTCTTTTGCAAAAGCATTGCAGGTGAAAAAATGTGTACGAAGAAAAGGAGGATGGTTTGGGTCTTGACTTTTGGCCACTACTTACATTTTAAAATGAGAATGATATTTCAGTCCCGCTTGGATTTTGCACTATTTGCTTTTCATGGGTCCATACATCTAGGCTGCTTGAAAGGGATCTCTTTTTTATAGCTTCAAACATGAAGCAGCTTTTTGCAAAAATGTGTTCAGACTGTCACGATGTCTGATGTCTGGTTATTTCAAAGGCTTAAGTCAATTACATTTTTTACTCCAAGTTTCTCAATATTTTCTTCTCTTTCACTTTCAGCCTGCTCTTTCAATATACTCCATATACTTTAGTCAATAAAAAAAATGCTTAACAGTCTAAAGCATTTGATGTGTGTTTTCTAGACACAATGAAACTAACAGGCTCTGAGAAATTCAATCAAAGGGCCTGAGGGTTTAACATTAAAAAAAAAAATGTTTATAAGTTTATTTTCCTATTTATTTTTGAACAAATGTATTTAGTTCATGCAATCTAGGATTCTTTTACTGATAGAAAGCCAGAGAGACTTGAAAAACAGCAGCGCCATGGAGAAGTTTGTCAGAGTCAAAATTATGGCTAGGACCTAAGAACGGTCTAAAGAGAACTAGCTCTGGATAAAGAAACCTACTGACCAGACGGGGACGACTCATCCTCATCGTTTCCATCTCTTAAATCCCACTAAAAAAAAAAAGCTAAAATAAAACTGAATATTTTCCCAAGATCGCATTCTCATAGAAGCACTAAAAAACTGCTAGCGAAAGGGTTACAGCTGGGACTAGAAAGGGAAATTGGCTCCAGATACAACTTGATAAAGATGCGTTCACAGTTTGAAAGATTTTTCAGATTCACTGTGTGCACAAATGCCAAACTGGCATTAGGAACCAGCAAATCCATGTTCATCAACATAATCAAAAGACCGCACAGCAATCTCCTCAAAAAACACATGCAAAGGAAAGAAACACTTCTTTCAGTGCAAAAATCCTCATGAGTTTTAAACAGAAATATGCAAATATTTTAATTCCAGATTTAAGCATATGGCTCTGACATAACATCGAGAAAAATGTACTCTCTTTTCTACAAGTCCCACAGACTGCTCTGATTTGGTAAAACCACTACACCAGAATGGTTTCCTGTGCCGGAAGCACAGAATGGAAATTAAGTAATTCAACAGTAAAGTAATATTGCCTGAAAGTTTACATCAACATAGACGCTTGTCTGCTCACATTAACTTGTGACAATTCTGCCTAAAGTTAACAGTATAAATTGTAGATTTGATTGCATCCACAAGTGACTTGTCTCTTCTTATCTATCCAAGAAAGAGCAGAGCAGAGACCATAAAATTGTACTTCATTAGTGGTACTAGAGTGACTCTGATCTAAACAGCATTTTTTCTTCTCATTAATCACAGCATAGATTAAATTCCCGCTAACAAGACACCATGCACCCTCAAATATTTACAGTCTGAGGCTTTGGTAAAAATAAGTTTTCACAGCACTCAAACATTTAACTCTTAACTCACAACTTCCAAGGAACTAGAAAAGAGAGAAATAAGGAAAGCCGTTTGATCTAAAACACAAGGCTAATGCATCATGCAATCTCAGAGTCATGCAATTTGCAAATGCATACATACAAATCTTATCCCTTATTTCAGTTCATATATCGGAAGTTTGTTTCAAATATATTCTCAGTATCGGCTGAGCTACTCTTTCACACAGCGTCAGGGGAACATTTTCTGCATGGTAGTAGGGAAAGCACATTCTAGCTCGAAATACAAGCACCTCCTTAGCCCTAGCAAAGGACAGAGACACTGCCACAGAGGCTCGTTTTCTCGGTTCTCAGCTGCTTGTAATCAATAGCAGATAATTCACTTTGTGGCGTTTCCAAGGGCCCTTCGGCACCAGAGCTGGGAGGCTGTGAGCCCTCAGGGGACAAGGCTGTGCAAGGGGCAAAGCTGCTTGGCCCTGGCCCTTCTCCTGAGGGCTCAGCGGGAGAGAGCTGCTCCACCAAGCCTTTAGTGCCTAAGCTATAACCCCTTTCTGACTTCCTCTGCAAATGCTGAACTGAGTGAAAGACTCCAGCACTCCCCTTGCTCAGAACCTGCTTCCCTTCAACTTTTTAATAGGCCTTACTTGCAACAGACAAACTCTCTCCAAGCCTCTATTCGTATCTGTCCTTACTCTCCAAGCACAGATGTGGGCTCTTTTCACAGTGACTGTCCTTCTTTTTTGCTACATTTACACTAGGGTCCTTTGAGCAGTTTATTTTGTTCCTCACTATCCTGGAAAAAAAATAACAAAAATGAACTAAAACCAGATTTTGCTTTAAAGAGGCCCAACAAGAAGCTGATGCAAGTGTAAGCGGCCAAGGTACACTGGACACGAAACCCAGCGTTCAGGAGACAAGTAGAACTAGAGTAGATCTCTTTACAAGACACGATGGCAAAATAGTCCAGCCTACATTTAAACAACTGTATATGGGCAATAGCTGCAGAATTTCTCAGAGAAATAAAAAAAATCATTATGCTTAACTTTAACGGGAGAAAAAGAAAAAAAACTTAAGAGTTTTGTCCAAGCTCCACGTCTTGTCTCTGACTTGGTATCAATCAGAAAAGCATCATTTCTAAACAGGTAGATACAGGTTTTGACTACTGACAGATACAGCAATGGCAAAGGTGCAAAAGAACAGGAAGATTAGTGCAATCCCCCACTAAGCAATTCATCAAGATTTGGAAAACCACAAATTGTACTTTTAAAACTGTTAAACCTTAACAGGAAACATATATACTCTCAAGCTCTATACATTCATTACAGTTTCTTAAAACTTGCTAAAGACTACAAAACATTGCCTTCTTGCGTCTTAAAAAGACTTTTGAGGAACACTGAGAACATCTGAAGAACACATTCTGGCTGAGTGCTTCAATGAGAAAGAAAAGCTAACTGGGTAGCTTTAAAAGGAAGTTTTTACAAATGAAAAATACTGCTTTCATTGAAATAGAAATTTTGATTTTTCAATTTGATATAGCAGTTTTGTAAGAAAAATTGAAAATTTTAACTTTAAAGTCTTATTACTTTACCTTGCAGATTATTTTATTGTAATCTCATTTTAGTTTTTATTATATTTAATGTTCCCCTCTTTCAGTCATATAACTAATAAAAAAATTAAAAGCCTCACAGAACAAATTACAGGAAAAAAAGGGAATTCTGAAACAAATTCTGAAGTAGATATTTTGAGGCCTTCATGTCTTAAAGAACTTTGAAAATATTTATTTTCATTCTAAATAAAAGGTATGATTTTCAAGATAGCCTAGAAGCATTCTGTATCTCTTCCAGGCACACAGGAATGTTTTATAATGACATTTCCAGATCAGCCCTATTCAAGACGTCTGTTCCAGGTATAGTCAGATTAATTCTCATGATTTTAAAGTAATAGGTAAGGTTCACCAGCACTGAGGTGATTTTATATGGTATATGGTTATCATTTTATTTAAATAATATTAATACTTAATTAAATCACAACCAGGGCAGAGAGTATACTCAGAGCTGATTTGTATTACAATAGTATTTAGTTTGGGTGTATCCTGAAGTTTCTCTTAACAGTGTGCATGCATGTGTGTGTGCACGTATACACACACACAGATGAATTTCTATACAGCCTCCTTTTTAAAGTGTGAATACTGACTTTGAATTTAACCAAAAACAGTTGTTAGAAGCTTTAGATCAGGTCAAAACAGAGAGGGCGACATACCCTCTCTGGTTGGTTTTGCACCAGCATTTTGTTGGTTTGCTGGAAAAGACCTAATTAGCTTTCAGATGCTCTGCTTCAAGTAGTAAGAAATTTTGAGAAAGATGTTTCCAACTGTGATTTTCATATTTTTCCTGTATCATCTAGGATTTCTTTTCGAAATTTGGAAGACAGAGTGCATTATTAGTCTCTCTGAATATAATTATGCAGTTTGGAAGCAGTTACCATTCATTAAATACCTGCATTCAGCTCTCAGCCCCAATTAGGTTATTGCTAGAACTTCACAAAGAAACATAGAATTAAACTCGATACTACACAAAATTCCAGAAACTCAGAATTTTCAAAGAAAGTGTGACTGAATTAAAGTTAAAGCATTTTCCTCCCTCCAATGTACAAGTTTTAGATGTACTTTAAAGCTAATGCTTTCTGACTCACTATTTATGAAATCAGCTTTATCAGATTGTTGATTTGTCTGTTTACCTATAAACATAATTTTCTATCTGCTTGTTTATTCTTTATTTATTTAAATAGTAAACTTTAAAATTATTTAGAGATACAGCTACAATATAAGTATTGCACATTCCCCCTCCCTTTATATTCACTTTAGGCAATTTCCATTCTGAACAAAGATAAATACAAACACCAATTTCTGCTTCATAAATGCCGTTCATGTAGAACTAAACTAAATCACACACTAATTAGCAATATGTTAATGAACTAAACCAGAAGTTAAATGGAGATTTAAAAAGTGTATCTAATAGTTATAGTGAGTGCATTATTTTAAACAAAAGCTTCCTACAGCTAAATACATTGCATAAATAAAATTTCAGTTTGTGATTGCAAAAATGGATTTTTATTTGCAACAGTTTTCACATTTACCAAAAGGCAGAGGCTAGAAATACACAGCACCTCCCGCTATGGATAACACTGCAATTTTATCGTGTAAACTGGAGCATGGCTATCGTACAAGTTTCTTTGGCAAGTGACCACCACACCTGGCACTCTTTAATAAGACAAAAGAAGGGCCAAATCCTAGCAGAATATTTGTCTGAGACTGAAGTTAATGAAATATTGGCTTCAACTGGGCCACAGCTGGATCCAGTTTATGTTCATCTGAGTTCAACGCAACAAGCAATGATTTATAAAGGTATGAGATAAAAATATGCTTGATGTAACAAGACATGGATGGTTTATACCTCTTATACAGCCTGTTAGCATGAATCTCCTTTTTTCATATGCCCATTTTACTTCTCTCCTACTTCTCCTACAGGGAGAAATATTAATCTCAGGAAAGTTAGGTCAGAAACATCCAGTAATGTTTTATGGCTATGTTTTTATCCTCCTCAAATTCTTTCAATAGGATTTAATATTAAAACTCAAGCAATATCAATCACTAAGATAACAAATCTTTTAGCCTCAGAAAATGACAAAACCAATTGTTCTTTCGATCTAGCCACTACCATCGTCTATCATGCCTTCATTCTCCATGAATTTCCAAAACAAGCAGCCGTGGTCGGCCCAGCACATGAGGCAGCTCTGGGTGACACCTCACTGCGTAGGCTCCCTGCGCTTGGAATTCACAGAAGACATGAAATTTGGTGTTGCTGAACTGGCAGCCTCACACACCGCAACCAACACGCCGACTCTTTCCATGACGTACAAACACATCAGTAACATATGACACTTCTACTGGCCCCCAAACACACACTTACATTTCACTATCGCTACCTGATACACCTGAGCGCATCAGGGTATATCAGATTCCCTCATTCCCAAAGTGTCCGTTGTTCAAAACTGTCCAATGAACATTTTTCCTTGCTAAAGACAAAAGGATAATATCAGCCATTTCAGAGCTGCCATTAATATAATTTATCTTGTTTATTAATTGACCTACTTCTATTTAGACCTGTGCTCTCCTTTATTCTCTCTTCTTAAATGCCTTTCTTAATCAAAACAACTCATTTGGCTGGCTTGGACCAATTCTGTTTTTTATATTGTTCATATGCATCATAAAAAACAATGTATAATTGTGTTATAACCTCCAGCTTTGTGCCTTTACATAACTAGCATAGATATGTTTCAGTTGTCTTATATCTTTTAACCTGTAACCAGTCTCCAAAAGACACTACAAATTCAAAAAAAAAAGATTTTATAACACCATGAAGTTGCAGTTCATGTGCTATAAGGTCATTCCCGGAATGTCGTCACATTGCATGAGGTTAATAGGTACTGAAAGGCGCCTACTGTCTGTACCCACATACTTAATAAATATTTTAATCTCCTGTGACTAGTAATATTTAACACCTACCAAAATCGGGTATAAAAATGAAAAGAAAAGTGAAATCCACTTCAGATTATTCTATAATTATGCAGCAAGTAGGATTTGTTTTTTTTCTAGACCACGTACACCATTTGCTGCCCTAATCCTGAGTCCATCACCTCTGCATATATTCCAGCCAACAGCTACACATACACGCATACATAGGGATAGATTCCTCCAAAAGTAAACTGCAAGTCTTGTGATTTATTTACCGCTTCAGGAGTGGGAAAAAGCCAAGGTAACTCACAACAACATAGGTAGGTAGGTACAGCGAAATTGCTATTTCTATAGCTAGCTGCACAGAATTTATAATTTCCCACCAACCTCAATCAACTTTGATTTAAGTAATGGTCTCATGAAAATTCTGACTGGCTCATATGTGATCAGGACTCTGAGTTAATTGAATATGGACTCAGACTATTAGCTTTGCTGTGGATTATACAGTTAACTCTACTCCTTGCAGGGTGAGAAACTCTTTTCTTCCCCCACCTGCAAAGTCTTTGCAACCCTGCCATGTGTCCAAAACCTACAGGCATTCAGGGCACTTGCAAAGAGCAGGAGGAGGAAAAAAAGAGAACAAATGGTACCTAATTTGGACTCTTACCTTCCAGTTTGAGACTTACTTCCTAACTGGTAGAATTCATCCTCTACAGTCTTTATAATTAATACCCGAGAAATATACCTGAGGGTAGAACTCAGAGGAAAAAAAAATAACCAAGCATATTTTGCACCAGGCTACTCAAACTCATGGTTCTTCATATTAGTGAACTACACAATACCAATTTAGAAGGAAAGCTTGATCCTGCATTCAACAGTCATGTGAGCAAACCCAATTCATCCAGTTTGCAGAGATCCTCTTTCATCAAATAAGAATACAGGTTAGTTAGGTTTTACTACAACTAGTAACATTTAGTATAATTCTGTTTTGTGCCCATGTTGAACACAAAAAAGAAAGTGAAAAAGTGGATGGGAACAGAAATTTATTTCCCTGAGCTTTCTGAAAACAAACATAGTTTAGACCTCTGATCTCCGTTACAGTGCAGATGCTGTCACGTTTGGTCCTTTAAAGAGCAGCATTGTGCTAACAATGTAATGTAGTATGAGGCGTAATACATTATTTTCCTGTGAGCAAGGTCAGACATATCTTATAAATTATAGGCTTGCATCTGCTTTTCTAATGAGATTGCTAAGTAGGTTAGCATGCCTAAATATATGCACATATATTTTACTACATTTACAAAGATGGGATCAGTTACCCTTACGTTTGAAGGACATTTCTTTAAATCAATCACATGGAGTCAATTAAGCTTTCAATTAATTCCCTGAAGTAGCAAGACATTCTGGTTTATTCAGTTTGTTCTGCAGAAGATGATGGCTAGGTCTCATTACTGCCCCTTGTGTGCTACTACAGAGATAGGAAAAGTAGAGGTTTGCCCTCCACCCCATTTGTTTTGCACAGTACAGAGTTCTCCAGCCATTTGTGTGAGCAGAATTTGAAAGATTTATTACCTGCTTCAGCTGAGCAAAACACCCACAAAAAGTGTGTTTGTACACACACCACCCAACAGCAGTAATGCACAATTTCCCGCTATAAATTACAAGTTTGTCATGATGCTAGAGATAATTGGTGTCCTTTTGGAGTGATTTTGCAGCTTGGTTTGGACTCCAAGCTGTATGGCTTTGTAACCAGTAAAGAACTTTGGACATACATGAGGAAGGACAGAATGTATTTGGGCACTAACAGGAAAGGGAGAAAAAAGTATATGCACAAGAGTTTGACTCACTGTTGACAGAAGTCATTGGGTCTCAAAACGTATCATGGGTATTCATGTGCAGGCTGTCCTCATCAACTGGAACTAAACGACAATTTGTCCAATCATCTCGAAGGCCTCTTTTTCAAATACCACAGGCTGGACAGGTAGGAAAGAGAAAGTCTCTCAGAATTGTGCTATGCCTTGTTCTTGCAACATTAGAGGAGATGAAAACTTGTAAGGGGCTTACTTCAAAAAACATCTTAATGAGAGACAGTTATTAGGCCAATCTCTGTGAAGGGATACTGTACTATATTTTAATTCCTCTTCCTGAAGGAACATGGAAAGAGGAACAAAGCATCAGTGCATACCTCTAACACTTAATAACCCAGAAGGAGAAGGAGGAGGGACAGAATGATGAATGCTACTACTTTACATAAAAGAGTCCAGGTTACTAGACTACTTGTCATTGTGCATCTCCATAGTTCTCTAGAAGTTAAAATTTGAAGCTATCTAAGCATTTCTTGGCTTTCAATGTGTATTTACAACATGTGGTGCATGAAATAAATGTGAAATTAAGTAAGTTAATGTAGACGCCTTAGACAGGTCTACATTCTACTGTCATACAAATACACAGTTTTCATTGACTTCAGCAGGAGTCGTGAGAGTAATGACTAAATAAAGACCTTGCAATCTAGCTTAATGTGCCTGTGTATGTTACGATTTATAAATATGCTATATAAAATATCCTCAGAGAGACTACATACATCCAGAAAAAATATAGACAGATTATAGCTTCTCTTTATGTATTTTTTTTTTTTAACTGCAATATTGTTGGCATACTGGTTGAGCCTTTCAGAATCTCGAGTGAAATATATTTTTTGTATTACTCCCATATTCTGTAAACCTGCCTCTTTGAAATACTGGCTGCTGCAAATGGAGATATTTTAGGAGTACTTACATACACCTGAGTACAATTTAAAATAAAAGCATCCTATCAGCAGTGCTATCCAGGCAACAGCCTGATTCCAGCAGTATCCTACGCGTTTTGCTGAGACTGTTCTACACAAAACACTTCAAACCTGATTTATATAATCCAAAACGTTCCCACCACAATTAGAGTGGTGGTAATCCACCTTCAGGTTGACCTGTGTCGTTCCACTGTTTCCCCAGAGCCCAGTAGGCACCTGCACCTGGTAGATGCCTTGAGGCCATAAGGTCTCGGGGAGCAGGCGCCGGCTCTCTGCACAGGGCCTGGCATCATGGGCCGTCTGTGCTCCTACATGTTAATGCAAGTGGGGAATTGCAATAGATAATCCGGCTGCGAGATAGCTGCACCCTAGGACACTTAGAGGTTTGTAAACTCAAGGCACTGCTCTAAGGCTAGTGGTTTATGCTAAATCCAACGTGAAAGAGTCAAGTGGATTAGACGTGCAGACTGTTACAAGCTTCACGTTGCCAGAACATACTGAAGCTAAGAATCATGAAGTGATAAATTCCTCAGGATGTTGCTCTAACCAAGTGAGTTTACATAAGTGTGTCCTACCTGTGAATATCACCCAAACATGGAACTATTTAATCAAAAGGAATTTAAGCATTTGGAAGGAAATAGAGATTTTTATTATCTGCAGGTAATTGCTCAGCTGAAGTGTTCTCATTTGCTGTCTGGGGGAACTAAAGGTATGATTCACAAACAATATTCTGCTCTTGCTTCCACCACCACACATGCAAGGTAACTGCTGAAATCTCAGAGCAATTCTAATTTTAGTCCCACTTAACTGCAACATCTTCTGTCATTCTAAAACATGAGATATCTGAGCAGGATCAATTAAAAACTAAAGAATATATTTAAATTAATAACAGACTTAATTTCCATGCCACAAAAGTTATTTCCCCTCATGTCAAAAATGATGGAGCTTCAGTGAAGTCCAACAGTAACATGAGGAAAATTAGGCTGTCCATACATGATAAATGAAAGAGTTAAGGAAAGATGTGATTTTTATTTAGAGTTGTGCCACCAGCAACACAGGGTGGAGAATCAGCTGAATGTATTCTATTATGACAAAAAATGTAAGTCTGGTTTAAAAAAATCAAAGGCATTAGTATAAGCCTTAAATAGGGATTATAAATGACTGATGGACATAAAGAGGTTTGATGGGGTTTTTTCTGTGGCCTTTTTAATTGTACATTCACCCTTGCTGCCTAGCTCTTACTTCAGAGTGAGAAAGGCCACTGTGTTTCTGTTGCTTAGGACTCATAAAAGGACAATTTATCATCTCTTGCCAAGCACCTATAATTACAGTGGCTAACATGAAGAACAAAGAAACCACCTCAACTCTTCCATATTCTTGAGTAGAAAAACACTGAATAGAAATAGTCTGCAAAGCCACCGGTCACTGAGGTATATTGACTCTACAAGCACAAATTCAACAGGGATACCACCAGCTGAATGAAACCAGATTCACATGCACATGAAGCTATCTTGGATATGCAAGGTTCTGGCTGTTGCCAGAAAAAAAAGGGGGGAAGGAAAAAAACTCAGGACAGTACCAACTCCAACATATACCTGATATGCCTGAGAAATACATCTCAGCCTCATCTGCAGGCAACACTGAGAGCGTACAGGAGTAAGTGGGAATCTCACCTTCAGACCCCAGCATTGGAACAACTCTTTTCAGACTACTTGAGATGCTTTATGTCACCCAGTTAGATACATTTCAGCAGCCTGCACTGCATCTGATTATAAGCCATGAGTTACCTGCTCCAGTTTCACCAAACTCCATTAGTTTTGAGAGTTGCACAAGTGCCACCAAATGATACACCTAGCACAGGACGATTAACAGTGACATTTAACTAGTTCTGACAAACCATGTTGTCCTGCTTCCCCACAGTCTGGAACCTGACTTTGAACTTACTTAAAAGAGAACCTATGTCCAGTGATTGTCAAGGAGCAAATTGGAAAGCAATACATTTTTTTTCCCTTTTCTTACATAAAAAGATGTTTGCAGAAGATTTTCAGGGATTATATTGATTCAAACAATCTTCCAAAATATCAAATGACTTCCCAAACATTATGTAAGCTCTATACTTCTCTGAAATTTGTTTATTCTTGGTCAGAAAGAGCAGTGTTCAGATGGCTGCAGTCCCCCATTTCATGCCAGGAATAGTATATTCAGTTCTGGCAGGTACATTCACAAAATATCGTATTATTCCCACTGAAGTGGGATAGCAAAAATATCCCTTACAGCTAAGTAATACAACATACCATATATTCGTTTCTGTAATCCTAGCCTATACTTTATCTTATGAACCTTGAAACTGTAATGTGCTCCATCCATGTTTTATTTCTGTATGAATTAAGCTATATGTTTCTTATTATTTTTGACAGTGTGATTTTATTAAAAGTGTTTCATTGTTTGCACACATACCTGATTTAAGTTTGACTTTAACTCTCAGACAGTCATATATTCACTGGCTTCCTTTCACAGTCCATTATGTTAAACCAAAGCTACAGGAACAGGTTTATTTCAGTCTCAGAGTAGTTCAAAGACATTAAATATTAAATAAGTTTCTCATTTGAGCTGCTGAGTGACTCTTCAATAGTCTTTTTTTTTTTTTTTTTTTTTTTTTCCCCTCTAAAAATCACCTTCCAACAGATGTAATAGCAAAAATTCATTGGCATATGCAAACACTGGTTTATTTCACACTCAGCTGCTATCCTCTTTTGGCAGCAGCAAAGTGACAAAATAAAAGTAAGAAACAAACTTGAACCTGAACTCTGGTATCATAAATGCAGATGTTAGAACCAGTGAACTATGTAGATCAGGTCAAGTGTAGTCTGTTTTTCCTGCCCCTAGAGAGAAGGCATGGCATATCTTCAGCTGTAAGGGCAGAGGCTTTCACATGTAGCAGTGTGACCTACATTTCAGTTGCACATACCCTTTACATTTTCAGTAAACTAGTAACCTGTAATTATCATTGCAAATGCAAAATGTAATGCGAAAGGGTGGTGCTGTTCAGCCTACCCTGTCAAAGGTAATCTCTGTTCCCCATTTTTTACACCATTAAGGAGCATGCATAAAATATGTTATTTTATCTGTTAGCAGCCTCAGATTTCCGTCACCTTGCTATGTCTAGCATCACACTGACAAACAGATCCACTCTGAAAGAGCAAGCATAAACAAACACCTCCAAAAAGCCTGTATGAACACAAAGGGCTCATTCTCTAAACTCTGGCGGTAGAAGTCTTTCTGCACACAAGTCTCAGTGAAGAAGGAGGGAAATGTGCAGGTGTGAAACAGAAGAATTGCACAAGAGCGTGCGCGGAGGATAAAGGCTGAGTTCTTCAGACCCCCAGGAGCACTCCACGCCATACTGGCTGCACAGAAGCATCAGGCCCTGGACAGATGATTCCCGCTGTGCTGAGGCACTGCCCAGTGGCATAGAGCTAGCAGAAGTGCTGTACCTGCTTCTTGGGCCACCTACCCAACTTTCCTTGGCTTCTGGCAGAGCCAGCAGAAGCAGCAAATCAGAGGCACTGCAACATCCACCAAGAAACTGCCTGTTCTCATCTCCTCGCTTGCTCTGTTTGGGCAGAATTCTGCCTATGCTGCTGTTAATGAAAAATGCTCACCTGACTGCCTATGGAGGTGTAAAGAGCTAATGCGTGTTCAGAATCAGGTTTGACATCTCCCTCTCACACATCTCCTTCCCTCTCTTTCATCCTTCCTAACTGCTGTGAGTGTTCATGGTGTCTCAGGCATTTTTTTCTCCAGGGCCTTTGGTGTATAGGAAACATGGGGACACTTCTTTAACACTGGCTACATCTCAGAAAGTAAAAATATCAAGGTGAAATGCTCTATGCTTCCCCAGCCGTTTTGGGTTCTCCCAGTACAAGTGACACCAGCTGGCCGCAGTCCTGGCAACACCGGGCTGCCACAGTGTTGGCAGACGAGGACTTGTCACAGCCTCTCCTCCCCAGGCACCCGGGTGGCAGCACCGCACTCGTGGCGAGCTTCGTGCGCTAGCTCAGAGCCACTGAGTAATGGCCGGGTAGTAGCAACTGCAGAAAGTGGTTCTACTGGGAGAAGAACTTGTTCATGTCACAGATTGAAGAATACATTGCCACCAGTCTGGAAAGACTGTCTCAAGTATGTGCAGACTCTTGGTATTTTAAGCACTTCTACAAAAGATGAATAACATACTTCCTTAGCACAAAGATATTTCAGAAAATTGTACATTAAAGCTGAACAAAAACTGATACTTCATCGCTGTAGTAACTTCTCAGACAGTTTAAGTTAAGTGACAGAATATATAAAGTTCCTGGGTATGTATTTATGAAGTAGTGTTTGACAGAGGTTTCTTTCTTTATATGCTTGGTTATCAGGATTTCACAAGAGTAAATAAGAGCAAAATTTAACAACGCTCATCCCATTGAAAAGGTGAAAGGCACTAAATTCATGCAGTACAGAAAATAACTGGAATTAACCCAAAGGACTACAGTAGCAATCAAGCTAAAGAATAAATTACTTTAAAATTGTAAAGAACAGTTATCTTGCCAGTAGCAAGAACAGGTGTAATGCCAAACTGGGCGAAGAAAGCATCTGTACTCTCCGTATCAGAACTCATTAAAGATATAAATATGTATATCCTCTTATAACACGAGCATCAATTCAAGGGTCATCAAAAGAAGCTAAAGAAAAGAGAGTTTGTTTGCAATCAAACTTTGACATATCTTTAGTCAAATGCTATATTCTTCATCATCATCAATACATTTTTTAGTTTCTAATTTAAAAAAAGAAAAGACCAATAAATAGCAAGTATCATCTTGGCAGGCAACTGTTTCCATGCCAGCGTGCCTAGCTCACAAGTGAAGGGATAGATGTCTACAATTTTCTGTCCTTCGAACTCAAAATACTTTCTCAAATTCAAATCAGACTTTCTATTCCTTCTGTATAATCATCCCTAATCCAAAAACTAAAGACTGGGCTGAAGTTTTTTATTTCTCACCCATTTAGACATTAAGATCCAGTCAGACAACCTTTATTTATGTTTTTGTCTGAAAAATGAAACACATGCCACAACTCAGAAATGTCTCGTAGCAGGATCTCCAAAGTATCTTCAAGATGCCTGAACAGATTACGTTGTAAGTGAGCCTGCGTTAAGCAAGACAACTTTGAAGGAAACTAGTTCAGTCATATTTGAAAGATTTCCTTTTCTCTCTCTCTATTTTTTATTTTTTTATTTTTATTTTATTTTTTTTTAATGCAGCTGCAGTGGAGTTTTCTGCGTGATGGTAAGAAGACAACCAGGCTGGGAAGCTGCCTGCCAGGCTCCACCACAGCACTCGCTCATCTGTTTTTCTGTTCAGTCAGCACAGTTTCAAGCCTCAGAAGTGCTAAAAAGCATGTTAGCTCAGCCTAATTTGGAAGAAGGCCAGAGCACTGTAAAGCTTCAGAGAGCAGAAATGCCGGTTTATGTAACACCTGAAGAGCCTAAGTGCTTGTAAAGAAATGCAGAGCCACGGTCCTGCTCTGTGAGCATACTGTAGTCAAAAACATACAGCAGGATAAACCGGAAATTTCTAAGGATATCAGATAATCCCTATTTCAAACTATCAACGATATTGTTATCTGTTCTGTAAAGAGGGGCACAGGACGCACTTAAGGAAATGGAGATGACTGTTAAAACACACAAAATAAGCCCTTAAAATTAAAAAACAAAACAAATGAGCAAGTAAATACAAGTGACTAACAACTGCTGTGGAGTTGCTCACAGCACAGCTTCTCCATCCTTTTAGTGCCTTTTCTAGTCAGCTGCCAGCTCTCTCCTTTTGCAGTAGCTGCTCACCATGAAAAGAAGGGATTGCTTTATTTTAGCTAAAGAAGTACTGAAAAGGTGAGAAGTATAATGCCTGCAGAGAACAACAGAGCAATATGTTTCTTTCCCTGAGCTTCGGGCCCGGGGCTGTGGACTTCTGGACCCCCAAGAACAAGACTGAATATCAGCATTTTGGACGAGAGATGTGGCAGGAGTGGCTAAGCTGCTCCTGGCCAGGAGATGCAGATCTAGCCCAGCGTCCCTCAACTGGAGGCCTGAAAGCCCCTCACAGCCGCTGCCCTTGCAGACGACAGGGCAACAGGCGGCTCTGCCAGCGTCACCCCAGCCTCCTCTCCCAGCGCCCGCCTGCAGTCTCCCTCCTTTCCCACAGCACACCACACGCGACTCCAGCACCAGCTCCTCCTGTCCATAGGGTCTCTTTCCTCCCCCGGCCGGGGAATACCTGCCGAACAACACTGGCAGCTATGCGGTACCTAGGCAGTTACCAAAACAACATCTTCCCCTGCCCTGGGCATCCAGCAGCCCCGCCAGAAGGGTGGCAGCAGCTCTGGTGTGGGAAAGCCCACACAGATCAGCCCTGCACTGCCTGCACAGAGGGCCCAGTGCCGTGGACTTTGACCCCTCCTTGAATTTCAGACATTGGTAAATAATTCATTGTAAAATTCTTGAATATAAGCTTTTGAAAACAGGAATTTGCATTACATTTTATCTGCAAACCATCTAAAAAACTGTAAAAAGTGCTTACACAATAATGCATGTTTTTCAGCACTACTTTCTAACTTTCATGTCTTCTGATGGGGTAGAAGAGCTCAGAGAATTAACTTTCCAGGCTTCCTGCAACTTAAACGCACCTGGTTCACGAAGCAACATTATTTCTATAACTCTACTTTTGACTTTCTGAGAAAAACAGAAGTTTTGTTAGACTTATGAAATATTGTATTTCAGTCTTGTAAGTGAAAATATAATGTCATCTATTTATCACTGTATTGATCTGATTTGTGTTCATAACACACAGGCAAACACTACACTGCATTAAATTTTTGCTCCTGGTAATATAATCCAGACATCTTAGGAAAAAAGTTTTTTCCTTTAGAAGGCCTTGTTCTGCCATTATTTAACATTTTAAATAAGCAAATGTTCACACTATTATTATTTATGAAATTTGCTAAATGACAGCATTAGGCTGGACTTCTCTCATCACCTCCTAAGGTAAATTAGAACCAAACTTCTTCATACATGTGAGTATGATTACTGAAAGAGAGCAAAATGTATGATGAATTATTTTATTTTGACAAGCTCTAATATAAGCAATCACCCCAGAGAGTCAGGAAAATTCCCAAAACCCTTTCATAGCCTGAAAATCAGGCAAAAAAAAAAAAAAAAAATCAGTAAAGAAAATCAGACAGCCTGCTTTCTCTCATACCAGATCACTTCACTCATTTTTCAAATCTAGATGACCTCTACCAAATATTGCATTGCTCTCAGTTCTGAAGCAATTTGCTTCACCATCTAAATCACCAGATGTATGGAAGAGTAAAAGAAAAAGTTATATCAGAAACAAAAACTGATTAGCTATCCCATGCAAGTATGAAATTATAAGTTCAGACCTGTAAATTTTAAGTGTGGCATGTGATCCAGGAAACCAGTTAGACATAAAATTCAAACTTGGGAAAAAGTGTATTGTACTTTTGTAGAGCTACTCATATGCATAAAATAATGAATGTTTGGTGAAACTAGGTCAGAAAGCTCAGAAGCTTGCAGGGTCAAGTACAAGTGAAGAAAACAAGAAATGGGGAACTAAGGGAGGGGTGGGATTCTGCTTCTCTCTAATGTTCATAACATTTATTATTTCAGAATATCCAGTCTCTAGACTGCTCAATTAATTCTATAGACAGATTATATTTTTTTCTATTCAAATTTCTACACTTTTTCTTGAGCTACAAAGGAAGAATGAACATTGTCCAAGCATGCAGGGATGGTGTTAGGAAAGTGAAAGCTCAACAGAAGCTGAGACTTACAAGAGCAAGAGCAAAAAGAAAAGCTGCAATAGCTACAACAGTAGCAAAAACCTGACCTCAAAGCTTACCACACTTTGAGTTGGAGGCTGGACTGTGGTTCCTCCTGGCCTGAATTATCCTATGATCTTAATAGTACTTTTAATATTAAATATTGCATTAGCTATTCATATTAGTTTGAATTACACATGAAAAACACGTGGTGTATATTAATGAAATGAGAAAGGTGTGCATGAATCAGAAATAAGTTTTGTGGGAATACTCAAAATTAGGAGAGCAAAATTGGCTTTTCATAAATATTCTCTAATATTTGTTTAAACTTCACCATAGCTACAAACTTTCCAGTCATTTGTATTCTATGAATACCCCACTGAATGAATTAATGCAATATTCATTAGCCATTTTTACATGTAATCACACAGTGATAATTACAAACACACAAAACCCTTGAGGTCTGCTGTGAGGTCTCATAAATTGGTGCAAATTTAAACTGCGTTCCAGAAGGTTTAAGGCTTCTACACGTGATCCAATAAGATACATCAAAAGGCATTTTGATATATAGGGTAAAATTCTGGCCTGTTGAATTCTGTGGTAAAAATCCTATTAACATCAATGCACCTGCATTTCATTCCAGCTCAGCTGCCAGCCAGATATAGACCATGAAAAACATCATTTTCATGGAAAGCAGCTAACTTTAAGCAACATATAGGGCAGAGGGGGAGGGAAGAAAAAAAAAAATCAAACTGTTAGCTCTCTGCACGCACCTCTTCTCTTAACCTGTCTTGCATATCTTTCCCTGGAAATAACTTGTACTTTCTCACCCACCACATCAGTTTCATAGAATGGAAACTATTTATTGGGTAAAACTAATTAATTTCTCTGTTTTCTTCCATTTTAATGTTTTTTAAGCCATGTAGAAAGTTAGATTTTATATTTATATTAAATGTCTTGATGATCATCTGCTGAAAAAAAATGTTTTTGCATGAAAAATTTCAAAATATGCTTGGTAACTTGCAAACCCTTTCAAAAAAAAAAAAAAATACACCAACTAGCTACAGAGTTAGAAAAGCCAGCACCTACAGGCAGAAACAGTAAAGAAAAGTAAGTATTAATATAGCATCAGAGCCAGTCAGCTGTTTGAAATGAAAATTCCTGTTATTATCTCCCAGCGTCTGCAAACCACACTAACACATGGATTACAGTGTCAGGCAATAGTTCCCTTTTGTTCTTTCTGAAGCATCCCACTGGATTTTTTTAAGCTTGCGAAAGAATTCCTCTGTTTCAAGGAGCTTAATTTAAAATTCCCTCTTAGCTCCCTCATAAAATTTATACACTTATTTCTACCAAAGAAAAAGACCACTCTTCACCAACTCTAAGGACAGGAGGTTTGATTCCTTAGGTGAAAACTTTTAGAAAACCCAAAGCCCATAATCATGTTCTCAAAAGCTCAGCTCCCAGCAGACATTAAGGTGACAAATTAGGTATTAATAAATTCAATATGTCAATTTTTTAGATGCCTAGTAAGAGGTGAGCTATTTATTTTATCTATATATAAAAAAAACATCACTGGTGTCTAATTTCCCAGGAATGCCCATGTGACACTTCAAATATGGGATGCTTGAATTAATCAGTGGTAGAGTAGTCTAAAGCTCACTCCATGCAAACAAGTTTTTATTACAAGTTCACATGCTGTTGGCTTTCTTTCGCAGAAAATCTGGGAGATAGCTACGGATTTCTGAAATAAACTCACGATAACCTGCTCAAAACACCAGCGGATGCAATCAGACTAGACCAGGTCAGCTCTGCACATAAATTCCAAAACCTTTCAGTTAGTACCATGAAGCACCAAGCTGTTACTTTGCTCAAGTCTTTGTTATTTTTGACCAGAAAGTAGGCAGTATCCTCCAAAGTCTTAATCTCTATCCCACCGAAGTCACCAGGTGTTTTTCTGCGGAAAGTGGTGCGCAGTATCAGGCAGAAAACAAACTCAGCAGTGTTCACGAGAAGGGGAACAGTGAATCCATCATCCTTGGCTGGCCTGAGCAACAGCAGTCTTTTTATTTGAACTGCAGGTTGTAGCTCAAAGACATAAAGGGAGTTTAAAAATAAAATGTATCAATAGCACATTCTCCTATTGCAAGTGCACAGCTTGCGTATATCTCCTAAGCACAGATTTTCAATATCTGGCACTCCTCTGACAGTGGCTTTGTTTTGTTTCCAGTACATTCTGAGGCTCTCAAATGGGAAATGAAAAACTTATGGCCTACTGTTAATAGATATATCAATTGCTTTCAGTCTGGATTCAGGTCCATTCTCTAAATGCTATTAAATACATTCCAGAACCTCATCGGATTCTGCTCCGCTTGCCAGTATTTACCTAACTGCCAAGAGCCTTCAAATGGTGCATCCTCTCTTTTGGCTCTAACTGATGAATTCCCTAACATTTCCAACTCCGATTGTCCATGGGTAAAAATACAGTTCCAAGCTTCCTGACAGCACCACTACCCCACGCAGTCTAGCTACGTCCATCATTTAGTGCTGGCATTCCCTTCAGGTTATAAAAATTCCAAAAAAAAGTCAAAAAAAGTCAGTAGTGCCTGAGTTGTTCTGCAAAAGACTTTTAGCTCAGATTTCACTCAAATTTTCAGTGTTACCACCTTCCTCAATACCGTGGAGTACAGATACTACAATAAACAGAGTTCCACTTCACAATAAAAACCTAACTTCTAGTCTACTCTCCATTTGGGAATTGTGAAAATCCTTATAGAAATAACTGGCCTTGGCAATTTTGGAGCTGACCTGCCTAACAGTTGCTGGAATCCTGGAAGCTGCAAACTGCAAGAACCAGCAGTTGAACATTAAAGAGTATCTTTGCTCTACTAAAATCTTTAACAATTATTTTATCAGTAGCACTAAGACTGTTATCAGGGCCACTGACGCTTGCCAGAGATCTCAGGTGTAAATTCCTTGTGAGCTTTAACATGCTTGGCAAAGGCATGTCTCCTGGAAGCCATCAAAAGTGGGGAGAAAAAACAGATACACAGTCTAATATACCAGATCCTCTCAAGCAACAAAGTCCAAAGACACAGAAGACGAAAAATAATCTTTTGCATCTGTATTTCAGGACAGATCGAATGCTGAGCTCTTTTCTGCCTCATCTTGCTCAAAGCAAGAGACCAAAAAGTACAGATATTACTGAGGATCTTTCTTTATTGAGACTTATGGTTTGGGTCCAAATATGACTTCCATTTAAGTAGAGCAGTGCCTTATAGAGGAAAAAGTACTAGCAGTATTGCTGGGAATAACAAAAAATAGAAAGAGCAGAACCCTAAATAATTTAGATCTTGGGTCAGAATGTAGTATTTACATGCATTTCTATGCACCCAAGTATAGCCTTCTTTATACAATATTCTTTAAAAAAACATATTGTAAGGAAAAGGACAGAAGAACTGTTTGTAAAAATTTCCCACTGCATATTTGTCCTTCTTCTTTGAAAAAGTTGCTGATGAATGACTGATGCATGATTGTTGATTCAAGTTGAACAAGGAATTGCCTGAGCCAAGAGCAACGTGAAACAAACCTACCAGACGGGAACTCTAATCACCGTGTTGCTGACGCTAATACCAAACAAAGCGTGCAAGCAGATAGACACCTTATTTAAACACGTTAACCCCTTCATTTTTAGGGGAAAATGTGTGTTTTCACAAGGCTGTATTCAGCTCTCTGCAAATTAAGGATAAAATGCCTGTGCCAGCTTTTAAACACGTTGAATTGGGAAACTAAACTAAATAGAAGAGGAGCTGCAGCCTGCCTGCCATACTTTCTCAGACACAATTTAATCTAGTTCAAAAGAAAAATACTGGCAAAGAACACAGCAATACTTTCCTACATAATCTTCTTATGGCTGGAAGTGCTTGTTTTCTGCAGCTTCCTCTGTGCCAACCAGAGTCTAGTAAGTGGCAAAATACTTCCAGAAAGGCACAAGGGTTTGAAACCTGCATACTAGTTCTCTAACACTTCAGCAAGATGTGAAGGGAAGGTAGAAGGTCCTAGGCTCTGAAGTAAGGCAGACACACACAAACTAGATAAGCTTTAAAATCCCTTGATCCTGTTATGAGAAAATTGTAACCACATGGTAACATCTATGCAAAAGGTGAAGCTACTGAGAGCAATAAAATTTCAGCACTCTAAGCTGAGTGCTTAAAAATATTTAATTGCTGTTCACAAGGACTGAAATTTCAACTTCTTACTGTGGCTTACTGCAGAAGGAATACCTCCTGCATCAGGTAAACCTACAAACTCTTCAATGACTGCTCAGGAAGAGCAGCAAATGCTTCATAGCAAGAATGTGTTAAATCTGTTAAAACTCTGGTGTATTTTTCAGGACCTTGTATGCAGTCACACAAACAACTTAATTCCTAAGTCATCACTAATATTTACCCTTGCAGGAGAGTTATGGAAACTTCTGCAGTTGACCCCTGACATTAAGCCAATTCAAAAGCATTTTTCCAAGTGGGATGAATTATTTTTCTTTGAGAAGAAATTTTCAGACTTTTTATTAAAATGCATTATTTAAATACGTATACTCATTCTTTTGTTGATACAGTAGTTCTGGGCTCTGAATTTAAAGTACTATTTCCTACCAGAATCTACCAAATGAAAGCAGAATTAAATGAATATTCAATTCCTGTGCTACATCATTTTTCAACCTAAGCCCATGGCTTCCTACCACTTTTACCATTCTTTCATTAAGCAGCAGCTAAAAACTGTAGAGACTAGAGAGAGGTGCAGAGCTATAGGAAAAAAAACAGAATTCAAAATATCCTCTCCTAAGCAAACATCCTTTGAAGACAGAGTGTAAGATCATCTTGTTTATGTGAAGTAACGTGGAAAGAAACTTCTACTAGGGATTCTTTTTTCAAAATAAGAGCAATACAAAAAAGACGCAGACACTGAATGTCACATTGATGACTCTGTGATAGAATTACCGTGACTCGAGGGTGTACTTTGGGAACAAAGATTCAATTTCACCAACACCTTTACATTATATTTTCCTCATTTATGAAAAACATGTCATGCAGTCCAAAGGGGTAATAAAGTTACGTATAGCTAGCTAATCAGCAGTTTCGGCATGCTCTTTTGCAAAAGATTAGTAGTGAACAGGCTCTGTAACATGCTGCTCTTTTCTTTGTGGCAACATGAAGAAAAGTCTATGCAGACTATAAAAAAATTAGTCCGATTTATGACCAGACACAAAAATTGCGAGAATGCATATATAGTAAAGGTGAATTTACACTCACATTTTAATCTCTTTCTGTTGGAAGGGTCAGATTTCTTGCACTCCTGAGCCACACACAAGAAAAAATAATAAACATGTATCCCACTTACCAAGCTGCTTCAATTTTTCTCTACTATCCCTTCCTCTACAATGAGGAATGAAAATTATTTTCAATTACATAATGGCTCAGAGACTCAGAAACACACTTAACCTGTGCAGTTAGGAAGCCACGCAACACCTGAAGGCACCTAAGATCCCATGTTCCTCAGCCCAACACTGGGGTTTTAAACCATAACAGAGCAGTAAAAGCTCTACATTTCCTAGTGGAAGTCAAGACAGGGTAAAGCCATAATTTCATCCAGCTTGCATTCTTCAGAATAGTATCATTTTCTTTTTAACCCCTTCAGAATGTGAATCTAGTGATCCCAAAGGATGGAAAGGGAGGAAAATAAAGAAAAGGCTAAGAGCAGAAACAGAGACAAAAGATGAGATGAACACTTAACAAGACAAGGATTGACTGTCTGGAGAACAATACAGCGAGGACAGTCATGGTAGCAGATTAAATAAAAAAGGTACAAGCCTTGATTTAATAAGGAATCATGCTTTCATGTTCATATGGTATGACTGCATCTATCCAACCAGTAGAATCTCAGCTATTCATTTTTTATTTTTCCCCCCCTGTATTTTGATCTCAGCATAGTTCCAACTTGTCAGGTATATACTGGGTAAAACAATTATTTGTGAACAGATTCAATTCAATTTCACGCTACAGAATTTCACACTTACTTGATTCTAATCTCAGCAAAATAAAACAATAAGTATCAGTCTAGACAAGAATTCTTAAGTCTGATCCTAGAGTGGCAATTCTGGAGATTATTCTAATGATTTATCCAGCTCCAGCATCTTTAACTGAATGACCAAGCAATTACTTGTAGCTTGTGGACAGGTCACTAGATTCAGGAGGCCTGGATTCAATTCCCATCTGCATGTTGATCTGATCAGTCCTTTTCCCTTAGGCCAAGGAAGAGGCACTGCTCCTCTAGCAGGGTACTCTCCTGAGTTTTCCAGTCTTACCTCCAGGATCCTGATTCTTTTTGCTGTGAGGTATGTGGGTGCTGTATATCTGAGAGACTCTCTCCAGCACCAGCAGCAGGTCACCACACAAAAAAGAGATCAAGGAGCTGCCAATTCCTGCTCCTTAGAGAAGGCTTCATGGATTCACAGGTCAGCCCAGAAAGATGATCACTAGAGAGGAAAGGAGGAAAGAAACCCTTGACTAAGTAAAGCAGATGGAAAAAGACAATCTTTAACATATACTAACAAAGTTTTACAGGACACATCAGCAAGCAAATACTTCGATCAAGTTAGCTCAGGTATACTGGCTTGTACTGACTTTTTTGTTTAACTTCTATTTTTCTTCCTCTCCCATTAGCCCTTCATGTTTCAAATTATCAAGAACTCTTTTTGTTCACATATACAAAATACCTTGAGAAAACTGGGAAAAAAAATCTGCGGTACACCCCTCTCCTCCAAACCATTGCTACCCCAAATGTATTGCTAGTAAGATTCTCTTAACTAAGAGGCTGCTACATCACATCTAGGATCCTATCTGCAGGACTGACAAACATGTAGTACTTTAACAGAAAACACTCTCACCTTGAGCTAGAAATTGTGGAGGGGAGGAGGAGAAGTGATAAATTTGTTTAACCATTAAATAAGATTAAAAGCTTCTTCCAATATGAATGAATGCAATTGAAAGGATATGCAAGACTGCATAACAACAAGTCCCCCAGAGCAGAAGTCAGGGACACATTTTCATTTTATGGAAAAAAGAGTGAGGAGTGGATGAAGACAGAAGATCTGTCAATGAAGAAAGGGATCTCAAGCAGCTGCCAACCTGTGCATGAGAAGAGAAGACTTAGATTTCTGGCCAGTTCTCTTCTCTCATTCCCAAACTGAAATTAGTTTCCCCCAAGTGTACTGAAGTAACAGAATGCTCCTCAGCTGCCTCACTGTCTCCACAGCTGAGTTATCTTAAGTGAGAAAGCATTTTTGTGTCATGTGCTCAGAACCTGTGTTTTAATTTCCTTTGTCATAACTGTTTTCATTGTCATAAGCAAAAGTTTAGACTTTTTAGTTTTACTGCAGTGAGCTTACATACTATTTTTTGTCCTTCAGTTTGTTTATATCAAAGGCAAACCTGGAGAAAGAAGACAAACCCAGGACTACATTTGTTTGTGTAACAGCAAGTAGGCCAGGTAGGGCTGGTGCACAGACAATCCCTCAAGATGTGCAGCCTACCATGGAAATGCAGGCTTTGGGGAGGATCACCTGCCAAGCTTCAGCGATTGCTTTGAAGGCTGATACTGCCAGCTACTGAGTGCCAGAAAGGAGCTTCCTGGTAATGAACTTCTGGAAAAGGGAAGGTGACAGAAAGACAGGTCACAACTTTAAGAAGCCCTCAACCCCAATCCCAGGGCATCTCATCAGGAGTGTGAGTCTGGGTGGAGCAGACAACTGCCTTCTCCCAGGTAATCAGCACTCTAGGAGTTCACAAGTTTGCCACAGCTGTTATATTGATGTGGGAGGCAAATTGCAACCTGCCCAAGCTGGCTTTATTGCAACTCATTGGCAAGTCTTTGGAGAAATGATATTAATCCTAAGAAAATTAGAAACAAGCTGCCACATGTAATGGTAATATATTAGCCAAGAGTAAAGGGAATGAATGACTTCATTTTGCTAGCTTGAGAGTTACTGAAACCAGTTCTTAAGATCAAGTTCTGCAATTTTTACTCTGACCAAATTAATGATAAAATTAATTTATGGCTCATCATATGCAGAGACCTGCCATTCATATTAGGCAACATTTTGGCCCAAATGATAAAGTATATACTGAATTATTGATGCTTTCCTTTTCTGTTCCTCTTCTCACTACCTCCTCCAGCAGTCATATTTATGCTATTGGGAAAAAAAAAGGCAAAGTTTTTTCATGCTGTGCTGTAGATCCATTAAGCAGGTCACAGAGCATGTAATCAAGGAAAACACAAAAAAACAGACTGAAAGAATTCACACAGCAGCAAGTTGTTCTGCTAGCAAATTTCCACAGCCTGCTCAGTGTAGCCAATGAAATAATAATGACTGTGATTGCCATCATAACACACTCCTGCTCACTAGTAATCTGTACAAAACCTGCACTCAGCATACAGCTTTATGCACTCAGCACATAATTCCTGGTTTTGAAGGACTTGATTTCAGCTACTTCTGAATTCTGTATCCAAAGATTATGCCTGGCCCAATATGTGCAGGATACAGCAATACTGGCAGAAGAGACTGTTCTTCATCCTTAAATGAACAAAAGCAGGTGGCCTGTTCAGCTGTTTCTAACACTCAAAGAGGGAAAATTATTTATTCAGACCTTAGACTCCTTTCATAGTCAATGAGGAAAGGTGACTGAAATGGACACAGTCTTCAAAAGTAGGCTTGCGGGAGGGGACAGAGAACAACAGCTATGCAATCAGCAGTAGAACATATTCTGACATAACATGGCCTATTCTGTCTAAATAGCTCTAGGATTCTAGTTCTCTCAATGCTAACAAAGGCTTCTTAAGATAGAGAAAGAAATATGCTTAAGTGTTTGGAAACCTGTTGTGGGAGCAAGCCAAACTGTTCTATTTCTGAAACCATCTTAGAACACAAAAGTCCCTCAGGGACCCGATTGAGGAATTGTTATATAAGTACACTAATTGTTGTTCCTAGGAAGTTCCACTGCTTGATGGCTGCCGAGTAGCCTGCGTGGAATGGCCACATAATGTCAAACCACTTGCTGGAAAAGCAGCGTCTATGTGAAAATAAAAATCCCAGTCCCTTCTCACTGTCTCCCTTGAGTTTCATCATTCCCACAACTATAATTAACCCAGTAAACTGATTAGAACATTGTTATTCCCTGCTACACAGTTGACTGTTGTAGTGCAGATGGGATCCTATTATTTCCTTTGTACACTAAAATGTTTAAACATACTGTAAACAGCCCAGGTGACATCTGTATTCAACTGGGTTAAAATTACAATATCAGCTTAAATAGTAGCACATTGATGAAGACAAGGCTAAATTAAGGCCTCTCAGTTAGAGAAGGTCTACAAAGCCAAGGTCAATATACATGGGGAAAAAAGTATGAAGAAGTGACACACACAGAGATAGATGTGCTTATTCTGTGCCATGTCAGAGGATGTTAGTGCAATCTCTACCTATGCCCAATGGCATCTACAGTTTTTATGGAGAAAAAGATAGGGTAATTTTTCATAATATGACAATTGAAATTATTTCAGTTAATTACTGTTATCTTAAGGCTTGTGCATTACAAAGCAGCTATATAACATTAAATTCTAATAAAAACATTGGTTTAGTTTAAATTTTCTGTTGCCTATATACCTATTCATATGACTCCTGCAGGGTTGCTGCAAAGAGCCAGACAATCCCCAAAGATTCAGTGGTGCTCTGTACCAGGTAGTGGCTCTGTGAGATAGGTTAATCTTAATCAAGACATATGAGGAAAATGATTTAATACTAATTTTGACTTGTGGAAACAAATAAAAGAATGATTATTTAAGTTCTGGATACTTAGGAATTACTGAAAACAAAGCATGCCTGTAAAACACTAGGACAGCATTTTGCAGTCACCAGAGAGGAAAAAAGTATAACAAACACACACACACACACACACACACACGCACACACTTCGCTTTTCCTATACAAAAGATATCAGATCCTGACAACCAGCTCCAGATACTTCTAAAGCTGTCCAAAGAGGCAAGCGGCCCAGTATGTTTTATCTATAGCTAAGCTTTTGCATGATCTCATATCACAGCCTAGAGTGCTATTTCTGTCTTCCAAAATGGAAGTAGCAGCATGGCAATATTTACAGAGTCTAACCTTAATCCAGGGAGGTTAACATCCATAGGTTTTCTATATATTCAATGGACAGAGACAGACTGTTCTTGAGTGCAGATAAGGGCAGGATTCAGATTATGTGTTTTGGAAGAAGCCTGTCTGCCATCATCATCAGTGGAGAGCACAGGGAAACTAGTCTCCCTGGGGTAAAATCAGCCTGTGCAAAATCCTTCCTCTTCCCCACAGCACCTACCCTCTCCTTCAAATTTACCTGATATCTCTGCTTATGTCCAGACCATGGGGAAAAAAGCAGTTTATTAGGGTTTTTTTCAATAACACTTACTTGTGGGCGCATGGTATTTTGTGTATGTTCACATCAGCTTTTTGAAAACGTTACTTCAGGAAAGTGTAAATACAGTGTCCTTATTCAGGCTAGTTGACTGCAGGGAGACAGTGGCATATATTCAGTTAATGTGGGGGGTTTGAAGAGGCCTGGTTCAGCAGCAAGCTCTTCAGCACTGGTGTGAAGAAGCAGCATCATAATAACATGAAAGAATCCTCTTTTTGGCCATGCTTACTGCCCTCTTTTTGCAACCTTTGAGCAGATAGTTAAGTATTTTCCAGACCAACTTAAATTTTTCTAGGTCAGAAAAGAAGACAGGCAAGAACCAGAAGGAACTGAAGTTCTGAAAGCTAAAGCACCTTCACTCTTTAAACCTCTTAAAGAAAATTGTACAAAATTACTTCTATTAATTCAGGGAGCAGCAAATATGCAGCCCTTGCTGACCTTAAATAACAGCTGGTATTTATTTACACTGGAGAACTTCTATACTCTTTCTGTACCAATTCAATCTGACATGTTAATTTTCCCTAAAATTAACAATTACTTACAAAATTTATACAATTTACTAAATTACTTATTCCTAGTTTTTCCCACTAGAATCACTTACTTGAGTAGCGCTACTTTCACTCACCATGCTTATGGTATGGTTATGGGAATCACAGCCTGCCCTTAGCACGCTGATCTGCTGTCTCCTCTTTGACTGGATATTTTATAGATCACAAACACTTTTCTACTTTCCTCCCCTATCATGCTCTTTATCAGACTATGTAAACTACATACACTTAAAAAACTGTTTTAATATACAATAGGTTTTTTTGCACAGACCCTACCCTGAACCATTTTTATTTTGGCCGCTTTAATAAGTTTGGATCTATTAAAAAAAAGAAAAAGCTTTATTTTCACATAAATTTGTTTCTGCAAACAGATTGCTCGTATTGTTTATATACAAACATTTGTCTGTAAAAACAAATTTATATCCTTTATATCCTTATAGTTTCCATTGGCAGTAGTAGAGTTATTTCCTATTTCCACCAGAATAAGAGAAAAAAAGATGAGGCCCAGTGGATTTTTCAGATAGTTTCTTTGTGCCACTTCACTGTTTTCCTAGTTAATTTTAAATTACTATTAGATACTTAATATTTCAAGTCTACCTCAACTGTAGTTGCTACAATATGTAATTTGAGGAACTTACCAAAACTAGGGCAACATTTAAATAAATACGTCCTGCAGGTACAGATCTTCCATGGCAAAACATTTCACCTTTTTGTGTGTGCAAAGGCATTTACTGCCATGCAGAATAAATTATTAGACAGAATAAATTGACTCTGCTTAAACAAAAGAGCATTGCACAGAGAGCTGTATTTTTCATATATAGTTTCAAAATTTCCCAGTTTCAAGTAATGGCTGCACTGTCACTTTTTTTTAATCACATGAACAAAACTATTACACATCTAATAAAACAATGTCTTGTAGGACATTTTCTTGAATCCCAAAAGTAAAACAATTCTCAAAGTTAAAAACTTTTCTAAATTGCTAGAGACATCACTGAGCTTTGGGTAACAACAAAGAATAAATTGCTGCGGTTAGATTAAATTTTTAATAATCAAGATGTGTTCCTTTGGAAATTAAGTCACTACATTTTAGGAGATCCTTATTTTCACCTATATCCCTCCTTCTCCTCAAAAAGTTTCATAAAATACTTAGTCAAAATCGCCCCCAACTTACCTAGATCTTCTGAAGAAATAAGAGTATGTCTCCTATTGAACATCTTATGTCATTGTCACAGCTCTCTCGAAATTTTGGGGGCTGCTGGTTGTCAGAGCCATTCAGTAGTTTCATCAGTGACCACGATGACAAAAGGTAAAGATTGTTGTTTCTGTGTTGGTCCACAGGTACAAGTGAAGCAAGATTTCTCAGGAGAAACAGTATCTTTCAGTAGGCCAACTGATACAACAGAGGAAAAAAGAACAACTGTTGGAGCACACTTTCTCAGAGCTAAAAAATTGTGTGTGTTTGTTAATAACATTTGGGGGCTAAAGAAGGGCTTAAGTGTCAGAAATCATCTCTACTGCTTTCCTGGTTACGTCAGTTGGTCTAAGAAAAGATATTGTGTCTCCTGAAAACCTTGTCTCATTGGACGATTAAATACTTACTACATATATTAAATTAAATGTAATTGAGACCAAGCTGAGAGAGGCAAGTTGGAGTTACTCCCAAAACTATTTGGAGAACAGCAGAATTTAGCTTCAAGGAATAAGACTCTAACAACATCACAAAGGTTGCAGCATGTGTGACAGATACTATTAAGCACTAGCATACACTGAACTGACTCAGTTCCCTGTCAGAATACGCCAGGCTGGCACACTGCCGCAGTCAGTGGAGCTAAACCAAGTTAATGTTTATAATCTAATCCGCGTGAGCACCAATAAGCAGAATTCATAAACACTGTTCCAGCTCTACAGACTTCCACAAAATAAATTACCTATGTCGCATCATTTTTTCCAACTTAAGGCATTTAAAGTGCACAAAAACAATTAAAGGTGTAAAAAAAATAAAGTAAAGAAGTAGAAAAGGTCAAAGTGCTGTAAAAACAAATAGGTAGGAATAACCCAAACTCTAAAGCAAGTAATCTAAGTTACGGCCTCTGTTTTGCTGAGAAAGCCAATTTTTAATGGACTTCTCTAACATAGTTTCTTTTCATTTAAACTCTGAACTGCATCTTTTCAAAAAACATTTTTCCTACTGCTGCTCTTAAAGTGTCCTCTCCCCTCAAGCCATTTCTGAAAGTAGTTTCAAGAGGAAACTGAATGATTGGAGACTGATTGGTCTCAAGAGAGTGAAAGGGTTGTGTCAATCTTTGCCAGAACGGGGGGGGGGGGGGGGGGGGGGGGGGGGAAGGTCTTCTCTAAGTAACTGTAAAACCTGCTGAGTAGGATGACCTTCCTTTTATACTGCATAATGTTCTGGGTATGGACAAGCTTTTCCAAACAGAGATAGCTATTCATCTGCTTAGCCTCAAGAATGTGTTAAAATTCCCCCCATTATCAGTTTCCTTGCTCTTGCAGCTACAGTCTGACCCGAGAGCATCACCAAATCCAGATAAAACAAGCA
The DNA here is from genome assembly GCF_036370855.1 of Dromaius novaehollandiae. Classification (NCBI taxonomy): domain Eukaryota; kingdom Metazoa; phylum Chordata; class Aves; order Casuariiformes; family Dromaiidae; genus Dromaius; species Dromaius novaehollandiae. The sequence continues at coordinate 18,395,318 of NC_088106.1, forward strand.
ATTGCTCCAAGCACTTCACAGTGGTTTGAATGAGACCCATACTTTTTCCAAACAGCTGTAAATCAGCTAGGGCACATATTGTGGGGCTGGCTAAAAGCAGATCCTAAAAAAAAAAAAAAAAAAAAAAAAAAAAAAAAAAAAAAAAAGCATGGATTTAAAAATGTTTGGGTGCATTTCAATGCATTCTTTGAAAAGAACAGAAAATGTCTGCTTTGGCAGCCCTGTGTCAGAAGCGTTATGTGCCGTGCCCTTGCTTTTGGGGTCCCAGAGGAAGAAGGTAACACAGAGCCTCTAACAGCCTCACAGAAGTGCCTCATGCTCCCCAGAATTAGAAAGTAACAACAGGAGCACAGAGCGGATTTCCTACCTGACAAACCCCATACAGCAGGTTTAAATTTGAGCTATCTCTTTCTAGTACAGCTACGCTGCCTTAGGAAAGTGGGTGTTGACACAGCCAAGCTGTCTTTGATCTGGGTCAGTTCTCCACAGCAGTGGAGACAAAACTGTGGCACGAGCTTCAGCACAGACTCATTACCGAAATACCCAGCCAGCTTTTACTGATCGCCGTGCTGTTATTCAGCTGCTTTAGATGGGCCAATGCGGACTGCAGCCATGGTTTCTGCTGCACCATAGCTCTGCTCAAGACAGACGTTACTAAATTTCTTTCTCGTACTTGGAATATCTTGCCTGAAGTCCCTGAGACAGGTGAAGAGGCAAAAGAAACAGAAGCAATACAGAGGTTACACCTTTCCGTCATCCCCCATTCATCCCTCTTTCCTGACTTTCTTTTCTGAATTCTAGAAATTCACTAAAGTGGACAGCTCTTGCACAGTGCTAGACTCAGACTTATCTCTTACTGGCCAGGGGATCCTGACCTTCTTTTCTGGGTATCCTCTAAGGTGAAAGTCATTAAAACCATCTAATTGCAGTTTACTGTTATTGCAGCTGTCTCAGTTCTGAGGAATAAGGAAAGATGCTGCACCCAGTTTTCAGCTTTAGCTTCTAAATGAAATTCAACCAAAGAAAGCAGTTTCAGCCATCAAGCTTTCCGATCTGCAGTCCTACATGAACAGACTCGAATAGTACAATTTTCAGAGGAGATGAAGATGACTTAGATACACTCTTTTCTTTTCTTTCTTTGAGATCTTTCCATTGATTTTGTACTGTCCTTAGTAATCATGAGTTGGACATGCTGGACAAAGGTTGCAAGCTAGAATATTTCAGGTACAGGACACTGTTGCATGGCAACACTCAAATGACTCCTAATCACCTTTGCAAAAAGCAGCCCTCTCCATTCCTGTTAAGCATTCCCTGGAGAGAATCAGCACATGTGCTTTCAATTAGGAGTTCCATGAATCAAAAAAGACCACTTAAGTCAACTATTCCAGGCTAAAAAAAACTGTCTGAGACAATGGGGAGGAGCAGGGACAGAATAAAAAGGCTCTCTTCTTCAAGTCAGCCTATCAAATATTTGGTACAAATTGTATGTTTTTGGCAGAAAAGCAAAATACATTCCATGACCTGTGAATACTGTAAACTTCAGTTATCAGTTCCACTAATAATACACTTTCTTTACAGAAAAAAAAAAAAGCTCAATAAGTGTTGTTCAAGTCAATCCTAGAATGTTACAGTTCACAAATTCCTCTGCCCTTAAAGAGTTCTGGTTGTACCTCTTCAAGCTAATACCTTATCCAAATTATGGTTTTGGGACCCACCTTTGTTCTGCTCATTGGCTAAAAAAAACACATATGACCCCCTAATAAATACTAAAATTTTATTTTATAGATTTTTCTTGATCCTGGTACATTTCTCAGTATACCCACGTTTCTTTTCCTAAGTAGGACCACTTAGAGTGCAAGGCCATGTATTCTTCTGATACTCTGACACTTCTACACATATCAGAGCTCCTATTTATAATGACCCATCTATCACGAGTATCCTCTGTAACTAGATTGGTTAAAATTCACAGAGCAGAAATCTTCCAGGGTAGCTGAAGGAGATACTTGTAGAACAAAGTGTTCTTTAAACATTTAAAACTGCTGTTCAGCCTGCTTATTCATTTTAATACGCTAAAAGTATCTTAGCCAGTACCATCTTAAGGACAATCTTATCAGCTTGACTGTCCAGTAAGGAGTACAACCTGGGACATGACTCAAGCACAGAGAATTATAAAAGCCTCAGGTATATGTTTATGCATCTGTACATGTGCCTATACACAGGGAATGATAAATTTCCATTACACCCATGCTAAATAAATCTTTTTTCATTTCAGAAGGATGCATCTTCATAAAAGTGCAGCACATCAGTTAATGGATCTTATGAATCTTTGGTAAGAATATAAAAAACATAATGATGCATCATAGACTTAACTATGATATAAATCATAATTCACATTACTCCAGCCTGTGATTTCCAGGGATTTATTTGCAGCAATATTTTTAAAGATGTTTGCTGTTGAACAAGAGATTTGCTTTCATGAAAGCCGCTTCAAGAGTGCCACGTGAAATAAGTTGTCCACCACTGAAATCACCCCTTGAAGTCTAGAATTCTAAGCTATCACAAATTGAAGTAGAAGGCTGCTTTAATTTCCTTCCTTATATTCAGCTGTCTTGCCACTTGTTTAATGCAGAGACATAGGAGGAAGATTAGGTAAATAGATTCAATTTGCTATGTGTCAGTCACTATTACAGAAGGTAATATGTGTTATTTGTGATCATAAATAGAAAATAGCACATGTTAATTACAAAACTAAGTATCACAAATGACTACAAATCTGCTTTAACTAGCTATATCTCTCATTATTTCACAATGGCTTTAACCACCTTTACACTCATCTCACTGAACCAGAAAAACCTGATTAGGGGCACTAAGTGAATGGCATAACAGTTGCTGGAGCTGGCTGTATTCATTTCTTGGTGATTATCAAGTATTATCTACTGATGAGGTCTTCCTTGTCTCTCTTCTTCAGAATACCAGCTTCCCATACATCAGAAATATTCCATTGTTTTGATCTGAAATATAAATGAACTGGATCTTCACCGATGTAATTTTCCATGGTCTAAAGAATTTGATGGTTCTTTGCTGATTTCCCTTCTCTGAGAATTTATGTTTATGAATGATGCAATGGGAATGCCACTGATGGATACTTATTTGGGTTTAATTCTTGGATCTAATTACATGACATGACGTATTTGCCTTAGGATTATTTTTTAACATATTTTTACATTCTATTTTTTACAAGGCTTTAAATGTATAGTTTTGAACTGAACTTTTCTGTAGCAATATAATCACAGTTCCACCCTTTAAAAAAGAAACCCTTGAGTTACTGGGGTAAACAATTCAACTCCAAGAGACACAAAGATGTAGAAGTTAAATATTTGACATGAAAAACTGACCTTCACAGCCATATCATTTTTAATGAAAACAATCATTCAATCAAAATCTTTTTGCACAAATGCAGAGCAAACAGATGGAATGACAGTAGAACAGGTGCACTTACAGCTGCAAGATCTTGCACAGCTGATAGATGTGCCTGTACGTTGCATCAGTATTTGGAAAGGAATTCAAAGTAGTTAGATCATATCAGCATAAAAACTGGCAAATGCTCATTCCTTGTTCATTTATTTTTCACATGCATTCAATAACAAGTTGCAGAAAAACAGAGGTTTCTGATTTCTGTGTCACAAAACACTAGGGCAAGGCCCCAGGATAAGGGTGGGAAATATTCCTTAACAATGAAATGTTATCATACATAGCTATACAAAACATAGTTATGGAAGTAACTTAGGATTATTGTAGAAGTGTATAGATGCCTCAGAAAAGAATTGCCCTTCCACATCCTGTAACTACATTTCTCTTAGAGAGAACAATGGTATACTGAATGTGCATTTTATTAAAAAGAGTTTCCAGCTATCCCAATGCCTCTCCTCACATGAAAACCCAATTAAAATCATTTGGCTTCATTTTGCCCCTACTGATGTGTCTTAAGCACATGATTATTCATGTCTAATTTAAGTCATAAACAATAAAAATCCCATAAGACCCCACTCTGCTGAAACTATAAACCAAGCACTTACCTGGAATACATGACTAGTCCTATTACTTGCGTTTAAGTATTTGAAAAATTCCATGATCCTGACTCTGACATGAGAGTTCATGGCCTGACTCTTCGGAATTACTGTAATCCCATTGATTTCCATTATATTTTTTTTCTGACCTACAATTGTATAAACATCCAGAAATTGGAGATTTACTATACAAACCAGAGAATTAATAATTTAATTAGTTAGTGCTTGCATAGATAATTATGCAATGCCTTGTATCAAGATATTTGATTTTGATTTTTTTCAAATTACCTATTGTTCTTATATCTCCTTTGTCCTGAAATATAAATACTTTGTGCATTTTAATGAAACAGGCTTTATAAATACAGGAAACAGTCTAGGATAGGTAGTTATCTCTTAATCTTTTTTCATTAGTTCATTCTTCATTATGCTTATAATTTTCTTAAATGAAAGTACAAGAATGGACATTACCAAATTGAGAGAAAAAACAACATGAAAATAAATAATTTCTTATAATATCCACAATCTTTCATCTGTACCATAGTTTTGAAACTGAAAACTTTCCTCTTATATTTTCCTATAGTTTCTTTTTACCAAGAAATTCACAGAACATTATAGGACGTTTTTTTAGGGGAACGAAGAGATCACTATCAGCGTGAAACTACTAGATATCAAGATGACACTTACAGCAAACAGGCTTGTTATGAGACCATAATTGTTTGTTTGAGAAGCTGGCCAAGCACAAACACCCACGGAGGCATCCAGACACATTGACTGCAATGGCGCTGGTCGTACTGAGAGGCGTGACTTTGTTAAAGTGAGTGATTACTAACGAAATTGTGAAAAGCCTTCATACAGGTTGGGTAGCTAACCAACTTTGTTAAAGCTGTCTTGTCATGATATCATCTTCCTCTCATCTCACAACACAGAAATATTTTCATGTTATAACTACTTTCAAAGTATTGCAATCAGAACAATTTCCCTCAAAATGAAGGAAGTCTTACTACACTTAACTCTATTTCAGAGTGATATTATAACATTCCTGTTACATTGCTTTCTGTATTTCCCCAGGACACTCCCTGGCAGGACTACCTGATTTGTCTTGAGAGCACCAAATTCAGGCGAATAAGGACAGTGGTAAGAAGAATGACAGAAACTAGCGTTAGCCCTGCCAGGGAGATATCTCTTTGCACTTTTTTCAGTACTGGCTAATACTTTTCTTCTCAGTTCACAAATATATACTTAATTTCAATCAAGGCCCTGAAAAGCTAATAATTCTTTCATTTATTACTTCATTTACAAACTTAGGAAATTTCAACCTGTTGCTCAGAATTGCTACTGCTTAGAATTTTCCTCTGTAGAAGCCATGAACTGTATAAGATTTCCAGCTGTCAACACAATCTCATCCCAGTGATCTCTTCAAAAAAATTTCCTCTTACAAATGTAAGGTTTACGGCATGCAGTGCTTTGGATCACTCCTAAAACCTTTCTAAGAATGAAAGTCGCCATTTGCTACTCTTTTTTTTTTTTTTTTTTTTTTTTTTTTTTTTTTTGAACAGTAGCCAGTTCCTTTCACTAGCTATAAAAAAAAAGAAATAAAATATCTATATATAAATTCCCAAGGTTTGGGGGTCAAGTTCTGGATCTCTCCAGACGCTGAGGCAGAGGGCATAGAGCTATTCCTTTTTTTGTCCTTCAGAAGTCTAGTTGGTTTAGTCTTGATTACTGCAAGGAAAATTGACATTATCTTGCACAGAAACCAAGTAAAGCTAGTAAACAGACTGTATTTGTGTCAGAAAATATACACGATATGTTATATTACATTATGCTGACAAAGTTTGCAGAATTCTTCTGAGATCTTTGCTCGCCAACAGTAAGAGAAGGAGAGGAGGGAGGGGGTAATTGAGCCACTAGCCATATGAGCTATAAACAAACGTATTTCAGGTTTGTCGTTTAGACTTTACAGAATGAGCCCTGGAGTAAGCCTGCCTTGGTAAGACAGCGGATACAGTCTGGCATGCAACGTTCTCAGAGCAAGAGCTAAGAGGCCCTCACCGTACAAGCACAGAAGACGGCCAAAAGAGGTGTTACCTTGAATTGCCAATGCTTATGCATGTTTGTTTTATCTGCAAAAATGATTTCTGGCTATCTCTTTCAACAGCCTGAAGCCACAGGAGGATGCTACTTCCCCGTTGTCTTTGTCGCTGACAGCCGCTTCCTCGCGGTAATAGCCATGCTTCCCGTTCGCCACCCCCAGCAGAGCCGAGCAGAGCTCTGAGCCAGCTCTGTGGTCCGGGAGTCAGCAGAATGCAGAGAAACAGAGTAAGGGAGAGGTGACAGGAAGAGGGAGAGCTGAGGGAAAAAGCAGAACAAAGGAGAGGTAGGAAATAACAGGAAAAGAGAAGCTGAAACCAAGCAAGCATTACACAAGTTGGGCTGCAAGGGAGCCAAGAGCCCATGCGTAGCAAAGACAGGAGAAAAAGAGAAATGATTTTTCTGGAGCCTATGATTCACATTCTTGAATGCTTATGGCTGACAACTGACTTTGTGTCTTCAACACTGCAGAAACCCAGATGAGGCATTTCTTTCTTGCACAAGTTTTGCAGGACTTGGAAGGGATACAGATTTTTCTTCATTAAGAGACCCTTAAAATATCATAGAGAAAAAATTAAATTTTTACATCATATTTTTACTACAGACTTCAGAACATTTAAAAATGTTTATAATTAACTGACAACTGCAGTGCTTCTTAAAATTTCTGCTGAAAAAAATCCACTGCTTGGCACTTATGAAACTAGAGTGCATTAAGCAAACAAAAGATCAACAACAACAACAAAAAGTCATGAAATATATTTAGGAATTCATCTTTTTTGAGCAATTAAAGTACAGGTACCTGCATGCTTTGGTATCTTTCTAATTGAATTTCCTAAAATACCTTTCCTACAGATGTAATTTGGATGTTCCATAGAACAGTTAAAAGTTGCTGCAATTGTTCAAGTTAATGTGTTGCTGAACAACTGGTATGACAGACAGGTCAGGGAAAGCAGGCTGTTTACATTGCACGGTTCCCACCATTAATGAGTTTAGTTAATAATAATGGATATGGCAAATAGCTTTTATGATTCTTTAGCTTGGAAAAATTACACTAATTTACGATTCTCCAAACACATGTTGCAATAAGTGGTGCATTCTTGAAGCAGGTAAGTGGAAGTTTATCTGCGATCCCTCTAACTACCAGTAAATTACTGTTTTTAAGTTTTAGGCAGAATCAATTGCTGTAGCTCATTTCTGCACAGGGAAGTACTTATATTACACTGGGATGACTCTTAATAATGGAATTTGCTGCATTTATTTGCATTACCTTGCCATCTGTGGCTGCATGTATAGTGTTGATATACTCACACACAAGCATGCTTGTGAGAAGTCCAGCTTTGAAAGCATGTTTACATTTTTAAAGTATGTAAGATGGGCATGTTAGGACCTACTACTTTTTCTTATTTCACTGCCATCCATCGCACATCATTCACATTAAGACTGGGTTGCTTCAGCCGGGCCTACCCAACACAGCAGCACGGGCAGTAGCTATACACCCCTCAGGCAGGCCTTTGCATCCCTGAATTCCTTGCAGGCTTTTAAACCCCAAGCACTGTGGGACAGGGGCTCTCATTTACCACATGGTTTTCTCTGGCCTGGCTGAGGCCTTTTGACACCATAGCAATATTTAACTACAAACTACACCAATGAGCAGTGCAGCCATCTTGACTGCTCAGCCAAGGCCTGGGACTCCAAGCCTGCGATTACTTTGCATCCAAATGGAGAAAGGTCACAGCTTTGATTCATTCTTCTGTTTCCTAAACGATGAATAGAACTAACAGCACATTTTTTTTCCTCTCTTTTTTCCCCTTCCTCAGTCCTTTGTAGAATACCAGAAATTAAAATCTAGACTTTCACTGCCTTACAACATTCTTCATTCTTTTATTTATTTTTTCAGACTTATTGCATCCATACAACAATTCCCCTAGTAGATTAAGAACTCTCAGAGGCTATTGCTCAGACTAAGCAGTAGCTCTTATTGTAAGCTTCTTATTCTCAGGGTTTTCATCTTCTAATCTATCTGCATGATTAGACAATAAGTATATTATATCTTTCAGTACATCTGTCACTTCAGGTCCCATCAGTTTCAGCCTATTTCTGACACTGCCCACTGCACCAAGACTTGGTATCTGTCCTTCACATGTACAGCACATTTAGTTTGCTTTGCAAGTGTCCTAAAAAACTGTCATATTCAGTGATGCCCATGTTATTTCACATGCAGCTTCTAAACATGACAGTTTCTGCTGGTTTCCACCATCTTTCAGTACAAAAAGTCTATAACGAGGTACCAAGCAATCCCATTACTGAAATTACAAGTGACATTAGGTGTGTCTATTCAGCCAAGCACAATGTGCTACTTTAAGAAAAAATTGCATTAATCTTATTCAAAAGTATAATGTGACCATTAATTTTCAGGCACTCTTCTACCGTGCAAAATAGAAACGATTCCATCCAAAAACATTCAGTTTCCCCCAAAAAAACTAAACTAATGGAATACCATTGCAAATTCTAACAAAAGAAAAGGGTTCACTGCCTTGGATAATAAGGAAAATAAAATATCGTAAATGTGATGCATTTCTATTTTTTCCTTTATGGCTAGAATCTTAGCAACTGCATCACAAGGTTAAACAAGTAATACTTTAAAGAGGCATACCCAGGGAACATTTTATTATAAAATGCATCAGCAGGCTAGACTTTTTTTTTTTTTTTTTAACTTGGAACACATCTATCTGAAAAGAGAAAACATTTATTTCCCATTGTTAGCCATTAATTGGGGGCATTTTATACTCTTGGTGTTCATTACAACAGTTAAAAGAACTTCAGGCAGTAAGATATGCCAGAACCCTAAAACTTGCAGTAACTTCAAAAACAACCTCCTTCTGGCCAAGTTCAGGTCCAACCCTGCAGAGTGTGGAGTGCTTCTTTGGACCTGGTTCTTGAGACTAAGGTGCCAATAAATAAATGAAAGATAAGAAGTAGACCAAAAAGATGTTTCTAATAGCAAATAAAGCCCGAACAAGTAGCGTTCAGCTACTACCCACTGTTCCTCTGGCTCTGAGAACTGCTGTCTGTGATGGAGTACAGCCAAAAACTGGTTATACTTTTGATCAAAGAGGGAACAGAGCAGGTAGGAGAAAACATGGACATTAATTCTTGGGTTTGATTTACCTACAGAGTAGTATTTATCCAACAGTAAGTATTTAACTGAACCAGACAGACAACACCTAAAGTGGAAACAGCAAACTGTTATTAAGAGTCATCCTAGTGTAGCATAAGTGCTTCCCTGTGCAGAAACGAGCTATAGCAATTGATCCTACCTAAAATTACTGGAGTTCTAGTTTCTGAAAAAAATATGGGTATTATTAAAATGTGAATCTTTTCATTCCAATAGGACCGTAGGTAAGGAAGGTAAGTAGGAGGGGATGTAGCAACTGTGGTTTTGGTCTGTGGATATTACGCCTGAAGCAGTAGAATCTCAGTTCATGACTAGACTCCTAAATGTTAGTATGAGAAAAGACAATAAACTATATCAATGAAAGTTTACCTCTTGTCAACTCTACAAGGACTAGAAGATCTAAGAAAACAATAATCTCATTAGAAAAGCCAAGAATATGAGTCTTAAACAGCTGTTATATACCTAAAAGAAAAAAGTAATTTTTCAGACTTCCCTGAAACAATAGACAAAAGCAAAACAAATGGACAAGAAGCAGCCAAACAAATATTAAAAGCAACCTCATGCAGCACAACCGTAGCTAGTTAATCAACAATATTATTCAACATTTTGCATATCAGTCCCTTGGGTCTTACATTTCTTCCTGCGTCAGATAAGATAACTCTGTTATTCAGAAACATTCTTTGTTTCCTTTTAAACTTCTAATCATTTAAACCAAAGGCATAAAACTGTTTTGCCCTTGCAGCTCCTGCTGCTCTCTGCTTTTCTAGACATGAGGTACAAACTATTGCTTGACCTTATACTTATAAACAAAACACTACTATTTTGGTTTACTTCTGTTAGTGTTACATAATGAAAAATTGCTTCATTCCACATACAGGCAGCTTTACCAGCCTCCAGATACCCAGTCTTTCCTTATTGGCAGTACTGCCTGAGCAAAATCAACACAGCTGGATTTATCAGAACCTACCACGAGTTTGTGTTGTTGGAGGGTAAGGAAGCAGAAACGAGATGATTTCTATTTCAGGTGTAGTAAGACCATGTGTTACTTTCAAATCAATGGAAGTTATTCTAGTGGAGTAAAATGGAAGCAGGATTAAATCCATTAACACACTAAAACTCCTACACTAAAATACACTAAAAATTAAATACATTTAAAAATCTAACTACATTAAAACTCCTTTAGAACCACCCTATGACATAATTAACCACGTTTTGGCTACAGAGCTTCAATATTTTACAGTTTCACACACATCACATTCAGAGTGAGTGTATACATTCTAACATCGTACCTCACTGACAGCACATAAAACCTTCAAGAGTCAAATTCAGGACTGATAACTGAGGACACAGGTTTCCTCTCGGTCAAAACAGCACTTCTCTGCGATATACCACATTTTAAAAGGCTGTAGAGACAGGACTCAGAAAGCAGAGAAGAAAACATGTCGTTGGGGCCATAGTTAGCAGGTGAGAGACAGAGGGAAGTGACCATGCATTCATAGACAAAAACACTACTATTTTTGTTTCTGGGTTTTTTTTTGTTGTTTTATTTATCTTCAGAAATTTTTAAAACACCACACAGCTTAGGTTGTACTGTTTCACAGTTTCAGATCTCTACATTGCAGAAGGGTTAAAAGTTACTTGTAGTTTTAAATGAAAACTGAAACCACAATCTCATAACTGAACAAACCGGAGTTTTGAGCCAAAAGTCAGCACTAGCAAACTGAAAATCTCAAGATTTGGCAACATTCTACAGGAAACTACATAACACATTACAGCTGTGGGGAGCAGCACAGCTGCTTACCCATGGGAGCCAAACACAAGCCTAGCTAGAGAACTGCTAAATTCACATGCTGGTTTGATTTGCTCCAGGATCTGAGCTACTGAGAACCTAGGAGAAGGACCTCCAGCATCCCAAGGCAGAGCACTGTATTGTGATACGTAGGAGTGCTAACGTCCCATATTATCTCTTAATATTATCTTGTGGGAAGGGAGTCATTCCAAGAAATAACAAAGAGCTTTTACAGACTATGAGGCGGCAGTGTCACTTTCCTCCAGTTACTCAGACTACAGAGATTATATCTAATTTGAGTGCATTGGATTCTAGCCTTTGTAAGATGAAAACACAGTCATTTGGCTTCTTGCAGGGGAAGTACGCTGTAAGGCTAAGACCTAATGTTAGAGATCATGTCATTTATGCAAAGGACAATGCATATTCATTAGATATGCTAATCAGAACATCAAATTAAATTAATGCCAAAGCCTAAAATCTGCAGCTATCATGACCTACAGGTTTAAATGGTGCAAGTAGAACTGCTTGTTCATCACTGTGATTTTGACTTGCTTCACAATTAACTACAAATCAACTGCATACACTTAGTTTTTCATGTGATTAGATGTCATTTTTATTAAAAGCAAAAATATTGTCAGGAATGGTCATCCTCCCTCCATGTATATATTTTTTGATTTAATGATATTACACTTTCTGCTTAGGTCTTCTTACAGCAGCCATACATTTCTCCACAGCACATGCTATGGCCTAATCCATAGTCTGAGTTCTCCATATCTCCGCACAGTTCAACGTACTTGTTCCTGAGCATGGTTTTCTTCATAACCACGTGCACCCTTATCATTAGAAGAAAAACATTTCTATATATTTTACTTCACCAATTTCCATTCAAAGACTAGTCAGACATCTCCAGATTTGCCAGTTTATTCTAGCAACTTCAGGTAGGTAGTCAAGAGCATCAGCTCTCTTTTTTAACATCTCGGTAAAGGGACTGAGCTGTCAATGCAACCACTCCAATTATGTAGTTTTTGAATTATTTTCTGAGTAGTTTTGCTGCAACAATAGCTCTCCTGATGTCCAGTCAGCTGAACGTTGGCAGCCTGCTGAGAACAATCTTAGGCACCCAGGAATAAATGACAATTTTCAATCAACATAGTACCAACCTTTTCTCATGTGAAAGTCTTTCACTGGATATGCTTATTCAGCTACTGAATAACAGAGTTTAATTATGATGGCTTGAATTAATTCTTCAACTTTGAATTTGTGAACTTCTATATCTCATTCCAGAATTTAATTTATACTCTAAAGGGCCCCAGAAAAACGGGACACAGAGAGAAAATACAGCATCACTCTCATTGCAAGCCACCATGACCTGCACTTTGTTCCAAGTTATACAAAGCTGTCTATTTTCCTCGTGATTCCATAAATGAGACACTCATTTGTGTTTTAGCTGGATTGGCACATAATTAATTTTGATATGGTAACTGAAGCCTGAAGGGCACAGACAGTCAAGATAGTTTTGATTTGCCTGAGCCCCTAGTTTCTGTAGCGATACAAGGTTCTACAATGAAACAATTTCTCATTTAGACATGGATTTGTTAGTCATCTCATAGGTGTTGATCCTATTATGAAACAATCTTTCACCATGCCATTTATTTTGGTAAGAAGTGTCTGGTGTTTTTAGATGTCATATGTTGCTGATATACCTGCGAGTATGGCAACTATGAGTATATCCTCTTCATATCCACCTTAAATGGACGTCCAGTCTTTGATCAAGACTTTGCATTCCCTAGATTAGTTTACTTTTAAGGAAATTATGGTAGGAGATTTAAGAGAGAATGTTGTATTCAGAAGTTTATAAAAGAGTCCAGTAAAAGTGTAAGCCTGAAATTCTTCAGCTCTGAAACTTTCTTCTCCAGGTTTAGATCTGCAGTGCATCCTTATTGCTATATCTTAGACACTTTATACATTTAAACACTTCCAGTTGCCAGATCCTAGTCACTGATTCCAAATATGGTCATAGGTCTCTTCAGCATGGATGTCATTGGGTGTAGTCACTGGAAAATTTTTAATGGACTAAGATGCTTATTCATTCACCAACTATGATAATTTAGGAACAATTTTTATAAAAATATTTATACTTTAGTTTTTGCACTTACAAGCGCTTGTTAGCAACTTCTGACACATTCACAGTTACAGACAGATACTTTGAAATCTGTGAGGCAACTACTGAAAAAGAGGAATTTGGAGAAAGTTAGCAACACCAACTAAATATAGAAATATTATCTCTCTTCCTTCCTGTTTCTGTGTTAGCCCAGAGTGAGGATCAGAAGAGAAAATAAGTTAAAGTCAGCATCCCCCCCGCAATAGGTAGTGTACAATTGAAGTGGTCTGACTGAATAATCTACATTTCCAGAATAAGGAATTCAACAGGAAACTTGAGAAAATCAGGGCAGAATTATAATGCAACCCAAAGAACCCATCCCTTCCCCCATTTTTCAGAATAAGGAATAGCCAACAGGAATTACCTGCAAGTATTCCAGCAGTCTTTGCTGTTTTGAATGTTTCACTGGATGAATTTGGCAAACTTGTGATAGGAGATGACCTGGGATGAATTCTTTCCTAATGTTAATTTATAGGAATAAGGAAAGAGATGGATGTTTATCTCAAGAGATCCACAGTGCCTCATTTCAACACTACATTCAGCAGTTTGTATCAAAATCCCATGTCCCTCTTGCCATGGGGCTGATTAGCTGTTAGATGAGAAATGAGCACAGTCTCCTAGTTGAGGACCACAGAGTAACTGAGGTTGGAAGGGATCTGCAGAGATTATCTAGTTCAACCCCTCTGCTCAAGCAGGGTCATTGCCCTAGAGCACTTTGCCCAGGATTCGCTGGACTTGCTTCAGTAGCTCAATGGCTTTCTTGCATTGGGGAGCCACAGCACTCCAGATGTGGCTTCACCACGGCTGAGTAGAGAGGGAAGATCACCTCCCTCGACCTGCTGGCAAGGCTCTGCTCTTCCTAATGCAGCCCAGGATGCCATTGCTGCAAGGGCACACTGGTGACTCACGGTCATCTTGTCCACCAGTACTCCCAGGTCCTTCTCCGCAGAACTGCTTTCCAGTAGGTCAGCCCCCAGCCTATACTGGGATATGTGCATGGGGTTATTCCTGCCTAGGTGCAGGGCTCTGTAATTCGCTTTCTTGAACTCTATGAGGTTCCTCTCTGCCCATCTCTCCAGCCATCCAACCCCTCTGAACAGCAGCACAGTCCTCTGATGTATCAGCCACTCCTCACAGTTTAAAGGCTGGAAAGCCAAAGTCAGCTATTAGATGGCATCTTGTGCATTGGAGGGTAAGACAGGCTCGAAAGCTGATGGTGAGAGAGTGTTCTTTCTGGAGAATAAAGCACATGCGTGGCTGCAGAGTAAGTTTAGTACAGATGAAACACAGCAATTTGCCCACTATGAATGTACCAGAATGTTGCTCAGAGAGGACTCTCCTTACTTTTTAGTTCACTGGTAATTTCTTTGGAGTTTTAGGTGCTGTCTGAATTTGAGAGATACTGGGATTGTGTCCTTCCCCAAACCTACAATCACACAGGTCACAGCAAGTTGCCATCTCCTCTCTCTCTAAACTTTTGCCTACCTGGAAGGGCAGAGGTCGCCACCCCAGCTACACCAGAGCTGCTTTTCTCACTGCAGTAAGACTCCCTGATCCCTGAAGATGCCAATATCAGCAGATAAGCCTGTCAGAGCAGCCACAATCTTCCCAAACAAAAACAAGAGTATAGACAAAAGCAGGCTGACAGAACATACACCACAATAGTAATCAAGATGTGTCTACAAACAACATGGGATTTGCTTCTTTTACCCTGTGCCCTCCATAGGTCGTGCTTAGCCTACCTTAGTGCATACTTGGAACCAATGCAAACTGCTACAACCGCAGCAAAAGAACAGATGGCTGTGAAAGCTGCTGTTCATATGCCCAGGATCTCATATGTATGCTAATCTGTCTTGCAGTACATACCATTAGGGTTTTTTTCCCCTTCTTATTTCCATGTACAATTCAAACATTGAAAAGTCCTACTTTCCTTCTTTATATCAAAAGCAGGAAAGAGCACTGAACACAAACCTTCCAAGCCCACCCATCCCTCAAATCCTCTCAAAAAGTTAAGTCTAGAAGGCCATTAGCTTCTTAAGAGCTTTTCTTTCCTTGCCCCCCACTATGCTTTCTGATTGTGCTATAATGTAAAAATGAGGAGGGAACAAAGAAAAAGATCAGAAACTTAACAAGAAGGATTCCCCAGACACATTTACAAACCAATAATAGTAAGTTTTAGTTATTGTATTAACACACAGTCATTTTTTCAAGATGTTTTCTAAACCTTTGAGATTCCACTGACATAACTATTAAAATGGAAATCTTGCATTTAGTAAGATAAATTTCCATTTAATTCAGTGTCATGTTTCAGGAAAAAAAAAAGACTAAAAAGCATGGGTATTGTTTCCAATTATTATACACTGCTTTTACACTGCTTCTAATACCACCCTGGCTACTATTATGTTCCAGATAAAGGCAAGACCATTTATCTGAAACTCTGGTTTAAACTCCCACACAAACACATCCACAACATGAAGCCCAACTGAATATTAACTTCATTTGAAGACTGAAGGTTGTTCTTGTAATTACTCATGCATACTGGCAGCATTTCTAGACATCAATACATGCAGTGGGAATTTCTGAAAGCATAACATAAGTAAACTATTTGGGGTCACATAATAAACACAAAATATGTTACCAAACTCTAGAAATGTCAGAAAATATTTGATACAGGGCCTTAACTTGTGTGGGCTCACCAAAAAATAAAAAATACTTCTATTTTCCCTCTTTCTTTGTGACAGGAGAAGGAAAGGGAGGGAGGAGAAAAGAAAGGAGACATTACTGTTATTCTTGGCTCTGGGTCAGATGGGTCGGGTTTATTCTGCTGAGTGCGAAGGAGAGTGGAAAACTACTTAAAACTGAACAAAATAACATTAATGAAGATTTTGACTACTTGCTACCTGCTGCTTTGGAGCAAAACCCATTCTCATGACTGAAACTATTATTTTGGTCTCACTAAGGATATGAGGAAAAAAATTATGTGAGCATGAAACAGTGTGCACCTATTCTTTTTTGAAATGAGCAAAACTGAAAAGTAGTAGCAACTGAAAGGTTAAGTTCTGCATTAAAATAAGAAAATAATGCTGAAGATAAGTACAGTCAAAAGCACATACTTAATACTAGACAGCTAAAATCATGCTCAGTCACTTAAATAAGCTGTCGTGGATTTAAGTGTTTAGCCATAGGAAGCATGATTTGTAATTCTGATCTAAGAGTCCATAAAGAAAAGAAACTTTGATATATTAAATAATATTCACACATATATATTTGTAGTTGCACACGTTTTGAAATAATATATTTGAATATAACTGTCAAATGATTTGGAATGAAGTATTCATGTTTAGCCTTATACTAGGTATAATGTATTATTACTATTATCCAGGATGAGAGAATTTGCAATAAAAATATATTTTAAAACTCTGGCCTCTATTAGTCATACCTAAAAATCATCACCCTTTCAAAGTGATTCAGTGAAATACATTAAATTTCTACTGAATATGTGTTAATCTAATAAAGCTATATCACCACCTCTTATACCAATTAGTGATGTGATTTCCTGTACACTGAAAAGGGCTAACATACATAGAGCAAACAGGAGAGGGAGAGAAAGATAGAAAGAAAAAGAGAAAGTGAGAGAGGGGGAGAAAACAAGAGAAAGAAAGCACACATGCTAATTTTGAGATGGTTTCTAGAACTACTTGGAGGAACACTAGTACTATAAGCAGTTAGATTGCTAGGGTCCAGATTGAATAATCCTGTATCAAAAAGTCAAAATTCATCTAAAAATAAACAAGGCTGGAGGGATTAAGGTGTGATAACCCTCAAACAGGTTTCATAATAAAATTAGTAAAAGAAAAATAGTATTTTAACACCATGGCCCAGTCCATAGAGAACACGCATGTGACCTCCTGCCCATAGCTGACTGCGTTTCTGAGAAGGATAGAACAGGAGGACAGAAACAGAGCTACATTTTGAGCAAGGAGTTCTGGGGTTAGTTCTGGGAAGATTTGCATGTGCGAGCAGGACAAATTGGGCAAACTAGATTTTAAAGGACCAATCGATTGTTATTTATTGTAATTATAACCCAGCACACAGACTGCTGTTGCATGTCCCTTGACAGGAGTAATCTGCTCGGCTCTGTGCAAATCAGAAGTAAAATGTCCTTGTTCTGCACGTCAGTGCTACAAGGTGCCAGCTCTTTAGTTCCACTACTGTGCAGCCATTACATACTTAAACATGCTGCAAGAGAAAAAAAAATAAAACTCTGATCTGGCGGGATTAGGATGTCAGTGCACATAAAGCAAAGAAACAGATGAGAAATAAAGGCTTCAGGAATAGGAGATTCAGAGAAAAATTACTGAGAAGTGAAAAACCTTTCAAAAAAATGTCCAATGAAAAGCAAAGTATGCCATTCAGAATAAGGTGTGAATAGCTATGATTTTAAATAAAGATTTGCATAAATTAAACAGGAAAAAATGCTATTATCTTTTTCTATAAAAAAGAAACAAAAGATAATCTATGTTCATCACTGCCATTAATAAAGTAATCCATTATATGTAATAAAAATTAATTCTACTACCTTCCTCACTTAAGAGAAAGAAATTCCAAGGCATTAGAATTGTTACTAAGGAATTGGTAGGAGATACTGGAGACTATTTCTTCCTGTAAGAACATGAAGAGTGAGGATAATTTTCTCTGTCAGGGACTTTGCTACTTCCTATTTTCAAGGGCAGAGCAAAAGCGTAATGTTAAAGCAAAAGGAGCCTGAATTTCTGAAGATAAAGTCAGGCGATACTAAGGTCGGCACAGATATTACCATCTTTGGCTCCTCTGCCAGAAGTTACTGCCCCCACGGCATCGAGTGCGTGTGCGTCTCGGCCACTGTCGGTCACAGCCCAGCACATTAGCACAAGCCGTCAGCAAAGGACGCCAGGCTGAGCAGGTGCTTTGCTGCAGCCCGGAGACATGTTTTATGCTGGAGCTTTGTTCTCCTGACTGTAACCTCAGCTGAGGAGATGGGCAGGCAGCTGGAGAGGATAATGTCTTAACCTCTCATTGCTAAATCCACCGCAGCCTGTTGATCCAAGTCCTTTAATTTTTTTCTCTCAAAGAAAACCCGAAGCACAAAACACAAAGTTGAATTCAGCCTTGGTGAAAACAGGTGCAAATGCAATGACATCAGAGAAATCTCTTTTAATTATGCCAAGGCCACAGTTACCATAAAAAATATTAACCGCATGTCAAAGGAGGAGAGGAATTGTAAAGAAAATTCTCAATAACTTCCATATTTAGCCGTTTTCCAATTAAGTTCAATGCTGTGACAAAGACATTATTTCAAACAAATTGTACACATCAAGCTCATGAAGGCCACAGAGAGTAAACAAAGGGTTCAGAAATTCAAAGACTGCAGAAGAAATCTTTAGATTTCTGAACTGCCATCCAGATTTTTTTTCAAAACTAGAGTGACTTCAGAGTCAGCTTTAAAGCAAGAAGTGGTGACAATAAATAAAGCCTCCTCCCCCAACCCACCGTGAAACATAGATATGAACAAAGATCTGCAGCTCTGCCTCTGCAGACAAGTATATGTTCAACACCACCCAGTCTATATTTCAAAGACCGCAAAATGTTGCTTATCCAGCAAGTCACTAAACACAGCTAGCGTTAAACGCTTCCCTGCCTTTGGGTGTGTGCATGGACAAACAGAGTGGCTCTAAGAAACTGCTCCCTTTTATAGCCTCCAATTGCTCCGTACAACAGCAGTGTAATTAGTCTCAGTGCAGCATAATCAAACACTGACAACTTGGTGACCCAGAAGCACTGGCAGAGCCCAGGTAATGAGGATAAACACCACTTCTAGCTTGCTGTTAAGCAATATGGTTTTTAACTCCATTCCATCCATGATGTAGGGATTTATAAAGCTTGGAATGAGCTTTCTGGAGTCATTGCTGGGAGAGGCGCGTTACACCTGCAGCAGCTGATTCGCCAGGTAGCTAGCGCATACTGAGTGCTGCAATTTCCCTCTTGAGCTCGGGGCAGAGGGAAAGTAGCACCAAAGATGAGAACTTCTGTAAGTGTTTTGCTCATAGAAAGATTCTCTTGCATGTCCTGTGCATGTCCCCTCTCCAGTTACTCTGTCTCCTTTCAGAGAAACCCTTGGCAGTAGGGGCTTTCCATAAGAGCAAGTTACACCAGCTCCTGTGCCATGACCTTTCATCATCTTGCTTCCTGCCAGTGATCAAATTTTGACCCTCAAAATTTATTCAAAGGAGAAAACAGCCAGAATCTCAGCCCGCGGCAGAGAACTATCCCAGTATCAGAGTTCAGTGAACAAGATACTAGTCTAACCAAAAACATTACATCTTGTCAAATGAGGTACTAAATTGATTGGACTGTTTTGTAGCCAGACGTTTGCAAGTTTTTAATTTGTAAAAGATCTTTCATAAACACTCACAAAGTTCTGAATGTTCTTTCCTTTAAAGAAAATCAATTGAAAAGTTTTCATTTCATCAGATTGACATCTACCCTGTAGAAATAATAAAATAAAAAAATTGGAAAACCACAGAAACCTTCTAATGTTACCAAAAGGTTTTGGAGTGAAATGTAAACGGCTCTTCCTTGATTCTCTGCAGGGCAAAAATAACTGCTATGACTGCAAAGATTTATCTCTTGTACTAGGCCTCTTGCACTAGGGCTTGTGGGAGATGAAACTGTAAGTAACATGAAAATTTGGGAAATATCAATTCTGGGTGCCCTGGAATTTAAAATATAGCTTGCCATCCAATAGCATTTCAAGTCTATCTAGAACAGATTTTGCTCTTTTAGTTATACTTCATTAAGTAGCTTTAAAAATCTGATGATGGGCGAGACCACAAAACTCAAAAGTCAGGTTCCCTATATTTAGTCAGCTGAGATTTTTTGGCAAATGAAGCAGCTAAATTTCTTGGTCACCCAATCTTTCTGATTACAGCAGCCATCAAAATCTTTGTATGCCAGAAAGTTGGAAAAAATATACCTATTAGGTGAGACAGCCACTGGGAGGGAGCGCTCCCAGGGGTCTCCCGGCTCCAAGGTAGCAGGGGACTGGACCAGCCATCCATGCTGAGCCCAAGCAGCCAGGCGGTAACATGCTCAGCAGCCCCTTCAAGCTCTCCCCCCTCTTCCACAGCTGACATTGCAGATTGTCCAGCAGCCACCTCTGCTACATTTTACAGCAGTCTTGTGTTCTTGAAGATGCAATTTAATTTTATGAGGTTATACAGAGCTCATGCTTCTTATTTCACAGCACAGGTCTTTAATACAGCTTGTGATGGCTTTTCCCTCTTGGGAGCCTGTTTTTTGTTCTTTGTTTTAAAAAATAATGTGGACATTAAGAAAAGAAAAAGACATCGTAGTTCAATTTCAGAGCTCCCTGCGATAACTCTGGCTGCAAGAGTCTTTGTCAAGTAGTTAATTCATGCAGCAAGTAGCCCAGATGTTCCTTGGAAGCGATCCTGACCCTAAGAAGAGTGCAGCTCAACGTGCACTCTGCTACATTTAGATTAAAGACTGAACTGTATAAATTGTTTGTGCTAATTACAACTAGTGTAACAGTTGAACTGGTATACCACAGTTGCAGCAAGTTTGGTTTCCTGTAAATTATGCTGGTTAGCAGTTCAGACAACCACCGTGTTGATGAAAAACAAATGAATTCCCAGAACTTCATTGCTGTTAATGCAAATGTTCGTTCCACTTCAGTTCACTCAAGAAAAAAAGATGGGCATAAGTTTTTGTTCACAGCTCTTCCATGCCAAACAGTTATTTGCTCTCTTTTCTCTTCTCTTCACTGACTTTACTGATGTGCTTTACAGAGGCACATACCATCACAAAACAAATCCTCAGGAGAACATGCTACCTTTGTCACCTGTGCCTTTGCTGTTGGTGACAGCTCCCATTTGGTTCTCTTAAAAAATTCCCACCGCTACTTTGAAGGAAGAGTTTTTGTTTTCCACCAACCTTCATTAGAATAGCTTAAACCAACCTCTAAACAAAATACAGAAATCTCAGAAGGCTGCTGGTAATTGGTATAATACACACTAGAGCATTGCCTGCAGCAGCTATATATGCTGGAGCTAGTATTTAGGCAAGGAATGGAGACTTTTCCTCACAACACACACATATCCATACTCCCAAATAGCATTATTATACGAGCAAAATGCAAGTGCAGACCAGCCCCAAGATTAGGGAAAAACTTCTGCACTTCACTAGTCGAAAGGAGGTCAGATTTCTTATTAGAAATTAAGCACTGTATGTTGATAGCTGTTTTAAAGAGAATTGAAAAATGGGACTACTGGAGAGGCCAGGTACTCCCAGTGAGAAGCAACTAGAGGTGTAGTTGTGTAGACCCATCTTTCAGTGGCAGTGCCAGTTTGAGTAGTTGCTTCTCACCTTCTAAGTATCCCTTCAGCTGTAGTTGTGCCACACATGGAAAAGATTAAGTTTTACGTGCTCACTGTGCACCCACATAAAAAAAGGTGCCATCACAGGCCAGAGGGGGCACAGGGAAGGGAGATGCATAAACCAACCGTGGTACTGATGGAAACTTTGATGAATGTATGGCTTAACAGGCAACAGGTTGAGATGCAATTCAGCAGTAAAATTTGAGGCAATTCCTCTAAGACCAGAATATGGTGCTGACAGAAGTGATAGAGTCTTTTTTTTATTTTATTAACTAAACCCACTGAAACTTTCTGAAAAGGCACCAAGGTTCAGAACACATCTCCTCACGCATTCTGACAAAATGACAGCAGATCTCAAATAAATAAGGACCTCTTTTTTCGTAGGAGTGATGGCTTAAACCTTTTCTTTCCTCCTTCCTACCACCAGCCTTGTGATTGTGTCCACTCACTCATTTGCTGTCACTCTCTGGTTGTGCCAAAACAACCATTTGTGGGGCCAGTCTTGGGAGCCTGAACAGTGAATTGCTCAAGGTTTTAAAAGAGGAGACTGGGATTCCTTGAATTACATTAGTCTGGTTACCAGGTGCCACAGCAGTGAAAAAAAATGGTGGAAAGCAGGAAGAACAAGCACAGGAACTGCTCAAGGAAAAAGTCCTCAGTATCACAGCCTTCAAGACTGTGATTTAACCTAATTGAGTTAACTAACTGGAAAATTTGAGAGAAAAAAGAGTAGCTGGCATTTAAGAGAGAAAGAGTGGAGCAGAGAGGGCTGTTAGGAGGAACACGAATAAGCCATCATCAGCATCTGCAGAACAGAGAGTAACTCCATAAATAGAAAGATCTGAAAATTTCTCAGGGATCTGATTGACAAGCAAATGTGTTCACCCAAATTGAATTACAAATTAAATACACAGAAAAGCCATCTCTTCTATCACATAGCCACCACAGGAAATGAAATCAGCAATTATATATGGAGTAAGCTGCTAGTGAACTCCACCAGACTTCTTATTTGAGCAAAATGAAAGACACCACTTCCCAGGAATAATGCAGTAAGATCCCATTTTTATTAAGAGAAAGGTTCTCACTTGGAGTTAAATTAGTTGAGCTCCAGACTCGCAGTCCAAACACGATATGTTTAAACCCTTACATTATCTTTTGCACCAGTCACGTGAAATTTGAACACTGAAATGAATCTCCTATACACATGTAAAATTTGAACTGCTAAAAAGATGAAGACATTGGTGAAGTGTAAAGAGTTTCTGAATAATATTCTTAATACATATAACTTTCACATTCAGGAAACCCTCAACAGCTAAAAGACTTTGATATTTATTTTTAAAATCTCATTTTATGGAGAGCAAGCAATAGCAGTTTTCAGCACAAATAAGAAGTTATTCAGAAAATTAAAACCATCTCAGAAGAAGGGCTTTGAAAGAAAGTGACTTTACCACCCCAATTATAGAGAACAGCAATTCAGCTATCACCACAATTGTATGCTATTGTAATGCTACTGTTACAAAGCTGGAATCAAAACAGAAAGGATTATTCAAAGAGACAGCATACACAGAGCAAACAAGCAGAATTAATGCCTTAAGAGCAGAGCAAGCAGCAGCAAAGAATAGCTATCCAGTGATGACACCCTCCTAGAGGTTTCATTAATTGCCACTAGTTAAGGCCTGTTGTTTTGCTTACAAATGAGCTCTCTCTCTCCTGCTACTCCACAGACTGAGTAATTTTATATTTTAGATTCGAAGGATCAGAAGAAGGAAGCTGCCTTTCCTGAAGAGGTCTATAAGGATCTAGACTTTGAAGGGATAAATTAATATTAAGTCCCCTGACAGAGTTTCAGGGAGATGCGTCTTCCTGAAGCTGGAAAAATGGTCTAGTGGGTTAGGACATGAGCCTAGGTTTGGGAATAAATAGGTTCAAATATGTTATCTTGGGTAAGTCATAAGGTCAAAAGCTTTAGACCACCAGGCATGAAGGTTATTGTGCGTTTCGCTCACAGACCTCAATCATAAAATATCCAAAATAGCACTGTTGTAGCCACAATGCAAAAATAACACTTTAAAGATTGTGAAGCAACATGGTAACAAAGTGATCAATGCCATTCCTACAGGACCACCTATGATCTATTCTAAGAGAGAAAAATGGGACTTGATGCAAAAACCACTGAAATTAAAAGGCGCCCATTCAGGAACATGTTGCAAGTTAAAATAACAGGAAATTTCTTACGGTATTACTAGTATTCTAGGAAAAGTCTTCTGTCACTATTATTTAAAGGCATTTATAGATTCTCTAGGAGTTTGAATTGCCCTCATAAAATCCAATTTGTAAATAAACTACAGTTTACACTACTTCCTTCTGCCCACCCCCTTTTTTTTAATGACCAAGAGATTAAAGGAGAAGACCAACTAAGAAATGTCTGTAAATATATCTCTACTTCCTTCAACTTCTATTTTCTCTACGTAAGCTTCAGAGTCTCATTGACACAGTCAAACTGTTTGTCCTCAGCGACAGTAACTGAAATTTTCTCCTCTAGTGGGTTTCCAAATCAGTAAGATATGTTCTGTTATAAGGCTCTCTCTGGTTTGAGCTGTATAAAACCGGGCTTGTCACTCAACTGAAGCTCATTAAAAACACTTCTTATTGCTTTTATAATATATGGTGACATGCCTAACTCCATTAACCTACTGGAGCTTAAAATTATTATTGTGCTCACTGTCCTTGTCACTAAAGGATAATAAAGATGTCAAAGCATATTATTTAAAAAAAGTTGCCATTAAATGGGTAGAGAAGGAAGTCATGGATCTCATACTGTGTTTCAAACACACTGTGCCTAAACTAACACTAACTTTTAAGGAGGAGGTTGTATTTGTGAACTGAAAGCTTCATGAATTCCAAAACTTGTTGTTCTACACATTTGCAAAGATGAAGTAAGCGTGTGGCTTTAAGCATTTCTAAAGGAAACCAACAGCCACGTAGGGGAGACACTGAATGCAAGAAAAGCAGAAGACAGAAGTTGCTTGTGGTGTGCTAAAAGTAGAAATGGAAGAGAACGGATATGCAAGCAGTGGAGAGAGAAATCATGCTGACACTTAACTCCTTTCTCCAGTGCAAAAGCAAGTCAGGATTCTGAGGTCAGTAGATCCCCACACCTTTCCAGCAGGTCAGTGCTAGCTACCACTGCACAGTGGCACCACAGCTTCATTATGTTTAGCTTCTTTCTTTTGTACTACTGCCAAAGCCCTTTTCCCATTGTCTTCCACTTCCACCACCATCCGCTGCCAACCAGTTTGTTTGGGTTTTTTGGCGGGGGGGGCCTCTTTCTTTCTTTTTTTTTTTCTTTTTTTTTTTTTTTTTGACTTCATATGGCATTAAAAGGCATGTTGAAGACCAAGAAAGGAGTGTAACACAAATCAGGCTGCCAGCAGTATCTGCATCTGAATGTGCCTGTGCTTTTCAAGACTTTTTCCCCTGTAAATAGTGCACGCTGTAAAACAGAGAAAACAGACCTGGGAGAAGGTAGAGCTGGAAACTAACATGACCGTTTCTCCTTCCTAAGCCTATAACAGTTTTCTTCTCCAAGATTGCTCCTAAGAAAAGACAGAAACATTTCATTTTACCAAAAAGTAAAAAAACGTTCCTTACATATCCATAGATTTCCCCAAAGAAAAGGTACCTGCTGCACCAAAAACCAAGATAGTCTTAGTCCATTCGAAGATTAGGTACTTGCAGATGTCCGCAAGGAAGACTCTAGCTGTTATCGTAATGTCGTATGCATTTCTGCTGAAATTGCAACACTCTGGAAAGAGTCTTATTCTGAACAGCAATAAATCTCCATACAAAAAAACGCAGTTGTGCCTGGGGTAGAAAAGACATTCACCTCTTTCCAAGGAGAGTAAAAAGCAGCAGCATAATTAAACAAAGAGTGAAGTATATGACTATTATAGATAGGTGACATATAGTCGTTTGATATTTGCTGTATTAAATTTCAGCTAGACATGCCAGATTTGATATGTGCAACTTTAACTAAGAGTGAGTCAGTGCTGTATGCTTGGATGTTATGAACTCGAATTTGGCCATACCACATAAAGCTCAGGACTCAAAGTGACTAACTAAAAATGTATTTTGAAAAGTGATCTCTCTTTATAAAAATGCTCCACAGGGGGGAAGGAGGGGGAAGGAACTAGGCACACTACATACAGTCTTCAGAAATACAGCTGAGTCATGAGCTAGGAGGAGAAAGAAGCTGCTCTGCAGAAGACTACAGCTACTTAAACTCACTTCACCAAATATCAAAAGGGAAAAATGCAGTAAAAAAAACAATTCAATGCTTCTATCATTTCTTTGCAGAGAAAGCAGAAAAGCTACAGGTAATTTACCAAAAATAGCAGAAGAAATCTAAGTAATTCTAGAAGTTAATTGTATTACAATTCACAAATACTACTTACTGTCTTTTATTTTCAGTTATTAAAGCTAAGTAATGAGCATGTGATTCTGTTAGATGTAAAGCAGAAAAGATAGACATTATTTTAAGTCATTTCCTATCCTAGAAAAGTGCCACTGTCAGCAAAGCTGTGCCTGTAATAGAAACTTTCCATTTGAGAAAATATTGAGAAACCAGATTCATCTGGCCACAGCAGCAACAACAGTTCTACCTTTTTCTTTTTCTTTTAAAAAGATAAGTTTCGGGCACAGCTAGATATAAAAAATAGCCAGTAGGAGTTTGGCTATAATAAAGTGAATCCTTTTATTATTGAACCTCTGGTCTACATGGTGCCATCCATTTCTAACAAGCGCAGGAATGCAAGAAAGGGAGGCTTACACAAGCAGTACCAGGTGTCTGTCATGAGCACTGCTACTGCAAGACTCAGATTAACACATGAATAAACATTTTCTTCACTGAAAGGAATGAGAGACAGTGCCTGGTGGCCTAGCACAGCTGCTGCGTGGTGCAGAACAGCTGGTTTCACGAGCCACAGCCCTGGCCTGCCACACGTGTTCAGCTGAAATTAGAAACAGCAGAGTTCAGCGGTTAAGAGACGAGTTTACACTCCGCACAGCTACCCGGAGCATTGCTGGCATCTGCTAGCCAACTCTCGCTCAGGGGAAGGATTTGTCAAGGGAGGTCGGCAGGGAAAGCGTGTGCAGGAGCTTTCAAGCACTCCGGTTGTAACATGGTGAGCCCAGCACTAGGCAGGCTGGGGATAAGAGAGACAATGCTTAATCGAGCACAGGTTTTATAGTACATTTCTACCCCTTGTTTTTAACTCAGTCAACAGATTAATTTAGAGAATCATGTACCCATCATGACAAGTGGCTCACACTCAGGCACACTTCCTAAGCTTGAAACAAAGGGATGCATGCATAACCGCAGTGATTCTCCCTGGAAGTGAGCTGATTCCTGCCTCTACTTCTTGTGCTCAAGCAGCTCTCAAATTGCTTGTAATTTATGAAAAACCAATTACTACTTTTCATGTACATCGCAACCCCTCCCCAACTTCACTGTCTGCAGTTAAAGGGTGTGAACTTTATTGTCAGCAGGCAGGAGACTATACAAATAGCCTATAGCCTCACAGTGGAACATGGGTATGTTTTAAAGTTTGAGTATATTTTAATCCAATGGTGCTTCACCAGTTTGCACAAGCAAAACATTTTTGTTGTGCCATTCAGCAGAGCTTTTCTATATGCGGGAGGTCTCCAGGTCTGCTAATTTCATATTATCCTTGGGAGGACTAAGTTTTGCAGTCTCCCGACTACTGAATATTTATCAACCTTGCCACAGCATAGATTACAGGGACATATAAAAAGATAAGCAGTGGAGAGCCTACAGCAGCCCCACCAGCTCCGCAGCCCCTGGGCAGCTCCTGGGCTGCCACCCCAGTTCAGGCAGCCCGAAGCCATCTGGTCACCTGGGGCAGGAGGGAGGGTCTGATCCCCTGCCGCTGCGAGGGATGGGGCACACGGCACGGCCACTCCGCGATGAACAGCCGGCGGCACTGCCAACACCACAACCCAGCGCTTCTTCCTCAGAACATCCTCACTGACGCTGTTTTCTTAAACCACTTACCACGTCACTTAAGCAAACACTCATCACTTCTAGATTTTTTTTTCCCCCTCGAATAGATGCAATATCTGACCTTTCAACACTTTTACTTCAAAGACGAAGAGAATGAAGGGGAACAAAGTGCATTTTTTAAAATCAGCCTGTAACCGAAAGCTCTTTGAAGCTCACTGGGGCAGTTATGGCGGCAGCAGCAGCAGCATCCTGCGTTCCAGCCTTCCCCAGTCATTACCATGAAGTGGGTAATTGGCATCATTAACATTCTTCCCAGCTGGAAAGAATGCACTTCTATATTTCAGCTAAAACAGTACGTTGTTCAGAGATGCCTATTCTTCCACAGGCATCCAGTGGCAATTTAAACTTTCCATTTATTCCTTTTCCTTAATAAAAGCTACTACATAAAATACTCCTTGAACTCTGCTGAGGAAATTAAAACATCATTCAAAGGACAAAACCTGCAGCAACTATAAGCCAGCAATGACTATTTTGTCCTTTGAGCACGACAATTTCACATCCACTGCTATGAATTGAAAAAACTGAACTGTTAAGAGAACATAACCATATGAAACCAAAACCATGAATCCCGTTACACAGAAAGCATATGGTGGAAATTAATAGCAAGTGACAAAAGCTTGTTTTTCCCTTCTGAAAGTTTGTGCACTCTGATTTGTATGTCTATTTTTCATGAAAAGCCAGTTCTCTTTATATAATTAGAACAGCTCTTGAGGCAGGAAAAATATAATCGTCAGTAACAACTTAGAGCTGGGAAAGCCTCACCGGAGTTATCACTACATCACAGCCTGAGCTGCTTAAGAACAGTTTTGTAAAATAAGAGACAAAAGCAATCTAGGAGAGGAACGGCATTAAACTGCAGACATTTTTTCTTACTTCTTGGCTGTGTTGACTAATGGTTGGAAAGCTGACAAGTTTTCGCAGGCATGACTGAGCCCAGTCCTTGACTCAGAATTAAATGGGACATAAGGCTTTGGCTGGCTGAGATTACTAAGCATGAACAAAGATTAAAACTAAGATTACCATCACTGTTTATATTAGTGTTTTTTTAAAAAAAAAAGTAATTGGGAACAGCACTGTTTATTGTTTGGCACTGATCCATCATTACTGTGGGCAAATGAAAATTAGAAAGGAAGAAAACTCACCTGGGTGTCTTTCCAGTCTGGACAATAAAAAGTACTAAATTCTGTGTTTCCCAAATTGAAAATAAATTTTGTTTATATCTGTGTTTATCATAGACAATGCTTAGTTTTTGTAAGCTAGCATTATCATACTTTGTGCATTACATATTTGTCTGTATTCCTAACCTTTCTGGTTCCACTAGAGCCATGCTAGGATGCACATGATCTATATGCATCCATTTAGATGATGAATGAATAAATAGGAGAGGTCCATGCTATGGCTAAACTGCATTTTTTTCATATTAATCACCCTGCCCTATGCTACTGTTGAGATCAGGGAATGTTTATTCTACTTCTTCCTTCAAGATGGAGAGAAGTGTCAAGAGAGCGACCTCCATGGTGAGGACAGGCTTTTAGCCACATCACCACCAGGCAAATACCCAGTGCTGGATCTAGAAGACACCATCTCTCAACTGAGGTGCTCCATCTAGGACCAGGCAGCTCAGAGCTGTTGCCTTCCTACTCCGTGACTGCAGCTACAGACTATGGTCTAAACTGAACTTTTGCCTTCACTCATGTTGCACAGCAGTTAAAAATAAATAAATAAATCAACTAAGGTTCCCAATTACCTCTCCGCCCCCAAAAGAATCTAAATACACTGGGTCCATTTACATCATCAAGGCTACAAAATTCTCTCCCCCTGCTATTCCACCCACTAGAAGCTAACTGCCTCTTCAGCTCAAAAAAAAAAAAAAAAAAAAAAAAAAATCTCAGCCTGTTCTACATTAACTGACACAACAGGAAAAGCTTAAAATATTTGCTGTAATCTTAGGTTTCAATCTTGCAGAAAAATTGAATGAGTAATTTTGCATCCCAGAATTATCCCCATTGACTTCAATATATGCAGGATCAATTTAACATATCATGTTTCACTTATATGCATCTTATATACATCTGAAGAGATTCTACAAATACACAGTCACTAGCATTGACTAGGAGGCCTACAATGAGTTGCCCCAAAAGATAAAAACTGAAAGGCAAAACCCTATATTTATAGTTCTGAAAACTATGCCATATACACAGAAACATATTTCTGGAATCAGTAAGAGGAAAGTATGATTTGGAAAATGGGTACTCACGATCCATTAAAAGTGTTCTGCTAGTAACACAAGAGAATTATGAGCAACTTCTTGGCTGTTTTGTCCAATGATAAAAGATTGGAATGGTTATGGAAATGTGTGAGTTTAAACCCAAATTCAATAGGAAAACAGTCCTGAAAAAAAGTGGAAGAAATGGTTGAGAGCATGAACAGACATGTAGGTCACATTAATATTGATTAACTTTCATCAAATATTAATATTCTCTTACATTTCAGAAGAAGATTGATCATAATAAGGGATATGGACCTTTTTCCCCATTTATTTGGCTTCATTTGCTAATGCCTCAGTTCTACAATGCTTCTCAGTTTCCACACTCCCCACTACTCACATGCATCAGTGCATATCACCAGTTTGCACAATAAGCTGCAGAAAGAAGATTCAGTGGTATTTTGGTCTTACTATTAATTTCATACTATTACTAGAACACCATGATTTTGACCAGCAAAGTTTGACTTTAGCAAAGTTTAGAGTTAGATTTTAGGATACATATATTTGTTAAGACCAAGTAGCCACCCTAGCTTCCTGTCACCCTAGCCTGTTTTCATATCAAAGCTGTCATATCAATAGCAGTTTCATTTTAGTAAGCTAATAATAATCCATACATCCCACCTATCACCAAAAAGATTCCCACAGCTGCCACTATCAGCAAAAAACAAGACTGTAAAATTTTGTGCTACAGAAGGTGATGAGAAAGTCTCTGCTAAAGTGTAGGCCTGTGTTAGCCTAAGCAGTCATATGGCAAGGTTTAGACTGTTAGTTGTTGGAGTATTTTAAGTGAGGGTATAAGAGAAAGGAGTGGTGGATGATACCAGTTCACTAGTATCACAGTTCACTTGTGTTCCCCCTCTCGATGTCGGGCATTTGTTTGACATAGATGGCAGTACCCCTTCCCGGCTCATTTGCACTGTTTCAACTGCTCCTTTCTCCCTTAGGAATCTCTTCTGCAATAGTCTAATCTCACTGAGCTGAATTGAAATGTAGACTCTATTCCCTTGCTGGAGGATAAGAACAAGGCACAATTTCCCTTTCATTTGGTGTACTACCCAGACTTCAAATTGTAACGCACGAAATCCAGCAGGATGCTTACCCAAGCGCTGAAAGAGCCAGGCAAGGTCTGGAGACAGGCTTGGCTCCACTCTCATTTCTCAACCAGGGCAGCCGAATCAGCACTGGAGTCAAAGACATGATTTATCACTAGCTTGGAAATTACTGTAGCCCTCAAATAAAACTAAAAATGAAGGCAATTCCAAATGTGTTTCTGAACTAATGCTTCCTGAATTTCTCCTGCAGCAGTTACAGCTTGCTCAGGGCTTTGCTCAAAATTTCAGTCTTACAAAATTTCTGGAAAATCTTCTGAGTTATTCTCATTTTTCTCTTTCTTAGATTTCATGACAACTTGAAAACATCATACTAGGGACTTGTCTTCCTCACTGCTGTCTGCACTCTTCAAATACTTATCTTCCAGTGCCCCGTTAGCCAAACTCTCATAACGACGTTCCTCGTATGACTCCCTCCCAGCTCATTCTCAGCCACAGCCTGAACCATACCATCTGTGCCTCAGCTTCCTCCAAAGCCTTTCTAATACAGAAGTCTAGAACCAAAATCAGTTTTCCAGCCTCATACACGACCATGATTTCCCACCCTCCTTTTGACACACTTCCTGTGCTTATTCAGCTTTCTCTATTTTGGTTTCTGAATGTCATAGTTAACTGTAATTTAGTTTGCTGATTCCTATCAGTTCAGTTCTCTGCTAGCATTATTTGCCAGATTTCTCCCTTTCTCTAAATATCCGAGGTTCAGATTACTTTTCTTCTTCCCTAATGCATTTCTCAAATCACTGAATTCTTTCCTGTCTAAAAACTTCATGCCATGAAATTCACCCCTCATGGCAGTGTGTCCTAGGCACTTAATCATGGTAGAAGGAGTCAGGAATAATAAAGTGTCAATCAGTTAACCTTTGAACATTTCAGTGAATTCATCTGAAAAGAGACAGGCTATAATAATCACAGTCTTCCAGATGAGGCTGTCTTGGACATTGCAATTATTGTCATTTATTGGGCTATCTTAGGGCTACCTGCAGCTGTCTGAGCACAGAGGGCTTCCCTGCCCTTCCCCGAGTGTCAGGCAGGAGGGAGGTCACAGTCACGCCACCGGAGGGAGGGATAGGATTGCAAAAGTCCCAAGAGCCAAGCTAGAAAACCAAAATAGCTTGCTGCTTCCAGAGAGGAGGAAAATGCTCTCTGTTTTGGACTTAAATCTGTTTGTGTCTTGACTAAGGCAATTTTTAAAGGATGTAAAGCCAAACTGGTAAAATGTGACAGATTTTTAATGGCAAGACACATACATGCCACTGAACAGGCAGAAAAATACTCTTCTGTTAAATTAGAGAAGGGTTTTTTCCTTAGCCAAATAATTCCAGATTTAGTTTAACCTTTGCTCTAGAGAGGAAAGCTTATACTACAGAAGACATGAGTTTTTAAGGAGACTTTAAAATGAAAGATAATTATTGGAAGTCATTTGTGAAGTAATAAAGATTAAATTCTGTGTTGAAAAGCAGCAAGAATTAAGGAGGAAAAGGAAAAAAAAAAAAGAAGGCAGACAGAACTCCAGACAAACATCTGGCTAAGATGATTCAGGTACACTTAATCCTGCCTCCTAGCCTCAGTTTGGACTAGAGGTGACTCAACAGAGACCAGTTCCAGCCTTACCACCTGTAGGACTGGCGATTTGATGTTATTTTACATCAATCTAAAAGGTCCTGTAATTAGAACAATGGAAAACAGCAGAAATACAAAAGCAACAACTATACAATAAACACAGAGAGAGACAGAAATTTTAAGGAGCAAGGATATGAACACAACAATCAAAATGAATTTTTAAAAAACATCTAAGAAAAGGATTCATGTAACCTGCTGGGAGCCCACATGCCTAAAAGTTTTGCTGACGCAACACTGAGATGATGATTGCACAGACTTTCATGCTGTTACTCTTCCTTCCTGCTTATACACATATCCAAGCATCTGAGGTGAGTGTGTAAGTCCAAAGATCCGTCAATCTAAAAAGGAGAATTTTCAAAAAAAAGTACATGGAAAGCAGTAATGCTTTGATCTTGAAACTCCCTGTATCTACTATTATTTTGTGTCATTCCAATCTTGTGTGGTTTGCTGTGCTCTTTTCAGCTGAGATGCAGGTTGCTGGCTCGCAAAAAAAACTTTCTAGTTTGGTTCAACACTGGTCTATGCTTCAATAACTGTTTATTCTTGATGATTCAGAAAGGAATAAAGAAGAGGTGGAATAACGTGGAAAAAGCAAAAGTAAAGATCATGCAAAACATGCAAGTTAAGCTATGTGAAGATACTGTTTTTAATATGTGAACAAAAAAGTTAAGACAGAATATAATAAAGTTGGGAAGGGAAGGAAATTGGCTTTTCAGGTGCCATGGTAGAAATCAGAGAATGTATAAATACTAAAGAACTGATATTTTGTCCTGAATTGCACATAAATGAAAAAAGCAAGCAGACTTAAGTGATTGAAACACTTACTGAGTGTTCAGTTCTAGAGAATGTGGTATTTAAAGAAATGTTACAAATTTGTAAATTCAAATCTATGGAAGACAGCTAGAGGAAATTGTTTGGCTTGCAGAACTGTTCTGCCTTGCTTCTGCTCACAGTCAGGAACGCTAAAAGGTGGAGGAATTTGTTTACTGCTTTTGTACACTGCATGTGATCATCTGTGTAGTTTGTTATGGTCCTGCAACAGAAAAGCTTTACACAGCCTGGGTACAAGAGATAACCCCCGATACAAAAGAATGGGTTTCTCACTGGATCAGAACTACTCATTCCAAGACAACAGAGGTAGTAACTATTCCAAATAGAGAAGAAGTAATGTTCAATTGAGTAGTACAACTTCAGATATTACACTATTAAAGGAGAAACCATAATGTTTCAAAAAAAATAGCCATTTAACTTTACGGCAAGAACACTGACAAGAGCCACCTGCAAAAAAAAGGTCCTTCAAGGACGTCTTTCTTCCAAATTACATCTTTCTAAAACCTATTTCATATCCTGGGTATGAGAATTCATACCCTTACATCATGTCATTAGGTTATTTTCATATTACTATATTTAATCTGGGGTGCTCTGTTCCCCTTCTTATAACTGTGACATTGGACAAAGAAAACTAAATTGAAAATAAGGCACACATGCACACATTTGCCCACAACTGTGAGAAATAGTTTACAGCTTAAAAACACCACTTGGTTGGTTTAGCCCTTCCTATGTTATGGGAATACCAATCCATACTACGGATACATGTTCATATACATGAAAAATTAAAAGCAAGCAGTAATAATTTAACAGGACAAAGAGAGCTAGTAGCTGGTCAGTCTGCTGGGTGTCAGGAGACTGGGTTACATTTCTTAATTCTGCTGCTGAATATTGGAAGAGACAGCTGCAGGGGTTTCTTCCATCAGTACCTTTTCTTCACCACAGTAGAAACTAAAACATGAAAAATATCCACCATTTAGTCTTTAGAGGCAACTACTCATTTCCCAGGACATTTTGGCAGGATAGTACAGTATCTCCATCAGCCTGTTTCGTAGGAGAACCTTCGCGTAGTTAGAACCGGTAATTCTCTTCCAGTCCAGAGGCAGCACATGCATCTCTGCATAGACCAGACGGGGACTCTCCATCCCCTAGCTCCAAACGCAGCTTGGTTCATTTCAGCCAGGTCAGGATGTGGGGCCAGGTACTAACAAATATGAGAAAGAGTGTTTAAATGTCATTCCTTGGAACTTATTGCTTAGGGTTAAAGTACAAAACTGTGAATCCAGAACAGAAGCCCCAGGCTTTGACAATAGCCAACATCATTATGTTTTCTTCACGCTTTTGATTCAGTCTAATAAAGGGAAATTCACTTTCTTCTCCCCCTCTATCCAGGAAAAAATGGACTTTAAGGTCTCCAAACTATATTACCCTATAATATACCATCTTTCCCAATAACTTCAATAGCATCTTTGTGCTGTACACCCCTCTCAGAGCCAAGGCTAATATTCAGGCATAAAGCCCATTCTCTGTCCTCAAATACCAGACCAGAAAAGATTTTTCACAGACATCCAAAGGTGTATTTTTCTCACTACATTGCCATTGAAAACACCGTATTTTCCAATTTCCTATATGCTAATTCTATGCAGTGTCAGTCACATCACATTATGTCATTTTATATAGTAGGTCAGCAGGAACTGCCATGTTCAGAGGTATCTGATATTTTGCCAAATCATTTGGCACATCTCACATTCTCAATTTGAATTACTTATAGATCATCTGAAAAGAGATAATTATTGGCCACTATTCAGAAAATGGTAGATAGTCTACTGAGTGCTTTGCTGGCCCTCTCATCCTTCTATAAACTGCAAGACAGACAGATTTCCTTAAAACAATATAAATATATGCCAAATTAATATATGTGCAATTCTAGCTTACATTTACTGTCTTAGTGCTATGCTCCGCAGCTCTCCCTCACGGTGAACAGTACTTCATTGTACAGTTTCCCTACAGGCAGCTCAAAGTCAGTGCAACCAGGAGTAGCAGATTCTGACCCTGAAGCTGAGATTATATAATACTTGTTAATTGATTGAAGCATTCAATCAATACTACATACTTTCTAGAGTGAGCGTATATCTTGCATTCCTTCAAATATTTAATTCTTACAGTAATTCTACACCAACTACAGTAATTAAATAAAACACATTCTTTAGATACAAACACTAGATTAACTATTCCTTTACAATTCCACACATCTATTTTGTGTGTGACTTTAACACACTACATGTAGGAGCATAACAGGTAAGCAGGACAAAATTTAGAGTTATGGTAAGGTTCTGGTTACACAAATAAGAAAACTTTTGAAAAGGCAATGAGTAGTAAAAGCAAAAAAAAGAAATCACAATCTACATCCCATAACATTGGTCAGCACTGGGTTAGTGCTAGGCGATGACAGAGCTGTGTGGAAAACACTGCTGCAAAACAAAGAGAGCCTCTATGTACAACCACTTTGCATGGGGACCTGCATAGGGAATTGTCAAATGACTACAGTTCAACAAGAAAGCATGTGAAAATCGATGGAAAAAAGCATTAATTTTAAAGCAGAAGAATTTAGGGCTGTGGCCTAGCTGCAAGAAGAGTTTCTATATACAGGGAAAATACTGCAAAGCAGTGTTGGTTTAAAAGAAGATAGACCAGAGGCTAAAGAGCTGTCGCAAGTTCACGCTGATAAAAACCTTGTGGGCCAAGCAGACAGACTAAGTACTGAAATCTGATGGATTTGACAGACTAAGTGTTTGGGGGATATGCAGAAAGCTTGCAGATGCCTTTAGACTCATCAACGGGTAGCCAGGGAGATCCTGGAAGGAAATGTCAACACACTAAAGCCTTTACATGAAATACAAGCCTTTAAATTCTATGAGTAGGAGGCAAGGAGGGACAAGGCAAGACAGAGGAGGAAGCCTGACATTTACGTGGGTTCTTTTGCATAACTGTTTTCATCCAGCTTCTTTTCCTAACTTAAAAGCCTTGATTTCAGTAACTCACAATAATAAAAAAAAAAAAAGAAAAAAAAAAGAACAGGAAAAATAGCCAATCTTTATAATGAGCAAGTCTAAGCTGAAAAAAGTTCTTCAAATTAAAGGTCCAACCCAAATGCCTCTGAAATTAACAGTAAGAGTATTTGCAGCCTACAAGCCCGTAACGTGAAAAGCAGAGGCACTCATCGATCACAGCAGCGAAAGCTGGCCTTTTGGTGGAAGCCTGTAGGGAAATTAGGAAGACTCAGGGGCTTTAAGCCTAACTCCTGCCTCCAAGGAGGTGTGTGTAAACAGCTCCCCTCCACTAGAGTACGACAGCAGTTTCAGGCTGAATTAACATCTTCCTCCAAAGAGCAAAAATTATTTCAATCAGCAGATTTTTTTTGTTGAGGATAAAATGGCCTTAAAATATTGCAATGCAGCTAGAAGTCAGTAAAAATTAAATCTAATTTCTATTTTTTTTAAGCCTCAGAGAGTCAAATTGACCGAGTTTGAAAGCAAACCCAAAATCTACATGGCCTCATGGACTGTTAAGAAAGCATTTTGCTGTTAGATGCTGGTGGCACCTATTTAAGCCTTGAATAATCACAGAGGAGAAATCATAAAGCAGGGAAGGAGACAGTGTTGCTAAAAGAAACAGGGCAGTGAAGCTAGTTTAGCAGGACAGAAGAGCTTCTGAGCCAAACCAAGGCAGGTCTGAATTTCATCTGGGGGGGGATGTTATAGTATAAAACAATTAGAAGTCTTGTCTTGGAAGAATGGTCATTAAGCCAATTGCATGTATCTATCATGGGTGATAGGTGTAATAAACTTTGGTAATATTTGATTATTGCAGTTCAGAATTATATGAAAAAACCTTTGTGTTTGAAACAAAAATATCAGAGAATTAGAGAGAGGATTAAGGATGGCAAACGATTCATTTTTCAGAAATGGAACAAAAAAGGGCAAAAGCAGTTATCCATCAACTTCGCAAAACACAGAGTAAGATGGAGAAAAAGGGTCAGGGGCTGTCTCCCTGAGAACTGATAACTGAAAGAAGAGAGAAGGAGAAGACGAAGAAGGAATAGTTCACAAAGCAGAAGGAAAAACAGGAGCAGAAGTCAGAGTTTGGAAAGAGAAGAAACAGTTGTTTCTTGGCCAATGGCAAGGCCAACACAGGACTTGGAGTTGTTTAAAAAACACAAACAAACCAAAAACACACTCAGTCCTGTATTCTCTCTATTACACAACGCTGTTCGATTAAGAGGACTATGAATTATATATCTTTTTTTAACTTTTGCAGTTAGAGAAGAACTAGAGAGTGTTACAAAGGAAAGGAAGAAATGTAGCTTAAAGTGTATGAACCGTGAGCATGCTGATGATATTTGTCTAGCTAGGCAGGGTTGTACAGAACAGAGCTAGCTCCGTGTAAAAGAAAAGGAAGAAAATAAGTCAAATTTGATAATTTCTTATCTCTCATTCATCTTTAATTTCAAAAGGGATTCAAATTTCATTAAAGTCATGTTCCCAATAGAATACTATCTCATCTGAGCACCCCTCAGCTAGTTTTATTGCACATTTAACCTATTTTCTTTGGTCTGTGTGGTTGTTTTTTGTTAAGAAAGGCAAGAAAGAAACAGTAAGTTACACAAGAGAATCAAAACTGGGTTCAAATTTGCACCAACGTGCTGTCTTCCCTAGGCTGTGATATGAGATCCCAGACAGAGAAAAAATCCAGGGATGCAGGGCCACAGCATGGGGAAAACGGGTGACAGCAAGCCCAGTCCCGTACACTGTTCCTGAGCAGGGCAGGTTCTCCTTTTTTCTCCACTCCAAAGAGAGAGCAATTCCCTATCTCTGTAGGAGGTAAACATTTCAGAATGACTCACATGTTTTGACAGGTTATCACATAAACAGGACTAAATAACAAAAAAGTGTTTGTCAAAGCATACAAAAATACACTGTGCAAGAAATATAAACCTTATATAAGCAACGGGTTTAGTTTTTATTTACACTTGAACAAAACCCCTCATCTAAACAATTAGGCCAATGAGCCTTTACAAATCAAACAAATATGCTTTTATTCCACTCCATTTTGCAGATTTTAAGTACAAACAAGCCTGTTTAGGATGAAGTAGTGGTGAAAATAAAATTTTTGCTATTACACTGTAAATTGAACAGTGGCGTGTGTCTAAAAATAGACTTAATCTCATATTACTTGCACAATTGCACTTCTTTTCTTTCAGTCACCCTTTTCCCCCCCAAATTAAGCTCCCCACAAGGAAATCATCTCACTTTCTCCACTGACTACGAATGAAGTCGAGTGTCAAAGGTAAATGAGAGTAGATACATGAGTATGCCACCCACATTTCTTCACTAACTTTCCCTGTTACATGGACACTTCAGTTCATGCTACTATCAGAAAACTACTAATTGGAGCTAAATTACTAGCACCTTTCTTTTCTGGTCAGAGATAGAAAAAAACCAAAAGGTTATTTCAAAGAAATACAAATGCTTCCTTACTTTTTCACAAACCAAAAAAGTGCATTTTAAGTCAATCAAAATACTTCATTTTCTCCCCCAGAAGTATTTTTCTCCATTGCTAGGATTTGAATGACAACAGCAAAGTCTTTGGGCATAAATAATCAACTTGAGTTATAATCGCACGCAATGCTTGGGCCAAGGCGCCTGTTTCTCCACAAGTTTGAGCATTAATTTCTGAACAGCAATCATTGGAAAAACTCTAAAGCGTGCAGTGGGAAAGACCAACAAAGCCCTTCATGGTCTCTAGCATGTACAAGTGCAAAAATTGTTTAGATACTATTCTGTATAGCTATGGAAACTTCAGCATACAGCCTTTTAACTCCCACTGAATTATCGCAATTTTTGTTTTCCTTTAAAAAAGTTATATATTTCTTTTCATCAAAAGAGAATTTCAGTACTGACATGAGCAAAAAAAGCTGTATTAAAAGGGGCTAGTCTTCTGAAAAAGGGCAGGCATCTCCTTCATCCCAAAAGAATAAATATTTTCCTTCAACACTGGAGTTCAACTTAAAAGTCCATAGAGTCTGATTTCCAAGATCATAGAGTCTGATTTGGTCCCAAAATCGTAAGGTGCTGCAGTAGGAGCCTTTGGCCCCAGGAGCTTAAAGTTTAGGACCGATGCTATAAGTTGTTCTACCCATGCAAATCAGGCAAAGACTCAGCCCCAGCTGACTGCAATGGGATTCATCCAAACATAAGCATCAGGCTTCACAGAGCAAATTACAAGATCTGAACTGATAATTGTGGAAAAAGAAAGGACCACACTGAAAGATCACTTAATTACATAGCTAGGCATTATATAAGCACAGTATAGTTTGATGACTCCTAAAGGTACTAATTATCATTACTATTCTGAGTAGCATCTGCTCTACAGATCTAAGCCCCATTTGTTCATTCACTTGCTACAGGTATCTTAGGGGAATTTATACTCCAGGGAAAGATTTTTCTTCCCCCTCCCCTCCCCCTTTTTTTAAATAACAATAACTATTTCATTTAGTGATCATGGCACTCTTTTCAATAGGATTATTTTTGTGCTTAAAGTTAAGGACCTGTTTGTTTTGCTGAATTAGGCAAGAATACATAATCCAGAGGCAGTCCCTTGAGCCAGCGACACACAGCATCCCCAAAGTTCACCTGAAGAATCACTACGCAATATGACTAAGAGCAAACAGCCTTCTTACAACATACCTCTCTGTGCACACATAGACAATTTTGTAGCTCTATGGCAAAAGCAGCCCAAATGAAAACATTGTTTGCAAAAGACCTATGTGAACATATCCCACATTCCCTCAAACGAGCTGGGTTGCACAGAACTGATAAGATGGGTCTGAGCAGGATGCTGCGCTGCAGAGTTAATAAGAAGACACTGCAGTGCCCCTGGTACATGGAAAGGCAGATGGCCTCAGCATGCTTTCATGCTTGGCCAGGTGTTATTAATCTATGACCAAGAGACCAGGTGGCTGTCAAAAATTGCAAGAATTTTTCACAAATCATTCATCTCTCCAACAAAGATGCCAAGTACCTAAATATGCTTTTATTATGTTTAAAAAGAAAAAAAAAATACAGAGAGACAGAGAGAGAAGAAAAATGAGGAAGAGACTGCAGCCAAGTGCTATTTAAAGTAATTGCCAAATTTAGACAATAGTGCATAGTAAGGGAGAAACTGGAAATGCTACATCCGGCAGCCTTCTGTGTGTTATTCATTTTCCCATTAAAAATTACATGAAGTACATATTCTTGATGTACTAAACCTCTACTTCCAAGGAAAATGCAATTCAAGAATAACTTAAAATGAAAAATGTACGTCAGTGCTGCCGGCTTGGAAGTGCTGCAAGACCAGTGTTGTGCTGCCAATGAGCTTTTGCACTTATAATAATAATAAATGCACCAAGAGATCGGCTAGGGGCCCCACTTGAGATCAAAGATACTCTCATGGTCAGAGTATACCAGCACAAACATGCTGCAAGAGATAGGCCTTCCTTGGAGGAGGTCACCATGAACACAGAGAAGAGACCCAGAGAGAAATGCTGAAAGTGTTGCTCGTCTGTAAAACAGGGAGGCAGCAAAACCCGAGAGACCAAAGGGCTCAGCTCCCACATAAGCATGTGAGCAGAGGAGCCATATTTTCAGAAGTGCTCTGTTTTCAGCAGCCCGTAACGCTCTCTCTTGTATGAGCCCGCACAGAAATAGAGGCGCTAAGCTAGAAACTGAATCCCTGTATCCAAGATCCAGCCTGGTGCTCTAACCACAAAGCTGGCTCTAGCCACCGTTGTGGACAGACTCTCCCCAAAGCCAGCCCTGCCACGATAAGGCAGGTGATCTTACAGAAGCATGCATCATGAGCAAGGTGAAGAGGAGTAATGAA
The DNA here is from genome assembly GCF_036370855.1 of Dromaius novaehollandiae. Lineage (NCBI taxonomy): Eukaryota > Metazoa > Chordata > Aves > Casuariiformes > Dromaiidae > Dromaius > Dromaius novaehollandiae. The sequence goes on from NC_088106.1 coordinate 18,436,864, forward strand.
AGTAGTATCGTGGAAGAAGGCACCATACTGCTGAATTTCTGTTTTAAGGATGTTTGAATACAATTAATACACTCCACAATACAGTTAAAATGTCCTTCAAGTTGTTTAAATTTTCTCTGCCTGGTTAAAAGCAGCTGTGCTATTTGCACAAATGATTCCATGTTTTATTGACATCCCTTGCTTAATACCACTGCAACTTTTTTTTAATGAAATACATTTTTCAATTTTAATTCAGTTTGCCCTAATTGTTAAATAATTTCTGCCACATTTTTATTAACAAAACCCCCAAGGAAAATAAAAATTGACTCCATGTGTTCATCTTCAATCCGAACAAATTGAATCCAAACCATTAATTCAGAGAAGGTGGTATGTACAAGCAGGAGGAAGAATCCCAGGGGCTCTCTGAGTAACAGGTTTATCTTACTTGTTCATCTGGTGCCTCATTCAAGGAGCTCTAAAACTCTGGAGTTATAAATCAAAACTCACTGACATCAATGGGCACTTTTATGCAATAAATCATGCAGAACCACAGCAATAAGATAATAAGCTAGAACCAGTGTAACTCATAAAACTATAAGAAGCTAAAATATGAACTGAAGATATTAATTTTTAAGATAGAATATGGGGATGTAACTATTCTAGTTTACTTAAGCCTATCTGGGTCAGATGGCTGAAGGGAAACAACCAAGCAGAACCAGACACACACAAAACCTTTTCTATGACATGCTCTATTCCAGATTTAACTCTATGAATAGAGGTGATATGTCAGTTACAGTTTTCCTATGACAACCACTATTAATGACTGCTTATACATGTCTATTCAAAGATACAATGTATATTATTGTAACAACATAAAAAGATGGTTCATGGGAACAAAAGTAATTTATTACACAATGCAGTTAAAGAATAATCTCAGTATTGGGATCATTTAAGAAATGCTTTACCATATTACAGAAAGTAAAACCTTAGAAAAATGTTTACAAAGCATTTTTTATAGAAAGCTAACTGTTTCATGCGGTTGTTTTTCCTTTTAGTTTGCTTTTTTGTTTAGGGCCTAAAAAAGGGTCCAGTATACTGCAAGAATTATTCATGTCTCTCTGCTCTTGAGATTCTACTTTAGGTGCAGACTGATCAAAGTTTTTAATGTTCTCCTTGGATCACGGAGGGGGGAGAAAAGAGAAGAAAAAGGATCAAATTTAACCAGACATTTGAGAGAGAATCTGAATGAAATACCATGCTCTCACTTTTTTGTAACACTAAAGAATATTTTTATGGAATGACAATTTTCCCTTCTAAAACTAAGCCTAGAATCATACTTGCTCAGCAAGCCCATAACAAACAAGAACATTTCAGAGTCTTCAGTTAAAAAGCAAACAAACCAAACAAACCACATATCCTCTTGACAGAAGGTTCCTCTGAAGGGTTCATGGTAAGCTGTAACCCAAGCTCCAATTGCAGCATTCTCTGGGAGAACATATTATACCAAACCTCACACAGAGACAACACACAGACGGCAGGTTATTGCCTAGTAAGAGAGACTGCCACATAATAAGCAAGACAACCTTTTACCACGATAGTATAGAAATTATACAAAAGAGGTTTTTATACTAAATAACTTGGGTTTAAAAGAGGCAACAGCTTTTAATAATAGAGGTGTATTTTAAAATAAAATACGATTTCTCTTTTCACTAACTAATGCATCTCTTTACAATTTTATTTTGCTTAGCCTCAACAATAAAAATAACTTTATTAGTAAGTAGAGCTAAGCGAGAAAAAACAACATACACTTTGAATGAGGACAGAAAGTTGGTCTCAATGTTTCATTGACAAAACCATCTCAAACTCATATTTGTGTCAACTAAAGTGCCCCATTTCAATAGAACAATACAGATTTTATAAATTTACATTTCTAAAGTCATTTTGAACCATAAGACATATATTTTTCATTTATGAAACATAAAGACTGCATCATGAAAAATTTAGAAAAGGTAGATTCACTCAAGCGTAATGAAAAAGTTTTCCTAAAAAATTCCCAGTCCCTTTATTCTATTTAACTTGGAACCAGTGAACTAAACACAGCACTGCAGTTTGAAACAATAGTCGTCTTTTTTTTTATACTGTACGCTATTAATGTTTCCTTGGAGTTCTGCTTCTCACTTCTACAGTGGCTTGGGGACAGGATGGTTTAAATTAGTGAATGAATTTTAAAAGTAGAGCTAAATCTACCCTGTGTTTCATTCCAGGCAATGTTCCCGAGTTCACTGACTCTGTTCTCCATCCAAAGGAAAACAGTGCAAAATTATCTATGGCACTACACATATGTTTAAGCAAAAGTATCCTTTCATTGCAGAATCTTTTGGACTAACATGACCTTCCTCCCAGCAAGTAAATAAGTGCTCGTTTTTAGCTCGGATGTGTTCCTCACTGCTGTTCGCCAGGCAGCTGTGCAGACAATTGCTAGAGCATAACTGAGGAGATGGGACTAAGAGATGGGAGCTGCCAATGCCGGCGGGGGGGCACCCCTAGTGCTACATCTCCAGTGTTAGTGACCCAAGAAAGGTTACGTAAGTATAGTCCGGACTTGCTGGCTGCCTACCTGCTGAATATGCCTTAGAAAAGACACACCAACAGATGCACATTGTCTGCTAATAAACATAAATCAGCAGTGATGTTTCAATTTAAAGGGGTTGTACTAATTCATTTACACTCCAAATGCAATCAGATGATTGTTTCCTTCCTTAAGCCAAAGGCACTTTTTTTCTTGGAGGGGGGGAGGGAGGGAGGGAAAGGAAGACTCAAAAAAACAAAATAACATCATTATCTTTAATTGCACTGAATGTTTTTGTCAGCAAGGTCAGTCACTAACTGCAGCGCCACGAGAGTTGCCTCTATTGTCTATTATATGGCTTGTCAAAGACTTGATATTCTCTTATCATGCTGAATAGTAGAGAGGCGGACAAACGTTTAGGCAGACGATGTCATCATCATTTAACCAGCATAAATGTGAATTACTACTTATCTGCTTATGATGATAAACTTATTAGTCATTTTCTAGACAGTGGCTTTAATTTTACATATAATCATTTAAATCTAATTGATGTGACCTTTCCTTAGAGCAGACAAGATGTCTAAGATATTCGTAATTACTGCTTAAAACCTGCATTAGCTCAGGCTTTTTAAAATGTAAAGGAAGAAGCTGTGTTATGAAAGTTACAATCTTAAAATATACAGAAAGTCACAAGACCAGGTCACTGAAGAGGAGCGATGAAAGAGAAGTTGCACACAAATCAGTGGGATCCATTGCAAGCAGACACCTGAAGTGGGTTTTTCAGTTGGTTGTAAGAACAAAGAGGGATAACGGCATCATAGATGGTTTGAAGTAGGCTGATCATGCATAAGCAGGTATTTGGCAGAAAGCACAGATGAAATTGCTCAGAAGAATAAAGGGGACAAGTTTAGAAATGTATGTGAGAAACCACCAAGATCTTTCTTTTTTACACTATTTCTACCTTCCTTGAACTGCTAAAGAGTTCGAAAAGTTCAGTTCTTAGGAATTTTAGGTTAGATCTGTCTCAACACGAGTCTTATTTCACTCCATTTCTCACGTTTCCCATTTTCACCTGTATCTTTGGATCTCTGTCATCCTGCAAAGTACAGTTTGTTTGCGAGCCTTGATGCATACAGAACCTGCATTTCACAGCTCAGGAATGAAAGGAAGTAAGTTAGAATTTGTATCTTAAACTACTTTCTAGTTTCCTGCTCTGCTCCAGGAGGCAACTCAATCAGCTGCATATTCTATAAAAAGCAGCACAGATGCGTACATTTTAGGAAGTAGGAAATCTATGTGCATTCCTGTCCATTTGCTCAAGAGAGCAGCTGTTTTGTATAGGCTGCACTTCATCCAAGTCCATGAGAAAAATGAGTCAATAGGTGATAATGTAGCTAAGACTGTAACATAATTCTTTTTGATTTAATACCATTTGGAAGGTGCAGACCTATCCCATCTTGCTGAACTTGAGACTTGCAAAATTAACTTGCATTTTACATTGCTTGTAGGCAAGCCACAACGCTCCTGTTCAGCATGGACAGCACAGAGTTGAAACTCATAACCCCGAGCTCAACATAAACCTGTGCTAAGTCTTGAAGAGCTACCCAGGTATTTGCTTAAGGATCATGGCAGTTGCTGGGCTTATTGCTTGGATGTGACCCGACTCCGCGCATTTGCACTAGGCGGCACCCCACTAGTACACCTAGACAGGAACCAAAGCACTGGGGAACAAAGTACAGAAATATTGAGTACCTCTACAGCAGGCAGTCTGAGTCTCACCTGGTGGACACCGAACTGAAGTTAATACCCCCGGCTGGCCCCTTGCTGTTGTCTCTTCCTAAGATACCTGGGCATTTGTGTCATGCCTCCCACTATTCTTCATTCTGAATAGGCAGTGCTGAGAAATTGGAGATGGCTCTGCCTACAATTCACAGGTCTGCAAGGCTTAGTAATATTAGTCTCATCATTTGAAGCCATACTGTCACATTGATATAGCGCTGCTCCTGAGAAAATAACCCTGACAGAGCCTATCCGGTCCAGTCCATGGCACAGTCAATCTGTAAACAAATGAAAGCTGACAAGCTTTTTTCCTCAAAACAGTCAGTTCAGAATATTGCATGCCAAAGTATTTGAGAAGTTGTGTTGATGTATTGAGGCAGACATGTTTCACAACTATGAGTCACGCAGACCATTTTGCAAAAGAAGTTAACTCACACATTTAAAAAGTAAAAGTTTACATTCCTTCTCTCACACAATGCTTTTTGAATTGCAGAATTAAACATTCAAAAGCCCAGTTTCTAGTCAGTCAAGGAAGGACTTAGCAAGTATTAACAGTATTCTCTACTACTAGACTAAATTCTGAAGAGTTTATAGGAATTCTTCTCATAAACACATTATGAAGAGAAACGTGCCAGAGACAAACAGCAGTTCCAGAGTACTAAGGGTATAGGCAAACACATATAGATTCCAGGATGAGGCTCCGTTACTAAAATTTACAATTCTCAGTCAGACACTTTTGCTGGAAAGAGCTCTGCTAAGCTTAAATAAAACTTCAGATGGATGCAAAGATCCAAAACTACCAGATGAGATGCATTTTGCATTAGCCAAGCTTTTTATAATATAAAAAGAATTTTTGCTGCTCTTTGAGAATAAGAGGTTGGGTGTTTATTTTTGTCTAGCTTTCATCTCTCCTTACTGCTGAGGCCCTAGATTAATGTATGCAACAATGAAGACCTGAATGGAAAAAATACTATACTATTTCTCATTGCAAATGACATTGGCTACTCCATTTTCTGAACACTGCCATTTTTACCGTTCTTTTCACACATACTTTTCAACCAAAAGCTGTTAAAAGGCCTCAGCTCTGTTAACGTAGACATCCCTTTATCTGACACCAATAATTTTTACCAGGTCACTGGTTTAATGTCTTTAAGCCCTTGATAAATTCATCATCAGTGCGGTCAAGTGATTTTGTCAACTTCATATCAGTATCTGCAGTTTTGATTAACTGGTTCCCATTGAAGGATCTGCAAAGAAAACCCTTCAGCAAATTTGAAAATCTCCTCCTGTCCACAAGAGTTAAAGGACTGCAAGGAGCATGCTACTATTATCATTAGGCCGTATCCCACACTTACAGATGACAAGGCTTGAGGGAAGGGGTGGTGGGCAGGAAAAAAAGACACTAGGGAGACATTTTTACCTCTTAGAAATACAATCTGGAGTTACAAACATCTCCCTCAGTCCACCACCCTGAAGCCCATCCAGAAAAGCATTCAAGCTTGAGGAGGGCCATGCTGATGACCTCAACTAACTTCTACACAATCTTCACATTAGGCATTATTTAAATGTTTGCTGGATCAAACTAGAGCACTAGTTTCTGGATGAAAAGGCAAAAGCATACTGCAAAAATTTCTCACACACATGCACACGCAAACATAAATTTAACATGGTATGTCTTCATCCATTTAACACCTATTCAAAAAAAAAAAAGCAGTATTATTTAAGAGCTTCAGTCTCCCTTCTAGAAACCAAATCAAAAAGAATTAGAGGTCTTAATCTTGTTAAAAAAAAGCAGTCCATGCAGGCCTAAAATTGCTAATAAAACAGTGCTTAGATGAAGCAAATTTATATTATTGATGGTTCTCTTGACCTGCAAAGAACTTCTGGAGTAAAGGACAATTCCAATTATTAAACCATTCAGTACTCTAATAGTGTTTCTTTTCCTCTAAAGAGTACTATAGAATTTTGGGAGCCAGCCCTAAACGGTGCCTCTAAAATGTATCAGCATTAGCGACATGTAGAACCCACTGATCTGAAAGCACTTCTGTTTGGGTCAGAAATCACAATCACAGTGAGTGGCAGTTTTCCAGTCCTTGACAAGGCTGCATCTCCCCGAGGAGGAATGGGAGTGGGCAGGATGGCTGAGTGACCTTGATACATTGAGCTAGTCACCAGTCAGCATTGCAAGACAGTGCTGCAGGGAAGTTGTAATGTTATTAAAGCAAGACAACAGGAGAACTATTGCCAGAGGCACTGTTACTACAATAAGGATCTGTGAGAGAGGGAAAATTGAAAGAAACGGGAGAAGCAGTTAGAAAAGAGGATTACGAACAGGAGATGGGTGACTGGTGGTGGGGGGAAATGAGGAAGAACAATGTAGGTATAAATAATTCTACATCACAGAGAAGTTGACTGTATTGTTACAACATTCTTGAAAGCCAAGATACAATACAATTAAGATATCAAAGAATTATACACAGACAAAAATGTATCTGATGTGTTATATTGAATAAAAGATGAAGTACTTCTCAGGGCAGCTACAAATTACTAAAGGTAGAATTGTCTATAAAACCATAAAATTCAACGGTTAAGAGTGATAAAAGAATATAGCAGAGAGGGGTACCACATTAAAAGTTGTATTAATGGCCGTATCCAGAGAGTGGTATAAAGGGGGAAGGGAGGGAAATCATTGCCATATGTGAAGAATAGGATCCACACAGAAATGTTTTATTCAGCTATAACTTTCATAAGGGATTCTGACTCCAACAAGAAATAGAGTGGATTTATTTCTTGAGACAGAAAATAATGTCTGAAGCTATACATAATGTGTAAGGCAGTTCATCTGATACATATTCCAAGTCTAATTTTTTCTCACTCATTACTAGCTTTCTATTAGTTTGAAAAGGTGGTAGAGCATGATATTTCTTCCAGTTAAAATACCTTAGCATATTTCAACTTGCCTTTGCCCATTCCTGTACCAACAAGCTTCCAAAAAAATGGGATATTAAAGACATTCTCAAATAGCATGGGCATGTAAACAAGTTTTCCATGCAGCACACTTCTGTTTAATCCTCCAAGGTAAAAGGAAGAAAAAAAAAAAAAAAGAAAAAAAAAAAAAAAGCAAGAGAGAGAGCGAGAGAGAACAAAATCAGTTGCTTTGATTTTTCTAAGGAGAGTTGTGGTTCCCATTCTTCACTGCAAACACAACCAGTACAGTACTTAGCACTGAGCTAAACGAAGCATAATTAGCTCACAGAATTGTAAGTTTAGCATTATAATTGCTTGCTGGCAATTTCTAGCAATTTGTAACTGCTATTGCCAGCAAGTGCTAATAATCACCAGGAGTCAGATTCCAGCTAAGCCTGTCAGCACTTCAGTTTTTGGCAGACATTTCATGGATAATATTTTGATGCTTCTGTGATCACTTGTGGTTCAGTCGGATTACAGCTCACAGGTTAAAGTACATTGCACTATAGCACCCTTTACAACAATTATCCTCTTTGAGGCTTTGAAATGAAGGATGCTATCATTACTTCTCTGTCTTAGCAACAGATGTTTCAAAAGTAGTATAGGTTCTGTGTTTAGCATTAAAGACAGACCACTTCTAGAACATCTGCATACTAATTTCTGCATGGCACATTTGATAATCCCTGACTTCAAGGGTGTTCAAAATGAGGCACATGCCTTAGATTTCAACCTTAGCACTTGGAAGAAGCCATCATTTTGTTTACACTCTGACAAGCTGGAGAAAGTTGCAGGTTTCTGGGGGGGGGGGGGGGGGGGGGGGATTGTATTCCCTTGCCTCCCCCTAAAGATTTGAAAATCAAATGAGAGAAGACCTCTAGAAACTAAAAGCCAGCTCCTTTATGGGTACAAATCAAAACAGCTCTCCTAAAATACAGAGTACAACACTGATTACACCACTAAATGTCTGGCACAGCATCTGTCAAGCTGCATAAAAGATTTATGGTGGATGGGAGAGATGGCTTTCCATTAGAACACGGAAAATGTTTAGCATATGACTTTAAGACTCAGAAAGAAAACATTCCATATCACACAAAGAAATGACATATATGCCTGCACCTTGTAGCTATATCCTTGTCCTTGCTCAAACTTCAGTTTCAAAATCCTATCAACCTCAGCAACCACCTAGCAAGACTAGATATTTCTCTTTTATGGAAATCCAAACCATATATTCATGACAGAATGAGTGATAATATTTATTCAAACAGATAGCAGGAAGTCAGAAGCTTATCTCTAACACTGTAAAATTCATTTTTGAAAGTTTAAGCCCATTTCATGCAAATGCAGCACTATGAAGAAAAAAGTTTTGAAGTCCTGTGTAGGTTCAAAATGCATACAATTGTTTTATATGCTTTGATATCTTAGCAACTCTGTTGAACTATAGAAGTTCTCCATAAATAAATCCAACCCCTGTTAGAGTCAACAAGAGTTGCAACTGCTTATGAACTGAATAAAAGCCATTACATAGTAAAATGCCAGAAGGCATTTTATTTTCTATTTTAAAATTTGCCTTAAATTTTCCATGCTTCAGCAGGTTATGTGTTTTCACAGAATTTAGTGATTGCATTTTAAAGCAACAAAATAACTGTAGACTTTGAAACCCACTGTCAGATAGTGTTTGTAAATTTGGCTGCGCAGGCCCCTAACAACCCTTACACTGCATCTTGCACAGTCTTTTATACCACTACAAAGTAACTACCTCCTCAGAGGGAGAATGGTTTTCCACTCTTCTGTTAATGTATCTGATCACAGGGTGTAGGACAATAACAAGATGGTGCATACTCAAAGCAACAGCACTATTTCCCTAAATGTAAGTACTTTCCAAAAGAAAGAGGGCTTTTTTCTCGCTTTTGAGTAAATAACTTCTGGTCACCCATCAAGCGTAGGGAAGACTTCAGCAAGCTTGCAGTCTCCATGGGTGAGCTTCACAGTCCTTTGAAAACTTGATCACATTCTTGGTTATGTTTCAGACTGTATAATAATTAACAGCAAATGAATGGATTCCAAAACCCACATTTCCTTTTGCTCAGCATTGATGTCTCAATGTTGACAACAATAAAGTAGTCGTTATGAAAAAGGTCAAGAGTCAAATAACTTTGTTTTAAATCAACCTGAGCACAGACACTGTTTCAACCTACTCCCTTCCACAAGGCTTAGGCCTGATCTGTATCTGAAAGCCTTAGTGACTCAACCAAGATACTAGATTATGATTTTCTTACCAAAAGAGCCATATCATTGTCAGAATTATTGTCAGACTTACACCAGTATACCATTATGCCCATTCTATCACCTATGCAAAAAAGTCTGCAAAAGAAGTATATTAGTACCAGTATATACAGTACTGCAAATGCGTTCACGTAGGATATGCAGTACAGGAGAAGGAACCTCTTTAACACTAGCAGTGTTGACAAATGCAATGTTTATTCGGACAATCCCTCAAGCAGGCTGCAGTGGCAGGCTCCAGCCAGCAAGCTGAAGAGCTGCTGCTGACCGAGCTGATACAGCCCCGCACAGCAAGTGGCAGAGCACCGTGCTCCAGGCAGATCGGCCGTCAGCAAGGAAGGTGCACACTTCACCTGCTGAAGGTGATGCTCCCCCTCATCTGCCCCCAAGGCATCCTGCCCATGTCTGCCCTGCACAGGCACAGTGCCTGGGCAGCATTATGCAACTACTGTAACTCCACAGCCATCTCAAGTGACAGTTGCAGTTTCAGTGTAATTTTCAGGTAACTGGGTTCAATGCAAATAGTTTGCTTTTTCAGCTGTAGCTTCTTATTTCAGTTCTCTAGAAACTCCTTTCCAGACTATTTGTGAACACGAAAACGTGTCATTTGGCAGAGAAGACTGTGTCCTAGCACACTGCAGAGAGCTGCTGTGAGACTATCGCAACTGTCAGTTCCTAACGAACTCTAGCTCGTGCAGTATTCGAGCTGTTCAGACGCCCTGCTAGTCCCATTTGAAAGGCAGGGTTCAGAGCTCCAGTCTATGGCTTGTTGGATTTTAGCATCAGAAACAGGTTGATCCTCTGGGATCCAGACACGGACTGATCAAGTGCATTTCCACAAAAGCACACAGAACAAATTCAAACCAAATTAAAATGGAGAAATATCATGCAAAGGGCTCATCCCGAATCCAACACTTCCTGCTTCTTATTCTTTTCCCCCTCTACTCTTCCTCTCACAACTTCTCCCATCTCAACTTTCTCACCAGATCCATATCCCCCACTGCAAGCCTCTCGTGTCTCCTGCCTGACTTGAGCCCTAGGGGAATTGTATTCATGCAATCAACTCTAGCCTCAAGGAGTTCCCACTGGACCATGCTTCATATAGGGATCTACCCCTTTGCTACAGCAGCTGAAAATTTTTGACCAGCACATTAAATGGACTTTTAAGGCAATAAAGTAACATGTAATTAAACTTTATAACAGCTTGTCAAGACGTGTGGCAGGCTCCCAACCTTTACCACATCTTCAAATAAAAAATTGAAGATTAGAGATCAGTGATTGTTTTAGCTACAGGCATGACGCAGGAGTTACCTTCCCATGTGATGCATGATGTCAGGCAGAAAGATTCCTCCTAAGCTTTACTGGCATGATTCTCAGCCTACAATAATAAGAAAAACTTCAATTATTCCAGTGCTGCTTTAGAGGTTTCCAAGAGAGAAGGCTGCCACGGGTGTTTTGGCTGCTCAGAACTCTATGGCATTTTTCAACAGAAGGAGGGAGGGGTTTTTTGCTATCACCAATATTCTTCGGAGAAATTCTGTACAAGATTGCCTTAAGGAAATGAACAAACAAAAAAATCCAAAACTGGAGTCTGGAGAGATTACTAGCAAGGATCTGAACACAGGATCTGAAGTAGAAGAATCCTACTTGCAACCCAGCACTTATAATCAAAATACAAGTACCACAAGCCAATATTAAGTAATAAAATCATGTCTCTGGTGATCTCAGCAGTCATTTGGGTAGAATATAATCAAGTATCTTATATTCTCCTTAATTTTACCTGGAGAAGTCATGTGCTTCAACTCAATAGTAGTCCTAACTTTTTATGTCAGGCACTTACGTTCAAACTAAGTCTCAAATCCATTGATCTGATATAAAATGAAGTAATTAAGTGTAACCTGACTTGATATACTCTATGTTTTCATATTAAAAATATACAGAGACAAGTTTCAAAATAAAATCCAGAGTAGAAACACAACATGTATACATAAACAAAGTAATTAGATATACTAACAAACATTTTGAAATGACAGCAAAACAAAATTACTGTTTTCGCTTGAAACTAAAAATAAGAGACATCATCTTTTTTTCACGCAGGAAATTATGCTCATTTGATGACAAAATATATAAAAATTTGAATCTTCTTAAAGAATCGAGGGGACCAGGGATGTCTCTCCCAATGCCACCAGCTCTCTCCCGTCACCGCTCTCCACACATTTCGGCAGGCTACCCCGGCCCTGCTCCTCGCCAGCAGCCACATGCCGCACGAGCGGTTTTGGGGCTTATGGATATATCCATATCAAAAACCATCGATAAGTCGCAAAACCACTCATTCTCGGCAGGCACGCCTAGCTTTTGCTCTGGGGCCCAGGTTGCTCTTGGGAGGCGCCGCTGCCTATCAACACGGACCGTTTTTCACACCAACAGGCCTTGAGGAGTGTGGATTTCCCGCGCTGTCGCTGGAGCACCACGTCCATAGCGATGGATGCCTCTGGGTACGCATCGGTCCCTCTTGATCTTGAGAGGCCTCGAGGCCTGTGATTTCCATAGCTAGCTACAGGAATCCACAGCACTAGGTGCTGGTAGTTATCGCCGACTGTCGAGATCGATGCCTGCCGGTAGCCGTGGATCCGGCTGGCTCTCGCCGGGCATCTGTGGCTTTTGCTCTGGGGCGGCTTTTGCTCATGGTAGCCATGGAAGGGGATGGGCACTGAGCGCTCTCAATATTGAGTGCCATCGATATCAAACCCAGTCGATAAGTCTGCAGTTGCACAGCAGTTAGTTGGCACCCAGTGCTGTGGATCCCTGTAGCTAGCTACCGAAATCACAGGCCTCGAGGCCTCTCAAGATCGAGAGGGACCGATGCATACCCAGAGGCATCCATCACTATGGACGTGGTGCCCCAGCGACAGTGCAGGAAATCCATGCTCCTCAAGGCCCGTCGGTGTGAAAAACGGTCCGTGTCGATAGGCAGCGGCGCCTCCCGAGAGCAACCTGGGCCCCAGAGCAAAAGCTAGGCATGCCTGTGGAGAAGGAGTGCTTTTGGGGCCTATCGACGGGGTTCGATATCGATATATCAATATCGAACCCCGTCAATAGGTCTGCAGTTGGACAGGCATTGATGCCGCTCAATATTGAGAGCGCTCGGTGTCCATCCCCTTCCATGGCTACCATGAGCAAAAGCCGCCCCAGAGCAAAAGCCACAGATGCCTGGCGAGAGCCAGCCGGATCCACGGCTACCGGCAGGCATTGATCTCGACAGTCGGCGATAACTACCAGCACCTAGTGCTGTGGATCCGTAGGAGATAGACAAACCTGTATAAATATTTAGCCAGCTCAAGTTAAAATTACTTGTTCTTAGAGCTGACTGACATGACATGGACTTGCGACCCGCACCGTTTTGCATAAACATACAGTCAACCAAGGATTTCTTGCAAAATTTTTTTTCTTTCTCCGTCTGTGAATTACCAAATTCTGAAAAGTCAGAATCAGTACCACTAAATTCACAAGTAAGCTACACAATCTTTTTGGTTATACCACCATCAAAATTTAGGGGGAACAACATCAAAGAGCACCGCCACACGACACGCGTGCCCCGGTGCTGGATGCGGTGCAAGCGCGGAGCCAGGGCCCAGCCCCCGGCCCTGCAGCTGCCCATCGGCACCATGAGGTGCGGCGCAGACGATGGTGAGACAGAGGTGGCTAGCTCATTTTGACAAATAAGTGATTCTGAGAAGATCATGATGTGTTTGCAGCCAGTTCATTGGTGTTGATAAAACATGCCAGTGTTCATGCTGCCTTTCTAGCCGTGCAGCTGCTGATTCAGCTTTTACTGCAAAATTGAAAAATAATGTGTGCTCAGTTTAAATTTGCCAATCTAGACACTAGCACACTCATTGAACAATTAGCTTGTGAGATAAGCTGTCACAGATCATATGGCAGGTTAATCACCAAAAACACATATTTGCCTTGTTTTTTTTTTTTTTTTAAATCAGTTTGATATGCTAAAGGACTCTTTTCTCCTTTCCTGTTCCAATTTTATGTTTACCTGAAACAAAAGAGGACTCTTGCATTCTCCAATAAATTTTCCCTTGAGATTCCCGGAGGATCCGTTAGGCATATTCTTGACGAGGAGGTGGATTAATATGAAAATGGGCAGCTAATTCCAGTATGATCAATAAGCAAAAGCAAGGCAGAACGTAGTTATCCAGTTTTCCTTACTCAGTATTGATAGATACCCCAGTAACATTGTCACAAAGAATTTGTGTCTTTCTCCTTTCTTACTAAAAATTGTGTATCCATACAGCATTATGATTTGTTCTCAGTCTCCTATGGTGGTACAGTGAGGTCACACAGTCCTCGTAATACCAACAAAGAATAGCTCTTTACTTGGACTGTGTTTTCATTATATTTCATAGTCTAACTTCTAAAACGCTCCAGACCCAACATTCCAGCTGAACCACCTACTTACTTGCAAGTAAGGCCCCAGCATCACGGATGGAGCATCAGCTGTGCCCAGGTCAGGCCATGGGAAGGCAACCTCCACGTAAGAGCTTGCTGCTGGAGAAATCATTTGATTCATACAGGCTCCAGCCCTGCAACTGATTCCACTGTACCTGTAAACCACATATCAAAGGGGTTTGTTTTTTTCTTTTCCTCATCTTTTAATACAAGAAACAAATCCCTAAGCATAATGCGATTCCAGAGCTGGATGAGATCCTGACCACAGCAAAGCCATTAAGAGCAATTAGCTTCAAAGACACTAGGATTTCACCTATCTTTACATTTAAACCTGCTTGGGTCAACTCCAATGACATTTAATTTAATAATCAGAAGGTTCATCCCATTTCCTAGTCAAAAGCAAAGTTTTATAATTTTACTACATTTATTTAAGCCTCTTTGCCTGTTTAATGTTGACCTGAACTGTACAGATTTTCAATATTGCTGGGCTCTATTAAATACTTGCTGCAGTTTATCCCTTGAAGTTTCCTCATTTCAGTGGGAAGGGAAATTATTCTTTTTCCACCCAATTTAATAAGACTTTTTACAGCATTTTACCAAAGGTAAAAGTCATATACATATCCTTGCAAAAAGAGCTAAAAGTCTTAGAAGACAATGATTTTAGAAAGAGTATGTCACTATTACAACTGGAAATGTTTGCAGAGCAGATGGGTTTTGAGATTGTTTTTGAAGAAGGAGATTTGAAGTATATTAATTCAGGATATTATTCCAAACAAAAGGGATACTGTGAGAAAGGAGATGATGGGAGAAATAGAAAAAAAAAAAAGACAAAAGGAACATATGCCTTTTGGATTCAGTGAGCCTGGTTTCTCCATAGAGTCTGTAAAGTGAGCTCACTGGTAGCCCCTTCACACTGGTGGAATGAGATCAATCTACTTTAACATAAAACAGAATTTGATTTAGTGTGTATTTTAAATAATAGATTACTTTGGGATCATTTTGGCAAAGAAATTAAATTTCATTAAAGAAGAGAATACCTTTAACCAAGAGGCAACAGAAAAAGCCACATGACAGAGTGACATGGGCAATAAGTACACAAACCACAGATAACAACAGCCACCTTTGTAGGAGGCAAACAAAATGATTTTCTGCTTTTGTGAAGCCTAACAAATGGTTTTCTAACACATGCTTTGTTCCCAAATCACTCTTTAACCAACCACTATGTTGCGCAGATTTACTTGTTCCCTTTAAAAAAAAAAAAAAAAAAAAAAAAAAGTTTATCTTTTAAACACTGTAGCAACTTATCCTTATCAGACCTCTGAAAGCACAGCAGCTAGTAGATACTGTGCTGGGGAAGCCTCCCTTCACCCTTCCTAATAGAAGCTGTTTCTAAAGATATTGTCAAGTATAATGTGATGATTAGAAATGACCAACCAACTCCCTGCCATCACACAATTTACTTGTTTCTGATTTGTTACTTAGGCAGCCTCATACATATAATAAGAGTAGACAGATCCAGTGCAGGATTGACAAAACATTATTTCTTTTCTATCTGCTGAGCTGGCTCTTTTGTAAAAACTCTCCCACTAATATATAGCTGAAGCATGCTGAGATAAGTTTCTGCTTGTCTGTTCATGTGCTGTATAGGTGCTTGCTGTACTTAAAGCAGATTACTGTCCATAGGAAAAATAATTCACTTGGACCCAGTAGAAATGCATTGAAGTATACCACACAATTTTCATAGAGATTAATGAATACCTTAGTAATAAGGTTCACCTCAGGTCTAGGGTTATGCTCTAGCAGATACCCTCCCTCTAGACCAAGAAAGCTGCAGCAGCAGAAAGCACCTGCAACACTTCGCTGTGCTGAAGTCAGCATAAGCCAAAAGCGGCACATGGCCCAGATAGAACCAGCTGGTTCCTTGGGTAGCCCCACCAGCTTAGGTCTCTGCTGAGATCCAGACAGCATCTTTAAACTACTGTCACAACCATGTAGCTGGGGGGGGGGGGGGGGGGGGGGGGGGGCAAAGGAAAGGAGGCAGTCACAAATGCACTTGTCTACCTCTGGAGCGAACCTCAGACAACTGGGGCAGAGGCCCAGGCAGACTCTGAGCTGGGAGGCCAAAGCCAATGTGCTGCTGGTTCTCTGTGTTAGCTGACAGTACCTCAAGGGACTTCACCCCAAAACATTAAATGTGCAGGGGGCACATCTGGCAATAACAAAAGGAAAAATCATTCTCAATGTCAGTGTCTCAACTTGCAACTCCACCATACCTGATTTATTACTCTTCTCCAGCTAAAGAGAAGCAGAGCCAGGACACGACAGGAGGCAGCCTCCCTCCAGGCACCCCCACTAGCAGGGTCAGTCAAGCAGCAGGCACAACTTGAACTTCCTCTCCCAAGAGGCTTTTAGCAGAAATCAGCTGTACAGCTGCCCTGGTCACACAGGTGTTAACCTCCAGCACAGCTGATCCAGCTGCCTGATTTGCCACCCTCTTCTCCTCCTCCCATCACAATCTGCAGGTGATAAACCAGCCCTTGAATGGTAATTGTATTTCAAATAGTCATTATTTCTCAAGTACGAATTCAGGCACCCATAGCATTATTTCATCACTTGGGTTTGACTCAAAACACGTCTCAAGCTGCCCGGTTAGGCAGTCCCAAAAGCTGCTAAGCCAGTCTTGGATCAAAAGTCATTTTCTCAGCAAGATGTATTTTAAGTGAATGTGCTGAACGGGATTAAAGAGAATAAAACATAGCCAAATATAGCTAGCAGGGGTTCCATACCTTTTAAAGGAGTTTGATTCCTGTAAGCGCGCAGGGACACCAAACCACTGTGCTGTTCACTGTAATCTGAGCTGAGAATAGAGAATGAAGTTCCTTTACAACCTGTGACATATGGCAGGTTTAACTAGTGTAAATTTAAAGAATAGGGAAGCTGCAAATTCCCCAGAAGGTGGAAGCTATTAGCATGAAATAATCTGTAAATAGCTACAATAGATGCTTTTTCATGTGGAGCATTTAAAACTGGACTAGCCAAAACACTGAAGCTGGTATATAGCAATCTTCTACCAGCAAAGGATTGATCTAGAAGAGGAGAAGAGTCCTTCTGATTACCATGACTGAATATTTATTCTGTTTCTATTACTTCTTTTACTTCAGCTGAAGCACAGTGACGAGGATATCACTTTGTGATACTGCAAGATGAACTTCTACTCAGTAAAGAACAGTAAAAAAACAGAGGTGTTCAGGTCACATGTTGATTATGCACATTTTTATGTGGAATTATCTGCAGTAGTATAAACTGCTTTGGGCCAGACGATCCTTAGTTACACCTGTGCAAATCCTGCTGAAAGCTAATAGAGTTAGACAAGTTTATCCAAAGTTGTCTTTTAAGTTAAAAAAAAAAAAGGAGGTCAAGCAATTTGGAGGAGGGCATAATTTAGCCTGCGGTGTTCTTATTAACAGTCAAAGTTAAAAAGGAAAGCATTCAGCTTGACTTTCAGATGTTAGGTGAAGTTTACAGGGCTAACAGGGATCAGGAAAAGATTTATTTATGTAAGCAGAGCACACTTGCTAAAATTCCATCGCAAAATAAATGAGAACCCCATACATCTTTTATAGATATAGCATAAACAGATTTCATTTGAGCTTGGGAGTTCCCTCTCAAGAGACTCACTTCTAGAATGTAAAAATATTCTAGTATGTAGTCATCTTAAGTCCAGGATGACATACCATACTCATCCCTTTCTAGAAACTATTTTTACTCAGATTAGGGATATTAAAAGCCTGAAAATTGTTCATGACACAAAAGTAGAAATTACACTTATCCACATAAGAAGTTAAAACAGTGAACTAAGTAATCTTAAAGATTATGTCACTAAGTTCAAAGCAAAACAAACAGGCAAACAGGGTTTCTGTTCTTCTTGGAGAAATAGCTTGTACACTGCTTGTAACCTGTAGCCATGCCACAAAAATGACCGTAGCCAACTGTAGCCATGCCACATTCCTGAAAGAATACTGTTACTAGGGAGAAGCACTACACTTCAGTGAAGGCAAATGGATATAGGGCTAATCAAAAAACCATTGACTCCTATTAACTTGGTGCTGGAGATCTGATGTTAAGAACACAGTAGTACCTAATCCACCAGCACCTGTGGATGAACTGAGTAGCATTAACATTTCCTTGAGTAGAAATTCAGTAAGACAAAGTAGTAAAAAGTTAGCCTTTACATCAAGGTGCAGTAGCTACGCTGATATCCTTCCAGAAAGAAAAAAAATCCTAACTTTTTCCAGTTTTTTTTTCTTTTGCCTTCGCTTTTGTTATACCAATGAGCTAACCGATGTAACCCAACCACTCGTGTCTGCCATTAGCAGATTAACTCCAGTGATGAGCTCCAACAGAGAGGTGGTGATGAGCACCTGGAGATGGTAACCTCTGGGATATGGAAAGAGGCTATAAGCCACAGTCTCTGCCTACCAATTTTGCACATTGCTTGGAGAACACAGTGGCTACAGAGAAAGTTTTTCAATCCTGTCATGGCTTGTGGAGTAGCATTTACTGCACTCTATTTGGAAATGTGCCCAGAAACAGAGTACATGCGAACTGCCTAAGGAGATGAACAGGTCTTTGCTAATGAACCTCTGAAGAAAGCCATGCCCTCCGTCCTGTCTCATATACATGGAGCTGATAGTACCTCTTACAGTAAGCATATTCAAAGCTTTCCATGATAAGACCTATTTTTAATTGCTTGCAACTTTGCCAGCATTGACCACTCCTAGAACTTTCCTATGCTGGATGCTTGCCTCATGCTGAAAGATTTTTGGTATCAGGTTAAACAGATGAGCTAATTTCAAGAATGATGGATAAGAGAATCATGTTTTACTGTTCAAGAGAAGAGAAGAAAAAACACACACTCATGCACACAGAGACTTTAATTTAGAATTTTTAACACTTTCAGGCTAGCAAGTAGAGAATTGAAATTTGGAAGACTGAAAGTATCACTCAGTGTCAGGGTGTGAAAAACCTCCCAAATTTGGCTAGGCTACAACCCTCCAAAATTCAGTTCCCATGTGAACAGTAGAGGCTTTTGGTACAGCCTGACAGCAAAATGCTTTGAATACGCAGTTTCTAATCCTGACTAAAGAAGCTTCTTCTGTAGTTGCACGATTGCCTTAAGTAATTTAACACCATGCATAAGAAACACTTCTCCTATGTTTTCCATAGCTTTAGCTCTGAGGAACGAGCTGTATAATTCAGAAGAAAAGAGTTGGGAAGGATTGGGAAAGATGGCAAGTTAGAAAGACTTCACAGAGATAGAGAACAGCAAAAACATGATGGTGTAAAGGCTGAAGAAAATAGAAGATTAGATTAGAATTAAAAAGGGAAGAAATGAAAAACAAGGAAAAGAAGGAACTGGGAATAAAACAGGGTAGGTAGAAACACAGTGGAGCAGTAACAGGCTAGGGTGGAGACTGTGATGACAAGGTCCCGTGTCAGTCCAGGCAATGGTCATCAAAACAGACAACATCTTGGACAGACACTGGCTAGTACCTGCTTGCAAATTAGTGGATCCTCATTATTACATGAGGATCTGTGGTGCATCCATCCTTTCTAGTCTGGTGTAGTTGGCAGGGTTTGGGTCCAGTCCAATTTCTCTCAAGTGTTTTATTGGGAGGAGTCTTATCTGCAGCAGAGCAGACCAGTACTAAGGAGGAGACCGGCAGTTTGACTGTGTGTTATACAGCATGTCCTTCAACCTAACGCACAGTCCCAAAAGGCGGAGTATTTTGTGGGTTTTTGTAAGGATTATAAAAGCAGGCAGCCCCTTGGCAGGTTTTTAGTTCCAGTATGGAGCACTAAATTACAGTAATAGCCTTTTGTTCTCCTTTCAGACAGAAAACTTCAGCTTCTCGTTCCTGACGTATTAAGGTATTTGTAATTAATTGTCTGTGTGTTCAAATAAACAGTTTTGACAAGTATGGCCATGACCTGTGAGACTTGAGTATAGTTTTTGGTTATTAAGTGAAACAAAGATATGTTCCACAATTTACAAGTTTCAAAAGTCTGCAGCGATTGACCCACGTAGGCACTATCTAGGAAGGCCCAATTTTCCTTTCCTCAGTTTTCTGCCAGAATGCCTAGGAATGGAAGGCTTTCCACCAACATACTAACAATCTTGTTCTTCTAATCAGAGATCAGAAGCAAAGTCATGCCATGTAGGAGATCATTTATCATGATAAAATTAATACATGGAAACTGATTATTTCATATTTTTTGCTGCAGTATAGCATGATGGAGGAATGGAAGGGTAAGATTGCCCTGTTGTAGTTATCAAGACCACACAGACTTTTCTAGAACCAAGATGTAATTAGGAAAATGTCTCTGACTAAAGCAGCTGTGCTTTTGCCTTTGAACTGGTCCTGAAGAAAGGCTCAGTCAGCATCTTGCTACTGCAAAACCTAAATCCTCAACCTCTGAGGTTATTAAAATTTTAGAGCACTTTTTTCCCTAATGAAAATCAAAGTTTAGTCAAGTCTCTAAGTAAGCTATATCTGAGGTAAGCTTTTCCTCTAAAATTTTAACTAGATATTTCACTTGCAGTTCTAAATATTACGTAATGTTGCTTCGTACAGCTGAGAAATAGCTGCATCGCACTGTAGCTCTCCATCATTCCGGTGGACGTAGTTCAACTACATAGAGCAGACTACATTGTGAGGTAGAAATTTAGTACCCTTCCTCATTTCAGCTACCTTCAGAATTAGATAACATACACGATTATTTTATTTCAGAGGCATCCAGGTCTACCTAGCCTTAAGGAAAGGATGCCTGGGAAATTAGGTAGGTCATTTCTGCTACAAATTCTAAAGATAACTGCAGTGCAACCACATGCGTCAATACTATCAGCTACTGCTAAAAGAAAATGTTATGTTTTCTTCTTGTGCCCCAGTTAGGAAAGAGGTGCATTACAGGAACTACATCACCTGGCCTGGGCTGATTAAGAGAGTATAGAGATTACTGTGCTTTAATTACAAGTCCATCTCCATAGTTTGCCTGATAACTTTCCATGAGACTGGTCTTTCTTTGTTTCCTCATAGATAATAGATACAAAAAAGACAAAAGGCATTTACATTTCTGTTTCTTTATTGTGGATGTAAATCAGACAAGGATTTGAGTACTCAGATTTTATAAGAGTAAAGCCTCAGATTTGTTCAGCCAAAATACTCCATCTCTGGGTAACTTTCACCGCTTTTTCTATCGCCCAGCTGAAAAGCCTGCAAATGTTGCTGGTAGCTATATTGAACTCCAGCAACTTGCACAGCTATCTCTGGCACTCTGCACTGTTTCCCTGGGTCTTAATGAAGACTTGATGTTTATTTTTTCCTCATGTCTTGTAATTTTTTGGCCAGTTCTTAATCCAAGCCATTTACTATTTATCACAGAGCTTCCAGCATCCATCAGTCAACAGCTGTTCAGCTGCTAAAAATGAATGATCAAGATTTCAGCAGGATTCTTTATGCATTTAAGATTCTACTTCTGAGAAATAGGTTTATGTGAGGTTTTAGAACTATTTTTAACAAACTTGACCAGCTCATTTTTTTATGCTGACTAAAATAAAACATACAATACACATTTGCCAGGATGAGACTCAAGCTGGTTGCTTTCTTGCAGCTAATAGTCACTGCAAACCTAGTTCCACATTTACTGAATGTGGTCTTCTCTCACCTTTCTTTTCTAAAAGGAGAGAAAAAGAACAATGAAAGAGAGAGAGAGAGAAATCAGCATAAAATTCCTTACCTCTGAGGTCTAATGTCTGGTATTTTGTAGTGAAGGTAGTTTGTATTCACTTCTCCAGCAACTTTGCTGTTTATCCACAGTTATTGCCAATGAACACTAAACAGGTAACATCAAAACAGGATTCAACCCCTTTAACTACCTTTTACAGTTTAGCTGGAGGTACTGTGTAGGTAGCTGCAGGTACCATGCTGTTCCCAGCTCTTGCCTTTTTTCCCCCCCTTCTCCTTAAGATTATACATATAAAATGAATACACTTGAAGCATGAGATGGTGGCAGAGGGCCTCTGTTTCATCGATCAGGCTTTTGCAGTGAGTGATTGTACTTTCAGAGATGTCTGAGTACAATAGGACAGCTGCATGTAATTTCATATCCCTGCATTGTACGCGTGCATCCATCTTCAGATGCTTTGTATATTATATTGCTTTAAGTGTGCTAGGTTTGCTAGATACACAAAGGTATGCCTGGTTACTGAAAATCAGGTTTCCATTGTAAAACAGCTTCTCCTGAGAATAAAGTCAGTTCAGAAATCTTAAATACAAGCTGTATAGGCTAATAGAATGTTCTTCATGTACAAAGCATTTTAATGCTAGAGAGTCTGTAATGTTGCTTAAGTCATTAATTTGACTATAGCAAATTCCAAACACTGTCTGAAAGCAAAGATCTTAAAATGTACCTAAAAAGACAACCAAAAGAAAGCTGTATTTATCTTGGCCATTTGACAACTTTTGTTCTTCATGCCACAGTTTTAAGCATTAAATTGCTTTTACATTGACTCACTATTTAACTTTAGACTTTATACCCAGGAGCCTTTTGGGAATATCTGATAACATATAAACACAGCTTTCAGAAATGGAAGCATTGTATTACACACTCAGGCTTCATTGGCTGATTTGGAATCTGTGAAGTGCTTAAAGAAACCTTCAAATACCACCCGAGACATGCAAGAAAATCATCTTTTTTGCTTGCTTGTTAAAGTTAATATAGATTTTTCAGGGACATTTTCCGAAGTAAGTTAGTATTTGGATTTAAATAACTTCTCAGTTACTTTATAGATATTTTTTCCATTACCATCAGTACCACAGAGTCAAAATTACTATGAAGGAGGAAAACAGTAATTTATTCTGGCTCATGTATCAGCTACCCAAGTCTTCTATTATATTATGGCTCTAACATCTTTATTGTTAATATGTTTTTACAGTCTTTTTCCAAGACTTTTAATGCTTTGTTCACCCTTTTCTTTAAACATAATTCATCTAGCATAACTGTATTTAACAAAACAGAACAAAATTTCTGTTTTGAATAATTTATAAGTCATATCACTTTAGAGCTATATATCCCACAATCACTGCTGACCACTGACCACATTGCTGAGACTGGAGTCCTAGTTTGACTAAAGTTTCTAAATTGCAGTTGCTGATAATCTAAAAAAGATTCTAGAAGAAGCTGGTTTTCTGAGTAACTTGTAAAGGCACCTCAGTGTCTTAATGACTCAATAACCTTTTTAAATCAGAAGGGAATTTACCTAGTAGCCAGATTTTGAGCGTACAGCCAGATTTCAGTGCACAGACCTGCAATCTTTTTGATCATGCAGGAAATCACTGCATGATTTTGAAAAGACCAGTAGGGGCTTTACCTAATCTTTAGACATCTAAATACATTTAAAGTCTGGCTTTAAGTTATGTTTAATATTTGATTTTAATTTTCTTAGTTCACCATTCTTACCTCTGAGTATTTTATCTGCTATATGAGATGACAGAGAAAAACTACACAGCAGCCTTCATGCAGAATGCTCCAGACTATATGGAGAGACACAATGCAAAACCTTAATGAAAGCCAGCTGAAATCAATGTGAGACATTTCACTGACTTCAACAGGTTTGGGATCTAGCCACAACTGACAAAAAAACACCGTTGATTACTTTTAGTAATGGCACTATTCATCGATTTAATTATTCCTCACAACTGAAAGCCTTTGAAAGGATTTATTTTTCCACACAATGCACAGATAAATTATACTGATAAAGCATAATGTGACACCATTATTCCCTAGGAAAATGGTCATGGCTATTGTTTTGTTTTCTGGATGTTTAATGCAACTAATTCTCCATTTTTCCTGAACATAAAAGCCTGCACACATGATCCTTTCCAAAGATGATCAAAGGAGCATTTAATTTCATGGCTTATCAATACGAAAATCTTCCATTTTCCTAATTTATGTTTATATTTATATTTATAGGCTGGAACCTGAGAGAAACTCCCACAGAAGAATAAAAAGGTATTAACCCTCTTGTGAAGCCTTCTTGTCTGCTTGCAGTTAGAAAAAAAGCAGCTGCTGCCTGATTGCTTCCTCCCTGCCTAGATGGCAGGCAGGAAATGAAGAAAGCTTTACTGCTTCTTCCTCCGCACCGATGCACCAGTTAGCGCAACAAGCAATGTCCAGAAGGAGGAGGTGCAGTTGAATTCCTCCACTGAATAAAGAGAGAATGAGGACTGAAGTGCGAATTCCTGGCTTGGGACAGCCAGAGAACTGCTACTCCAGTCCAGTCCCTGCACTCTACTGCAGATTACATCACTGCTATTCTTCAGTTTGCTCTTCTGAAAAATGTGAAGAAAAATATATCTTATGCAATATTTAGAGATTCAGTGATAAAAAGCACAGAAAGCATTGATGCTACAAGCTTCTGAGCAATTCTACTGGACAATTTGCCAAGAACTCCAAAAGCTGACAGGGATCCTTACCTTACAGGATCACAGCTTCAAAGAACTCAGCCATCTCCTTTTCAAGCATGTCATGAATATCCACCTACAAAAGATAATCATTCACATTTGACTAGGGCATAGGTAGAGTATATGATACAAGAGAGGAATATATATAAAAATGTCCTGCAGCTGAGTTCATTAACAAATTCAGAGCATAATTAATTAGTAGCCAAGGTTATGTCTCCAAGAATAACTAAATGTGACTGACGGTACTGTTCTGATTAAATGAGTGTCCATCCTAGAAGTGAGGGAGCTGTGAGACATAAAGAATGCGCAGAATCCCAGACAGAACGACACACATTCATCTTGTCTATACTTGCAGAATCATCAGCCTTGAGTAAGAAAAGACATATGACTACAGCTTTCTAATAAAAGCCTGCTTTACATAAGAAAGAGATTCATTAAATTGATAAGGATTCTGAAGTAGTTATTGGCTAACTGGGAAAAGTCAGAAAGGAGAGGTAGAACTATTGTGTACCTTTTTTTTTTTTATCATAAAATGTAGGTATTGGCATGGGATGATCCTTGATCAACAACATTGCAAAGCAAGTAAACACATGCTCCATTGCAAGCATATGATTAATCCCAAACCTCTTCAGCAAAACACTTAGGTTTGCACTTAGTCTCTGGTATAACTCATGGTTCATTACTCAGACAAGCAAAGATAGCCTCAAATGCCTGTTCCAAGGACAGAAATTCCTGAAAATACCATTTTGACTTGAAATCCAGTTCCTTCCTAAAGAAAATGTCTAATGTGAAAGTAATTTCTTTTGCCTATGAAGAGCAATAAACACATGTTCAGATCTCCCAGGCCGCAGGCCTGTGCCATTCCACCACAAGTTAGAAATATTTTTTATCAACCTGAAATTGAAATGAGGAGCATGAATTCCAAATTCTCCAAATCACTGTAATCATATTAGCAGAGGGGGTGGGGGGGGGGGGTGAGGAAGATATTTGCAACTCACTGCAGAGGTTTTTGCTGGGTAAGGAAGACTTGGCTGCAGTAGAATCCTATGCCTAATATGTAGAAAAGGAATGTGGGTTTTCTTCCCTCTAGGATTTAGTCTTGTTTATTTTAGGCTAAAATCTCAAAAAAGTGACTTATGCTCCAAAACCATGTGTACTTTATATAATTTAGTGTAATTTAAAAACTGAATCACTGAAGTGTGTGCTTCAATGCCACTGTGAACAGATCTGTTTTCCTAAAAATGTGCTGGGCACGCAAGCAGGCAGTGGCATGAAGAAGTAACTTTTAGCAAATGCACTTATTCATTTGGCACCCCTGTATTGTATCCTCTGTTGCTTTAGCATTTTGCTTGTTATATTCAAGACAGGTCTAGTAAAAAACTAAAACCAAAAAAACCACAAATATTTGCCGCTTGAACAAGTAAAACTGCATGTCAAGTGCCCTGGTTTTCTTTCACATACATTACTTTGTAAAAGTTCTAAGTAATTTATTCCATCAAAAGCAAAAAAAAAAAAAACAAAACAAAAAAAAAACACCAACTGAGTTGCCTTATAGAACCAGATGGCTGAAACAATAGGGACTGCCATAAACAAAAGAATGATACACATCAAAGATGGACATATTCAGGGCAACCCAGGAATATGAACTCTATGGGCACAAGAGTTCTGCTTCTTATTCTTTCAAGAAAGAGTAAGTGTGAAAAAGAAGACACAAAAAAGGAGAGGAAGAACAGCTATGGAAATACAGGTACTGCAGCCCAGAGGAAAAACTGGTAGATGAAGTTATGAGCTAAGACTGGGGGGGATGGGGAAGGTACCAGTATCCAGGTTTTGGATAAAGATATATAAGAACGCCAAAAAAGTTGTATTGACAACCATTTTCATAAAATGCTTTTCTAAATTCCTTATTCTAACCTAATGCACCAATGTAGCAATATGGGTCTATCTTGTCAAGGCTCAGATAGGAGGAAATGCAGAGAAAACGAAAAAACAAAGAGACAATGCGGAAAAAGTAAACAGAAGTAAGAGAAATGCAACTTGACAGGAAGATTTCAGGCTTTATTTTTTCCTCCTAAATATAACTGCAATTTTCTGGGGTCTAGTAGCATTCAGATTTTGACCCACTGGTGTTTATTGTACAGGCATCAATGTCATTCAGCCTTCACTCTGATTTTATTAGTCATTGTAACCACTCTGTGTTACTGTCTTCTCACCCTCCACTTCAGGTTTCTGGCTATTGCTATCAAAACTGGCAACCTCTCACTTCCAGTAAATTTTGATAAACATAGGAAATTTAGCAGTTAGAAGAACCCAAAGGCAGCAATATCTCAAACTCCTCTACCCTGCAGAGATGTACCATGAGCTCTAACAATTCGCTGTGTCTTGTTCTCAAAGATCTTACTTCAGGAAGACTCATTTTATTTGCCAAGATGACTTGTTCCTCAAAACAGAGAATGGATGCAACCAGGCCCTTATCTTTTCTGCATGGGAGCCCCCTCGGTCGCACCTTGGAGAATGTTCTTAGTCCTCTTCCTTCAGACAGAAGAGGAATGGCAGCCCTGCTGTCACAGCCTGAGCGCGTAGCTAAGCTTCTTTCCCCTTCAGGGAAGGAAGAGTGACAAGCGCAAATGGAACAGGACCGATTTTTCAAGGTAGTAAGTTTTATAGGGTAAGTATATTAGTAGCGAAAGAAAATGCAATGTTCCTAGAAGTTACTGCCTGCCATCAGCATCAGTATTTCACACTGGCCTGACAATGAACAACCCAAATTGTATCCCTTCCTATTTAAAAACCACATGGATGCACAAAGTAACCATTTCCTCAGCCAGTTCCCAGTCCATTACAGCTATAAAATTTTCAAAGCTAAACAGATCTTAAACACCTGATCGCAGCTCTTCATTTGGCATTCAGGCATCTTGAAATATTCTTTCAGAATCTTCCAAGAGCTTGCAGAGTTTCTCAAAGAGCTGGTGAAATCAAACCATTAGCTACTGCTTTAGCCACTTTAATGCAGTAGCTACTTTCAAGAGTAATTACACAATATTCTGCCTTTTACAGCAAAGCTCCCATCAGAGGTTCCAGCCCTAGTGTCTCCTGCAACACCCTGCAGTTTGTCAAAGGCGCGAGTTGCACTGATACAACTGTTTGTGATCATGTCACATAATAAATCACTGACATAACCTGCATTCATATTACCTTCCCTCCTCCTTGTGCTCAGAAAGGGCAGGTTATTTTTAACCTCCAAAATATCAGCAACTTCTTCACAAACCCCTTTTCCATCCCTCCCTGAACAGCTTTTATCTCCATCACTATTTTGCCGTTTCTGCTTCACAATTAGATTTGATTCTGCCATCTCCCATGCTGCTTGAGAAGCAAGTTATATTTCCATTAAATTACAGTATAGCTACTTCAGCTACTACACAAAATCAATTTGCAAGTGATCATCCAGTTATGGAAGGCTTGCTAATGTCATTTGTCTTTTATAAATCAGCAGTGGTGATGATCTTACAAAGCACTACTTGTCTTAACAAAGCCACATCGTTAAGACAGATGGACCCTTATACGTAACAGATCTGGGGAGAAATTTAGCATAATTTAAATGCCACCTTCTGTCTTGTCCAAAAACTATTTGCAGCAGTTTACAGATCCAGCTTCAGAAGAATAAATGTCTTGTGTGGTTCAGACAAGTGACAAGCAATGAGAAACAGACACTGCCAAGCATCAAGATGCACCTACAAACTACAGTGAATAGGCTTTCAGACAACACTGTGATTATCAATTAAATGTACTAAATGTATCCATTGTTTAGAGTCACTGACACACGAAGTGCTGAAAGCATTCTCTCGTAATCATTCCAGTTAATGAGGAGTGTGTAAGTGGATTTTAATGTATCACAGTCCACATATTTTGCTAGGCTTTTCTCACCTTAGTCAATGCTGAGTTTGAGGCTCCACAATCATTAATATTAGATCCATGTGTTATTGTATCACCCAGAAGTACAAATTGGATCGGAGCCTGTCCCCACAGAGTTGCATTTGTCAAACCAACCAAAGCCCACATTCTGAAATTCACACTGGCTTTACACTGTTATGGAACTTTATTCTGGCTACAAAGGACAGATAATACCTGGTCAGCATAAACTGGCTGGTACAAAGTTAAATTGTCTATAATTTAAAAACATATCAGAACCTGCAAGAGGTTTAACACTGGTTCAGCATTTTTGCCACGTGCCCATAGCATTTTTCCAGTACTGAGAGTCCTAAATTGGAATTTATTGCATCATTAGAAAACAGCCCAGTGGTGCAAGCTGCAGTGTATCTGGACAGAAGTGCAGTCTCCTGAATAATCCTGACCAAGTCTTTCATCTTTATTTCTCCTACTATAGCTTTGCCATCTTAAAATCTTCAGTGCGAAGAGTTGTGTTTCGTTATTCTTTAGCCTAGTACAATAAGGCCTCAAAATCAGTTAGCAAATCTAGAAATCATAAAACAGAAGTTTAATATGGCAGCAGAGAGAATGAATGGAGTTTGACCCAGTGCCTGTAAAGTTTTTAATAGTAGAGGAATCATAAAAACACAAATATTCCTAACTTATCAAATGCTTCAGTCTATACTAGGTACCTTATGCAATTACAGTTGAGCAGCAGAGGGACGTCTTTCCAGGGTCTTTTGGTCAGGTTCTGTGAATAGACACACACACACATTCAAATCCCACTGCATACATCATGTCTACCTCAGTTACTTCATCTGTTCACATCCCCACGAATCATGAGCTATGTGTTCAAGCTACCTTGCTTCTACACCTCACACAAAACTCTAAATCCACCAGGATTCACTGAAGTTACTCACATCTAACACCTCACCTTCCTAGGGCCTGCTCCCTTTAAGATGCAACCAGACTTAGGCCAATTCCCCTCCACAACATTGCCATGATGAGCATGCAGCTTCAAATTAAGAGCAGCTTATCTAAACTTCATTACGTGTGGTATCCTGGAAGGCTAAACGGAAGAGTTTACAACAATAGCTCAGTACAATAATTACAACAGTCCCAGATTTGTTGTTCTGAATTTCATCCATTACCTTCAGTTTGGGTTTCTCACACAGAGACACCATTCTGGAATTACTTATCATTTCAGTTTTGCTTTGCACAGTTTTGGTTAGCAGTCTAAGTCACAGACCCCACTTGTGCTACATCACAGCTTTGTGACAGCTTTCTCTCAAGCTAACAGTCCTTGGCAATGCACAGAAGACGGAAATCATTCTAATCAATACTTTACCACAGCAGATCTATTCTCGTAGAGCTCTGTAATTCTATCTGCCTCTCAGCAATGACATGCTTTTTGGAGCTCAAAAGTCAACTTAAATTGACTAAACTATTACAAAAATCATGCAACTTAAGAATTCTGAATCATAAAACATTTCAATAAAAGAGACAATGGTCAGAGTTCCTAGAACATACTCTTTTCAGATACAGTTTTTCTCCCATTTCAATTAAATGTGAACTTCTGTAACCTTGAAAAACAGCTGTCAGATATGAAATAACACTTAACATTTTAAACAATGCAGCAATTTCTTTGTTTCTAGAAATGTTAAATAGGCTTACATTTCAGTATGATCCGTCCTCTTAATATGATAGTAAAAATATTTCAGCCGCTTGCTTAAAATACAAAAAAAATAATCCAGAGCTATGTTGAGAAGTGATATGTTCAAAAATAATCATTTATATTTCTAAAATGCCTTATATCCAGGAAAATTAGGAAGAGTTTTATAAATCATGCTGGAGTTAGTTCACCTGTTACTGTAAAGCAGTGCTTCAGATGCTGAATACAGGAATGATTTAATAATAGATGGCAACCTTCCATAGAAAATAGAGAGTAATTTAGCTGAAGTTGGAAATTCAGGAATTTAATGTCAATGTAGTACCCTAGATCCACACTGGGGCATTGGCTGACCTTAGAGCGGGAAATGCCTCAAACCTAACATCTGGGAAATGTTCACCATAAGGATATGAAATTGTGATTTTCTTGCTCTATTGATATTAGCAAGATGGGCTCATGTTGCTGATTGCAATGCCAGCTATCACAATGCTGATGGCTTTACTGAAAAAAAACTCAAAATCATAAATGTCATTTATTATTCCAAAAATAACAACATGGATGAGAGTCTTAGCTGTTACTATCATAGACTGGTCTTAAACTCAGCAAATAGCATGCAGATAATTTCATGACATCAGCGATACTGCTACTCCTTTTAGTGTACGTGTTAGTTCCCTTAATGCTGATCCCATATGCTCAGTCTGTCGTGCATGTTTCTGGTAAGCCCAGTGATGTTTCTTCATTCTACATATTAAATTTTACCTGTATTATTCTCTGCAATTGATGTTTGATGAGCTTGCTACAAGCCTCAAGACAGGGCATACATTCATCTTAAGAATGAAACAAGGCAGAAACTCAGGGAATTTATGCAGACACTAAAGCAGAGCAAGTGACCATGAACACATTCAGTAAGTATTTCATAGCATGTATGAGCAGCCTGCAGGCTTCTGAGGTGTAATTTTTTTCGCCTAAGAAGCCCTATCTGCTATCTGCCTAGCAGAGTCTTCCTCTAGCCCCTACATGCAATGTGGCAGCTGGAATCTGCTAATGCCCTAAAGCCAGCACTGTTCTGGATAAATGAGAGGAAGCTACTTTTGCATCTTCGCTATGCTTCACCTCATTGACTTCTAATAGCCAGTTTTCTGACCCTTAGGAAAGGCTGCAAGGCTTTTGGTGTTTGTGTTTTAAAAGTGCTGAAGGACAACCATGCAACAGATGCAGTGCTATATTATTAATCATTGGCCCTGCACAGTTATTGAATTATGTATTTGGTGATTACTAGTTGCTTTCTATACTGATTATAATTTTTATCCACCAGTTTTCTATGCCTTAAATTAGCTGATAAAAGTGCCTGGAGAACAGATAGCTCTGGTCCTTTTACAAATTCAAAGGAAAAATGCAAAATAATACAAAATAAATCTGCACCAGCATTAACCTACATTACAAAAAGGTGAACTACTTTGATTTGCAGCTTTAGTTTTGCTTTTCTTGACCCAGGGTAAAATCCTATCCTCAATGGAAAAAGCCACACTGGGGAAAAGGCAGCGAGCCAACCACAAGTTGCAAGACCCAGCCTGCCATCACAGGACAGGCAGACAGCCACTCTGGGCACAGAGGCGCACACTGCTGTTTGAGGAATGAGTAGCCTCTCCCCAATCACAGATAACATTAAGCCCACTGGCAGTATCCAATTATAACTTCTAGCCAAGCATCAGTGCCAGGAGTACAGGAACTGGCTCTAAGTCCTCAGGTGCCCATCCTATCCCAGTGCCACCCACCTCCTCCTGGCCTTTCCCCCAGCAGCGGGAAGTAACCTGGGCTGCAGCTGCAAGGCAGCTCACAGAGCTGTTCCAGAATTCCAGGAGCTGGAAAGCATATTTTCCTCTGGAGTTTTCCACTCAGCTGCATGCACTACCTAAGGAAGAGAGCAGGAATACAGAGCTGAGGGTGCAGCAATCTTGCTTTAGACGGGCAGAAATTGGACTAGACCTGCAGGCTCAACCACTGCTCCTGAAGCTGAGAGCGAGGTTGGCTTCTCATAAATGTGGAGAAAGAGCACAAGGTACCCTCCAGTCATCTTCCCCAGCAGCATATGTGCAAAGCAAAAGGGATTTTTTCCCTTTATTTCCTGAAACTGTATTTTAAATCTTTCCCTAAAACTTAAATGTGAATTTAATAGAAATATTTGGACATTAATTAAAATCTCTTGCTTTAAAGTGTCATCTCCATCCTGTTAATGAATGAATACTGTGGCTAGATTCTCTATTTCTATCAGCCTAATTCTGGACTAACTGCAAATAAAGGCAGATTCATTATTCCAGATTCATATTGGTATAAATGAAAATAAGAAATGTTCTCTCCAGAAATAAAATACAAAACTGTAAAACTTCAACCCAACACCATTTACAAAGAGCAAGAAAAGAAGATAAAGCCTACCACTGGAAAACCTAAAACCCCATCTGCCATAATGTTGGGAAACCTTGCCATTTTTTGCTCCATCATCTTACTGTCATAAACTTTCTTTTGCAGTCTTTTAAAAACACTATTTTCCACAGTGCTTGTGCTTTGCATGAATCCACATGAAAAAGCAGCCCACATATTTCAAACCATCTAGTGTGTTTTGATTGTAAAACTAGAATATGTCAGTAAACTGTCTTGTGGAGAAAAGACTGGCAGCTTCATAGCCTTGTAAAGTCCTACAATCCTGAGTCTTTAAAAAAGAGAGAGAGAGAGAGAGAGAGAGAGAGAGAGAGAGAGAGAGAGAGAGAGAGTGAAAAAGCTATTATTTTAGGTTACTTGGATAGGTTTCTGAAAGTTAGGTACAATGTTCCCTTTGACTGAGGCCTCTGCAGTTGGAGTCTTAATCATCATTGTCTCTAGCACTCTGGATATGAAGGATTTGAAAAACA
Organism: Dromaius novaehollandiae; assembly: GCF_036370855.1. Lineage (NCBI taxonomy): Eukaryota > Metazoa > Chordata > Aves > Casuariiformes > Dromaiidae > Dromaius > Dromaius novaehollandiae. The sequence continues at coordinate 18,469,924 of NC_088106.1, forward strand.
GAGCTAATAAACATCTCTAACATACCCTGTATATCTCTAACAAACCTTTTAAAAGCAGCTGGAACACACATGATGTGCACAGGTTTAACATGACCTATATAATTAAATCACAGCTTCACTATTTCATACTTGGACTCATGAAACCCTTGGACTCATTACATTATCACCCTGTTGTATACATAGAATTGAACATAAAATCAATGTATAATCCAATTATTAACCTCGTGAACAACAGATAGGTCTTTCCCATTATTCTTTCCTCTCTGCCCCCCCCCCATGGTAAATGCATACATGGGTTGTTAAAAAAAAAATGTATGTCTAATTGTTTATAATCTGATGCAAGTTTGCAAAAGATATGTGATTTTGGCTCCCCAAGATGAGAAATCTGATTTTTAGAAACAACTGACCAAACATTGAGAACATCTAAACAAAACATCTTCAAAACATCTAAAAGTGGACATCTAAAGCACTATCACTTGAAAACATCACTCCATGTGCATACAAAAAGGACACATCCAAAAAGTTAAAGCTTAGAAGATGTATACATGCAATGAGCTCTTTGGGGGAAGAACAATCTTTTGGTTTCCTTTGGTTTATATAGCATCTATTTTGTCACACCAGTTTTTAAGTCTGGCGCTCACCAATGTACTGTAGATATCTCTTGGGAATTTAAAATGATAGTTTCCCCACACACTTCCCTTAAACAATTAAACCGTAACCTGCAATGCAGCAATAATTTACAATGTAGCTCTAGGCAAACAGCTTGCTGCAGATTCTCTGTTAGAAATACTATTAATAAATCCAATATCAAGGTCATTCTTAAAGCCTTTCAAGAGCAGCTATAGAAGTTTCCCAACTTCTTGCTTATGGTTAAGCTTTAAGGTTGATGATATTACAGATGCACATAAGATCTGATTTTACTGAATGAGGTGTAACATTTGCTGCCAGTTGATTTTAATGGCCTGGGAAGCAGAAGCTCCAAAGATAAATGCATCTCCAGTAGAAACATTGATGCATAACCTCATTTAAATGTTTGCAAAGACTGTATGTCAATGAAATATAAGCATATAGTATTTTTGTGCTCTTACATTGTTGAAATTCTGACCTCCATGTATTTTCTTACATACTGATAAAATGAATTAAAAACTTAAAATAACCTGTTACTTCAATTGCTTGCAAGTTTTAGGCAGTTAGCAGTAAATTTATTTTTATATAAATAAATGTTATCTCATTACCAACAATCTCCATTAGGATCTAGCAGACCATGAAATAGACTTTGCAAGATCAAGCAATGTGCTAAGGCCCAAAAAAACATTATTTTAGCTCCCAGCTTCAGAAATTATGAGGGAAATGAAGCACTGTACTACAGTTTGAAGCACACACACTAAATAAGCCTTTTTAGTCAGAGCCATTAGGAAAGAGAAGTGCAGATTACTCCTAACTGTGAAAAGTACAGTTAGGTTATTTGACACCTGCTTCTTAGCTTAATTTCCTACCGTTTTTAACTTCTTACAGAATGTGCTTTTGACAGTGGGAAGGTTGTAACACTTCTAATATGAGATAAGGAAGAGTTCAATTAGTCAATTATATTTTAACATACTACTAAAAGCAACTTTTGTATTCAGAGCAAAAAATATTTACAGATCCATGGTAAGAAAAGTTTAAAGCAAAGCAAGAAAAGAATAAAATATTAAACTGGAATGCTAGCTAAAATAGCAAAACTCTCACTGTGTATTCATTCGTGTAGTGTAGAAATAATATCCACAATATAGAAGACACACTGAGGTTTTTGCACCTTCAAGGCTGAAAGGATACATATTAAGATACTTCATTAAAATAATGTGGTATCACGTGTCATTCTCTAGATGCCATAAGAGGTCTGAAAAACAGAGTGGAAACTACCAACCAGATGTACTACTAAGCAATCATATCTTCAACCAGCATTTAAGAAGTCTGGGGAAGAGTGGTGATTTTTTTCTGTAAAAGAGGGTGAGCCCCAGCTTCAGAACTGCCAAAGACGCAAAAAATTGTGCAAGGAGAGGGGAGAGAGGAAAAAAAAAAAAGGCAGAGGGAACTAGGTTTTGTTTGGTGGGTGGTTTAAAGGAAATGTAAAGTTTAGAGAAGATGACCAGTGGTGGGGTTAGGGTTAGCTTGTTTTCCTAAGAAAATCATGCTGATGCAGTCACGGCACCTGTCAGTCATCTGTCAAGACATGTTTCAATCCTTCAGGCGACTCCAGCCAAGCCCGAAAAGGAGCTGTGGCTTCAAACCGAATTATATTTCTTAAGGTTTCTTGTAAACTGGTTTTGGTAGGGAAGAGACCCAAATGCCTCCGAAGACGGAAAAGTAGCAGAATATAGATATTAAAGATTTTGTCAGCAATCTTTTGGCCAGTCAGCACACTTCTCTCCTAATGCCAGCACGGCTGCCCTTGGCCTGTAACGTGCCGGAAGGCAGGGGACACCGGCTTCTCCCGCGGCACAGAACGCATGGGAACCAAGTTTAATTCACTACTTTCCAAGTTTAATTCACTACTTTGCTCAAGAAACAACTTGTTTCTCATAGCCAAAGAAAAAATATTTTCCAATCTGTGAATACCATGTATAAAGCAATATTAGAAAAAGATGAAACATTATTCTCTCGTGAGTCAAAATAAGAATGTTTTCAAAATTCAGTGTTAGAACTTCTTTCAGCCAACCTTTTTCTTATCTATGTTTGGAGTTATCAGAATCAGTTTTTAAATTACCATTTAATTTAATATTACATGAGTACATTGGTACATTACATGAGACCTCACACGAGTAACAACTGAAAGCAGTTTTGTGACACCGCAGTCAAACGATCATAATAAAATATGATAATAGAATAGGTTCTGTAAGTCCATTCAAATATAAGTTTGTATGTGCTTTAAAGTTGCCATAATACATTAAACAGTTTTCTCAGAATTTACACTGCACGTTCATTTTCTAAATATTGCAGATTGTTTTTTCAAAACATTAACAATGATCAAAATGCTTGCTGATACCTGCAGTAGTTATTTGGTGTGATTATCTTTATATCTACAGCATTATAATAAAACCAGGACAGAATGAGAAAAGCAAATTTGTTTGCCAAGTCAGTGATGTTTATGGTAATAGGAATTGTACGGGTTAAAATTTTAAGTATTGTGCACCCTATAGTCTTAAAAAATGAGCTACAACCAATTTTCTATATTTTCTTCTCAAAATTACCCATCTTCTTAGCTTTTGACTTATATTCTATAAAGAAATATACATACGGCTTTCTATAAAATCCCTTTTTCTCTTCTGTATTACATTATTTCTCCCCGGTTACACTCTTGAAATCAATGGAGGAGCTTTTAAGTTGAGAGGTCTTGAGAGCTTAAGACTAAGACTGTAATTCCTTCGGGTAATGATAGGTTTTTCAACTCTAACTGACATGCAGTGCAGGCCAGAAAAATCACGTAACACTTGTACTGAAACTCGCTTATGCCCAGTTCCTGCAGCTCCTGTACTGCGTGGATAGTTATACACCCTGAAACAACACAGCAAGCTTGGCAGCAAAACACACACCAGTGCAGCCCATGCTTTGCATTGCTCACTTGCTCCAGCCTGTAGGCCTTTTTGGCCATCTTTTCTTTTCTTTTTTAGTTATGCAACTGCTATGTATATATCCTGCAGTGTATATTTTCTGCGGGACTAGATCATATTTGCCACCCCTGTCTATTGAAATACTTCTAACTAAACTATTTACTAATAATTGTAAACCAATAGTAAACATTTAAAAACAATCAGGTGGAGGAAGAATTCCACAGTAACTGGGCTCACGGCACGTTCACAGCAGTTAAAAAGGAATCACCAAGATGCATGACTATTCTCCGAGTTTAACACAGTCTTCTCATCAGCTGAGACCTGAAAGGTCAACTGACTAATAAATGCCACTATAGGCTTTCTTTTGCAAGCCACCACTTTGCATCAAACTGAATTAAGAAATAATATATCCTAAGCCTGAGAACTTTGAAACATTTTGGATGTAAACCATTCTGTCTCTACCTTCGTGCTGCTGCAATTGCATTTTTTGTTCCCTGAAGAGCATCCAGTGTCCACCAAGGCTTGGCCTTGGACTCCTCTATCACTACATAAGAATAAGGAAAAGCATAAGTCAAGTTTATTCTGAATCTTGATTGCAAAATAGAAAACATTTACCAAAAGGAAGTCCATCAAACAAAAGATAGCATCTACCTGGAACACGCAGGGATTACAGGCTGCCGAACCGATTTCCTTCCTTGGGCATCTCAGCTGTCTGGACTGAGGAACTACTTCAGCTTACATCCTCCCCTCATTGTTCTTTGGAAGAAACAACTTTTACCCTAGTTCATGGTTTTCTAATTATACTTTTCTTTTTGCTAAATATTGAGCCCAAATAAATCTTAAAAACAGATCCTGACCCCCAATAGCTGCTCTTCCTGCAATTCAATACACTTACATCATTGTATTCCACATGCAAACAAACATGTTTAGCTAACTTGGAACAAAAGCACTTCTAAATGTAAATCCTTCTCTCTGGCTGACTATTCTGTGGTATAGGGGGAGAGGGGTCTTCGTTTTAAGTTTGGCTCACTCCCCTGCAATGCACAAGAAAGGGAGAAGTTTGACTTACAAACCCACTTCTATGGTCTCCAACCTAGACAACTACTTTTAGCTTATTGAAATACTTCCTAAATCATACACACTTAGAAACAATTTATTACTCGAATATCATACAACTTATACCATTTTCAGCTTATCCCCAGCGTTTTGTAGAGACAAAATCTGTCGCATAGAAATGGATGGATTTAAGCAGATACCATGTTCACATTGTGCAGTACCTTCTTCCCCATGCACACCATCAATCTTTAGGGAATCCATCACAAAGGTGTAGAAGCTCCTCCAGTTATGAACTGGCCTATTCCCACAGAGTATATTTTCCTATATGACTTGACATTTCATCCTAGATGTATAGAACCAGCCAAGGAATATTAAATCTTAATACTGATTTTAAAAACATTTATGTAATATGACAAACCTCTACCTGGAAGACAACGAATTATAAATATTTCTGAAGTACCAAAAAGTGATAAATACATTGTAGTGGGTAGTTGATTTAGTTGCAATTTTTGCACAAGTTTTCTTGCCCACTCCACGACTGCTATGGTATCTAAAAAATACTGGTTTCTTCCTTTACTTTTCCAAACCAATATAAGCCTAAGAAATAGCCTTGAATCAATTCTAAATTTACTTTGAAGATTTTATCTTCTTTGAAACAGGTATATCATAAGAGAAGATAAAAACATTAAATATCTGGGAAGAGCAAATATAACCAGATGGAAAATGTCTTCTGAGGTTGGCTGTTTTCCTTGTCCTTTGACAGGGACATCATTAGAAAGGCAAAGAGCTCCCACAGCAAGGCAGCTCCAGCCTGTGAGCAACCAGTGGAAGTCTGATTTAAAGTGGTATCACAGCAGCTTTTAAAAGTACATGAGGCTTTAGACTTATGCACTTAAGAGACTGTTACAGCCCTGATCAGAGCTGCTCTTAAGTGTCCTCACTCTGTAATTTTATTTATAGTCATCTACAGTTTCACTTTAATCAGGTCTCCCATATCTCCCAGGAGTTATGATTTTGATACATTCTTTAAAAATTTGATAGAAAAAGGAAAATATTCCTAATGAGATACTGTACCCTTTATATATTTACACAAGGTTTCCTTAAGACTATTAAGCAGGAAGGTAAGAGATTGTCTTGTTTCTCTTCAAAACCAAATGTTCACTCTTAACACTTGATTTTTGTCCATCAGTTGATATTCCAAAGCATACAAATTTAGAACTGTCTAAATACATAAAGCTCATTTCTAAAATCATAATAAAGTAAATCAAATGAGACTACGTACAAATGAGACCAAAAGCGTGTTTTAAATACTAAATCTGGATTTAAAATTATTGTGAAATGCTAAGAAAATGTGCATCTAGCAATCTGATTGTTGACAGTGTGACTTCCAAAGAAAAAGAAAATATTTAATGTTTCAGTCTGATAATCTATTAAAAAATTGGCACTACTTTAAAAATTAATAGCATAAATGACAATATAAGGCTAAGTTTCCATCATGTGAAATCTCTCTTTGCAAATACCACATTTTTCAAAACAAAGACTTAAAAGTTAAGAAGGATTCATAGTAATCCCAAGAATAGCAAGGCACATCTGCAGCTGGAATAAGTCTTTAACCAGTATGAATCTGAAAGCTTGCTAGGCATGGGCTGCAAGTCAAAACAGTATATATTTAATCTGAGAATTATCTTCCTTGACTCACCTTTGAGGACTCAAAAGTTCACTGCTAACATTACTTGCATAGAATACTGCCAGCATCCATTTCAAACACACCTGCAGCTTCTTTTCAGTGTTCATGCAGCTGACTCAGAACAATTGTCTTCAGCTGGAACTATCACGTCATCCAAATACACCTTTGCTCCACAATTACTATGCATTTTTCCCTGTGCTTTAATCCACTTCTTTAGTTCAGGACAGAGATCACGGAATTTGAAGAGTGTTTTTAGTCTGCAGTAGCTTATATAGTTGGGGTAAAAATTAGAGTTCAAGTATCATTTTTATAGGTACTGAAACCTAGTTACATTTTCAGAGGGCAGAGGCAAAAAAAAAAAAAAAAAAAAAAAAAGAAAAAAAAAAAAGAAAGAAAAGTTATATACATAGGTCATACAGTTTGCCAGAAGCAGGATTCCTTTCACAGAGTGACCAGAAAAGAGTCCAACAATCTCACAATACACTGGGCTGTGGCACATGCCCCCAGACATACATGGGAAATGTGAAAATCAAACTGGTGTGCTTTATGTTGGTGACTTTCTTGGACACTTGTACATGTACTATGTTATCACTTCTGTGCTCTGGCCCAGGCTAAGTGCGATCCAAAATAGCCCTATTTTACACTAACAGAAAGTGAGAATTACTTATTATAGAAGCAGTACTAGAAGAGCATATTTGGACTGATGGGTCTGAGCTACAAGAACTTAGTTATCTGCCATCCACTAAACACTGGCTTAACTAATGGCACAGAAAGTTTGAACAATTTGTAGTTAATCTTTTTTTTCCCAAATGTACTCTATAATATTTCTAGGATGAAATCTTTGTCCTTTTGACAACAAAACTATCACCGAGTTTCTGTTGCATGACTTCATCCCAGATCTAAAGAAAATCAGCTATGTTTTCTTAATTGCAAAAAAAAAAAAATACCCACCCAAAAATAAAAATTAAGTTTTCCATTTGTGCAGCGCATATGCTTTTTCTTTCCTTTCTCTGATGCTTTATCTGCCTGTCATCATCACACTGCAGCTCTGACAGATGTGGTTCATGCCATGACCTGTAGCATGAGCTGTATGAACATTGACTAACAAAAAACCACCTGTCACTGCTAAAACATAGCTGAAGAATTTGCTATTCAGCAAAAGTAGATTAATCAACAGAATGGCTCATTGTTTAGATACAGACTTTAGTATGGCTGGGGCTTTGGCATCTCACAGGAATAGCAAGAAATTCAGACTAGCAAACAAGTCTATAGGAATGCTAGCGATTAAGGCTTCTCTGCTTCTGAGCCAAAGCAATGGCACAGCACTGCTGCACAGAGCTCTGTGCTGCTGCAACACTCATTTTCAGCTGGTGCTCAGAAATCCTGATCACACTTGGCCAGCAAGAAAAAATTGTGTAGGGTGTAAATCCCAATGCAATTATGATGTTTTGCCTACCGAAGCTGTGCTTGCTTGTTCTATGCAATGATTTCACCTTTTGTTTAACGCTTCAAACCACTGTTTCTGATTTCTGACTTGTGCTAGTTTGTACCTCAAAGCTGGTGAAATGATACCTCTCCAAATCACACAGTATATGAATCTCTGCAATATTTTAAGATTTGTTAAAGTGACACTGTTAGCAATGAGTCCATGAAAGCTTCTGGTGCAGCTACAGCTTGCAGTCCATTCCAGTTATTTTTAATTCCTACAAATACACTCCATATTGTGACTACTGTAATGGTTCCTAAGCAAAATAGTACTTTTTGTTTGTTTGCATAGTGGAAAAGTTCTGATATCCTACTACTACAGAGCAGTGCTAGACAGAGACCAAGGACACATACTATCCAATCCAAGGGTAGCTGTGCAATCATAGCCATACCAGACAATTTTAGGAATAACAGATAGGAGAGAAAGGGCCTCCTGGGTAAATCCAAGCCTGAAACAGGTGATGTTTTTAGTGGGCAAAGTTCAATGTATATGTCCAAATAAGGGGAAAAATTGCTTAGGAATAATCATAATACTAAAACGTTGACAAAACATTCCTGTTTGCAATTACTACCCATTTATGAAAATATATCACACTAAAATTACAAAGTTCTACTTTAAAAAAAAGTACCAGTCACAAATATCTCAAAGTATAAGATTTTTAACATTGTTATGGCAGCATAATTGGACACGGGTCATGGAATATAATCAGATAAACGCCAGACAAGTGTGGAATAATGCAGAACAAAAAACATACAGCAAAAAAAAAAATTGTCTAGAGGAATATAACTTCTTTTCACAAGGACTAGCCTTAAGGGGATTACTGCTGTTCCATCACATAGGAATATTCTCATACCTCCAGAATTCAGTCATTAAAATAAACAATTTATCTCCCTAGATTCTTTCTACAGTGAAAGAAAATAGACATGGTCTTTGTGGGTGTATTTCAGATAGGCTTTTTCAGGGACCAAACGACATTTAAAATTCAGAGTTGCAATCCTTCTTTTTCATTATTAACAATAAATGGAGTCTAAAAGACTGGTATCCTAAACTTGGGCAGCATAATTACCTTCATAATTGCCACAACAATCAAGAAAGACAGTTCCTTATCAATAAGACACTAAATTATAAATAAAATAGCAGCATAAAATCTTAGTTATCATAACTGAAATCAAAAATCTTGTTCAAGAATTACTTAAGATAAGAACAAGGAGATCATTACTAGGTTCCAAATAATAGCCGGTTATAGATTAACATCAGTATATAAGATCAGGTTTTAGGTACTTAGACATCAGATCTGCTGATCAGAGTGACTTGGATGAGGACAACAAAGCAGGGCAATAAGGTTATCAGACTTTTCACATATAAAATGTCAGTCTTAGCTGAGAGACTATATACAATTTGCACATAAAAACTGTAAAAAGAAAAAAGAGAAAAACAAAGAAAAGCATAAATAACTGATATACAAACTTAAGAACCCAGAGGAAGTTCAGTGAATGCAGTTTCCTTGTTCTGTCCAGTGAGCAACACCTTCAGCTATTAGAGGCTGCATTCTAAGTAGTAAGACATTTTTAACATTTTGGTTCAAAGAAATAAGACAGTTTAAAGCAAATCTCTCAATCACTCCCCCACTTCCAGGACTTGGTTTGGTGGCAGAGCAGTGTTGATGCATGTGAAACAGGTTCCTTTCAGAGAAACTAAGCCAAAAATTCCTATCCACGTGCAATGTCTTTCACCCTCGACAGATACATACAGGTTCAAGCCAATAATTGAACATATATACATACTGAAGATGTCGTGTTGTTTAACAACTTCCTGGTTTACAAAGTATACTTTGCTGAGGAAAACTTGACAGGGAAGATAAATACATACATACTGAAGTCCAGGAAACAACACTATCCAGCCTGACGAAAAACCTCAGATATGCATACAGTGTCAATATACAGGCTTTGGCACCAATGCTTCAGTCTGCTGATTGGCTCCTATTGCACTAACTGCTTGTTATGAAAGACATAATCTAGATACTAATAAAGATACTATCACAGGAAGATTAGCTATTCTGCAATTAGAGGACAAGGACCTTGTAAGATTTTTTTTCTCCAATTATATTTACTGTTGAAGTATGTGGATAATAGTCATACAAACTATAAACATTTGTAAGTGACAGCTATGTTCACAAGCAAAGAATTTTTATAAAACATACACAAAAGTTTTCTAAGACTGTATTTATCTGGTGATGGGGCAGTTGTATATCTTAGCAAGTAACTGCCCTATAAAAACTGGACATTGATTCATAATTTGTAGTATAACACAAATTATGGTGATGTTTTAAACAGTGAACACTACCATGCTTCCATTCACCAGGTTCTTTTTACCTAATTACCACCTTCCTGAAAGCAGCAGGGAAGGAGAAAATCCTAATCCTCTGTTTCAATGGCCAATTATTCAGGGGAAAAAAAAAAATCAGATGTTAGTACAGTACAAAGTCTATTTATACTTAGCAAATGAATATGATTGTGCTTAATGATTATCCTGAAAATAAAATTAGGATATAAAAAAGAGAAATATAATTTAATATGTATAAATAATTTCACTATTAGGAAACAACAAAATATCATCTCTTCTAACACAGGTTTTAACAAAAATTCTAAAAGTTTTCAGTAATCTCTCTGAAAAAAGGGAGAACATTCTAAGTTATTAGAAGAAACTTGTGATGGCATAGTGACAACACCTGCAAAAAAGACTGGGGAGAACTCTAACAATAGATACAGCTGAGAAGGACTGCAAGCTAAACTGCCAAAGGGACAAATATCTGTTATATTGTTTATCTTCCTTGTCAAGTTCCCTCAGCAGAGTACACTCTGTAACCAGGTTGTTTTTAAACAAAACAACAACAAAAAACAAACACAACCACCAGCATGTAAATCAAAGGACTTAAGGCTGTAGTTTGAAACAAAACAAAACAAAACAAAAAACCGCCACCACGTTATTTCCTTCCGTGGTCAAGACTAAGCTTCCTTTAGAACAAATGAAGGGACAGCTGCCAGCTAAATACTAAAAAAAAGAAAAAAACTTTTTTCTTTAAGTGTATTAATGAATGCTCCAAATTAGAACTGTGTAACCATTGGGAGCGGAGTTTCAAGAAACTAAAAGCCAAAGGATGCTTTGCCATCTTCATGCAACTTCATGCATTCGCTGTTAGTGAATATTCTGCTCTCCTTCACTGAGTGTGCTGGTTGTTGATGGAAAGCTCCCTTCAAGAGAGCAATTTTTAGCAGTTGTTGACATGCCTGTCTCTTCTCTGCCAGAGCTCTAAACTTACCCTTAATAAAGCAGAGCACGAGCATGTAGAGTTAAGTTCGACCACCTTGACATTTAGACTCTAAAATCAATGTATCTAAACAAACAACTGGAATTGCTCTTGATATTCTACAAGAAGTGAAAGAACCAGGAGTGTTATTGGCAGCGTATTTTCCCACCGTGTGAAACACAGAAGTGAGCAAATGCAGAATACTTGCCCGATAGGGTACTTTTTTCCTCAGAATCCTGAGCATTGCACCAACGCAAGGACTTAGTCATGTGCTATCCAAAGGTAGGCCCCTCTTCCCATATTGGAACTGCAATTTGCCACAATAGAGAAAGCTTTTGTATAATCTTTATAAGCTTCCAAAGAGCCCATAAAAATCAGAAAACTGAGTAATCAGTTGGCCAAGAGGGAAAAAAAATCTGTTAAGGTATAAGTGACACATTTACACACTGAGAACTGTCAGATTTACGAGAAACCAGACAGACCCATCCCAGCCTAAACAACCAAAAAAGATGAGAACCATCAATCCAAAAGTAAGCCGTGTTAGTAGCTGACAGCAACGGAATATGGTGCCCCACTACTTTGGAGAGTTCCATTTGTTTGGGGGGGGGGGGTGGATGGGAGGAGGGGGACAAGAAAAACATGCAGTAAACTTTGAAACCCCTGTCCCTTTAAAAAGAAACAGGGCTTCTACTTGGGTAATCTGGGGTTATACCAAGGACACATTGAAGGGATACATTAAGTTTCCATTGATAATACCAAAAACTAGATACTATACTAAAAGTTAAGTATACACAAAACCATTACGCTCAGGCTAAAAAGATATCCATTACAATTCTTTGACTAACAGACTAGCTATTTGGAAGGCTGACCTACAAAAATGTTCTGTTTTTATATCTGAACATGAGCTGTATATTAAACAGTATATTATGCTTCAAAGTACATTCTGCTTTCACACCTCTCTCTTCTCAGAAGACTGGAGTTAATCCACCCAATAAAGAAAACAGCTTTAAATACTTTTTTCATTTAAAAGTCACAACTTTCCTGACTTTTTCTGACCTGAACCAACATGCAAATCAGTATTTGTGGAAAATGTTCATTACTAAAAGCTTATTAAGTTTGTCTAGCTTTTGAAGCAGGCAAAACAGGTATATTCCCATACATCAAGTGTGGCAACAACAAACCAACCTGCTGCCAAAACAAGAGACTCTTCACTGTCCTAACACACACATGCAAACTCTGTGAAGACATGTAGTATTCTAATTTACAAAGCGCAGGTTCCATACAACGTAGATAACTAACAAAATAAGAGCTTAGCGTTAATACTGAATCCAGACATGTCAGATGGAAAAAACAGAAGTCTATGAAAGCACCATTGCTGCTGACTGCAGAAAACAGTAGACAGACTGTACAGAACCAAACCATTTCTTAAGTGCTTCTTAAAGGTAGGCAAGGTCTCTGCTCTAACAAACATGAAGAAAATTGCATGTAAGCCGGAGTTTATGGTAAATCACAGTAGCATATGAAGTTGAACATATTTGAAGTTGCACATAAAAGAGCATCTCATGATGAAAAAGTACTGGTGTACCTGGTTTAAAAAAAAAAAAAAAAATGTAGCACGTCTTGAAGTTCAAGGCGGCAGGGATCAGGCCACGCTCTAGCGACTGTTGAAAGAAAAAATGCGGTGGTTATTTACACTAGCTTCTTCTTAACACCATAATGATCTTGCCTATCTGAAGCTAACCAGAGAATTTTACAATTTTCAGTTTGCAAGTTTACCATTCCTGAAGTTGTAAGTTGTGGTAGCAGGATTGCATCTAAAAGAAAAATCCAAGTGCTTTTGACACTTTTTATTATTTACACAGGCTCAGGAAGTCAGAAGGGAATCACTGAAGGATTTAATTTCAAATAAAACTACTCACTGAAAATCCAGAGTAAAACGGTGAAAAGTCGGTATGAATTTATATTAACTACTACAATATTATATTGAAAAGACAGTACTATTAGTAATATAAATTGCTCCAATTACAAGCAAAAATCAGTCCCTCATAGAAAGGGAGAAGATATCAACCTGCTTAATTTGAAGCTATTCAATCTTTCAGTTCATAAAACAGGAAGATATGACTTGCGCTGTCTTTAGGACAATGAGTCCTAATTCCAATGATGATTTCTAAAAGGTAAAGACTCCTGACAGATCATTTATGCTTTGCAACAGTTAGTTTACTAAACAAAAAAAAAAAAGTGGGGAGCTGTTTTCCCCTCTGTCACCTTTGACTATGGTGCATTCTAAAATACTACAAAAAAAAATAGTTCTATGTATATTTTAATGCATCCTACACAAAGTCAAACACTTTAAATACTGACAGATCTGAAAAGGAGTATCAGTGAGATGAGGTTCTTAAAGAATACTTTATTAATATCATTAGAAGTTGTGGAAACAACTTTCTTGTAATATAAAGGCACAGGGAGACAGTTTTGATAAAATATTCCAATCAAACAGTAACTTACAGTACAAAAAGACAATTTTAATGCACATACAAACCCCAAACATCTCATTCAAAAATATTTCACCAAGTGTTCATCAATAATAATGGGCAATGACTAAAAATATAAATTGTTATTGTACAATACATATCTGATAGGTGCAAACAGAACAGGATTTATTGCTTTCCACAATGTTTTCCCTGTAGTATTTTTTTTAAGTTCCAAATTCCTTTTATAATTAGCTTTAGTAACTTATCCCAGAGGGAACTAAACCCCAAACCAAATCTATTAGGACAACCTGGCAGTTACAGAACTGCCTCAAGTAGTAACCAGAAATGGCAGTGTTTGTGTTAAACCTTTTAACAATCATACTACACTCGCTCATCAGGAAGTGTGGTGGATGGTATTTAAAAAAAAAAAAAAAAAAAATCAATTTTAGTGATAAGATAGGATAGCGTTATAGTGTTACCTAGTCTTAAGGTTGTTTTGTTTTATTTTCTTCAAATAAGTGGATCATGTTATTTAAAAAAAATTAAAGTGAACCCTCTCTGAAGCCTTATGCCAGAGCAAGTATGTAAAGTAGTCATCAAATGAGGGGAAGGGAGAAATGAAAACTAAAAGCTGCATTGGTCATTCTGACTTCTGAAAACAAGCAAGGCAAGGGATTGGGAGCAAGTTAGGTCTACATATGCAAAGAAGTTTCAAAGTGAGAATTTAGAATTCTAAAATATCCTTAATACACTCACCTAAATCATTTAGAAAGAAAGTAAAGGAACACTTTGCACCTTTACATGGCTGCACCTTTTCGGCTTTCAGAAAGGGGCAATGAGTTCACCATTTTCTTCACCTTGCCCTTACAACAACTTGGTAAAGCAGCAGTTTCCATCACTCTCATGACGCAGCATCTGAGAGGCATACTGACTCTACCCATTGAAAGTAGGGAATGCCACCTTGCTCGGAATTTTTAGCTTGTAGAGTTTTATACAAGCATACAAGACTTCTTCTAAGACTTTTCTTCATTACTGTTGCAGGAAGAAATATGCATACATTTCCTAGGAGTATCTTTTTATAAATAAGACTTCAGGAAAATGAAGCATTATAGAAGTTAAAAAAAATAAAAACAAGCTTTGAAGTTGATTCTTGTAGCAGTAATTGAGGTTTTTACAAGAATTATAGTTTACAGGAACTACTTCAGATTTACACAAACCTCAACAAGCCAATTTTACCTGCACTGGGAACAGACAGACCTAATTCAGGAAATGGTGTCTAGAGTGAGTAGAGCTTAATCTATTCTGTTAAACCAGAAGATGAATATTCAGTAAACCTCACTACACTTCAATTCAACAGAATAGGGAAAGGTGTAAAACAAACTGCTAACCTGCTAGACATTTTTATTCAAATTAGGGTTTGCTTCTAGTATCAGCAAGTAGTTTTAGAAGTTTTTTCAAACAATCAAGGACCACTGAAATTTGAACTTTGAGAATTAACCTCACTACAGTATATCATTTTTTCTTCAAGATTAGATTAGGGACTAACAAACAAAACCATTGTCTTTGGTTTATGCTCAGCTACACTGGACTAGTGAATTTTTACTTTTAGTCAAACTTCTATCTTCAACTTATATTCTTAAGATTCTCTTATCCTAGTCTCTCTCCAATCCTCAAATTATCTTTGTTAAAAATGAGAGTTTGCTCATAACATGGTTCCCTGCTAAACAGTCATGTATATATACTGGCATGAAGGGTAGAAATTTTGTACAGTAATTACATTAAGTGATATCTCCAATGGCAGAAATACAAAAGAGATCAAATGAATATTAGTTCGAATGACATTTGAGTTTATGATGATCTTAAAAAAATACACAATGTCTAAGCATAGTAAAACACAGTGTAAAAAAACCCTAAAATTAGATGGTAAACATGGGAATCCTGCACTCACAGTAGAAACATACTGCACAGCATTAATATGAAAGCCTGTTAAATTCAAAACAATGCAGACAGCTAGATTTACCTGTATGTAAATGCCACTTCAAGGTGTTTAAACAAACACAAAAATGAGACAATGACATCAGGAAAAAGGCCTTTAAAACAGGCCAGTCTAACTTGACTTTCCAAGTAAGAACACCAGCTTCACAAAACTGTGATACTAATGCAGTTTTATGTAAAGTACCCTTTGACACAGCTCAACTGACAGCTTGTATCACAGTCTTTTTTTGACCTACCCCCTTTTAAATAGTTAGGGAGAACAGTCAATAGTAGCTCAAGTTTTAGTTCAGTAAGTACCTTGTCTGTTTGCAAAGGAACATTAAAACACCATAAAATTATATTTTTATGGTATTTATAAAACTGATAAACTAGTCTCATTTTTATTTTCTCTTCTGAATACGTAAGTTCGAGACTTTATTTTCTATGTGTCTTTGCAATAGTGTTCTAGCCAGTGTTACAAAAAGCTTTCCACTGTGGACTACCTCACATTATTACTCAGTTGTGCAAGGTATTCACGCAGTTCTTTTGCGGCTTGGAATCTGCCATATCGCTTCTTTGGGTTGGCACACTCATCCAGCAAGGCCTCAAGTCGGCCGTCTTTGGCAATGTCAGCAGGAGGGTCATGCAGTAGTCCTCCAGAAGTACCACGCCACGTGGCATGTCTCGATAAAAGGTTCTGACAAATAGCGTAATAATTGTGGTCCACAGTGACACGAGCACAAAGAATCTCTTTTGAGAAGGACAGGCAAGCTTCTTTATCACAGTCATCAAACTTGCTTTCATACCACACATCCCAGTTTTCAGGTTTATCTGTGAAATATAAGACAGTAAAAGGAAAAAAAATACTGTGTGAGAGAGGAGGAAGGAACATATGCACAGCTGTACACAGTCAGAAGCTCAATACAAAGCAAACTGGTAATATTTAACATATAAACCAGCTTTGTCTGGATGCAATCTGAAAAGTTTTAGTTTTTAAGATTTCACCTGACTGATATGCCTTTCAGCTGAAACAGTCCTAGCAGTATAAAAATAAGGGAAAAGATAGAAAGAAAGGATAAAATAGATGGCTAGACAGAGGGAAGTAAAAAACAAAAACAAAACGAACAAAAAAATCCCACACACCATCACAGAGAAAACAAGAAATCCACATTCGCACTCATACCCAGAGGGAAAAGTGAAGCACAAACAAGTACAAGAGAATGATTCACAGCTGGAGTCAAGAGAAAAAACAAACAAACAACATGATCTATTGTAGCAACAACTAGATTTGGTTGCTCCAGTTGCCCCGGGAACGAGTACTGGCAAATGGTCTGCCAAAGCACAAAAACCCCGATTACAAAGTAACTGCCATAAACTTCTGAAACACTATCTTCCAACGTCTCACTTCAGAGATGTAGTTTCTAAGTCAATATTAAAAAGCGGATGCATTATATATAATATCTGAAAAAATAAAATATTTGAGCAAAACAAATTATATTTATGAGCACAGAAAACACTTCTTTATATATAAAGAATAAAACTTTAGCAAAGTTTCAACCTGTAACCACTAAGATACTAACAAACACAAATACAAAACTGAAGAACTTGAGCTCATATTTTACTGCTATAATGCCTTGGTTTTATCCTCCAGCTTCCTCATATCTGAAAATTGAGTGCCCTGAACATTCCCAAAAGATTGGAATATCAAGTTCAATTTCTTTTTAAAGCTCATAAGAATTAAGCCTTGTAGAGTTAGAACAATTAAGTTAGCATGGAAAACCAAAGCTTCCATTGTTTGTTGCTATATACATGCCAAAACTTCTAACAGGAGATAAAATAGTTGACTTACCACAAAGCCTTCTTTAACTGAAAACCGATTCTACAAAAAATACCTTGACAATAATGAGTAACTAAGCCTGAGAGCTCCTGATGACTTGTTACTACTTTCGGACTGAAAAATTTAAATGAAAACTTTCTTCCTAAATTTTTTGGATTACTGACAGGTTTGAGGAGTTGTCCTTTTCAGGGAGTCTCGTAGTTCTGCAAGTCTCTTTTGGGACTGATGTACACAGGAAAACGTACCAGTTTTTGGTAGTCTCTGGGCTGACTATTAGTCTACTCATTTATGGTGCACTGAAAGCAAGTCTAGAAAAAAAAGCTACTGAGGGATGACTGCTAAAACTATAAAAATATCACGTAAAATTTGTACAATGAATGGCAAACTCAAAATGGAAAAAAAGCCAACATCAGAAGAGTGGGGAAAAAGGTGATTTAAGCAAACGCAAATATGATACCCAACACAAGTAGGATTAGATATTTCACTACACAGTGTCATCGGACAGGATGTACATATTCAAATATCTAAACAGGCGTATTAATCATTCTAGACAGACTAGTAATGAAACTTTTCAGGAGATTAAGTAAATCAGTATTAAATATTAAGATTATACTAAGACTGAGAACTTTTTTGTATTATCATTTGTTTTCTGTTTTCTTAGTTAATTATTAGATTATAAATGCTGTATCAAAACCCTAATTAGATCCAACTCGGTTTGAGAGCCACACAGAACCGATGCAAGTGTGAAACTTTCAAGATCCAGCTTCTGCAGACACTATTTGCTCCTAGTCCACATACACATCAGTGCTTTCAGAGTTCATTTAAACACCTTTGCGACCCAGCAATTTAGATGTGCTCCAAAAGTCAAAGTCTTAAGTGATATTATTTTAAGAGGATGGAGGAAAAAAAAAAAAAAAAAAGAAAAAAAAGGTGAAACTTTGTGTGGCTATAAGTACTAAAGTAAATGTACTGGATAATCAGTGCATTGAAAAGGTTTCTTGATGTGCTCCGATAGTTTTAATCTAAGTTCCGTGAGAATGCATAATAAGTCTAATAATAATAAAAAAAAAACCCACACACCTTCCTTGTAGAAGAGTGCATGAAGAGAGAACGTGGTCTTAAAATTAATTCTGCAACACAGGATATGAAGTCTATTTCCGAAGCTTAAAAAATATCCATTCACCCAAAGCAAATTGGAATCCCTTAGCCTACTGCCACAAACTCCTGCAGAATCTAAGGTTTCATGTTCTGTATTTCTAGCATTTAGGTTTGTAAAGTTTTCTGTATAAGCTCAAAAGAAATATAAACCCACACAATGCCACTTTGTCAAACACCTCTCCTGTTGCTGCTGCTTTGAGCTTTTTACAGTTGACAAGAAGATGAACAGATTTTCACATTTCCAAATTGGAAACGGTACTAAGATTACCCGTTCCTTCAGTTCCATTACTGCAGAGCAACCACTTGAACAACTGAACCAGAGGCAGGCTATGTAACTATGGGAAAGATGGCACTCTCTCTATTTTCGTTAAGATAGAGCAGTCAGTCAGGCCATGCACCTGCCTGCCATCCATCCGTCCAAGTCCTCCTCCCCCGCTCCCACTTAAACAGGAATACAGAGACTAGAAGTATATGTAAATCAAATTCAGGTAACCTCAACACTTTGTAAAATTGACAAATTAGTCAATCTAATTAGTAGTCTATTTGTCACACAAAGCTAATTAGTTGTAGAATAAAGCCGCTATCACAAAATGGGTTTTAGCAACTATATATACTTTAAAAAGAAATTGTGATTACAAAGAAAGAAACAAGAGAAATAGTGGAGGGGAGTGGAGGGGAAAGGGAGGGAGAAGACACTTACTCTGTCTGATTAATCTTTTGTCTGCTACTAGAACGTTTTCTGCATCTACAATGATAACTTTCCCATCTCTTGGTCCAACTGCAAAGTTATCAAAGCTGACATCAAGGAGGTAGAGTGCAAATTCAAAGTCATTATTTGTCAGCTGCTCAGCTATTTCCATTAATTGCCAGGCCAGATCCACTCGTTTCTCCCACGGTGCATTAAAGTAACTCCACAGCTCTTCTCCAACGTAATTGACAGCCACCATTCTTCCACATGCTCCTAAGTACTTTGCGAATGGCCAACCCTCATCAGACGGAAAACTCTGTATATTAAAAAAATATATATATATTTTCATTAATACAAAACAGCTTATATTTTAAAAGGCTGTGCAATAAAATTTAAGAGAAAGACCTGTAAATATCTATCGATATGCACGATAAATACATTTGGATATACTTCTAAGATTTGAAAGGCAAGAAAGAACAACACAACATATTTATGCAGGCATGATATCCTAGTGAACTACTAATGTAAAGGGGGAGAGCTGGATCTAAGGTAATATATAATTATAAAATATATCTAGCTTTTTACATATTGTGTATTTTTCAATTTCATTAACTGTCTTTTTTCTACTGGTGCTTTATACATATTTGTACAAATGCAAGTGTATTTTCTGCCAAAATGATTTTTCAATCTCATGCTTGTAATAAAAACCAATTTTTTTTAAGACTGTAATTTTAAAAAGTCAAGTTACAACTTTTCCTGTTTTTCACCCAGTTGATTGGATTCTCATTGAGGATCCTCTCACATGAAGATCTTGCAGAAAGGAACACAGAAGAAACCGAGGTATGAAAAGTAGTTCAGGGTTTTCTAAGCCTCTAGTACTCCTTAACAATTCATCTCTTGATGAATTGCCATATATGTACTTGTGTGCATGTATGCATACCTGTATGTGCACAGGCATTATACAAGACCACATAAAATTATAACAAGTAAAATCTGTCTCCATTAGCAGTTTTCTTGGAAATTAATGCAAGAGACCGAATATTAAGAACATATTACAAGCAATAAAAAAGCATATTTTTGTATTTCAGTTGTGCTGAATGTGCCCCAAAACCTTCACCATGAACAAACACAAGCATTTAAAACGTATCCTCCATACTACGCATCAGGAAGAAATCTCAGAAATTAAAGATTAAAAGCCTCAAGTTGTAGTATTTAGCACTCCTTAAGGACATAAAGCACACTAATTTTAACTATTAGGAAGTATCACTATTTGCACATGCTATCCTTCCTCCTGCACTACCCCACTATCATGTCACCAGACGACAACTCAATCAACTTTGCAATGATAATGTAGCAAAAGCTTCACCACATGGGTTGAATTGCAGGAGGGTTTCAGTTTGAATGGGAGCTCTAGACCTACTAGAATATATGACAGCAGAACGGTTGTGGTAAAGAGAAAAAAGAGACACTGGAGGGAAATGCATCAAGTAGCAAAACAGATCTGAACGATAAAACACAGTCAGGGAAGAGCAGCCCACCGCTCACCCATCTCTGTGTGCATCCTATCAAATGAAAAAATTAATAGAGTGCCTACCTACCCAATCAGCATAACCCCAGGATTCACATCTCCCTTACGACAAATCTAAGTTTTATCCATCTGTGCTTCTTCTGATAACAAAGCTTCAATTATTTTATTTGAAGGACTAGACATCAGATAACTCTATGCCAAGGTTAGAGTACTGATGTTGGTCAGAAACACCAGAAGTTCTGCAAAACACTAGGAACTATATGGCATATCCATCCCCAAGAACTAATATTTCTTCCAGAAATGCAAACAGCAAAGTTAAAGCTACATTTGATACAAACACTAAGATGACAAATTTAGTATCAAGAAGCCCCCCAAAACACAAAATAGATTTGCTTAGATCATGATAGCCCATACAATAATATGTCAAAAATGCGCATTCCAATCACTGCTCACAAAACTTGCTTGCATATTTCACTAGTTTTCTGTGTAAGCATGTCAGGAGCCAAGTATGATTAAGATGACTACTAATTGGCTTCTTACCTAAAAGTTTATTGGATCGATGAATCCCCTAGCATTACTCAAGATGACACTTCTTACGGATGCCTTCTCTACTTTTTAAAATTCACTGCTGGTAAACACACAGGAAGAAAAAGCAAAATAAGCAGCAATAGCTTCTCTTCGTTGAATCTGATTTCTAGGATTTCACAACAGTTGCGGGTTTCAGGAAGCAACAAACAAAATCCTTCACAGAGATTCTCTCCATCTAACAAGCTATTTAATTACAAAATGAGATTCTTAGTTCCAAAAGTTACACAGACAACTACTACTACTAATGAAAAGCTTTACTGAAGCACACTACCACCCCTCTTCTGGATGGTCAACACAATTGCTTCTGTGGTGCAACTTCTCCCAGAAATTCACAGGCAGGTACTATTCCCTTCTCATCCACTGTGAATCATTATCTGAAGAAGTTCAGAACTATACAGAGATGTCTATGAAACAGTAAATAAGGTTCTTACTGACAGTAAGACACCCCCCCCCCCAAAAAAAAAAAAAAAAAAACGAAACAGAGTAAAGAAAGGATTGGAGCATTCCTTTCCATTTCTATGACACAGAGAGTGTAGAAGTTCCCTGGAACACTCCACATGGCTCCCACTTCACATCTCCAGCACAGAACAGGAGAAACTCCAGACTAGCAAACTAGTTCACCTGACCTACAGCATGCTCATTTCTGTCCTCTTTCTAATGGTCCTTAAGACAGAGAGGGAAGCTTCAGCATAGAAGTTTCTGCTCTGGAAGCACATTCCTTGCCAACCACCTCTAAGTGACTCAGAGCCCTTCTTCGTTTTCATTATCACATAATCAAAGTGCATGGAAGAATTATTTAATCTTATTCCAAGTATGTACCTGTCAAATGATTGGGAACTTCGGTCTCTTCCCCGCCATGCAATCAGAAGTACATGGACATACTTCCGATCGCATGGCGGCGAAGAGGCCAAAGCTCCCAATCCTCCTACCTGTAAGGGCAGTCCTGGTTCTAAACCCGTGCATCTTCCAGCATCACTGAATTTTTCCTCTAATAAAAATAAAGTTAGCACCAAAGCTTAAAACAAATACTATCCCAAAACCATAGAATACTTAACAGAAGCTAATATCATAGCATACAAGATGAGTATTTTAAGAAGTTCATTTTAAACAGTTTTACACTATCTAGCTGCTCTCATCAAGAAGTTGTTTACAGCTTTGTAGCTTGCACAAATGAAATATGCTCACTTCTGCAATTAAGTGGCTTTTATTAATGGGGCATGACTTAATGGTCATTAAAATACTTCTCTTTTGATATAACTAAGGCATTCAATAAAATGCTATTGAGGCCCTGATTGAGCCCATAACTAAAGTTAAGGCTCAGTATCAAGTTAAATTATATTTAGTTTCCAGGAGTCCTTGCCTTGAAGTAGTTAGGAACATTATAATTTGTTCATCTATGCTTTTAAAACTATTTAATATTTAAAATTAACTTTCAGCATGTATAAATACTTATCTGTTAACATTAATCAACAGCTGGATTCTAGAGAAGCTTAGCATCTGACCCTGACTATTCCAGCTCAAGACAGAGCACTATGGAGCCTGCGAGGTCTGTTTGGTGTTACATAGCCAAGTCTTGTATACATGCTATGTTTGAAGAAATTAAATTCATAATTAAGATATATTGTTGACTCAGTTTGTCATCTTTATGAAAACAGCCATTAAACTAATCTAACATTGCCATAGCAAGAGCAGAAGACAATTTTAAGGGGAAAAAAGTTATATTTACCATTGCAAAGAGCCACCTTTATCCTGTCCGTAACACTTAACTATCATATATTCCTGGCTATAAAAAGTGAACATTTTAAGAAGTCAGTATCCTCTTGCGTTGGTCAAGAAGACATCAGACCCACGGTAATTACAGAATAGCATTAAAGTTTTTATGGTGCTTTATTTATAGCACTAACAGATTTCTAAGTATCCGGACTTCTATTTTAATCACCTGATCCACCAACACAGATATCTGGTCATGAAAAATCCTGAGAATGATGCAGAAATCACTTGATCTTTTTGAGACCAATACGATGTTTTCAAGCTGTGATTCAGTAATTGAGGAAAATTTAATCTCTCTCACTCGAACCTGCTATGCAATAAGCATGACACTTATCCAGTCTTCAGCTTTTCATCTGCAGACTTCAGGCCAGTTTATGAAAGTGGTAATTAGGGCCAAATATCCACTAGATCATGCCAAGTGAAATGACTCATTCCACAGAAACAACTTAAGTTTTTTATTTGCTTTTTTCATGGTTAGCAAAGTAATTTTCCAACAAATATAAATGAAACGTGCGCTAATAGTGTTACTTCTTTTTTTGTACAAACAGGCCAGTAAAATGAAGAGTTTCCATCTGTGGCATCAACAAACACCCCCACAATAAGATTTCATGCACTTATATCATCTCTGTGTTCAGTCTTGGATCAAAACAAACCAACATGCAAATGAACAGAGATCAGAAGGATGTTGTCCGTCAACTGAAATTAATTATTTACAAAGGAACATGATGTTTCACACAAAAAGCAAGAAAGAGTTATCATAAGTGACGACATTCAGAGAACTGAATGACTAGGATCAGGCAACACATACACAAATTCAAAATATTATCTGCCAGTGTCTACCAGGAAAAAGCCTCCCAGCTTTTTGTCAAGGATCACACACACACGTGTGCCTATCAGTTCTACACTCAGCCAAGTCTAGTTTATCACATCGCTAGATTACTGTCTTACAAAACAATTTTATATCTTGGAGAAAGTTTATCTGATTTCACTTTCCAATGAACACAGGTTTAACTGAGTTCACCAAATGAGCATAACATTTTCGTATCACTGCACTTTAGCCATGTTCACATTTTAGGTATGATTTTGGACAACATCTAACAATTTCTAAAGGAGAAACAAAGCTATTCTAGCAATGGCTTGATTAGTGTCTTTCGTAAGAGCACAAACTCCACCCTGTTCCTTTCCTACATCCCAGTCCTCTTCTGTTCATACTTTAGGAGAGAGGCAAAGGCACAAGCTGAATCACAGCCACTCGAATCTGGCAAAGGCCATGCTGCCATTGAGGGGAAGGTGGCCATCCCTCCCAACCTGCCAAACATTCATTTCAATCCCCTCCATGTCATCAAGAGAGTGACACAGCTGGAAATCACTTTATTTGCTGAGCTGGGGTTCAGCTGAATCAGTATCCTGATCCAGCTCATCACATCACCACATAACGCTAGTACTGACAAAAGGAGGGGAGATGGCCTGCACAGCCGGTGCAGAGAAGAGGAGAGGGATAAGGGGACCATTCCCTTCCAGCAACAGCACGGATTTATAAAATGGATTAAACTGATTGTGCAAGTACAGCATTAGCCACAACTGTATACTGATCTTAAACAAAAAAAAAAAAAAAAAAAAAAAAAAAAAAAAACACACACACAAACACACACATGTATTATGCTTCCTGTTGTGTATGTGTACACCGAATTTCATTTCACATAAGAAATTCTAGGAACAGTTCAGTTTGTTTAGAAGGAAACCTCAGCAGAAGTATAATATCTGCATGCCATAATGTAACACAGATATATTTATAAGTCTGTGGCCATAAAAAGATCTTTTCACAACAGGAGTACAAGGAATCCTGCCAACATCTGCACATGTACAAACAACATCTCTGTTCTGGCTCCTTTCCATCTGGCATGTAACAGCCACATCTACACTTCATTACCCAAGTCAGTAGCTGAAGAAGGGGATAAAAATATGTACAAGTGCCCAATTCACCAGTTTTATATTCACACAGTGAATTGGACAAGAATATTAATTGAAGTGCAGATACGTTATCTTTGTAAGCAAAGATTTGCAACTTTTTGTGCTGTTCTATTTTGAAAGCATTTTTCTAGATTGAATTGTAGTTAACAGGAAGATCTTTTCCCCCCCATTTTAAAAAGCCAGGAAGACACAAACACTAGTTTGTATGACCATTAAACAGGGCTTCCATGAACAAGTTACATTTAGAAGAAAAAGCTTAATAGGTAGCTGCCAAAAAATCTCAAACTGATGTATGAAATGAAGGGCATAGGTCTTGTTTCAACTCCAAAAATACTAACAGCATAAAGATTTGATTAGATAGTTTTGTACTTGAATATACTATCGAAGACTATTTAGAAAAATCTATACATTTGACAATTCAGATTAAAAACACCAGGCTTTTGTTCAAAACTCAGGAACAGCTTTTTGATAAAAGAGTCTACAATTCTTACACACCCATTCACATTTTATCTGTGAATATACACCCAAATGCCTTGGAAACCACAGAAAATTAGGCTTTTAGAAGTGTTTAAAAATACAGCAGTGGACACTGAAAAGCTATAAACAGGTAGCTTAGTAAGTTTTCCCTCATTAAAGAAATTGCTATCTTTCTCTATTCATAGGGCAATATGTATAATGATCATTCAACATAAAGATGGAAAAAAGTAAACATGAGAAAACTCCAGCTACCTCCACTTCCAGTGACACATAGTCCAAAAAATATTTTTGATACCCTAATTCAAGTAGCTACATGACATCTCTCTAAGCAAAACTCAAAAACCTAAACAAATCCTGTCAAAGGGACAAAAGGCATTTTGTTCCTGAAAGAATTATATTGCCTTTATGTCTTAAAAAAGAAAAACAAAAAGCATACTTTAGTTTCAGAAGAAATATTGAGAATTAATACGGTGAATTTATCATTTCACTCGAGCATAAAAACACACTAATAGTTCATTTGTCTTCCTCACTCCCATCTGTCTAAACATGAAACAATACACGAATCTGCCACTGGTTTTGAATGTTCAGAGCTGTGAATTACATTATGTAGTAAAGGCTTGAAGCTGCTTGAAGTTGATAAAGCTTATTGTAAGTCTGCAATAACCAAAAAAAAAAAAAAACAGTCTGAATCAAACTCTTTAAAGAATACTGTTAACATAATCAAACCAATAATTCATCTTAATAAAGTCCAAGAAAAGACAAAAGAGTTTAAGTGACTACTAACACCTTTAAGCTATTGTTCCACTGTAGCATTAAAAAACAAAAAATCCTTTCCATTACAAAGACTGCTCTAGAATTTGCTACATCACTACTAATTTTTCTATAAAGTCAATTCCATCACACAAAAAAAAAAAGAAAAGAAAAAATCCACACACATATACAAAGAGCTACATCTTACATACGATGAAATTAAACAAGATTCCAAAAGCAGAGTGGGGACTTTTCTTACTGCTCATCATGACCTTGAAGGCCTCGATAGGAAAATTACACCCTTTGTGACACCTTTGTTAAAACCATGATACTAAACTATGTTTGCTGAGGCACAAACTGGCACGACAAGTGGAATTTAAATAATATGCTCTTCCTCAAAAGGAAAAAATTTAGTTCTCTCTCCCAGAGTAGTGTTGATTCTGCAGTGTAAACAGAAGTAGCAGACTTATTTTAGTCACCAAGGCAAATAAGCACAACTCTGGGGCCACACAGACTTGGAGATCAGACTTTACAAAGAAGTCTTTCAGATCTAAAGGAGGTTAAAAAATAGCCTAAATGCAGATGCTTTCTTTTATTAAAATGCAATTTAGGATATATATATATGCAAACATATTTGTGAGTGAATGAGTGAGTGAGTGTGTGTGTGTGTGTAACAAAAAGAATTTCACTCACAACTGCATCCCAAATCATTCTGTTCAACTGCAACTCCCAGAAAAGTTGAGCATATGTGCCCCCCCCAACACACACACACACACACACACACACACACACACACACACACACACGAGCAGATTAAATTTAATGTTCAGAATATTAGTGTTCCCCACTGAAACTAGGTTCCTTTAGTTTATTTGAGTTTGAGGCTTTTTTTAGGTTTCAAACAGTTACTGCATACAATTCATACCAACAAGTGGAAAATATCAGGCTTAATTTACACACCATAGAACAAAAACATGTAAACAACTTTAAACATAAACCAACTTAGAAGTTGCTCAATAATTAAGTTGCCCATACATATAGTTGAAGTATGTTATTTCTTCATACAAGTTAATGGATAATGATTAAATGCAAGAGTAGGGAGGAAAACTGAATGCTGCAATTGGTTGTTACCTATTCACACTAGTGTTTAGTTCAGCAACAGATGCTGATGATCATTATCTACTTCTCATAGGCTATGGGTTTGGGATATATCACTACAAAGAAATCATAGCAGAGATGGCCTACATCTACTTTTAAAAATTTTCAAAATGAAAGAGACTAAAACAAAGCCTCAATTACTTAATTCAGGAAAAAAAAATACTATTCCCCCTCCACAACACATGTATACAGAAGTAAATGGATAACGTAGATATTTCAAGGTTCATAATATGGGGCTAACAGACCTTTTTTAATGTTACCTGCCCAAAGTTACAATTTATCAGAAAGATTTCTACTTAATAAGTCTATACAGTGATTTCTCAGCAGCCACTAGATTAAGACAGACATTCTTCATAATCTATATCCTCAATAGCTTGAATTTCTTCACCATTCCAAAAACATTCCTTTTACTTTACTTACACTCCTTTACTTTGGGAAGGCTTCACCAAAAAGAAGGATGAAAATATTTTTGATCAGTTAAGGAAAACAATTGAATGGGATAACCTCACAGGTACTAGCCACTTCTGATCTAACACACTCATTCATATGACATTGCAGAAAATAACTCTTCAGTCTTAATTGCAGTCAAATCAGTGAAATACTCAAAATACTAAGCTTCTCAATTTTAACTGGACATAATAATTTTTAGTTTCTTCTTTAAAGTTTGCACAATGGAAATTCAGGGACAGATGACAAAGTGATCTCCTTTCCCCAAAACACTTACAAGCATGTAAAACAGTAATCAAGAAAGACTAAAACCTCAATTTAACACCTAGAGTTTCAATTCAGAAAGCAAGGGGTTTATATTATCTTTTATACAGGTGTCAGTCAAATGATTTAGTCAAAAAAAAAACCAAAGAAAAAAAAATCACAAGATGTGGAAAAAAAAATCCATTTACACAAGTAACACTTAAAAGCCATTCTTTAAGCCTAGTTTATTTTCACTGTAAAAAAAATAAATAAAATAGTCTTCAAATAGAAAATAAAAGTTTACTCTATGGAACTAATTTGGGGGGGGGAAGCCATCATTGAAAGTGATCTTGATTAGACTGCAGTGAATCTCTAAAATGGAATAATATACAAAATTGTAGACTATCTAAAAGCCACAAATCAATTAGAGAACAACATGATATACTAATAACAACGGACCTCAGACAGCTAGATTTAACTCTTTCGTAAAGATCAGAGAAAATGGTCAACATTTTGAAACACTAAATACTGCTTAATATGTCAAAAATGCCAGTATCTGTATACACAGACACTTATAGCAATGCAAGTCCACTAGAAGACACTTCAGATAGCCTAGATAACCAACTTAAATCCACTGCTCAGTATCTAATACAGCAACTATCTGTTCGGAAACACCAAGACCGAGTAATGAGGAAAGTTTAAGAGGCATCAGGTATTAATACTAGATAGCATTCTACTCGTGGGTTTAAAATATCACAGAACCACAGAAAATAAGCTACAGCTAGATTAGTGTTACATGATAAAAACAGAAGATAAATAACAGGCAAGAAAAGTTGCCTACTCACTTCTAACTGAATTATATATGGATCAGCAAAATAATTTTCTACAATTGACTAAATTGCTACTTTGAGTGAAATCAGAGCAAGAAACCATTTCAAAGAGATCACAGTTAATGTTTTAATATGTGTATACCAGATGCCAATTACCTTTCCCAACACAAAAACAAACAGAAAACCATGACATGAACAGAAAACAATAGAATTTCAGGTTCTGCAGCAACAGACTGTTCATGGAGCCTAATTATACAGCTGGTCTTTAGACAAGGAGCAAGGATGATCAGAAGCTGCAAGAAGAAGGAAGCCATTAGCTCTAAGGATTTGGAAAGCTAAACACATATCTGAAGGAAGAGCAATGAATTACACAATCTATAAAAAAAGAAAAAAATCAGAAATTTAACCAGCTTCCATATAGGTTTTGGAATTTTTCTTAGAGTCAGAAAAATAAAAATGTTAAACACAATTTACAATTTGTATGTAAAGTATGGGTTGCTAGTTTCAACAGTTCCTTTAAAGACTCTTCATTTTAAACAGACTTGGAGGGAAAGTACAGTTTCGTTAAAAGCTACAGTAATAGACAATGTTACATTAACACATTCTGGATACAATTATAATCACCTTCTACAGGTTAAAAAAGACAACATTGTTTACAAGCATTTTATTTAAAAAATGCAAAGTTTTTCCAGACTTTGAGTATACTCAGAAAACAAAGCAAACACTGTCATTTTAAAAGTTCATCTGGTTTACACCAATACAGCAGTCAGTACAAAGGCAAGACTAAGTATAGCAAGACCAGCTCTATCTGTACTTACGCAACAACAATTAATAGAACATATGGCTCAGTATTGCTAGGACAGATGTAAACTGTCTTTTAGAGTTAACTAGAAGATCTTCGGGGCAGGGGGGGGTGGTAAAGACAACCATTTTTACTGAAAACTTAGTTTTCTAATTCAGAAACAAGTTGTCACTTCAGTAGTACTGTGTTCTGCCAGTGACGGTGCAGCCAGTTTCTGACCTTCCCGGACAAGGTGTTCTCAGCTCTGCATGGCTGCATGATGTGGCCCAATCACGGCAGCTACGGTGGCACAACAGTGGCTCAAAAAGACATCTGCAGAGGCTCTAACCGTGAAATACTACAGACTGATATAGGCCAATGAAAGAGCTCTATGGAAAATAGCAGATATTTCTACAGAGTGTTTAATCATTTCCCCAAATCATTCTGTTGAACAGCCTTATTTTTTGAGAAAATCTTGTCAGCAATTAAAAAAAAACTGAAGAATTTATGTAAGAGTTAAGAGACTAAACACTGATCTTAGCTTCTATGGAAATTAACAATAAGCAGCAAACATTTCTGGCTCTATAGAAACACATTTATGTTTCTAGTTGCAATGATGACACAAATGCAAGATTTATCATGCTACTTCATAAAGCTGAGCAGTGTTAATTACATGAGCCTATGTCATGGTTAAGAGAGAAGAAGTTTCTCCACTACAATTATTCTTAAAAGAGAATCTGGAAGGTGGATGGTTTATAGAAAGTCATAGGATAAGGATAAAACTGTACTTACAACATCTAGGTTGCTTCTGTGGATTCTTTAAGAAGTGACACTACAAGGAATCACATTACACTCAGTTTGTAAAGCTCTTTATATTTTAAGCTTTACAGTTTCTTCATAAGGCAACTTTGGCTTACCTATCTTTGCAAATGTTGTAGTCATCCTGTTCAATTAGGACTCAGATGCCATGAGGAGATCCTACCCTTTCAGTGATTCCCACTTAAAATACCCTATTTTCCATCAAATAAGTGGAAGAGAACAGCAGCAATTTTGTTGCTGCTATTGTCTGAACAAACTGTTCACATTTACCTGAAATACTGGTTTAGATACATCAGATTTTGATTATAGATCAGAACTTAATTTACTAAAAATATTTGCCTTTATATTGCAGGAGAGGACTAGTAGAGAAAAATGAAGGAAAGGAAAAACCCAAACCTATCAGAACTTAAATCATTCACACTTTGAGGTAAAAAGTTTTCTTCAGTCCTCTCATATAGGTTGTTTCATTCAAATGTGAATTCAGATTAAAAAAAAAAGTGTGAATGGATTTAAGTACCAAATAGTTTAGTGAGATTCTGTGAAAGTAAAAAATCATATTCCAGTACTCAGAAGAGATGTAAACAGTAATAAAAGCATTAAGAAAAATGGCAGAAGGGACTGAATTTTTCAATGAGTACATCTATGTAAATTTATACAAATGGAAGTAAAGAATGTTACAGGAAAGTCATCAAAATGCATATATATTAGTGTTAAAACTACAATAATTAATCTATACAAAACTCCTTTTTCCTCTTGTTTATAGCCTTGTAACAGTAGTATATCATGCTACAGGATAAAGCACAACCTCAAAACTTACTACAGGAAAAGCTCTCAGGCAACTCTGACAGAGTGCATTTCATAAGCACTGCCACTTCAGGAATAATCCACACTCCAAATAAGCTTCAAGCTAAAGTCCCAATCTCTGATTTAAAAACAAAAAAAACCACACACTTATAAACTACTAGCTCTACCAGCTAGTTACTAGCTCCAGTAGATGACTGAAGTGACTTTTTCCATTATAAATCAAAGATCGAGCTTTAAATTCAGTGTCTAAACTTTTACATTAGATTGCTCCTATAAATTAATTAAATAACACAAAACTTTTGCATTCTGAACAATGAGAATCTAGAAGTATTGCCACTTCTAAACCAAAAACAAGACCATGCATGACAATCTTAAAAAGTCACACTGGCAAGTACCAAGAAAAGGCAAAAACTGGAAGTACCCTTCCTTGTGCCTTCTGATTACAAGTGAACACTATCAGTAAAACGCATTAAAGAAAAAAAAGTTTAATTAAAATCCGATTCTTCACGCAGGTTTCCTCTCTTGGAGGCAGCTATTTTTAGAAACCCCCTCCAGGTCTCATTCCCATATGAATATCTGTCCTACTCAGTACTTCAGACATTACACTCTAAGATATTTTAGATATCTTACATATAAATACAACCAAAATTCTCAGTGGCCAGTTATCATCTCTGATAAGAAGATAACTTCACCTCTCAAAGTATACCTTGCTGTTGCAATAGCCTAATAACACAACTATCCATTTCTTACGTGTTTTTCTGCTAGAGACTGAGAAGAATGGAGTGGTATATTACAGGTAATGCAAATGAGAAGAGTTAATACAGACTCATATGAGTCTGTATTAAGATATAATTTCATTCTCAACAGAGGTAAGAGATACAAACCTTCAGTACCAGTTTCTAAAGATTTTTTTTTCCCAGAAGAGTGTTCATAAAAGTCAGAATACATTAACTTTAGGTGCTTTTTAAAAAAAGCACAAAGCTGATCTGAAGTTCCCCTAATTTTTTTCCAGAGTATGCCTACATATCCAAGTTTACAAGTCTGTAAAACACGTTTAATTTTGACAAAAAGTGACAGAGAATTTTAACGGACTCCAGACAATAGGCTGCCTTGCTTCCCACCAATTTGCCCAGCTCTGCTCCTCAGCAGCACCTTGGGCAAGCAGAATGCTTGCAAGTGCTACGTCCAAAGATTTTCATGTCTTCTACAGATTTGCCTGACAGCCTCAGGGCTCATCTACAGCTTATCAAGAAGCTAACAGCAATCAAGGCTCTTAAATCAACCAGCGTTGCCCAATGCTTTTGGTCTATCAGGCAATAGTAAATGCTGCTACTATCCCATATCCTTTGTAAAGGATACATTACCCCCACAAGCTATGAAGAAGTGCATAATACTGCTTTCAAGCCAACTAGGTCTATGCTCTATATGTTGCAGCCTGTATTCAAATCAAAAACAAAGCTGTATGAAGATCAGCCAAAGCAAATCTCTGCTCAGGGAATTCCCAAATACAGTCAAAGCAAGGAAATGCTCTTATTTAAGTGGAGTTTCCCTTTTCACTGTGCTCAGGAGCAACTTCACTGCAAAATGGGAGAGACACAGTCTACCCTAAGTACATTAAACAGCAGACTGAAAACTTCAAAAACAAAACCCCAAAACTGTATGTAGGGAGACTGACGGGCAGAGGGCATACTACCCAAACAATACGTTTTAAATTGAGTAATGGTACACCTCTCCATAAATGCATTTCTAGAAAATGCACTTAATAGGTGAATTTGCTGGAGGGTAAATCCTACAGCATTGTTTTTGGGACACTTGATATTTCTCGACTCTCCCACTAGAGAAACACAAGCTGTTTCTAACTAATCATGTAGTGATACTTTCAAATGTATTTGCAAATATTCTTTTTGGCATACATCGGATAAAGACAAGGATATTTCAGTAGTTAGACAAAGCAATTCTGAGTCCAAACTTTATACACTAATGGCATGCTTGGAATTCCTTCAGTAGTGTTATGAGCTGAAATGTAAAGGAGGGGGAGGCATCGTCCAATCCAAGTGTGCGTGAATATATACATACATATATATATGGAAGAGATGTAACTGAATGGTGCCATAGAATACAGTAGTTTCCTACAAATCTTTTCATCTAAAAATCTGAATAAAATCCAAGTTTTACAATACATATTAAAGCACATATTCTTGTCTACCAAATTGCAACAACACATAACCAGTCCTCTTAAAGAGCATGAAATACTGAACTTACGGAAAAGAGAATACCGATCATTTATTTGTCACTCCTTCAGGGCCTTTATCTGTCACTTCTTTATCAAACTGCAAGATTCTGACTTTTTACCTCACAGAACAACAGAAGTCCTGTTTAGTTCCCATGAAGCCTGCGATCCCGTACCTGAGCCCGTTTTTGAGGGGAGCACAGAGTCGTTACAAGTCCCTACCCACTTCCTCTTAAACCAGACCCTAAGAAACCGGCCAGTGACTCCCACTGCGGCCTAAGAACATATATTATGGGAGCGGGGCCAGGAAACGCCGCCAGCACCTAACTGCGAGGGGTGCGAGCCCCCGGAGCACCCCCTGCCCCACGGCGGGCCGCCAGCCCTGCCCTCCGCAGCGGCTGCTCCCTTGCCACCTCCGCTAGGGAAAAGGCAGCTCCCTGCCGGATCGGGAAGGCAGGAAAGATGGAGAAAGAGCTAAATCAGAGCAGCACTGCGGAGGAAGAAGGAGAATCAGGAAAACACAGGCGAGCCTCACGGCGGGGGGGGGGAACTAGAGCTGCGCGCCCCAGCGCGGTGAGGCGGCGCCTCCGGCCGGGCCGGCTCCGCCCGGCGGCCCCCAGCCCTCCCGCGGCCCGGGGGCGGCCGGGGCGCCGTACCTGCAGCACCAGCGGCTCCGGGTTGAAGGCGAGCGTGATGAGGAGCTGCATGCGCTCCGAGTCCTTGAGGTTGCGCAGCAGGAAGCTGCCCGAGTCCTTGGTCTCGGCGTAGCGGCGCACCAGGCGGTCGAGCAGGCGCTGCGAGGGGCAGTGCACCAGGTCGGACCAGCCCTCCACGGCGTCGGGGGTGAGCAGCCGCACGTCGCCGTTGAGGCTGGCGAACTCGGTGGCGTGCAGGGCCTGCAGGAGGTCGCAGCGGCCCCTGCCGGTGGCGCGGCGGCAGATCTTGGTGTCGATGTCGGCGAGCTCCTGCGCGGAGCCGAGGCGCTTGAGGACGACGCGGCGGCTGCCCTCGCGGGGCTCCCCGTAGCGCGCGAAGTACACGTTCTTCACGTTGAAGAAGTCCAGCAGGCGCAGGCGGCCCCAGCTCTCCAGCCGCAGCTGCCCGTTGAGGAACTTGCGGCACCAGCTGGTGCCCCAGCAGGCCGGGCACTTATTGAGCTGCAGGAAGCGCCGCTCCGACAGCTCGTTGCGCTGCAGCGAGGCCAGCAGCGAGTGCGTGTTCAGCACCAGCGCCGCCGCCAGGCTGCCCAGCACCGCCAGCTTCACGTAGCGGTACAGCCGCCCCAACTTCAGCGACACCAGCCGCAGCATCGTCCCGCGCCGCGCCGGGCCCCCCTCCCGCCTCCGCGCTCGCTCGCTCGCTCCCCGCCCCGGCCGCGCCGCGGCTCCGGCACCAATAAACTCCCCGCCTCGCCGCTCGCCCGATAAAAGGCAGCCAAGTTACTGAGGGGACGGCGGGGAGGGGGAGGGGGAGCGGCGGGGAGGGGAGCGGGAGGCGCCAAAGGTCCGCCGGCTCGGGCGGCCCCGCCCCCCGGGAGGGGCCCCGCCCCGGGGAGGGGCCCCGCCGCCGCCGCGGTGGGCCCCAGCCCCGCCCCGCCCCGCCCCGGAGGGTCCCCCTCGCCCGCCCCTGCCCCCGCCCACCCGGGGCACCGGGAGGAGCCCGGCGCGCGGGCGGCCGGCGCAGCTGGCGGCATGTGATGCGGGGCGGTCGCGCGCGGCCCGCCTTCCCCCCGGCGCGGGGCGGGAGGGGCCGGGGGCGCCACGCGCGCGATGCAAGCGGAGGGGCGGGGCTGGGCGAGGCCCGTGCGCGCGCGCTGCGGAGAGGGCGGGGCGGGAGGCGGGCAGCGGGCAGCGGGGGGGGGGCGACGGGCCCTCTCCTGCCCCCGCCTCACGCCGGGCTCCCGTGCCGCCGCCGGCAGGGCGGAGGGGTCGGCAGCCGCGGCCGCCATGTTGTCTCCCTTCTGCCCCAGAGCCCCCGGGGACGGGGGGGTCCCTGGCCGCCGGCAGAGGGGAGCCCGCCCAAGACCGTCCCGGGCCGACGGGGCCCATCGCTGCCCGCCCGTGCCGCCGCCGGTGCGGTTTCCATCCCGCCGCCCGACCCTGGCCGCCCCCCACGCTCCAGCCGGGGCCTGCGGCTGACAGGGCCGCCGCGGGTGCGCGCCGCCCGCCCTCCGCGCGCTGCCGTAGTCACCTGGCCCGGTGGGGACGGGGACGGGGACGGCGCCGGGACGGGCACGGCGCCAGGGCCGGCGCGACTCAGAGCTGCCGCTAAGCGGCCGCTCCCCGACACGCCTCCGGCCGGAGCCGGCGAGGGACCGGAGCCGAGCGCCTGGTGCCGGGGCCGCGGGACTGGTTTCCCTGCTTCCAGTTGCAGCGCCGCGGGTTTATCGCGGGAGCAGCGCGGCCGGTGCCCTGTGCTGCCTCCAGCCCGCCCTGGCGCGGGGCAGAGCCCGCGGCGCAGCCCTGCTGGGGCGGGAGGAGAAAGCCCGGCCGGCTGCCGGGCCCCCTTCGCCGCCACGGCACGCTGGCGATGCCGGTGCGGGCCGCAGGGTACCAGCCATTCCGTAAAAGTAACACAAAACAGAGGAAAAGAGATTAAGAAGGCAAAAAGGTAAAAATCTCTTTCAATACTGATTTTCTTAAAATGAGCCTGTATTCTCCCAAGTTACAGAAGTCCTACGTAATGCCCTGTTCATCCTCAAAAGTCCGGTAGGGATAGGGCTGTTGGGAGAAGTGCAGCAAAGTGAATAATTTAAGGTTATGTCATTTCCTTGGTATATAGATTTAAGTGTTTAGTGTCTAGAAAATTGGAAGGACGTTTGTTTTTACATTAGCATGTGCTTAACCTCCTATATACTATGTTTTGACATTTGTATATGTAAAAACAGCTTCCAGAGCGTCCATCATACAGAGATTTTGTTATTCTGTTGAACGTGGACAGCGAACTTGCAACTTGTGTTTGCAGATCAGGCATGGCCATATCTCGCTCAACATGCCGTATTAAATGCTGTATGTAGGGTCAAACCATCCAATCAACAAGTCCTTTTCTATGAACCACTAATTTTATTAGGAAATAATTATACATACATAACAAATACATGTATAGCTATTATCTACACAATCTGAAGTCCTCACAGTGGGCAGAACATTTGGAGCCACATTTCATATAATAGATCCTGAAAGCTGAACTCATTCTTCAGGACATAAACTCCAAACTCCGTAGCCAAACATACGCTTTCTTCTTTACATGCTGGTAGTGTTTTTTAATCTAACATTATGTATTCCTTGTTTATTAAGTCACTAACAAATACAAATATAAATAAATGTATTGAATTAATGTTTACTTTCTACATTGCTCTTGATTCTTATTTCTCAAGCGTCTTCATTTGCTCAATTACAGGGAAACAGCTTGAGCCTTCTGGACATCAGCAGAATATTTTAATCCTTACTAAATGCAAATGTGCATTTTAAAGTACAAAATATTTTAAATAGTTTAACTGATAAGCTTTTCCAACACTGTCGTGCTCTTGGGGCATATGATATTGCAAATCCATAAATAAATGAATACATGTGCTGTTTCTAAACAAATCAGAAAACTTGTTCTGAGATATATGAAGTTGCTGGTTTCATTATTATACATAGGAGATTTGGGGGTTTGTAACTGAGGGATAAAATGAAGGGTGCCTCTTTATACAATGTGGCTGTAATTTGGCTTCATAGATTTACAGATCTGGCCTTAAGAAGCAAAGGAGGAGACTGAAAGAGAGATGCAACTGGTTTCATTTGGAGGACTGAAAAGTGAAAAAAAAATTGAGTTAGCATTAGTAAGTGAAAGCAAAGGAGGGAGAGCACCTAAGCCAAAATTGTTAATACTGCAAGAATGATGCACGTAGCTTGTAACTCTTGAAAAGCATGAGTTGTGAGTGATCCATTTCCAGGGGAAAGGGAAATCCATTTGAAGGTACAAGAGAATGCACAATAAGCTAGATAATGTACTACAATATCTGCATTTCCAATTTGTTTTTCTAGAGTTGCCTTCTTTCTTCTCACTAAGCGTCAAAGTAAACTACGGTAGTTTTCCTGTGAAGACTTCATTATATATGACAATGTAATTCATCAAAGATTCCAGTGACTGGAATGAAAATACAGACCATCAGTGGACAGCAAAGGCATGAAGTTCTCTGATGCATAGCAGGTTAGTTACACAAGTCTCTTTTTGCAGTAGGTGAGCAGTAAGGTCTCAGTTTTCTATATATTATGAAGTGTCATGCTAACATACAGCATGAGTTTTTTACATCTCCCCTAACACGCTTGTGGTCAAGTTATGTATGGACCTTTGATGTAGGCAAACATATACTCCCACAGTTTTCAGAGATGTCAGTAGGCCTCACAAACCTTATGGCTAGGGAGATGTCTTATACTAGATCACTTCATGTTGTGCAATATTTTGAAAGCAGACTTGGAGAGATCCAAGCCTTTCTCTCCTTAATGGGAAAACAAACAATTACCTCTGTTCTAACTTAAGTATTTTAGAATGAAAAGATATCCAGCAACTCTATGTAAAGGTCTGCTAACAAACCCGTTAGCTTACTATGGTACTTTACTCTGAGCTCTTCTATACAGACATTTACATACAGAATGAGCAGCTTTCCAAAATCACAGCTATCTCCAAATCCTCGCAGATACTGGGATATAGTCTGGAGTGTCCTTTCTTTTAAATTGTCTCTAAAGACTTATTCCCACATTCAACCACATAATCGTTACTTTCAGAATAGGGGTCATTGTTACTTTAACCAGAAGTAACTTATGTGCAAGTTTCTGTCTGAAAAAACATGCCCAGAAGAGCAATTGTTGCGAGTTCTGGACCCCTATAATCAGAACTTATATATTTCTGTTCATGTGCCTCAGCGTGAATCATATGAATGAGCATGGCTGCAATGTGAATGCATGACATTTGTGAATATTCTGCCTGATTAGACTGGGGGATATCCACAGATTGGGACAAATGTCCAATATCCTCAAACATCTTTCAAATTGGATCTCTTGACAGAAAGAGGCCATATCTGAAGAAATCTGGATCTATGGTGGTCTGTCTAATCTGTCTGTCCATATATCTGTTCTGTGTTCTACCTTCAGCTGGTTCAAAATCTATTTTACTGTATTGTACCACTTACTGCTCTGCAAAGTGAAATCAGTATGTGGTTCTGGAAAAAATCACGTCAAAGGTGTTCAGAGCTAATTTATCATTTGGAAAATGGATAAGTCAGGCAGCGTCCTTCTTTAACCAATCAACAATTCCATAAATTTATGTCTTAGTCACCTATGTATGATATTAAATTCTGCTTAGAGAACAAACAAATGAAAAATAAGCAACAAGGTTACCTTTTCTATAATCACCAAATTTTTAATTGGGTTGAATTTCATGTGTGCAACATATTGTATATGAAGCAGCATCACATAAAATATTGGTTCTGTAGAATTTTTGCCTTGAACAGTTTGGCATTTTTCCTCAGTTTCTTTTTCTTGTTAATTGCTGTCTAAGTATTACACACTTTGAAGAGCTGAATAACGTTATAAGTTATTTTGCTGAATCAACATCTCAGCAAATGTGCTTTATCATCATGATACACACATTTGCTGATTATAGCACTGAGCTTGAATATCAAAATATGCAAAAGCATTTTTAAGTTGTCCTTTCTCTTTCCTCATATCTTCAAGTGTAACTCAAGGAAGATCATTATTTTTGTCCTTGAAAGTCATTGTCTATTTTTATTCTGATTTCCTGCAGTACATTCTTTATATTGGTGCAACGATAAGGTGTCAATGGCTATGTTATTGTGTGAAGTCTATTTAATTGATTTCTGGTGGGAATTCTGAAACCTCTCAATGAAAATAATTATTTGCTTTCATCTTCAAACTTTACACAATAGTGTTCCCATAAAAGCCATAAGATCTTTTCTTTCATTGCAAAAATTTCTCTACATTTATCTGTGTCTTGATTTAGTACAGTTAGTTTTACATGCAAGTATTATAAATTCTGTTATTAAAATATGTCCTTTGCTTAACATGTGGGTTTTCAGGTGTGTCTGCTTGGAGTTTTATTTTATTATTATTTTTGCTTCCTATGTACCACTTAAGGATCAGTCTGCAGGTTTTCCTTTATACTAATCAGAATTTTCATGGTGTGGAAATTGTGGAGTACTGAAAGTTAACCTTTTTGGTGTATCCTTTTATATAAGTACAAACTCGATCAGACCCTAGTGACATTAATAGAAGATTATTTAACTTGTACATTGACTTGGACCCCTAGTGAGTTGTCCTGGGCCTGATGTTACTGATTTCAGAGGATTATTTAGAAGTAATTATTCAGCATCAGAAAGGGACTGAGAACCAACTCTGTAATTTACTCTATTATGCCCCAGCAGTGATGACTGGCCATCTGTTAATAAAAAGCTATCCTACTGTAAACAGCGAAAGTCGGTAATACAGGAAACCACATGAATGCTACTGGCAACTCTTATATTCTTCTTTACTAAAGCTGCTATTAATATAAATGAATCTCTAAGATCTCTAAGTGACTATGGGAATGTATTACTATGGTAACTGATTCACAAAAGCAGCTGCTTGCTTTTCATTGCTGTTGCATATACACGTTAAAGATGACAATGTCTCTTCTTTTAATTTTAATGCATTTAACCTTTAAAAAAAGATGCCAACATTTCAAAAGCTACATGCTTAATGTCAAATGAAGCCAATCTGTGGGCTAGGTTTCTTTAGTCTTTCATATTTTACAGTTCAATGAAATGCATCAAAAGGTTGGGGTTTTTTTAATGGTTTAGGTTACTTCAAAATACGACTGAAATCTGTGCAGTATTCAAAATATTACATCTATAAACAAATCAGGAAACAGATATTTAATATTCTGAGCCATAATAATTTTAAAAGCTAACCTGCATTTTTATTTTATATTCAGACTAGAACTAATCAAGCAAGTATTCTGTGGTACACTCCCATGTTAATTTATTTTGTGTATAAAATATTATTAGAGTTGTAAATACATACATATACATACATAACAAGCAAAATAAACAATGTTCTGTTTCCATAACAAGGTGTAGCAGGCTGTATATATATAAGTTCTGCTATAAACACATAAGGAGTCCCACCAACTTCAGATGGATTTTTCATTGCCTAAAATTATGTGCATCAGTATTTGTAAGACAGGGCTCAACCTTGGATTATATTAGTATCTTTTAATTATTTTAAATATTTGGTTCATTATTATACCTTCATTTATCAGAAATGTGGGGTTTTTTCATTTTATGATATACAAGTTTGTTTCCTTTTGCAGAGGAATCCTACTAAGTATTTTGTTATGTTATGATTGTTGAAGATTAGCTAAAGCCTTAGCTTTAATGTGAATTTGTGCAATGAAAAATTACTGCACAAATGAGAACAAAAAGTCAGTTCTATACTGTTTTGTTGTGTTCAAAAAATTAGAAGATACTCCAATAATTCAGTTTCAGAAAATACATTTATTAGGAATATAATATGATTTTTTATTGTAATTGAAGTCAATAGCTATGAAGAGGTTTTCTTCCCATGAAACCCTTTCCAGGAGGAATATATAATTGGGGCTTCTGTTCCAATAGGGTTTTTTTTTCCTTTTGAAATGTCCCATATGCTAATGACTGAAAAATCCAGTCATTTGTTCTCCAGTTCTACACTATGCTCTGTCTTACACTTTCAGAGATGTCTTTAGAACTGAGCTATGCTATTCTGCTATGCCATTTAGCCACTTCCTAAGCAGTTGTCTCTTGGTTCAGCAGGCAGAGGAAATACAAAGCCTGTTCCTTATGCTACTAAGAGTAAAATAAGCACACTAATCTCCTTAACAATCTTGTGAGAAAAGTATTTTATGTTATCTGTGCTTCAGAGATGAGGGAAGTGAAACACAGCAAGATTATAAATCAGATTGAAATCTCTATTATTTATAGAAGTTAAGTATAACTTGGCATACAAAAGGGTCAAAAGAATCAAAATCCAGTGTTATGGTTCTGCATGCTGGTCGTCTTATTTATTATATCAAAAGGCATAAACTAGAACCCAAAAAGGTTCCAAGAACAGCTCAAGGATGAACAATATATAGCTTTCGTACTAGGAGTGATTAAATAAACTAGGACTGCTCAGTTTGGGAAAAAGATATCTTGGGGGGATACGATAAAAGTATAAAGGTGTGAGTGTAATGGAAAGGGTGGATGCAGATCAGTTTTCATCATCTTTTCTGGTGGAAGAACTACAACAACCAATACAAAAAACTCAAATGGAGCTAGTGGGTTCCAGTTTCAAAGCAATAAAATAAGTAATGTAGTACTGTAGAAGACCTGTAGAACTCCTTGCCAAAAGATGTTGTGGACATTCAGAGTTTATACTGGTTCTAAGGAAGACTGGACAAATTCACAGAAGAGAATCACATTAAGGCTAAGTACACAAACTGTATCTGACTTGGGAAGTCTTTGCGTTGAAAAGTATTACTCGGGTACAAAGAGTCTGCAGAAGTATTAGGGAAAAGTATATGTCCACCCTATTCTTATTTCTCCATAGGCATCCACTTTATGGCTATGACGTGGATCTCTGGTATTACCCAATAGGCTTGTCCTTAAGCCCATACCCTGTAAACAGTATTGCCTTTCAAATTATGAAACAAAAGTAAGGTATTTAGTCTTGCTATGTTTGGTTTTTCAACATGAAATAAATGCAAATACTTGAAAGTTCTTGGCAGATCTTGACGCATTTTTTATAACCCAATTGAAAGTTTCCTGGCACTGGGATGAATCTTCTAAAGGATGTAAAACTTCTCTTAACTGCCTTTTGTGAACTTTCAGAAGTAGGAAACATAAAATGAAATAACCGAGCTCATTAAAATTAAATCATACTGGAAGTAGCAAAGAAAGAGTTGTTGACTCTGAAAACTACTCTTTTCATCACAATAATGAAATGCAGAACTTGACTGAGAAATTACTGCCACAGAGAATGCTACTTTTTTAATAGTTGATTTTTTTTCTGTTCCTTTTTGAATATATCTTAAGCTTACTTATGAAATCTTGGAGCAAACTAAATGCTTTGAATGTGCTATTGCTGCAAAAATGATCTTAAAGCTCCACCTGGCAGATGAATAAATAACTGTATTCAAAGGGAAAACAGAAATGAAATAAAATTCACTAACTTTCATAAAAGTATGGGCTAAAACAATTTATGACAGTTAATGAAAGTGGTAGTAACTACCAATATGATTCTAAACAATGATGATAACAGGAATTAAGTTTTAGTACAGAGATTAAAATACGAAAAATAAAGTCAGATTTTACTGTATAAATAGGCTTAAAAATTAAGGGTTAGAAGCACAAAAGATATAAAGCAGGTAGGAACTGGTAAATAAATTCAAACCTTAGATTCTCAAAATCTGTGTTTCAATGCCATCTAACTGTGGAGACACATTTTTGCTAGCAAAAATACTTGCTTGAAGTTCTGGCATGTTCAGAAGTGTTGAGCACCTCTTACAAAACCTTAGTTCCTTCAGAATTGAAAACAACAGTAAGCATTCCTCTCCAGTGTCGCCTGAATGGCTTGATTTAATAGAATGAAGAACACATCTATCAAATCAGTCAAAAATACTTAACTATCTTCGTGTCTCTGCACTGTAGAGGTCCTAACAAAGGATTTTGGCCTAGAGCTGAAAAGTAGTATGCAACATTCCCTGTAATGTTGCCCTTTGTGAATAAGGCAATAATAACCCAAAGAATTTGTCCTTGGGAGCCTGCCCAAGTTAAAACAGTCCAAGAGTTTGGCCCAGTAAGTTTTTTATTCTTTCTTACTTTCCTAAATACAGATTTTACTGAAAAGAATCTATTGAATGTCAAAAGGTTTGCCTCAATAATAAGAAAAGCAAGCCTTGAACAAATAATAATAAAAGTAAAAAAAGTAGTGAAAGGTCCCACTTTTCATCTCCAAAAGGTCTTAGTAGGGCTGTCAGTATAATTGTGTCTTTAACTAGAACTGCTCTAATCCACTGCAACCTGTATAATAAGTAATTATAATCAAGGCTGAATAAAAGAACACTCACCACAAACAACAAAAGAAAACAAATGGTGAAGAAGGACAGAAGTCAAAGATAGATTAGTATAAAAATTGATCTTTTCATTAACATTAGAAATGGTGATGAACTACATTTGTACAAAGCAATACATTTCCTAAAACCAATCCAGATTCTCAACAGTAGGTGAGAGAACTCTAGTTGTGCAGCATTGCATAAGGTAAGAAAATAGGTAAAATAGTTTTAGCTTCAAAAAGTCTCTTTTTTGAAGCAAGTAGACAAGCTAATTTAAACAACACAAGCTCAGACTCTGATTTTTTTTGAAATCTGAGCAGGTACCTGCACCATTTCAAGAATTTTTGCTAAGAAAGTGAAGATCTAAAATTGGTTTCTAATTAGAAAAACTGTTGCAGCCAAGATTAGGCTTCCTGAGGTTTTAACTTTGGAAGTGTTACACTGATCCACTAATTGCCTGCATGCCTCTCCATAACTAATATTTGTCTTTCTATGGGAACTCTTCCCAACTTGGTTTCTCCACATTATTTCAGAATGGAAGTCATAGATATCTCAGTTGCCATCAGAACTAATGCGATGTTCCAGGCTCACCAATGTGACTTCTTCACAGATCCATGTGTAAATGATAAGTGAACCCCTCATTTTAAACAGTTATATCTGATGAGTAAGAGCATCAAGGAAGTATGCGTTGAAGAAATGAAAGTAAATGTTTTTTTTTTTTAAAGGAATGGAAAAGCTCAGCAACTCAATGAGTACAGCACTACTGAAGAAAGTTGAGGGATTTTCCTCACCTTTAACACTAAGTGTTATAAAAAGCTCTGATTTTACAGAGAGGAAAACATCCCCAAAAGGTACAATGAGGCTTTAACATGTTATAGTGGTAGATAAAACTAAAGTAGTTTCATGAATCTTATACAAAAGAGAATACTTAGAGAAACAGAACCTGGAGAATA
Organism: Dromaius novaehollandiae; assembly: GCF_036370855.1. Lineage (NCBI taxonomy): Eukaryota > Metazoa > Chordata > Aves > Casuariiformes > Dromaiidae > Dromaius > Dromaius novaehollandiae. The sequence goes on from NC_088106.1 coordinate 18,514,634, forward strand.
ACAAACTACACTAAGAGGTATGGATTTTTAAAAATTATAAGGGTCATACTTTCAGAGAAATGTCTGACCACATAAGAACTTAGCCCTCCCCTGCCTCCCAAAAATACAATTCAGAAAAGAATGTAAGGTTTTACTGTGACTTAAAACTGTTATTTAGTCCAGAATCAGCACTATGACCATATAGGAGCTGTGAAAAGTCCCTGCTTTTCCAGTGAAGATTAGTTTAGTCTAGGAACAAATGTCTTCCTAAAGTGTTTGTCCAGTACAAGAGAAATCTCTTCCTATCACAAGGAAAGGAAAAACTTTCTAAAACAACTTTACATTGGTTTATATAGTCTTCAGATGAACTCCTATAGAAATAGAAACTACTCTAAAAGTGAAAAAAATGGCATATGGATTATATTATAGATCTATTATGGTGGGAAGAACAAGAGAGATGAGTAAGCTCAGATTTGCAAATCACGACAGATCTAAAGAAAAAAGCTGCTGATGGGATGAGAAATTAAAAAACTGGCATTTTAATTCATTTATAATAAATGTGAATCAAAGGATTGGGGGTATAATGGACAGAAAGGCTAGTGACTTTTTTTTAAATGAATTTGAGAACACAAATTAGACAATAGTCAAAATTGCAAACCAAAATACTATACAGAATTTTGGTTATATATTTATATATATAAATCATCTTAGCACTATGACAGTGAGCAAAACGTAATTACCTGCATCAAAATAAAGGTTTGGCATGCAAGTGCACCATATCGTTCAAAGTTCCCATTAAAATCATTTGACCTCTTCTATAGTTTAAATATTACAACTAGAAAGCATAAACTAGACCCAAAACTGATTGAAAGGAATGTCCTTCAGCCTGGCTGTGCCTGCAGGATGTCAGTGTGCAGATATGGAGGTTGTTTTAATTTTTTCTTCACGTTAATTCACTGCTTGATCTAGACATTCATTAACTGGGAAAAGTATAGAGGTCCAAGACATACAAATATTAAAAAAAGACATTTATTCACTTATTAACTGCTTACTAAAATAAAAATGAAAGGAAAATTGCTTGACATGGTGAAACATTTGGACAGCAATGAAGACAGTTGCCAGTAATACATATTTTGCAGTTTCTGACTATTCTAATAAATACTTTTTTCTTTTTTTTGTACTCTAAAGTACCAAAAAGTTAGAGGTTTAAAGCTGGATAGCAGTTGCTGAATTTATTTTTTTTCTGTTTAGCAGCCTCCTATTCAAGAGAAAGCCATTCCTCAGGGTTGCTGTTATAAGTTGCATTGACCTTCAACTTTTGCCAGACTAAAAGGCTGCTTAAAAATGGTTTGTAGTGTTATTCCAGTCATAACCAGTAAGATACAAAAATAAAAAGGTGCCCCATACTTCCTGGAAGGCAACAGTCTAATTTTTTAAAATTAAAGCACTACAATAAACTAGGAAAGAATACAATTAAAGTAGTATTACTTATTTCATTTATTACAAATGCAATTTTTCACAGGTTTTGGCTGAAAAATGAGAAGTTCACAAGAGCAAACATTAGTGATTGGCTTGAAAGGGAACCCCACTTTCTTGGACTAGGTTCCATAAAAATATATGTTACTGTTTATACAGAAAACATTTCATATGAAATATTTTAGACTCAATGAACCAATATCTTGGGTTCAACAAACTTTTGCTGAATTCAAGGTAGGACTCTGCTAGAGCTTTACCAAGGTGCAGCCATGATAATAGTGGACAGTCTGAGCATCTTTCTGTGTTACATGATAAAGAGCATGCAGCCCAAAAAGCTGTGCTTATGGGCAGAGATTGAGAGCTGCTTTTTTCCCCCCACATCTATCCAGTCCTGAAGGTTCTCAGAGTTTCCCTGTGAGCATCCTACCTGATGTTTTGTAATTGACTGAGTCACTGAAGGAATCTGAAGATGACTGAATGGCTGGTGCCTGCCAGTACACTGTGTTAGGGAACAACGTGCTTTGCATCTTCACACTGGAGTGGTTTGCTGATCAATTATAGAGCAGCCTGATTTTGTGTCTGAAGTTTGACTTCAAAATCACAATCTGAAAAGATATGGTTTCCAGCTTGTAGCCCTGAAAATGAACAGAGCTATATTTTGTAATTTGGAATCCAAAGAAACTTACTTCTAGATATCTGAGGTCACAGGTTTGAGAAGCAGTATTAGAAAGCATTATTTTATTAAAATGCCATACCTTTCAAGTTGACAGACCATTCACATTTCAGAGCAAGTTTTGCAGCAGTTCTGCTGCTGTATCAATCAGTAATATATCTTGTATGAGACAGATAAGAATAAAGAAAATGGCCTCCCCAAGTCAAAGCATCAGTAGTTTCATCTTCCGATTCTGAATCAATTTCTACTGAGACAAGGTCAGTTAAGTTACGTACTTTCTGTACTTTACTCCAGCTGACAATCTGCTGGTTATAATGCAAGAACACAAGTGCTCAAATAGATTTTTCTGACATGATGTACCATCTGGCACAAAGAAGTCTTACAAATGCTGTTTCCCTGCTCTGCTTTTGCAGATCTAGTGATGGCATAATTGCAAGCCCTGTCAATTTTCAGTAGCGTAGTTAGCTTTATGCAATCTATCTGTAGGTATTAGAATTACTGTTGCCAGATGCAAATGTTTCACAGTGCCAAACCTAAAGATGTAATTATATTTCCATGCAGGAAAATTCTACAACATTACAAGTGCTGCACAGTTTCAATCCTTTGCAAGACAGTTGAAAGCAGAGCAGGATTAAAAGAAAAATTAGGGAATGAATAATATTTGTGACTGGTTGGTATATTGGTTCTTAATGGAGTATCAAGCTAGGTAACAAATGAGCTGTTTCGGTGTTATGGGGCCAAACTGTGATCTCGTTTCCTCAGATACAGGAGAGATGAGAATCTGCTTTCAGTAAGTGAAGCACTAAGAGTGAAGCATCATACAGAAGTGCTGCATAAATATTCCCAAGCAACACTATCAGTGCATCTCACTACCAAGGCAAAGATGTATGTCTTTGCAGCTTTGACTTGATATCATTCTGAATGATGCTAAAGTGTGTGGTAATGTTGTGATGCTACAAACTGAGACTGGCATAAAATTACTCTTTCATTTGTGACCCAACTTAGAATTCAAATTTAGGTCTCCAGTAGGGAAAGGCCAGTGAACCAGCTCACTGTGACACTATTTTCTTTTAATCAGCTTTTGAAAGCTCTGGCTCAATGCTTCAGTTACTGTTGAAATTCTTTTTTTCCCCAGATGGTAATGCTACAAGGAAAATCAGGCTGCACAGTTGATGTAATGAGAGCAGCAACATATAGAGATATGCTGAATAGCCAGATCTGCAGTTCTGAAAAATACCTACTCATAGAAAGGGTCCATCATTTTTACCACATTTATTTACATGTGGCTCTAAATGGTGTTCTTGATTGCATCTTCCTCAGTGAGCTATTCAGTGGTCAAGTTAACTAAGGTCTTTAGTTGCAGTTATTTTTGATACGGTATTATTCAGTGGAGTCAATATTTATTTCACACTATACAGGTACACAAACAAATTGTGTGTATACACATTTAACAACTAGAATTTTGTACTCCTACAGTGTGACTGTAGGAGTACAAAACAATTCTCAAAAATTAGAGAAAGCTATTTGATGTGATTGTTTTACCTACTCTGTCTTAAACTGAAGCAAAGGCAATTTTTACTTCAGATTTACAGTGCAAATGAAAACAGCACCCAAAGCACTGATTATAGCATAGGTTTTTCTAATCTCCCAGAAGATTCCAAACATATGTCATAGTTTTGCAGAAGTGACAAGCACCATATCTGAGCAGATGTTTTTTGGTATGACACTGTAATCCTTTACTATTCTGCCTGCATTATTGGCAAGATCTCAGCTTTTGGTGATTCTGCATTTACAGACTTACTATTCTCCCACAGAAACCTCTGTGCACTGTGGAAGTAACTTAAAAATGGAGGCCCATATGGTCCTCTCCATACTGTAGCAAAACAAGACATTAATTGTCTAAATGGGATTGAAATAGGGACTAAAATTGAAAGGAAAGGTATAGCCATTGTCAGCTTTCCTGCAATAGTATATTCAAATAAAAAGATTGTGCATGTCGGCCTCAGAATATTAATCATAGAACAGCCCCTGTACCTGGACACGTTCCCCTAGGGAAATGCCCTGAATTACTTGGCAACTCATAATACTGCTGAGCGCTTGTATAGTGACTACCCAGGGATCCCTAAGTCCTTAGGAACCGCAGTAAATTAAACCTCGCAACAACAGGTAATTGATATGATCCCTACGGGAAGTGTGAGGCAAGGAATTCAGTTCTTCATGTCCCAGATCTGTGCTTTGGAAGAAAGAACAGACTTCATCTCTTCAATTATATAATTATTTTTTCTGATTATTAAATTTTACTCTGACTTTCTCATGCCAGAGGTCAATTACTCTGAAAAAGAAAGAGCTAGTTATGCTAGGTCTAAAGAGGAAGGGGAAAAAAAAGCCACTTCTCTGAACCTCCTCTAACACCTGCATGTTTTTGCACAATATTTTCTCTCAGTTTACAGGCTCCACACATTTGAATGACGCTGCCTCCTCCCACTTTATCTCAATACTAGTCTCAGTACTGAGGGGCTCAGTTTTTCCTTGGTTCTACATATTAGCTAAATTTGTCACCTTTCTTATGTGAGTTTTCTCATAACACAGAAAAACTGTCCCACAGGAAATCATTTCTGCCTCTTCATGAGAGAAGGATGGGACCAAGTCCCAGTTTCTTTGTTCTAGACATGTACTACCATTAGTTGACTGTAAGATGTTGCCCAGTTTCTCAAGAGTAGCAAGACTGAAAAATACAGTTCAAAGGTTGCTTCATTTCAAACTTTTTTTATATTTTCCTTTAAGATTTCTTAAACTTTCTGACTTTTCTATAAAAAAGTCCATTTTTCCCCAGTATGGAACAGATTATGTTAAAAAGAGTAGGAGGAAAAAAGAAAGAAGTGCTACTTACAAAAACAACATTTTTGTGGATTGCTTAAAACATAAATCTCTCCTCCCCCATTAATAACATCGCATTGACTTTTCTATTTGCTTTGTAACAGAAGCTTGAAGAATGCTATTGCTAGCAACTTTTGCTTACTGATATGAATGCTAGCAAAGAAGTCCCTTATTTACAGTACTTTTGAAAATGTTATCTCATGTACACGATTTCTGAACAATTTAAAGTAATTCCAAGTCTATGCTTCCTTGGGACAAAACATATATTATTATCTAATTATTTTAGGCAGTATTTTCAGAAATAGAGGCCTAAAGCATCTAAATACATATACCTAAGAATATGAAACAGGATTCATTATTATAATGAAACCAGGTAGAACGGCAGAACACAAGTCACAAGTAGCAAATTGCTTCTTTTTATACAGCTAACACCTTCATGAACTGCCAAAAAAAATGTATTTATTGGATTTATATTGTACAGACATAGGGACAAAAAGTCAAGCTGAAGCAGAACAGCTGTCTTTGGTTAAGCAGATGACTAATCAGGTCTCCTCTGTGTATCCACTATTTTCCTTGTCTACCACAATTCTATACTTATTATCTTTTGGAGCTTTTCACATGGATTTGTTTCTTGAAAAAAATCCCCCCCCCCCAAAAAAAAAAAAGTGGCCTTCGCTAAAAAAACATTTCTTGTTGTTCCTCAGACAAAGGTGTTTTCATTTTAGTAGAAACTTAAAAAAAAGTTAAGGAAAGCCTTAAACTTGGCCAATTCCTATTTGACATGCAAATATTCCTCAATTTGCCTGTCACTAATTTAGTGTAAGATGTGCTCATATGAAAATTTTTTGCGTAACATCCTTTTAAAATCCCATAAAGCTTCTGAAAATCACAGAAAAACTTGCCTACCCTCCCTTCCTTTTTTTTTTTTTTTTTTTTTAAGCAGTACAGTAAAACATACTTCTCAGTGTGCAGTTTTCCATTTGGGGGATATGTATTAGTCAGTAACTTTAAATAATATATTAAAACATTTTTGCTGCTGTTCCTTTTCAAAGAAATCCAGCTCTGATGTGAAACGAGGTTTGAAATTCCAGGGAACTGATTTCTATTGGGGATTATTAGGAGGAGATTTTGAAATCTGAATTTTCACTGGGAAAATGCAACCTGTTCTATTACCAAAACACTAACTTACCCTTTTCTCTTACCATCTTCTTAAGTCTTTTCTCTTACCATCTTACATGAAAAGCATGTATCATTGTGTAGAATTAGAGCATCCACATGTCCCAGATGTTTTACATTATGTTGTCAGATGCATAGTTCCTAGATAAAAGGACAACAACTCATGAAGCCAGATAGTGGTACCTACAGTTCTACTTCTTTTAAGTCCTCAGCAAAATATCTTCTCAAAAATTAACCAGTATACAAGATACAAATGTAACCCAATAAATCACTTTCTTTCAGAGCCAATAACTTTCTGCCCACCTTTAATGTGTCTTTCCACAAAAGACTATATTCAAGACCAGACTTAAAAATACTCAAATGAGAAAGTCTTTGCTTTGCTGGCAGTGTGTTCCAGATTCACAAAGAGAACCTTTAAGCCTGCACATTAACTAAACCTGGCAAACATGTTTCATGAGGCAATATCTCCCATTTAGCACTCCCTCTGCTTTTTTTTTCCCCTCATGTCCATGTTGGAAGTATTACCTTCACAGGCTATTTCGCTATACTCCTAGAACATAGGAAGGCGATGGAAGCAACAACAAGAGGAATCTTTACTCCTGTTGTGTCTCCAAATACAATAAAATCCAGCTGGTCAGGAAGCTTCAACTTTTCCTCTCTTCCAAGACTAGTTCAATTCACCCCACTTTGGAGTGACAATGTGTGGGATGCACAGTAGTTACGTTTTGAACGGCTACTAAAACAAAGGAGGACTGCTGCAAGACATTGATCTAATAATCCCTTTACTTATGGCTCTCCTCATTTTAGAGAGTCTTGGTCCTGACAGGTAAAAAACTATCCAGCTATCTTCTGTGCACCTGGTGGGCTGCACTCAGCAGGTGCAGTGTTGCTAGGTTTAGATTTTTGGACATGGTGAAGAGAACATTCTTCATGGAAGAACTCAATCTGTGATCTCTGGAAGAGATGAGTCAAGCTACAGCAACAATATGTAAATCTAGGGGGGGGGTGGTTGTTGGTTTTTGTTTTTGTTTTTTTTTTTTGCTAAAGCTGTCTCATAAGGAACAGCTTTTTCCCCTGGCCTGTGTCCAATGGAGATGGAAAGAGACTGGTGAGAGAGAGGACAAGGAGATGAAGAGCACTGCTACGGCAAGTCTGAGAACAAAGCAGCAATAGTAAAAGTGCAGGCTGGGATCAAAACTTCCTACCACTCTGTCTGGGATACTTAGCTGATTTCTCCTAAAATGATTTACTTTAAGGATGTGAGAAGAGATTTCCCAATAATTTCACAAAAACTGGATAAATATGATCCATAATGAGTTTCTTTGTCATTCCTCCAGACACAGAAAAAAGTGACAAAAACATGCAAGATATATCATCATTAGGGTACAACCTACAAAACCACCGCAGGGGGGAAGCATCAAATATTGTGCTTTCCAATCTCAATTGGTACTCGAATTGAATACCTACAACTTTTAAATTATCTCCAAGATACTTTAAATAAAACAGAAATAGTTCAAAGGGAAAAGCTGACTTAAAGACATTCTTCAGAGGTAATTCCCATAATGTCAAAAAAAGTCAGGAACACTTTGGAAGAATGGCACATTACCTACATTTTCAGTCGGGATAACCCTTCTGTGATGTGAAGATTTTTTTTTGAAAAAGTTTACTCTCTTGTGACGATTTCCACAAAGCAACAATAGTGAAACATTGCTCCTTGAAGAAAAACAGATGATCTAAAAGTTCTGAAGATTACATTTTAGCTTTGTGATTTTTTCTCTTTAAAGTAATAAACTTTAAGAACTATGATATTTTTAATCTGAGCATTGGCCATTTCTATAATATTCTGAAAGAGGTCATCGTGTAAGTCAATCTTTATTAAAATACAGTCATTGGCACCCAAGTTTTGATAAGGTTCAGATGTACTGATCGAGTGAAACAAAACTGTTTGCGCCCCTGTGCTGAAAGTAGATTCCTTTTGTTATTCATGCACATGGGAATTTAGGACCAAGCTGTGGTCTGACTGAAGTTAATGGCAAAACTCCCACTGACTTCAATTAGAACAGAATTTGGTTCACAGTCTCATTACTGAGTGTAACAATTAAAAGAAGCTTTTACAAGCTGTATTGCTGTAAAAGGGCATGAACTATGTAGCAGATTTCATTGAACCCATAGCCAACAGTCATTGCTATAGCAACTGAGGTTCTAACAAAGGTAGTCAGTGTCTCTGCAATCATCAGGTGTCACTATAGCAACTGGAGTTTCCAGAGAACAAGAGGAAAAAAATTTGAAAACTGTCAGCTGGAAGAAAAGAGGTCTGTGAATAAGAGGGTTGGAACCAAAACCAACGTAAGGATAAAACGTGTCTCAGACTAAAGAGAAATGATTGTCCAGAACCTGCACGAACAATGAGCAGAGAAAGACAGCATAGGCCAAAGGCGAGACTGGTGATTAGAGAGGGGGTGGTTTAGGCTTTCCCTTAGATATGGGAAACAATATGGCATTCCAGGCAGATATTGCCAGGTGTTAAATTAGTTATGTTTTGGACATATTTCTTTAAAAGAGAGGTTGGGTACTACAGGAGAGAAGCCTCAACTGCAGTGGGATTTAAAACCTACTGTGATTTTTCAAAAGCACTTGCTGCACTACTTATGTCTACGTTTCTTTACACGCATAGCCATACTTACTTCTTTTGAATGTGGAAAAATGCACTGTGCTCTTGCATTGCTAGCACAGTGCAATTATGTAGCCACAATGGTTAACTATTTCCTAACATTTCTTATTTAGAAGTTTTTAAACAGTATTCAAGCTAAAAAACCAAAGAGCTGCTCTTTGGATTTGATAGAAATGCAAACAGCATTGTTTATCATCATCTAAATAAGTGAAATGTGTTTTCTAGGCTCTCAGGTAGGAAGATAGCAGGGCTATCTTCACAAAAGAAAAGTCGGCTCATGTAAACATGATCCCTCACCAAAAAAAAAAATAAAAAAAATTCTGTAAGGATATTGGCAGAACCTCAAACTAACCATTTGGGCCAAATCTGATTCCTGTCAGCATCAGAGAGGTATGAATTTGAGTGGGATTTTGTATTTAATAAGAGTTACCTGAAATATGCTTGTTCACTGACCAAAAATAGGTTAGTTGTACTAGCAGGCTCCCTCTGAATAAGACACAAAACTAATTATATATTCCAAATGAGCTCTCATGCAGTATACTGAGGCGCTACAATACATTTCTTTCTTAAACCAAAACCTCTTCAACCTGATAATTGACAGAAGATCCAGGAGTACTGCTAAAGGTCCGATTTTCATTTCATGTGTAAAGAGCGCCCTCTAGTGGAATATACTTTTAGGTCAGACTCATGAGAAAGACCAGCCTGGGTCATGTATCAACCAGTTAAATCAGATACTTTTCCCCACGTTCCCCAGTAGTTTTTTTCCTAAAATACAATACAGTATAATGTACAATTGTACAATATAATGTACAATTGTACAATATAATTTGTATCCCAAAACGGAAGTCACAAAATGACATACTTTTGAACAGTCTACCAGCTTATACTGGGAAAAATGAAAAGGATTGTAGTACTATATTTTGTCAGATAGCATTTCTTTTTAGATTTAAATGTCAGTCATACCCTGGATGTTTGCTTCTGCGTGACACTCGATTCTGCTGCTTTTCTGTAGTTGCTGTATACCCAAAACAATTGAATCAGTCACATGATACTATGTTCATATGCGAGGGGTATTGTTAATGCCAACAGTCCAGAGGAGCTGGTTGATATTCCAGGACAGCCTCCTCAAAGCACAAGAACTTCCCAACATGCAGAAAGTTGAGCAAGCGTGGCAAGAGGCCAGTGGGGATGAACAAGAAACTCCTGACTGAGCTCAAGTGGAAAAATCAAGCACACAGAAGGTGGAAGCTGGAACAGGCACCCAGGACTAATATAGAGACATTGGCTGAACATACAGAAATGCTCAGGAAAGCCAACACTTAGCTGGAGTTAAATTTGCTAGGCATACAAGGGAAAGGGCTAAGAGTACTTTGGCAGCAAAAGGAGCTAGGCAAAATGTAGGCCCACTGCTCTGTGGGGCAAGGGACCTAGTGACAAAGGACATGGAGAAGGCAAAGGAACTCAATGACTTTTTTGCCTGTTTTTACTGGTAAAGTTTGCCCTCACACCTCTATCTAAGCCTAGCAGCAGAACCTATGGGCATTACCCACGGTAGAGGAAACTGGACTTAAGCCAAGCAGATGTGCACAAGTCCATGGTTCCACCCATGGATGGAATGCATCCAAGGGTGCTGAGAGCTCACTTATGTCATTGTAAGGTCACACTTTATCATCTTTAAAAGGTTATCGTGGTTATAGGAGGTTCCTGATGACTGGAAAAAGGCGAACATCACACCCATCCTTCAAAAGGAGGATCAATCCCAGTAACTCAGCCAGTCAGCGTAACCTCAGTCCCTGGGAAGTTTATGGAACAAATCCTCCTTGAAGCCATTTCCAAGCACATGAAGGACAAGGTGATTGGGAACAACCAGCATAGATTTCTCAGGCACACATGATGCCTAGCCAACCTGGTTGCCTTCTATGATGAGAAGGCTGGTTCTACGGATAAGAGGAGAACAATGTTTACCTTGATTTTAGCAATGCTTTCAGTATGGTCTCCCATAGCAACCTTATAGGCAAATTGTTGAGATATGGACTGCAGAAGTAGAAAAGATAGCTGGAAAACAGGCCAGACCACCAGGCTCAAGAGTTTTGGTCCAGCAATACAAAGTCCAACTGTTGGCTGATTACCATTGGCATCCCTCAGGTATTGATCCTGCAGCCAGTACTGCTTAATGTCTTAACACCTTGGATAATAAGATGGGTTCACTCTCAGCAAGTTTATGGACAAACCAAATTGCTGGGGGGAGGCGGGGGAGTGATGTCAATATGCTGAAGGGCAGGGCTGCCATTCAGAGGGATCTCAAGTTGGACAAATGGTCTGACAGGAACTTCATCAAGTTCAGCAAAGGCAAGTCTGAATTCTTGCACCTGTGACAAAATAACCCCATACAATAATACAGACAGGTAATGACTGGCAAATAGCTTTGCAGAAAAGGACCAAGGTGCTCTGGTGGACAGATTGAATGTGAGGCAGCAGTGTGCCCATGTGGCAATGAAGGCCAACATCAACACTGAACTGTATTAACAAGAGTCATAGCCAACAGGTTGAGAGAAGTGATTATTCCTGTCCATTCAGCACTGGTGAGACCATGCCTGACACATAGTATACAGTTTTGGGCCCCCAGGTACAAGACAGACATTGACATACTGAAACAAGTCCAGTGGAAAGCCAAACTGATTAGGGGCCAGGATCACATACTATACAGGAAGAGTACAAGGGACTCTCTGACCCATGTAGAATACCAGCAAGACTGGATCAGTGGTAGTAAAAGCAGAGATTGACTTCAGAAGAAGAGAGAGCAGGATCACTAGCAACTAGGGAATAAACTGATTTCATGGGAAGGCTTTTTTAAGCAGCAGAAGAGCAGATTTCAAAATACATTGAGGGCTGGTAGTTGTGAACTGACACTCCAGTGCCTTCGCCTGCAGTAGTTCATAGGCAGTTGTATATCAGAACAGGAGCTAGCAAGGCAGATCTTCCTGGCTGGAATGGATTAGAGAAGGATAACCAGCTGTGATCCCACTAATCCTATTCCAATCTGTTTGGGGCTTTTAGGCAAGTGAGCTGTGACAGAACATTGATTTGTGCACTGGCAATATGGCTGATTTTGCAGAGTTGGTTTTGCTTTTTAATAGACAAATACATGCACACACATATATATGCACTTTGTTTCCATTTTACTTTTAGCTGTGCTTTCCCTCTGCCTGTATAATTGCCAGTGTTGCTAAAGCATTGTCTCTGTGCTTGGAATTCCCACTGACTATAATTACTATAACTAGCTATAATTATATTTGTAAATCATGCTGCTTTCCTGACTTATAATTTCCAAGACAAGAATGTCTCTACTGATTTACAAGACTCCTCTTGCTTCCTATTCAATCTCCACTGCTTAATAGGTTTCTTTAAGAGTAGACTTTGACATCTGCAAAACTAAGAAGGGAGAAAAGGATTAGCATTTTGTGAAATTCAAAAAGGAGCATCTATAAGGCAAAAATAGAAAATAAGCAAAGCTACTACTTGGCCATGGAAAAAAAATACACTAAGAGAGATGAAGGCCAATCTTATTTGTACTGAAAGCATGGTATTATAAGAATTATCTGATGTGCTAACTTCTAACAGAAGTTTCAGGAGCCTAACTTGTCTTGGCTTTGCCTCTGACCTATTAAATTAATATTTGAAGCATCTTCCCTCTGAAAACTTTCTTCCTTCATTTAGTAGCCTTTTCTGAAAATTAAAATGTAACTTTTTATTCTGTCCAGTTTTCTTCCCTCTTGATTCATCATTTGCTATCAATATTGTGAACATGAGGTAGCTGCTGCAAACAATTACTGTTCCATCAGACCTGCAAACTGACCAGAATTTGGAGACAAATTATTCCACTTAGGGGAGGAAATTGGTGAGGAGCTGGATACCACTGAAATTTTGGTTACGTATAAGAAAGGGGAAATTCTTGAGCACAGAAAGAATCAAACAAACCATCTGCTCACACTGCCAAAATACTTTCAAATGAGTCCCTAACACACTCGTACACTTTTCTGAGGCCATACAAATGCTTCTCCTACTGTGTTTTAATTGTGTTTTAGTACCGTAGTTTAGTTCTGTGTGCTGTCTAGACTTTTTCAGTAGAGCTGTTTCTCATCTAACCAGACTTAGCTTTTTTTCCCTAGAACTGTACTTTTTTCCAGAACATTCCTGAAAAAACACTGGAGAGAAGATATGTTTTAATTCAGCTCAAGAGGAATCCAGTTCTGCGTACCTGTATTTTAAAATAATATAGAGCATATACAGAAAACAATAACGCACAGTAACACCATTCATTCACAAAAACAACAAAACTAACCAGCTTGAAACTTTGAATGCAGGCTTTTTTATTACTTACCTGAGTACACATTAGCTACTCTCAGCATATGATCCTGAATGTTCAGGGCATCCTTTCTGAGTAGCCTATATATGCCAATATGTCATCAGTTTATGAAAAGCTTTCTTATCCTCGTCCCGTACCAGTTAGTGCCAATTTATTTCCCCCAGTAATATATGTGTAAAATACCCACTTACAAACATTTTGCATCATATACTCAGCTTGCTTGAATCCTCAAATCTCCATACCTTGTGCATGACACTTGGATTGCTGCAGCTGAAGATGCGGCTCATTTAAAAACCATTAGCTGCTTACAACTCAGGTATGAAGCTTTCACTTTGTACCTCCTCAGCCATTACAATGTTTCACAGATGTCTGAAGTAGGAAATAAGCATCAGTTCCTATTTGTAAAGATAATGTAAGATGACTAAATGAAAGTCAAAAGCCGATTATTAACATTTTACTAATATAGCCCTTTTAACTCAATGATCTCAAGCCATTTACAAACATTACTGAATTCTTAAAAGCTTTGAAAACTATGTAAATATTGTTAATCCCAGTTCTAAGATGAGCAAGCATCGTAATGCCTGCAGAGAATCAAGGTAAGTCAACAGTATTCTACAGACATAGGTGAATTGTGGCAGGTAGCTAAAAAGAGGTCAACGAACATTACCTTGCTTTTTGCAGAAAAAAAGCATGCTATCTCTTGATGTGTAGCTCTTATTCACAGCAAATGAATCATTAATATTAAACTAGAAAGAGGTTGTTTTTAGAGTGGTAAATGAAGTTGTGTTACAAAAACAAAACACTAAAAAAAGACTCTTTATAAAATAGTTCATGTTATATTTCTCTAGCTTTTAGATTGTTTCCAAAATAGCTTGTACCCTAAACGTTCTTCTCAATAAATCCTTGCTGTTTCTGTTATTTCCAAATTTTATGCCAGTGTTTCAGAGGTTTCTGAGGAAGATAGTCTAGTCTTTTTGTCACCCATATTAGTTTTCAAATCTAATTACTTTTGACAAATGTGTTGTCAAATAGGAAACCATGTTGAGACACATGAAATTTATTTCAGTTATATATATATAAATCTTGAGATTTTTCTCTGTATATAAACAAAATAAAGTTGAAAGAAAAGTATTATCTCACATGCAGAGAGCCTTTAATAGGCTTTTGAGCCCAGGCAAGATCTATGCAAGCATAGATCACCTGCTCAAAGGAAGTTTTTACATATTTTAGCCTGTGTGACTCCATCACCAGAGAAGCACGAGACAGTCTGCTGCATCTTAGCTTTCTACTTGCTGTAATTGCACCAGAGTGTCTTCAGAGATCTTGGATGAGCTCATATTGCCTCAGCCTGCCCCCCCCCCTTTTTTTTTTTTTTAAAAGAAGCTTCATGAAAGCTAGTAGTAGCAGTAAGTTCACTCACTGGCCTATTTTACCTCCTCCCACAAAAAAGTTAGGATTCACTCAGTATGTGGAAGAGAGAGACTGATGCAAAATTGGAACATTAACTTCTTTAGAACAGTACGGTACACACACAGGCTAAGAGTGAAAAACTGCTCTGGTCAGAATAGAAGAGAATTTTGCGAGAATCACTAGAAGTCACCCCTGAAAAAAATCTCTAGGGTCAGTTTTGCATCAGGATAGGAGGAACCCAGATTAATCATGAATTACATTAAAAAAGAAAAAATCTAAATACATAATTTGAAGAAATACCTTTCTCCAAGAATCAGAAATCTTGTGTGTTGGATGGAAATCACAGAGAATGCTCTATGCACCAAACCAAATGGAAGATGAAAAATGTTGACAAAAAAGCCATTTGAGGAAGTTTAAGATGTAATGTGTTAACCCACATAGAGTTAAAAAAAACCCTAGATTTATCCTTTCTTCTTTTCTAAAAAACTAAATGCTTAATTTCAAATAGTCAAAATTTCTCTTAAAAAGAATGAAAGGAAAGAAAATGTTTAATTGGCACGATGGGCACACAGGCTAAAAATTATGATCGTGCCAGTTGCAGACAAGGATACAATTGGACAAGTATACATTGCTCTGAAGGATTAATAAATACAACGTTACAGATACAAAGAAGAAAACCACTATTTTTGGATGGCAAATCTGGATTGCTTATAAGTAGAAACTGTGACAGCTGGCTACTTTAGACAGTCAATTTATAATTGTCTTACATCTCCAAGAGGAAATACCTAAAAGCCCAATTCTTTAACATGATGAATGTTATTTCAGACCAGATCTCCCCCAAATTATATGAGGAGCTATTCAAAGTCTTTGGCAGAATTGAAGGACATAGGGCCAACACCTGCAAGCTTAAAACTTCCTTTCAGCTGACAGAAAACCCTATTTACAATATTTCCCAGGTATCCAGTGTTGTGTTTCTGTGCATAAAGGAAAAAATTCAGAAGTCACTTGCCAAACTCAGAGCATAGATAGGCACAGAACTGTCCAGCCTCGTGTTTCAAGCCATTACCTGCAGGAGGTAGAGTCTGGTTCAGGTCATTGCTTCCAACTTTTCTATGGCTATCACAGATAAAACACTGCAGTATTTTAAGAAAAAGAGAGGTTTAGCCTCAGGATCCAGCTATGGCTATCCTCAGGTGCTGCCTTGAAATAATTTAGCTATTTTCTGTATTTCTAAAATAATTAATAATTCCTCTAAATGCAACTAAAATAATTCATCTTTACATAAGCCACCATGTGGAAGCAGTTAAAGTGATAAAGTATATGGGACAACAACCATTCATTACAGCAATAAGCTATTGAAGTATAAGTGTCTTTTTATCAGTACAATTATGTCAACACTAGGGGAGCATGTCTTTTAACCTATTAGTAAAGAGAAACTTTGGTGTCTGGATTGATTTGTTAAATCCAATATCCATTCAGTAAGTGAGGATTGAATCAGTGACTTTAATGTGAATGCTCCCATTCAGAAAGTTAAACACATGTTTAAAAGTTTGTAGAACTGGGGTGGTGGATCATACTTTTCAGACGTAATCTCAGTTTTGAAGCCCTAATTTTAAGGTTCAAACTTCAGAAACTTATAGCTTACAAAAAAAATAAATCTTGGAACAAGCCTGGGATTTTTCATTCAGTAGAAACAATAGAACAAAACCAGTTTTAAAAAAAAAAAAAAAACACACCACACAGCCAAGATTTTCCCAACAAGGGCAAGGTTTCGTGATGTCTGAAGCAAGGGTATTAGTGTCTAAATTTTCATTTCTGAGGAAAATGATGCTTTTTGAGTAATGCCTCTTGACACAGATGGCTTTTCTTACATAAAAGGAGTCTAACAATGCCTTCAGTACTTCTCTAAAAAACACCATTCTCTCGACCCCATGTTTTTTTCCTAAAAACAGTTTCACACGCAGACAAATGACTGGTCAACCACTACATGATTTGACAACGTATCCATTTTTAGAAAATGTTTCCCAAACCAAGTCTGGACTTCCATTACTGAAGCATTGTGTAAGTTCAATTTTTTTCCTTGAATAATAGCCTTTAAAAGTTCTAGGTCAAATTCTTTAAAGCGGAATCAGAGCTCGGAAAGCTGTACAAATTTTTGCCCACTGATACCACTGATTGCCTGGCAATCTGTAGTGTCTGTGCAATGATCAGCATAACCCTTCTGTTTAATAATTTTCTCTGAATGTTTAATACTCTCGGAAATCTTTATATGTAAAGAAAGAGTCCCAATGGTTGAGGAATAGAAGAATTCAAGTTGTTCACGCAATCTAAATTCTCCTCCCTTGTTCCTAAGCATTATAATATGCTTTTTACTCACATGATCACATACTATTTTCTTTTTCCACTTAACTGATGTGACCAACATGCAAATGGATAGGACAGAACAAAACTCAGTAAATCCCATCATTTCGACATCCTGATGTGGCTCAATAAATTAAAAGATGTTTACTATTCAAATTCGGCATTAAATCTAAAATCATTTGTTTCCTTCTAAGCTGTAACATGGTGCAAATTGCTAATGCATGCAATTTCTTCAAAAACATACATCAACTTATCTTGTGAGAGAGGGAAAAAATATATACCCCTATTTTACAAAAGGGGAAATGCAGCTTTGGGAAATGAAAATCCAAGTCTTTCAAACGTTTTATATAACAACTGCTCTAACAGCAAGTCTGAGGGATTCCTTATTGTCAGGTGGGAAGTATGGGTTCAAGTACATTCAGACAGAAAAGGGAATTGAACCTAGTCTTCAAAATCCGAGCTGAATACTCTAATCTCTGATGTTCTCAGTATAAAATGACCTTCTTTCAATATTTTATACTTTTTCTTTGATTTTCTTCTCATTGTCAGCAAATTACTTATTTGGTGAGGGTAGCAAACAGCTTTGTCTCACAGAAGAAAAAATATTTGTTTTTCATTGTGGTAAAAAGTTAAATGTACTGAATTTCAAATTTATTTTATTTTGCTTTTGATACTTCCACATTGGAGGTGGACAATCAGTCTCACAACCTTAATTAAGGTCACTTATTTCCAAACTGTAAACATGATGTTCAAATCAAATCTTCAGTTTTATTTCTCTCCTTTATAAAAGTTATAATCCTTAGCCATACAACTAACATTTTAAAAAGAGTTGCATCAGTTATGTAATAAAATTGCTCCACCTAATTCTCTTTTGTATTATTTTGTTATTCACAATACAGTGGTGAATAACTCAAAAAAAAAAATACAGACTGCATGAAAAAATACATCAAAGTTCTATCTTTACTTGAGATCAAGTTGCATGGTCAGTTAAGTTGGGAAGTATCAGCTGGTTTTTGCCTACTTTTCATCTCAAGACTTCTTAGATTATCAGTTCAGAAATACAGTTTTGACTCAAATGATCCTGACTAAGTTTGCAAACTATCTGATAAAATTAAAAAAGGAAAGGGAAAACAACAGAAATCCAGAAGAGAAGAAGTGAAAGCAGTGGAGAGTACAGGGTAAAAACAAATAGAGACTTAAGTACAGCAAGCAAAGAAAAAACATGAATTAAAAACTGTAAAGAGACTATTTTACTTCACGCAAAGGGAAAGAAGAACCGAAAATCTGAAAAATATGATGAAAGTAGCTTATGTAGGTGACAGACTTACTTGTTTGCGCAATAGAAATATTTTTAAAACATCGCAAACTGAAGCAGCAGCATCTGCTTAGGAATTCTCATACTATTCCAAGCTACAGCCATGAAGATACTGAGAGTAAGGATATCTAGGTACTTATTTCTATTTTATTCACCTTCAACAAATACCTGACTTGGAATGGATACTGTACCACGCTGGCCTAAAAGCATCATTTTTATGAAATAAATGTTATGAAATTTGTGACAAAGGATAATTAGAAGATTGTCCTTTTTACTGAGCAGTAGAAGCAGATTTTTTTTTCCCTGATGCTTTGAAGATGAGAGCTTATTTGGATCTCCTCTCCCCAGTACAGCGCAAGCATTGCAGCCATAGGCTAGGACAGAAAAGCTTCCATGACAACTAGCTATAGAGAGTAAGACAATTTCTACTGTCTTCCTGGTTTAACTGAGTAATGTAAATGTCCAAACGCATTTTGTTCAGTTTGATTAGGTTATTGTAAGTGCTCTGAATTCCAGGTAACCAGACCTCTGCTTTCACGGAGATCTCCATCCTCCTGCAAGATCAATGCAAGTTCAGGGCCTAAATCTTGAAATCCTTATTCATTGCTTTGGGTAGTAGTAACCCATCTTTTATGTTGCTTACATTTAAAAGTAGGAAAGTGGAAAGATTTTTTTAAACTTCCAAAATGCAGTGAAGGTTGCTTATGTCATTTTCTTAACATCAGTTAGGTTTTGCCATCTAAAACTATCAAGACCAAACACGATTTTTAGGATTCAGATTATGCTGTAAATTACAGGAACAAACATTATGAACACAGGCTAAATTATTCCAACAAAATTCGAGAAAGTGACAGAGCCTGAGCCATAGAGAGATCTATGCACAGACAGCTGGAGGAAGCACAGTCCTGCGATGCAAGTGTAACATTAAAAATGAGACAGGGCAGCTTTAAGAGAGAAACAGGAAGCTGTAACTAGAATCCAGCTGAATTCTGAGCTGGGGCACTTTGCCGTGAGGCTGCAAATGAAGCAGATGTGTTTGTGAATTTCCGTAGTGTCTGGACATTTTTGTGCCAAAGGTGATAACGCTTTCCTTCCTCTGAATTTTTCTTTTATTTTGCACATATTTTCCATAAAGGGAATGAAATGGAGAAGTTAAGGAAATATGTATCAGTGAAAGATGAAGATCAGTTTTATCATCAGGGAGCTGTGGAGTTGCTGGTCTTTAACTTTCTGCTCATTCTTACAATATTAACAATTTGGTTATTTAAAAACCATCGATTCCGCTTTCTGCATGAAACTGGAGGAGCCATGGTTTATGGTGAGTATAAATTCAAGCGCCAGTTAAAATGGGACTAGTTGCATATGTATGATCGGGCACTTTAGATCAAGTCTGACAAAGCTCAGAAAATGTGCTGAAATGTCATCTTCCCCTTAAATGTAAAATAATAATGCAACTTAACCAACTCTCATGAAGCATCTAGAGGTTGACTTGTCAAGGGAGTAAATATCATGAGATATTATCCTCACGATGGGCACGTTATGTTACTTTATGGGCAGACAGCCCCTGAACGACACCTGGGGAGTAAGAGAATGTGCTGTCTTCAAAGGAATGAAATGCCCATGTTGAAAGCGATTATGCAATGTGCATATTTTGCATGCTCGTTTTGTACAACATTCAAAGGCGTTAGACTGAGAAGTCCTGTGGATCTGCCTGTATTTTCTAATAAAGTTTCAGCCATCTCAAGATTTTTGTTTTTCCACTGTGCCTTTGAAAAGCAACTATGAAGAATGCCTCTCTCTAGTCTTCTCTGAATGGTGTCATTGTACTGTTATTTCAGTTTGCCTGTCTAGTTCTAATCTTCCTTTATGCAGTTTTGCAGTATTGTGCATCACTTTCATGTAGAACCTTCTGCATTGTCCACTGCTAGGAAGTATTTGCCAGTTTAATTATATTCACTAATGTGTATAATGATTTGTCTTGTCTCTTACTCTTATTTCACTTTGAGAAAAATATGCCATTTCCATTTCTGTTGCCATAAAACATAGTGGTAACACTGTCAAGACCGAAAAAAAAAGAAATAAATCAACAGCTCAGTCATTATGCATCTGAATTCCAGCCTATTTTGACTCCGACTCATTCTGTGCACATCACATACACTAGAGATGTAGTAACCATAACAGTTTTTGTTCAAGTCGCATATTCTGAAGAACTTTTGATTATCATGCCACACCACATGCAAAACCTCTGTGGAGGTTCCACTGCAAGCTTGCAGCACACAAGGCAACTTACTTCCACATTTAGAGATGGAAGCTTCATTAGCTGTTTCTATAGCAAGCACTAAAATGATCTCAGTTCCATAGGAGGACTGCATAGGAAACTCACAAGTCCTCCTTGTATTCCTTTCAAACTAATTAGTTAAATTAAAAGGTAAATATGAAGTTTCAGGAACACAGGCTATTTCATCTTCTTGGTTCACTTCCTAAGCAAGTAAACAAGAAACTCCCATATTAAGCCAGTCACCCAGCCCCTATCACCTGGATAGGGCAGATGAGAAGTAAGAGATCCCACTGACTTTCCCTGTTTCTGTTTTAAAGTTGTGAAAAATAATTTGATAATATGCCCTTTTTTATTTTGAAATCTGTCACACCTAGAAAATACACTTCCATTGAACCAGTTGATACCAATATACATATTACATGATACTTAGTTAAATGCACTGTTTTTCCCTGTCATGCATCAGTATTCAACAGTTTTTAGGCTGTACAAGCTGCATAGCATCACTGGGAATACATTTGCTTGTTGCATTTCTATTAATATCTGCAAAAAGGAAAAACATGAAGTACTGTGCAACATATTCATTATAATCAGCTTATAAAATATGACAATTTTTTTCTGATTACATGGGTAACTTCCAGTAGCTTCCTTCACTACTTTCAAACACTTCGCCATGCACAGCTTCAACATTAGTTGAAGATTTAGACAAGAGCCTATGAAAACAGAAATTAAATATGGGGGGATACAACCTTATACAAATAAATCAGTATTTCTTTAGAGTTTATCCATCTTTTGGTACCATCCTGCTTCCTGCTCAGAACATAATCTGCACGTCATGAGGATAACCAGCTCATGGTATTCTTTTGATGAGTTAAGAGATCAGTCCTCCAGCAGAACAAACTTTTGAATTATTAATACATTCATGAACAAAGGACACATTCCTCATGGTTGTAAACAAACTAATCTATTTAGTCTTGTATTATTTATGGCAGCCTTCAAATAGGAAAAATGCTTATTCATAAGATCTTAAAAGCTTGTGAAGTCCTTTTTACCTTTATCCTTAGAAATTTTGGATATGAGTTTGGGTATCTTTAGTGTCACGAAATACTCATAATGAAAAAGAAAGTGGAATTTCAGAGGTCCTGATAGCAGTGTCAGATGAAGAAGCAGAAACTTCAGGAGAAAATCAGCTCAGGAAACATTCATGCCACCAAGTGCTGACACTGAACTAATTCCTGTCCTCACAGTGCAGTTAAGCCTGTATAACTGCTACAACAGATTTTCTTCTACTTTGTGTGATTTTTCACTTGTCTTCATTATAAGAAGAATTCTTCTTATATCTGTTTTGCACAAACCAAAAGCTTCAGCCCTACAGTTAGCTTTACTCCAGCCTATTGAGCTATTTGCCAGCTTTATACATAAATGGCTGTGCAAGAAGCAGGTAAGTTTGCTGCAGGTGTCAGAAGAATGTGGCCACCTCTTTGCAGGCTGTGTCCCACACTATGCTAGATGGGTCTATAGTCCTTTATCAAGACTGTATGCAGTCAGATGTGTAGCACCAGAAGGGATGGAGAAAAGAAAAAATGAGGAAGACCAGGAAGAAAGCATAGAAATACAAAAACAGGAAGAAGTTCTCAAATTAGTGCCAAGTGTTGAACAGCCTCAAATTGGGCACTAAGAACATCCTGATAGAAAGTTCTATTTAAAGTATAGCAGAAGTGGAAGTTTTTTGCGTAAACTTCATAGAAAAATGGAGTTTAGGTTGAAGAGTTTTAGATAAAAGAGAACCCATACTTTAAACAGTCTATTTTGAAACTTTAAAAATTGTGGGTTTTATATGAAACCAAGGTTTCTACGCTGTATAAAGCTATAGTCACATTTAAACACCTTTCAATAGTTGCAAAGAAAAAGAAACATTTGGCTTTACTCAGAATTAATTCACAACAGAACAGAACATTTCAACAGACTTTGTAGTTGTACATATGTATAAATATATATATAAATTTCAAGATAGTCAGTTTGAAACTGTTTATATAATCAAGGGGGTTTTGTTTGTTCTGGCACCAAACTGACAAATCAGTTACTCACAAACACTGGAGAAGAATGTAGACTTACCTGTCTACAGAGCTAGTTTGACAAAATACTGACTGTTAGCATCCAAATTTCTGATCCTCCCCAGAATTTAGGTATCAGGGCTACATGCAAGTACTATCAGTTACATGGGATTAAGAGGCTAGAGCAGGCCTGCCAGTAGGCAGCCAGAATTAATCCTTACTAGCATAAGGCACAAGTACCCACTATTGGTGAGAAAATCTGTGCCCTTTTATCTGCTAGGTTAATTAGCAGCTTTGGTGGAAGATTATTCTCAGCTTGAATAGATTTCACACCCAGGGAATGTGTGATGCCAAGCAGGGTGGAGGTGAGGCTGGTCAAAGATGCACCTGCCTTCAAAGTTGTGCTTCTAGGGAGCAGTTCATCAGACTGGAAGGAAAACACAAAAAATATGAATGACACAGAACATAGTCATTGCCGCTCTCAAAAGAGAGAACTGGATTCATGTTGGAGTGGCTAGAGAGGCTTCCTGAAGTTTTGGGTAGTGGACTTTAGGGATGGGATCGGAGCTCTACCATGCTCTTTTTTTTCCATTGTTGTTCAACTCTTGGCAGCTGTGCGATGGGAATGCTAGCTCATGGCAGCTCTTACTCAGCCTTTTCTGCAGATCCCATGAAAAATATGTGGAAGGGTGGCATGTAATCAGAGTTCTTGATTCAGCTGTGGTGGAGGTGTCCAGTGATTAGGCAACGTGATTCTTACACCTCCTAAATCCATTTATGCTTCTTGTGTCAATTGATTATGGTTTCATTGAGATTATGAATGTTTTGAGTACCCCTAATTCTCAAAGGCAGCAGTGGATGCAACAAGTCCTAGAAAGTGGGATCTCTAGCCCTGGATAAAATAATGAAGATAGATTACTTCTTTGTCTTCCTCACTGCAACATTGATTACAAAGGGAGATTGTCAAGATTCAAAGCATGGGAAAATTATATCAGAAATCAACATTTTATAGTGGGTAGATGAAGAGAGGGATATCATTCTTAAGCCAAATAAAGAACTTTTGAAGAAATTCTAAAATAGTTGGGAAAATCAAGTAATGGACAAAACTGTATCCCTGAGTGTCTTTATTTAAGGAAGACATTTAACAACAGAGTAGATAGAATCCTAGTCCTGTTTGGCTCAGGAGTTTGGCATGGGTGCCTTAAGAAGACCCTTCCAATACTCTCATCTATGATTAAAGATTTTATCCTGCTTCCACTGAAGAAGCTGGAAAAACTGCATTGCCTTCAACAGAAACATGACTGGGCTCTAGTTAGAGTGAGTTGCAGGAAGAGCTTACTGCAAAGCACAGTTGGCCTTTTTTTTTTTTTTTTAAACCTGTGATACTAATTAAACCTTTTCCTGTTTCAATCCAGCTTTGAAATAAACATGCTTTAAAAACGAATTCAGTAAATCCTTGGTACTAGTTTTGAAGGAAAATGTGTTAAATAAAAGGAAGCTGAAATGAAAACATTTATAGGATTTGGACTCCTAGAATACAAGAGAAATACTCTACTCTATGCTGAGTACACTCAAGTTCAGCCTTCCATGATAAGCTTCTGCATTCACAATTACCTACGTTCTTAACTGATGTGATGCTATTTGAAACTTTTTTCTTCTCGTTAACAGTGCATTAGTCTGCTACCTACTTTTGATGTCAAGTAACTGCTGATGCAGTATCATTCCTGACTGATCTTTAGGGAGTTTTAACTGCTTAACTCCTAGCCTTCATTGGTAAAGTCAGGCTTTCTGTGTGTGCCACTACGACAAAACAGAATGAGGTGGTGTTATTTGTATGGAAGGTGTATTTTTACATATTAAGTCCATATATATAGTGAG
This sequence comes from Dromaius novaehollandiae, assembly GCF_036370855.1. Classification (NCBI taxonomy): domain Eukaryota; kingdom Metazoa; phylum Chordata; class Aves; order Casuariiformes; family Dromaiidae; genus Dromaius; species Dromaius novaehollandiae. Next base: position 18,539,145 of record NC_088106.1, read on the forward strand.
AATAATTTCATGTTTAAGTACTCTGCCGTGGAAACACTGACTGCATGGAAACTAGAAATTATTAGTCTTTTTCATATTAGATGCATTCCAAATGACTATGATTTTTCCTGAATGATCTTTTTAAATGAACTGTAAAGAATGTTTTGGAAGATACATTACAAAAGCATGATTTCACTTTGTGAGGTGAAGTAGTAGGAAAAAAATATATATTATAGATAGACCTAGTTAAAAATGAATTATTTCTATTAGAATATAATCTGGACTCCTGAATTCTACTGTAAAATAATTAAATAATGATTTAAAGCAGAAAGTGCAGTCCATAAATGTTACATGAACTAAGATATTAAATAGTCTCTTCACAGTTTTTTTATTCCCTGTGATTTTTATATAGAGTGTTTGGCACATTTATTATTACTTAAGGAACAATAGGATTCCATCACTTATATGGATTCCTGCAACATAGTATAGTGATATAGCAATTGTCTTTGATAGATCCTTCTGCACAGCATTTGAGAATTTTCTGAATCAGCCCATCAGTATGGATACCATCCATATTTTGTTCAAATCTAAGATATCATATTATTTCTTTGAGAGCCGCGAGCAGCACAAAGCCCCATCGATGCCCTGAGAATATTGAATGTTAGAATCTGCTCTAATGGCTCTAATGTCATTACTCCGATGTGTGTATGCTCTGGAGACTCTTAAAATGTCATTGTTATTTCTGTTGCATCACCATTAAGTGTCTTGGTGGCTCAGTACATTATCCTGATCTGGACTCCATCTGAGAGTCAGATCCAAAGCTGAGAGAAGAAAAAACAAAAAGCAGGCTTGAATTCTAGTTTGAGACTATGGCTAAAGATAACATCTTGTCAGAATGCACATTAAGAGCAGGCCTTCTCTATTTTAGTCTAAATTTGACACTACTGTTTGCAATAATTTGTCCACACAATTTAATGCAAATGCATTAATGTAATTGAGAACATTAATTTTTGTTTTTAAAAATATCAAACAGAATTTGGTTCAAAGCATGTGCTATATAACCTGACACAACAAACATTCTAGGAATCTCAAAATAGAGTAGAAAACAGTCATCTGCCTACCTGACAGTAGAAGAGGGACAGTGAAGACAAAGTATGTCTGCCAGTCTCTACTGATGTCCCTTGCGCAGTTCCAAATATCCATTCTTATAGTTAGTATGTGTGTAAGTCACATAATCAGTTACATTTCAAAAGCTAAAAAAAAAAAAAAAAAAAAAAAAGATCAGAAAAAGAGCTGCAAATGGTAGAGTTTAAACTCCTATTTTTAAAACGAATTTTGTGTTTTTAGTACTCCATTCATTATTTTTGAGCTCGCTGTTAAAAATGGCTGCTATTTCCTTACAGACTTTTGTATGCAGCAGCAGGAAGACTGTTAAGTGTGATACTCTTTCTTGCCAGTATAACAGAAACAAGACTAATAGAAAAAAAAAGGCTCTCTACATACTTTTGGAAGACATAGTATGAGTATGAGGGGCTAGGTAAGCCTGTCAAGGAAAAGGCAGGAGAATGTGCATGACAAGTTAATGTGACAGATGCTGTAAAGGAACAAGTAAATATTAGAGTCGAGGAAATGCAGCAAGGCAGGAAAAGATGGTGGGTGAGCACAGAAGAATCTTCAGTGGGAGAGATAAGGAGGGACATACAGGGAAATGTGGTGAGCAGACAAAGAGAGAAAATGCAGAAGAAAAGAACAAGAAAGTGAAAGAGGAGACAGTTTATCTATTTATCTAAGCATTTATAATCACTTTTATCACCATGGCATCTGATTGCTGGATAAAATTTAAACTTTAACATCATGTTTGTCAGATTTCTATCAGCTATTTCCTGTAACTTAATTTCTTTCTTATCTTTCGTTATTAAATATGTCTATGTAGATGTTTAGATGGCTTCTGTCCATATTTAATCTGAATATTCTTAGCATTTTATGAATGTATTCATAATTAGTAACTTTAACATGTTCATGAACTTGGGACCTGAGGCATATACGACAGGCAAGAAGCATGAAAGTTAAATTTGGAAACCCCATCCAAGTCTCTGATGGTGGAAATTATCTCCAGTAACTTTATCTGGCTAAATCTTTGTTCCCTCTTCTGCAGTCATCTTGCAAACTCCCACTAGAGCCAACAGAGAGAGAAAGGCACCTCCCAGAGAGAAACTGCAGAAGTCTGTTTTCCTCTGTTAACGCTAAAGGGAGCCTAAATGACTATCTTGGATAAGAGTCCTAATTTTTTAATAAACCAGAACCTTAATCCCAATCAATCTTCCTTTCCTTCTTCCCACTTTTATTTTCCTGTTCTCATGCAGCCTCATAAATACACAGTCTTTTACAGAAAGCATAATGTGCTTGCAGATAATGTGTCAGAGTTTTGTCTCCACAAATGAAGTGAGTAAAATCACCAAGAGCTTGGCTGATTTATGTGTGCTCAGTATAGTGCTTCAGGTACGCAGTCATTCCCCTTCTCTAAGTATCTACTGAACTTGTGGTGGTTGAGCAACGCAGTTAGTAACCCCACCAGAATGATTCCAGCAGCTGGATCACAAAACAGGAATACAATTGAGCACATGTCAAACCAAAATCTGTATTGCAATGAAACAGTCATTTTGGAAGAATATTTTATGGTCATCCATCAAGTACTGCATGAGGTGTACCTCTGTGAAGGTGGAAGCACCAAGAAAGTGGTGTCCTAGCTATAGTAGAGCAAAAGAGGGCACGTTAATTTTTCTCCAAGTCAATAATTGTAAAGTATTTCTTAATCTCTTTGGTTTTGTTTTTTTTGTGTGTGTGTTTTGCCCTCCAGGCCTTGTAATGGGATTAATTATACGATATGCAACAAAACCATCAGATGTTGAAAGTGGAACCGTTTATGAATGTGAAAAGCTGAAATCTGGGCCATCCACTCTACTCATTAATATAACTAACCAAGTCTATGAATATCAATACAAAAGAGAGATTAGCCATCACAATGTCAATGGCCACCAAGGCAATGCAATTCTTCAAAAGGTAAAAACTATCTTCTTTTTGTTCTAAACTGTGTAAGATATTTCTTTCATTTACACACTTGAGAGAGAAAAAGAGGTTTCAAGTTAAAATGTGACACAGAGAGTTAGAGGCTATTCTGAATTTAGGGTGAGAAAGGTAGGTAAGGAGGGAGAACAGGAGAAGGAAGTGAGATGCAGTAGAAACCTGACCATCGTTTAGTTTTGAGTTCTGAGTTCAGCTGGCTCGCTGCTTGAAGCGTATTTGCCTGAACTCTCTTACATGACAGTCCCACCCCCTGAAAACATGGATTTCATCAGGAGCAGCGGCAGCTGTGATCTTGGGCCCAGCCCACCAGCACTTTATAAACCTCACTGAAATCTTTCTTTGTCCTCTGCCTTAAACATGACTTGCTCTGGCAGTGTAACACAGGGGAGGGTTACCTCATGTGTACAGCAGGGGTGACTACAAACCCCAAACAAACATTTTCTAACATATAAACTTGCACGCAAGTGAACTTCTATGGATGGATTTTTCTAACACTTAAATGTATTACAGCGTTCTCATGCATTCATGCACCCCTGCAGTAGCAGGGATTTCACTCGCTATCCCCACGCCTGCAGAGACAGTCATATGGCGATTCTGGCAGGGTGCAAAAAGGGAAGTGTGAGAGGAAGTTTAGAGTCCTTTACAAGGTCATGGCTTTTTTTCTGTTTTCTAGTGCATAACAATTAAATATTTATCTTGTTAGTATTATCTTAATAATTAATAACTTACACTGTTCTTGTTTTGTATGTTACTCTTCTCCTGAAGCCCCCAGTGCGTTACATGCATGCATGTGCATAGACACACACACGTGCACTCACACACCCACACAAGTTTACTACCAAAGTTTCTGTTGAGATCCTACCAGCTAAAAAGGTTAGAGTTGCTGCTGCTCTGGAGGCAGGGCGGGCAAACCACACTGAGGCACAGTGGACTCAGCACATTTCCCTCATCAATCATGGGAAAATATTTACAGATAATCTTGTCAGTATGAAACAGTTCCACCTGAAGATCTATTGTTACATTACAAAGAGAAATTGTTACATTCATATACATACATTTCCCCTCCTCCTGCAACCTCTACTTCCTGTAACATTCACTTTCTAAAAAAATGACAATTTGAAAAACTCATGAGTGTAGAGGGACTTTTTAAAAACAGATTTTATGCTCACAGGCATCAAATAGTCACCTGAAGGTTCTAAGCCCCTCAGAAATTACCATTTTTTTACAATATTGAAATATATTACTTTGCTTTTTTCCAAGTATTCTTAATGTTTATTTAGCATAGTAATACATGTTCCTGTGTATTATACTGGTTATCATTAAAAAACACTTTTAAGTTAGGCTTAGAAAGTACACTGGGGGACTCCAGTACCTAAAGGTCAGCAGAAGCAGAATTTAACCATTTGATCCCATTGCCTGCTGCTGCAGGAGCACCGTGTGCCTGCCTGTTGCCGCTGCCGGACTCTTGTGATTCTCAGGAAGAACTGTCTGGTCATGGCCTATGAGAGCTGGGGGTGGAGACAGGAAAATGCTGTGGCACACTAGGGGCAGATTTTGCTGAGTCCTCATCCTTTTTCCTGCAAGTTGGTTGCAAGAGATTTGTCTCATTCAAAGCACATGTTTGGTTTCCAAGCTATATGTACTAATCTACGACATTTGAATATCTTCATCAGATCAGGTATACTGAAGCTGGCTTGTATTGTAAGAAAGGAGGAGCACAGAAATTTCTGTTGCCCTTAAAGGGCATGGCCGATCTTCTTTTCACAGTCTTACTTTGCTGAAAGGTCCTTAAAAGTCTCAGCTGTGTAGTTAGTACTGTGGATGTCTCTAGATTAACAGAGAGGCCTCAGCCTACTATTATTTTCATGCCTTTTTCCCTTAAAATGATCTGGCAAATGCCCTCTTAAAAAAGGGGGGGGGGGGGGGGGGGAAATCAACAGCATTTAGGAGACAAAAACAATGCCTGGCAGCTTTCCTGACTGGCAAAAGCAGTGATATAAAAAATAGAAAACAGGATTGCACCATGCTCTGATTGCTTGTACAACTGTAATTCCCTTTTGACTTCAGTATAAAAGTTTACTAAGTGCATTTATCAGAAAGAATAGTCTGTGCCATGATTTAAAATATGCATCCTTTATAGTAAAGTTTATAATAATAAGACATGCAGTCAGGATTTCTGATGCTTGTGGAAAAAATTATGTTATTTGCTGAATTCATTCCAAAATTAACATTTGAGACTGTTAGTTTATAAGTGAAACAAAATTCATTTTCTATCTTATTTTCCATAAAATTGTCAGCATAGCTAAAGTTGCTAACACATTATTTGCCAGCTAGTTCTTATCAACTTCATAATTCAAAGTAAGCAGAATGGAGAAAAAAAAAAAAAGGCTGAGCCCTCACTTCCTGTTTATCAAATCAAGCCATCCATTAGTAAGAAGACAGTAGTAACTTTGTTAGCAGATCTTATTCTTTTGAAGCTAAATAATTCAGCCAATATACTGTAGCCTTAAAATGTCACTTTATCCGAACAAAGGAGCTGCAAGCCATTGTGCTAATTATATGCTGTCTCTTTTAAAGATATTGATATAATATATCCCAATGACAGAACAGTAAATTACACAGGCTTATTAAAATAACGTTCTTCTCCAGCAATGTTGTGGTTTTAAACAGAATTCTGTTTTACTGAAAGTTACTTGAAATGAAGTGCACTGGCTGAACATCGTCATTGCTCGCTCGCTCTGCCTGAAGTTAGTGGCAGATAGGAACAGCGTGCTGACAAGAGCTGGGGAAAGAACTTTTTGCCTTGCCTAATGTCATGTGCATTTGAGCATTCTTTAAGAGATTTAATGGGTATTTTGTATACTATTTTGCTGTTGCAGAAGCAAAAGTGCATCTGTGTGATGTATATAAAATATAGTGTTAGCTGATGAATACACTTTATTTGAACTCTAGATGCATTACCAATTTCATGACACCTCAGTACTTGCAATGGCAGTCAGAAAACAGAATCACATATGGTGACTGAAATGGTTTACATTTTCTATTGTGTTTTGATCTTTTCCTGCCATACTTAGACCTGTCTTCATCCATTTAAGGGAATGTTCTGCTAGTGTAAAGTTGGCTTGCCCAGCTTTTAGGCCAACCATTTATCCCCTTCTTATGCTGGGAACACACTGGAACATACAGGAAAGGGGAGTCAGCTGCTTTCTGAGGGCTGGAGCTAAATTTTTCTCTATCAGTTGCTCGCTGAAGGATGGTCCCAGAGCCTGCTACTGGCTGATACAGATCAATTCTCTCTGTGCGCAAGTGCAAATGCACCAGGAGAGCGTGAAGAATGTTAAATGTCTCTTCTGAGGAGAAGAGATTTATGCTGAACATAATCTAGGCCAAAATTCCATTTTGTTTCCAAAAGACTGTTTATTATATGCACATACGCTATTATATTGAGTTCAAATCCTTCCTCTAGTAGCTTTTAATAGAAATTATGCAGATTTCATACCTAATAATAGAAAGAGGAATAATTAACGACCTCTCTGGCTAGTACATATTGGTGTAGTTTTGAAATAAACAAATTGACAGCATTTTATACCAGCTGAGGGTCTGACACTGTAAGTATATACTTATATAAGTATTTATAGTGTCAGATCCTCAGCTGGATCTTGAGAATATTGCAAGACTATTCCAAGTCTGAATAACATACTTTCGGTTCTGAAAGCAAATAGCAACTCAGTTATTTCCTTGAAGAAAATCACGTTAGTCTTTACAGAATGGCTGAATCTAATCGATAGTTTATAGAAAATATAAGGTATGCCTTTGATGCCTATAAACAGATATGAGGTATGTAGACAATATTTTAGTTAGTGCCTCTCAGATTTCCTTGCACAGTGATATGTTGTTTTTGCTAACACAGAAAATTAATAAGCTGCTCTCTAAGAGATATAGATGGCTGTCACCAGAAAGATATTTCAGTTTCATTGCATTCACAATATGACTTGCAATGTTAGCACAGATAGAAATAGAAAAAGCAACACAAAAGTAAGGATATTATCAGTAAATCAGTTGAGCTGCTAATAATTAGGCACATCACAAAACCCTTAGAATAACCTCTTCTAAAAGAAGTGTCAAAACCTTTAAATCTGGAAGAAAAGGCTTCATGCCATTTGTGAACTTCAAGTTTCATCAGGCAGCGCTTTTGCAGGAAAGGAAAATTTGTGCCTTGCCAAACTTACATTTCGTTAGCAAATAGAAACAGCCAGTTACTGTGGAGAGCCTAGAACTTGTTTTGCTGCAATCAGTCCAAACTGATTGACTGGATTGGATGGATTATATTTTACTAGATGTGTTATGAGGGAAAAGAAGCTAGAGAAGCAGTCAGTGGATGGATTGAGAAACTTTAGGACAACAGGAGCCTGTGCTGGCAGTTGTGTAGAACTGATTATACAATCATAGTGTAATGAGTTATGTCGCATCTAAGTTGTATTACCTAACCACATGCATTTTCCTTGACTGTTAAAAATGTGAGGTGAAATGTAGCACTTTTGATCACTTTTAGGTTAACTTGTCATGAAGAAATGAAGATGGTCTAGGTGTGCACACTTTTCATGTGCAGTAGTGCAAGAAAGCATATATTGTTAGCTGATAACCAATAAGTCATTAAGCAACATTAGCAGGCTCTATCTGTACATAATAGAAATGATTTGAGAGAAACATTACTTTGGATTTTTGGTAGCACAAAGGTTTTCTGTTATTGCCATTCTGTGAGCAGGAAGTTGAGGCACAAGACTGTGCCTTTCTTGAGACTGAACAGGAAGCCTATGCCTGAACCACGACTGTCAAGTTGGATGGTCTGAAGTGCAGGCACTTACTGCCAGATGTAACATTGCATGTAGGTGTTCCAGGTAGACCAGTGCATGGCTGATTTCCTTCTAGTTAATATTTTAAACATTCAAGTAGTAGTGTATATATATAAGCAGTAAGGAAATACACATTCATACTTACACAAAAATAACTCTGAAAAACATTCTGACCTCCAGACATTCATGTGTGACATTAAAGCTTCCTTAAAGCTGACACTGAGATAAATCCTGATAAAAAGGTACAATTAAAACCTATCCTATCGAATGAAATGCTGTTTTATTCCTCCTTACACTTTTTTTTTCTTTCTGACAGATGACATTTGATCCTTCCATCTTCTTCAACATTTTGCTGCCACCTATTATATTTCATGCTGGATATAGTTTAAAAAAGGTATGTGCTTCTTTCTTATGTTACAAAAGCAGGTGAATGCAATTGCTACTTTGTAGATCCAACAGGCCAGTGACATAGAAAAGAGTCAGTTAACAATTGTATTGCATGGCAATAACCTGCAAGGAGTGGGGGAATATGAAAGACAAGTGGACCTTATTCTGCTCCCTTTTTGCACCTGTGCAAAGCTTGGATTGTGCAGTTTGTAACATTTGGGCATACTGCAGTGATCAGAAGAGGCCACTTTGAATCTGGTGACACTGCATGTAGGCAGTAGCCTATCGGAGTTTTATATGATCATGGACTTAGTGTGTTCAAGAGATGTGATTATAGTAATGTTTGCATCAGATACTTTCAAGGTGAACTTCTGCTATGATACATATATAAAAGAGGGAAGTTCAATGGCATTCCAAGCAGCAAAACATGAATCATCTTAAATCATATTTTCAAAAATATCTTCTGTAGCCTATATTTTTTCATTTTACATCTGAGTTATTGGCTATAACGAGCAAGATGGATGGAACGGAACTTCTAGATGCAGTGTTTCAATTAGGCTTTATTGTTCTATTATTAACAAAAGGCTTTTTTTCAAACTTTCCTCTCCAGAGACATTTTTTTCGTAACTTAGGATCAATTTTAACCTACGCCTTTTTGGGAACTGCAATCTCCTGCATCGTCATAGGGTAAGTGAATGCCTTCTGCTGTTATTATTAGTGAAGTCAGTATCAGTGTTCTGTATTTTTCCCAATTACAAACTAAACTGCAGAAAGAAGTGCTGACTCTGCATGGTCAATATACTTCACAACGTGTGAAGCAGATAAAGTAACTCCTTATCAGGGAATGCTGAGATGGAAAAGCCAAGACTCTCAGACAGTAAGCCCTTTCAAAGGCACTCAAGAAATTGCATCCTTCATTTCTGGTTTGTGACCAGTATAATTATGAATGGCTTTCTACAATCCTGTAGCCTGAACAACCTGTCCCAAAAAAGGGAACCATTCTCTTGTTTGAAATTATGCTTGAAACCAGAATCCTTTCTGCAGGAGAGGAGGTGTCTAACAAGAAAGGAAGAATTTTAAATCTCGGGGCGGGAGGGTATGAAAGGAGGTACACAGATACTTAGTGGCATATGTGTAAAAGAGCTAAGTCATTACTAAGGGCCAAGGGACATTTTTAGTTGAAGGTCTTGCTAAAAGCCTCAGTCCAAAGCTGCGTGTGAATTTAGCCTGGGTATGACTAAACAGTATCTGCATAAAAAGAGAAAGCAAGAAAAACAAAGGGGGTAAAAAAAATCCTGTTTTATTTCCATATTTCAAAAATGAAAAGTTTCCAATTTTGTTTCAAAGTTGCCTAATTAAAGAAAAGTCAAAAATAGATTATATATTGCCAGGCCAGCCTGAAGTGAAACTTTTGCTTATCTGTTTGGTTAGCTCAAGCAAAAGTAAACAAATCATTTAAAAAATCCTTTAGGAACTGAAAAGTGTGTGTGTTTCAAAGCATTAATAAATACCATGCAGATACTTCAGCTTCTCTTCCAGGTGAAAATTAATGACCACAGTGGGATTCCACAATAAGAGGGTATCTGTGCCTGCACAGCCTTGGTCTTGCTGGGATTGTGCAGAATAAAAGTGAGAAAGACTGCTGTTTAGCTTTTAGACTAGGAAACACACTGGATCTTGTACGATTTACTTGAGGTCCTGGGCTGTGCCAGGTCTCAAATGTACCATTTACATTTCTCTGTATGGTCTGGAAAGATTTATGGAAACACTTCAGTTTTTATGAAAGGCCTTTAATTTAAAACTGATTAGGATTCTGAACCTATGAAAAGCACTTTCAAATTACAGAAGCAATTAATTTTTTACTTCTGTCTTCAGACTCCCTTTCTTAAAGTGGACCTTTAAGTAAAGATGTACACGCTGCATCAAAATACATATTCCTTCTTAGCACTATTATGAGATGGAACTTTCTCCTTCAATGTCATTTTGATATTAGTAAAACAAAGGATTGACATATAACCTAGAGTTTAATGATTTTAAAACTGTTCTTTTATGGGGATATCATCATATCATCTTGACATCTTAGATTCCAAATAATCAAGCTGCTTAGAAAGAGTAATGTACCTGGGGCACTCTGGCTACTAAATATTCCACAAGCTATGGTCACTCCAAATATCAGGAAATTCTGCACTCCACAATGAAAAGCAACGTTCAAAGTATGATCATCTTCTGTGCTGAAGTACAAAGGAGTATAAAATCTGTATGTGACTGTTTCCCCTTCACATGAGAAAAATTGCTGAACATCTGTGGGCTAAGGAGAAAGGATACCTTCCCCTTCAGACACAGAACAGTAATTAAGGGAAAGTGTGTGCCATGTGTCCAGCTTGTTGGAGATGAAAAGTGGAAAAACTGGGTCTTGGAGCTCCCTCTCTTTTTTCCAACAGAATTTATATATTCTTTTCTTCTTTTAAGGATAGTTGGAGAGGAAGGTGTCTCTGTAGCACAATGGAGTTGCAGGTAGTCATACTGCCAGTGATATAGGAGGCCTTATGGATTGTGATGAGAGTGGAAGAGTCATGGTTTTCTTTCTGAAATTTGACATTCCATCAGAAAATGGCACCTCATCCTCTGACCTCTCCTCTTGCTTGTTCTCCTTTGGAGAAGGATGTGAGGTAGAAAGCTCTGGAAATGACAGGGTCCTTCTTTTCTAATGGAAACAACCACAGAGTTATAAAAACCTGGAATACGCAGTATTCCACAAAACTACATAGTTAAACAATCAGAACAATTTACTGTCTGGTTATTTGATGCACCTGAATGTGAACTTCTGTTTATTCCTCTGTGAGGCTCCATGGCTTGTTATAAAGCACAAAAGGCACTTATGCAAAAGAGAAACAGCAGCATTGCAGCACTGTCAGTAGGTGGATGAACGCCTGTATGACAGATCCATGAAGATCACAGCTTGGACAGCTGCACAGCTCACATTTCTCCCCATCTGTGTTTGCAGTAACATCCATCTCAGTAGGACCCCAGCTTTTGGAGTTGCTTCTATTCACATCCATATAGCTCCACTAAGGTTAAAATAATAAATTCAGTAAAATTCTGCATCCTGATAATACTTTGAGCTGAATGCTGACATATCACTGAGATAACACTGGTTCTGGATTTCATTAGGACTATTCCTGTGCTTCCTCCCATTTATCTTAACCACTGGGGACATTTCTCTCCTGTAAGCCAATTCTTAATAGCTCTGTGAGACTGCAGAAAAGCAGCAGCACTGTCCAGCCCAGCGATGCCTTTAAACACGCATTTGCACTCTGAGCTCCTACACGAGATATTGCCTTTGGTATCAGGAAAACACCAGAGCAGCTTTGATAAGCTTGTAAAAAATCACACACACACCCCAAAAAATAGAGTTTAGCCTAAATTCCAAATGATATGTTTTCTGTATCTATGTTATTTTATCTAAAATAAAATAAATGCAGATAGAATCCACTACAGCAATACCTTGCCAGCTTCAGCAATTCTTCGTTCAAGCCTGTAGTCAGGGATAAAGATCCAAACAAAACCCTAACAAACAGGAATAAACACTGAGTAGCACTGGGCCTTGTACTGTGTTCATACATACTCACAACTCCCACTGAAATCATTGTAGAGGGGCAGATAATATTTACAGAATAAGGCCTATTGAATATGAAGCATGTCTGCATAATGCACACATCAGGACAAGAATGAAATGTGTACATGAAGAAGAAAGGAAGATAATATAAAAACTTTACTGAAGAGAAGAAAAAAGAAGTCCTAAAAGAAATAGGACCCTAAGACAGAAGGGATGAAGTGTTACAGCTGTTGTTACAACAGAAAGGAAAAAAAATAACAAAAAAAATGAGGTAGTTCTAGACTGCATTGCAGTAGACAAATATTTTTGCGTAGGTGTAATTGAACATGTGTAGTGTTTACTTTTTATTTTGCATGCACAACACACACACACATGTATGTACAATACATGAATATACATAAGCTCAGAGTCTGTGTATCTGCAGCCTCCCACCGGGTCTGTGTTCTTCCTGTCTCAGTGAATGACAAAGCACTCCGTTGTGAACTCCTTTTGTGGGCCTTGCTCTAGTGACAGTGTACACATAATACCAATGAAGGACCAGACTTCTCTTTGTAAACCAGAAACGGCTGGGGACTATCATAAAGAAAGACCCAGTACATCATTTGGATTGTGCAAATGCTCAGAGCCCTACAAAGTTGCCATGGGACGCTCTGGCAAAGCTATTACAATGGTGCCTGTTTCCTCATTGTAAGTCTTTACTTTTGTAAGCAAGGCTGTCTCCTGATATCAGGAAAGAGAAACTATGGGGAATTTCAATGGAAAGGCTATAATCAAATATTCCCACCGACGGCAGGGGAAGGAGAGGTAAGGGGCATTGTTTTTTTAGTGTAGGCAGTGCTCAGACATTATTGCTTTCAAGTAAATACTGCTCTAAAGAATGCCTGACCATGTTAGTAGTAATACTCACAGCTACTTCACATATCCACAGTTTATAACTCCAAAACTCTCTTAGATGGGCCAAATGCTGCCCTTCGCACCAAGTTTGCCTAGCAAGGCTCAATGCAAAGGGATCCCATGAGGGACAGGAGAAATTACCCCCTTCCAACTCATATGGACTGTGCAGAACTGCTGTAGAACTCATGTCCTTCTTGGTGAACAGAGTCTGCCGGCTCTGGCTCTGCATTATAAAAGATCCAGTTTCTCAACAGAACTTTTCCACATTAGCAGTCACAGCTTCCAGTCACCTGAAAAATAGTGTAGGATGATTGGTGAAACAGCTTTGGTACTCCTAAGAAAAATCACACAGGTCCAGCCCCTCCAAGGCCTTCTCAGAGGGAGGGGATCAGTCTCTTGCTGTAGCAGACTACTTGAGTTTCACAGACTCAGAGAAAAATTTAGGTTGGAAGCAACTTCTGGGGGTCTTGACAAGAGTCCAACCTCCTAATGAAAGCATGGCTGACTTCAAATTTAAACCTGGTTGCTCAGGGCCACTTGAGTTTTAAATAGCTCCAAGAATGGGGATTCCACTGCCTCTCTTGCCAACCTGTTCCAGTACTTAACTACCCGCATTATGAAGAATTTTTTATTATATCCAATTGGAATTTCCCTTGCTGCAACTTGTAGCCATTGCCTCCCATCCTTTTACTGTGCACCTCTCAAATCTGGCTTCATCTTCTCTATAACCACCTTTTAGTTGAGGACAGCAGTTAGCTCCCCCCTTAGTCTTCTGTTCTCTTCTCCAGGCTGAACAAACTCAGCTCTGTCTCTTCTCCTGTGCCATGTCTACCAGCCCCCAAGCTACCTTGGTGGTTCTCTGCTGGACTCTCTCTGGTCAGTATCTTTCTTGTATTGGGTGTCCAAAACTGGGCACATTATTCCAGATGCACCCTCACAAGTGCAGAGACTAATCACTTCTCTTGACCTGCTCGCTACACTTTCATGAACACAATCCCATTTGCAGTTAGCCTTCATCGCTGCAAGGGTACACTTCTGACTCACGTTCAACTTGATGTCCTCCAGGACTCCTGGTGTTTTTCTGCAGAGAGCTACATACTCTGTCACTGTGCTGTGTATACCGTCACGTGGGGTATTTCCATCCATGTAATACATATCTGGAGTATTAGCTGTATACAGTATTGATGTCTGTAAGCTGAAGCAGCACTGAGCTGATGCTGCTCAGTGAGCCTGAGTTTGGCTGCTGAAAGTGAGATGAACCTACCCTCTTTCTTTCTTTTTTTTGTTTTGTTTTGTTTTGTTTTTTTAAACAAGAAGTAGGGAGAAGGGGCTAAATTTAGCTGCTTTAAGGAATGGTATTCTCCTCTCTTAGGTTTTATTTTTAATAAACTCTGCTAATCTGATGGGATGTATCCTCCAGAATTGACTCCTGTGGAAGGTATTTTCAGTTTTAATACTGGAAGAGTACACAAGTAATTGGAAAAACCTTTACACTATGATAACAACCTGTCAGAGCAGCATATGGGGGACTGAATGGCAGGGAGAGCAGATATTTGCATTTTTTCCCTCTTGAAATCATATTCACTTCTTAGATCAGCATCCCCATTCCCAGCCAGGACCAAGCTGTCTGTGCACAGGAGCACTGACTATTTTCATAACATTGGCTTTATCTGGGATTTCTTCTTTGGTTTCACTTGGGTTCTCTCAAATTGCAATGCCAATAACACATTTTATATATTCAGAATGGAGCATGTTTGCATTCACTTACTTATATTTTTCCAGACTGCCTAGTAGGCTTGGCAAGGCCCGATTTTCCTGGAATTTAAAACTCTGTGAATGTGCAACTCAAATAGCAAAAGTATTTGCAGACAATTTAGGCCAAGCTTGATCTGTCTTCATGGCAGCAGTGAGAACTTTGCTTGAATAAAGACAAGTTAAAAAAAATAGGGTTTGGATCAGAAAGATTAGAGTAATTGTAGTTTCAAGACAGTGGAGTGATGAAATACAAACAGCTGGTAAGTAAGTGTTAGGAAGAGACCTTTCAAGATCATCATTGTTGCCTGTTCATAGCAAAGTTTGTAAGAGCATAGCAGTTTACACCAAAAAACATCTGCTGCCTTCTTGACTTCACCTTCCCATTAAATTTACCTCAAGCAGTGTGCAGTTCAGGCAGACGATTTATACCTGGCTTTAATCTGGTAGCAGAAAGACATAAAGGCTACAATGGACACTAACTAAACGTAGATGTTTACTTTTTCCCACGAACTCCACTCCTGTTTTATGATATGCCTAAATGTGGAAGTCTTGTAAAAAACTTGCCTTGTATGATATGCCATTAATAGCTAATTTATTTAAAGTTCATTTCAGTTTTATGTCATCCTCTCACAGCAGTTTGATGTTTTCTTGCATAAAATCCATTTACTCCAAAGATTAAACCCTTGGACAGTAATTTAGAAATAATCTTTATTCAACAAATATGCAAAGTTCTTTGAAGAATGGAAAAGCTGACTGAAAAGCTGGCAAACACATGCAACTGCCTCTAAATTGGAAAAGGGAAAGGATACTGCATATTCTAATCTACGATACAACAATAGGTCAAGGTATTTCTCTCACGAGGGTAAACTCGTGATATTATCTCTGATGATACAGCGCCCTGGGTTTGGAAGATTTCACCTGCCTTTTGTAGTTTTCTTCCTATTCTGCAGCCCTCTCATTCTTGTCTTCTTCCTGTTCTTTTCCATTTGGCTTCATACTCTCTATATCCTTTCCTCTTTCTGCTCTTTCTCATATTCAAAATGTCTTCTCTCACCATGCTGTGACCTTTACACTTTTATCCTACCATTGCTATCTTCCCCTTTCTACCCCTTTTATTTCATACAGAGAGTCCTCCTTTTTCTCTTAATAAGTTCCCCGGCAATCATTCATACCTTGCTAATTTGTGCTTTGTGCATTTTGCAATATAATACCTTTGTGAGGGGGCAGGCAGGGGGATCTTGCACAAAACTAAACCTAAGTTGCTGAGGTCTCTGACAAAGGGAGAAAGGCACATGATTTTTTGCCTTTATTTCCTTTATTACTCACAGATTTTTGAATCACTGAAGCAATATTTTTAAGGGGAAAGACGTAAGGGTTTATGTTGGCTATTCAGCCTCACATAGTCTTCACTGTCTAGAGAGGTAAAACATCTTTGTATTCAAACCAGAGCCAAAGTTGGTTAGAGTTTGCCGTGATCACTTCCACTACTAATCCGTGAGCAGATGGATGCTTGCTTTAGAATAAGCCTATCAGATTGATTAAAAGACCACTTTTAAACACTAGTTACCATAAAACAAAAAACACTTAGTATCAAAATATTTCTTCTGTGCATCTGTGTTTAACTTCAGAGACTAACACCTTCTCCAGAGAAGTCTCTCCTGACAATTAAATTAAGGTTTAAGGAATAACTCTTCATACTTAATTCTCATATGCTGTTAAAAAACCCTTTACCTCACCATTCTACAAATGCATGCTTGAATGTGTGTTACAAATGATCACTAAAAGCAGAGGTCCTAACAGAAACATGACCTTGGGAAGTGTGAGGAGAGTATTCTCTGAAAGAATAGATGGCTTGACAATCTTACCTACGGACCCATCCCTGTAGCAGATTTAGAGTTTTGACATTATATCGTAAGATACTCTAACACCTCCTAAAGCTCTAGGAAAGGAAGAGAAACTGTACTTTGCATGTGTTCAGTGGAACAAATTACAGCTGTGGGGAGTCACTTCATGCGAAGATACTCGGCTAACATCCAGAGAACACAGAAATACTTTTTTTTTTTTCCTTTTTTATTCTTTCTTGCAAAAGACAGAACCTTAATCATTTTCGCCTGAAAACCAAAAACATTTTTGGCTGTGTATTTGTATAAATATATATATGTGTCTGTGCGTATGTATAAAATGTGTGTATGCATATATGTATGTTTGCATATATGTATATGTATGAGAGAGAGGTATGAAGAAATATCAAACACTACTCCAAATATTTTTGAGGAAAAAAGGTGTAAGACTGGTTTTCCATCATAAGCTTTCTAAGAAAGTAGACATTTTCCGTTCAAGTATTCATGGTACCAAAATCCCATTGTTACTTGAAAATGTTTTTTTTCCTCACTCTTAACTGCACCTTTCCTCACTTTTAACTGCACATTTTTGTAGCTTGTAAGGGATGGGTTGAATTTATAGAAAAGTGACAGTTGCAAGAAATGCGCAACTTTTCCTTACATGGGTTACATGGATATGGTACATCCTGATATAGCTGCCCAGTCAAAGACTTTGTTCCCTCATCAATATACCTGTCCAAACTGCTCCCACTAACCTGCCTAATCTTTACTAACCTTAATCCTTATTAAGAGGCAAATTCCTTCCACCATGTAAACAGATTTACAACTATTCAGTTTTAGTTAAAAAAAAAAAAAAGTCTTTCAATAAGAAGAGAAACTGTGACATACATGTGTGTGTGTACATGTGCATGCTTTCTCCTGAAAATTAACGTTATTTTACATCCTTCTTCTCAACAACAGATAGCTAGCTAGCTCTGCCCTCATAGTAACATGAGACAGGACTCGTGAAGATATTGTTATATGTTCAGTAGAGACAGGTTCCAGTTCAGGTATTCAGCAGCACCCACCTGAGTAGTTCAACACTCAGTAGTTACATTTACTGAGCACTGCATGACTCAGGGGAGTTGATTTTTTTTTTTCCTACTTGCCTTTTTTTCATAGATACTCAGGTGGTTTGGAAATGCCAGCTGGCTGTTTAGTTAGACTATGGGTGTGCTCTGTACCACTTGCTGATTGACGCTTAATGGAATATACACATGGCCTCCACTGATCTGAAACAGCATCGAGTTTATACACCAACTGTTCTCTGTCATCTGTGGGCTGTGGATAGACTTTACAACTTGGAAGCTAAACACTTGTAGCTATGTGCTTCAGCAGAGCAAAACCAAATGTTGTTTGACTTGAATCTACTGCACAATAAGTGCTGTGCGATTCTTCTGGATTTTGGAAACTGTTTCTGCAATGAAAAATGGGGCCAGGTTAAGGGTAACAGGAAAATCTTCAGAGCTCTCTACTTTGTAAACCAAGCAAATATCTTTCAAATATCTTTACAAGGATTATGAACTGTTACACCATCTAGCTCTTGCTTTCCCAGAGGATCGTTTCCATATTGGTTCAGAAATAGCTCCTCTACAAGAAAGTAGTATTTTTTCCTAATTAAGTGTCTTTTTTTTCCCTTTTATACTGCATGTTCTCACTAAATGATGCAAATAAAACAGGTCCAGCTTTCCTCCACACTCCACCTGTACACAGCAAGTGTTAATCTCCTCATGAGCAAGAGCAAAAGCTGTATTTTTGGTACTAACAAAACTGGGGGGGAGAGTCTTAAAGTATCTTGCTGCTGTAGATGTTAACTGAGGAGAAAGAAGGAAAGTTACATGTAGACCAGTAACCCTCCCCAGTGAGAGGACCCCCTGAACATACTTCAGATGTCTGGCTTTAATACTTTCTGTTAATCTTTTGAAACCAGATATTGAGCCTATAAGTATGACTGGAAATAACAAACAAACCCAGTAACATTTATTTCAATGTAGTGTAACTTATGTAAGTATATAGTACATGTGTTGGATACGCTTTCTGTGGGTTTTTTTTGGTTTTTTTTTTGTTTGTTTGTTTGTTTGTTTTGCCATCTTCATGTTCCACCTTAGGGTGAACACAGGTGTTTTCTTTCAATTATGGAGCAGTATTGTATCCTTTTTGCACTGACTTGTGCAAACTCAACAGGCATGATTTAGATTAAAAATCTAACTAGCTCTCTCCAGAGTTTGCCAAAGAAGGCAACCTAATACCAAACCCAGGCAGGAAAAGCGTGTTTAGTCATAAATGTGTAGCTCAGTGCTCCAATGTCGTAGCTTTGATTCTTTATTCAGTCTGAACTGAAAAATAATTCTGTTGCAGTCTGTGGAGTCACAAGCTGCAACTGACAGCTGCAGTTGTAAGAGGTAATGCCTGATTATCATTTCCCTTTAAAGATGTTTGACAAATCCAAAACATATTAGTAGAGTACAACATTAGAGAAGCTGGAAAATGTACACCCACTGTGATGTCCGAGTGCAGGAATTTTGTGGAGGGAGTAAAAAAAAGGGAAGAGACCTTCTCTTTCTCTCAGATATAACTCCCAGAGACCTCTAACAGTTCCAAGAGTTGTAAAGTAGCAAAAAGCCCCTAATTTTCATGACTTGTCAACTGATAGATAAGAAACAGTGTTAAAAACAAGATACTGGTATAAAATAGTGCCTCTCAGACTAACAGCCACCCCAAGCTGAAAGTTCTTCCAAGAGTACTTGGATGCATTCGAGCATGTGTGCTGGTGCACGTTCAGTCTTAGAATTTGCAGCCATTTTGCACTAAACATCCGACATTGTTTATTGCAGCAGAGTTGATCATGCAGGAAACTCAGTTTTTCTTCTCATAAACAGATGTGGTAAGCAGCAGGGGGTAATTATTTGTATGTTCCAAACAAACCCTTCAGCATACTAAGGCTACCTAAAGAATTTTATTACCAGGAACAGTAAAGATGTGGGGGCCTGGGAGGCAAACAGAATCTGGAGTGCCAAGAGCCTCATCTACGATCAAAAGGATGTTTGATTTAGTACTTGACATCCAGTAGGTTCTCCACGAAGCCAGCAGAAACTTATATCGGGCACTCCTCTGAAAAATGGCATCTGTTGCAGAATAGGAAAAACACCCAAATCCAGATATTTCCCCAACAGGAAACCCTACACAAGGGGGAAGAGTTCTTTTGGTTTTTGTTTGTTTTTTTGAGTTTCTAGTCAAATGTTGCCTTGGAAGTTTTTTTATTGCAGTGAATGGATACTTCTAGATACATCTCCCAATATCTTCTTCCCATGATCTTCATGGATCCTTTAAGATCTGGCACCCAATGTGGTCTCCAAAGACCCATCTGCCATCCCCTTTTTCTTTGTCTGCAGCCTTGCTGTACAACAGTGCAACCCAGCTTCCTTGACTGCAGCTGCACTTGGAAGTCTCCCAGTCTGCAAGGCTAGTCTCAATCTCAATCAGTCTCTATACTAACTTTCAGGGAAAACATCTTCCTAGACCTGGTGAGATGGAAAATATGCACCCTTTCTGGCCCCATATCCTGCCACTCCACTGCCATCCTCTGAAATACATATCCTGTTCCCAGGCTATGGAGGGGATGAAAGCAGAAGAAAAAGGAGGTATACTGACTACAGTGTATTTGTTCCATCTCCTATGGATATTTTTCCATACTAGATGAGAAACCTGCACACGTAGCACATGACTGTGGAGAGAGATCTCCAAGTCAGCCCATGTTATGCATTGTTTCAAGACACATCTAACTATGTGGCTCTACTAGGTCATGAGCCATGCCACATGGCAAATACACTGCTTCTTTCTGAACCAAGATGGCTAATGTCATGACTTCTATCATGTACTCAGGAGTTTGAAATAGTTGCAAAATGCTTTGAGCTGCTTCAGGGTAAAAGGTGCAACAGAAATGTAAAATAGAAGAGGCTAATCCTATCCTACTCCAATAGTATTTAAATAATATAAGGAGCCTTCCTTCTGCTTCCCAACCTGCTCCAGGTTATTTCTGAGCATTAAGACAACAATGAATGATCGAAGGTGCTCTTAGTCCTTGGTCTCATCTTAATAGCTGCTGCCTGAGAAGAAATTCCAGTGCATTTGATACATTGATAAATACACTTGACTATGTTGATAAATTGAAGCAAGTTCAGTGAAGGGCCACCAAGATGGCCGGGGGCTGGAGCACTTGCCCTGTAAGGAAAGGCTAAAGAAACTGGGCTGGTTTAGCCTAGAGAAGAGAAAGAAGGCTTTGGGGAGATCTAATAGCAGCCTTTAATACCTATGAAGTCATTAAGACAACAAAGGCAGGCTCTTCACAGCAGTGTGTGGTGAGAGGACAAGATGATAGATGTAAATTGAAATAAGAGAGGCTCTGACTTGATATAAGGAAAAAAATCTTCATCATGAAGATGCTCAAGCATTGGAACAGGTTGTCCAGAGACGCTGTGCAGTCTCTATCCTCAACTGTTTTCAAGACCTAACTGCATAAAGCCCTGAGCAACCTAGTCTGATCTTATAGCCAATCCTGCCTTGAGGAGGAGTTTGGGCTAGAGGCATCTTGTGATCCCTTTCAACCTGAATTATCCTATTATTCTTGATGCTATCCATTACATATATTACAGCAGAACATATTCTGCCTCCAGTTTATTCTTTTAAGACATTTTATATTTTCATCTTTTGTACTATTTTTTCCTTTAATTCAGTTAGCTTTGTCCCCATCATCCCTCCTTACCCAGCAATTAGCTTCCCAGGCAGTTTTTCCTTTCTCCTTACCTTTTTTGGAAATATGGAGATTGCAATAAAAAAGTCTTACAGAAGAGAAATGATTAGGATTATCTTGCTTCCTTCTGCAAGAAGGACTTTATGCATGAAGATGGCTCTTGAAATGCTAATCAGCTCCTGCTCATAGCCAGTTCCAAACCCAGTATAGGAAAAAAAATCACTTTCCCTTCTGTAATATACTGATTGGGCTGTTGTTTTCTACTCTTTGCAGCAGCACATCTCCCCAGCTACGTATCTTATCTAGAGCTCAGCAGCAAACAAAATTCAAATGTTAAAACACCAGTCTCCACCCCTTTTTGACCTCTTCCTTACTAGAAGCATGAGTGATTTTATCTCAGTTATGTTATGTTCATCTGCACACTGCAAATGTAAGGCAGAATGATGTCAGTGGCAAAAAAACTTGATCCACTAAAAGACAATGACTAATAGTGAAACTCCTCAATAAGAATAAGGTCCTATATAGACTAGCACATATGATTGACCTAGATACAGCAGCAAAGGCTTTCTATAGCCCATTTATGATATATGAGAGGATTACTATTACACAGATTGGAAATTCAAAACAAAACATTAAAAAAAGTTCCCATATTTCTTCCTTTCACCCTTCCTTACAACCCACTCCATGGTGAAAATAAGGAAAGACCACAGAACAGGGATTATGTTCACAGTTCTGTTCCCCTCTTTGAATTAATCTGAGTTTGTACAGGAAAACATTAGGTGTGTTCCCCAAAAATGATCTTCATTATTTGATTTTTGGGAAGTGGAGAGTATGTTCATGCAGTCTCTATGGAATACATGTCTCATAAATCAAAATTAGGAAAGCAGAGAAACCGATCTGATATTGCTCATTCTTCTTGCAAATCATGTCACCTGGTCTATGCAGTTGTCCTCCACTAGTCACCAGGACACAGGTATAGCTGATTTCTGTTTCTCTGAGTGACACCTTAGGGAGGCAGTTCTTCAACACCCTTTTGCCGTGGAACCACAGAGTAAGTTCAGTTGGAACCAGCCCCTGGATGCCTCTAATCCAATCCCCTGACCAAAACAGGGCCTAACTTCAACTCCAGATCAGGTTACTCAGAATCTTGTCTGGTCAAGGTCTGACTGCATCCCTATATTGACCCCTGAGGAATGCTACCAGTATCCAACTGCCACCTGGACTGCAAACCAAGGCAGTACCTTCTGAGCCCAGCAGCCTCAGCACACCCTTCCATGGTAAGGGGCTTGACCTAACCAGCTTCCAGTAATCTTCACATTAGCACTATTTAACACAAGGAATATTCATCTATATAATCTCTCTTGTCTGGCCCATATAGAAATCCAGAAGCTGTATTATATTTTAACAATTACATGGACTCCAGAATGCACAGCATTGTTATCTGTAAGAGCAGAGGGTTTGCAAATGTATTTGAGTTAGCACAGAATCTGGTTTCCTTTCCAAATCTTAATCATAACTTGGTACCTCTCCAAAATAGACATCTGCTGTAGCCAAAAAGAATATTTGTGCTTGGGACTGCATCAGTCACTCCATGCAGGAGCCTTACTCATGTTTTTAACAAGATCCTGAACTGAATGAACCCATTATTGCAGCTGAACTTCACATGACACGTTTGGTTACACTGTTTGAAAGTTCCTGCCCCATTAAAGACACAGGCTGCCAGCACTGCTTTTCACGGGCATCCAACAGGGGTGGGGGGAGGAGAAGCATCTTAATAACTCTTAAAACATAAAGAGACAATGAGAGAAACAGGAAACACAAGTACTCTACCATAGCGCCCCACACTGCGGTGAGAAGACTTTAAAATTACATACCCCCGGCACAAGCAGACCGCCCCGCAGAAGCCCCAACCCGCGGCGCCGAGGCCCGAGGGCTTTTCACACCGGCACCACCCACGCGCGGCGCCGCCCGCCCCCGCCCGGCAGGAGGCAGCGCCCCGCCGCCGCCGCCAGGTGGCAGCCGCGCTCCGCGCCGCCGGGAGCGGCACGGCGGGGCCCGGGGACGCGCGGGTGGCCCCGCTGCGGCTGCGGCTCTCCGCTGCGGCCGTCACCGCCGCCTTCGGCCCCGCTCCGCAGGCTCCGGGGCGCGCAGCGAGATTTAGCGGAACTTCGGCCGCGCAATTTCGCCCGCGCAGCGTGTAAACCACGCGTGCGGGGCTGCTCAGGAAAACCGGGCAGCAAAAACGTCACGTTGATCCAAAGTCAGGTTTTGTGTCAACTTTTAGATGATTAAAGAAAAATACGGAGGGGCGAGAAAAAATCATTTCACCCCAAACAGGACTTTTTTTTAAAAAAATGCCCAGTTTCTATTCAGACCTCTTCACTAGGGTGGTGGTTGGGGCACCAATCCTCATTGTGGACCTAATTTGGCAGCATCCAGATTCTGGATAACCAGTGCCAACACCCCATTTCCCAACCAGCAGGAGCCAGTACCAGCTAGCATGTTTATTGTGATGGGAATAGCTTCCAAACTTTGCAGGAGCCAGGCCACTGACTCCTCTTTCCTCCAGCTCTGAGCACTGCTCGTAAGGGAAGACAGCAAGCAGAGTTACCAAGCAACCGTTCATTCTTCCAACGCTCATCTATCCAAGGGTTTTGCGTATGTTAAAGTGTTCAGTGTAAATTTAAAAATTCTGATGAAGTACTATTAGTAAGTTAGGGATATCATGGACAGACCGAGTCTATTAGCTGAAAATGTCATCCCCCATGCCTAAATGTCAAATCTCAGTCAACAGCCTGATTTTCAGATGTCTTCATTTAGTTTTCTAAGCATGAACTTGGTTACCTGAGCCTGAAAACAATGATTTAAGGACATCAATGACAAAATTACATTAGTTATGGGAACACTTGTTGCAGGATCAGAAGTGACTCCAGAAACATGAACTGGTGGTGACAATGTGACAAAATGAGTTTCTACTAAATGGTATGGACTGCAAAACCCATTGCAGTTGCCCCCTCTCACTGGCAAATTGCAGCCTCATTATTAATCTTGGCAAGATGATGGGGGTTTTACATTACTGATCCTCTGATTAGCCCCTGAAGTGTATGACTGAAGCACCATGACAAAGCTGACTGAAGCTCCCCGTAAGCCAAGACACCTAGTAGTTTAACTTCTCCCTCTCTGCCAAAAATATTACCAACTTTTCTCTTCAGCTGCATTACAGGGACTTCATATATCTTTTATTTTTTAACAAAAGAATGGATTAATCTAGTAATGCCATATTGCCCTGCCATGCATTCACAGTACCATGAGGCAATAATTACCACAAGGGCAGTAGGTAGTTCTCGTTATACGCTCCACTAAGCCAAGACATTTGTATGATTAGAAGGAGGGCTGCTATAAACGGATCACCCATCTCTCAAGCACTCCCTCACGTGTGAGCCATGCCACAGCCTGACTGAAAGCACGTGTGATGCATGTTGTAAAGAAGTATTATTATCTTTTATCTGTGTCTGGGAGCTAAAAAGATAGCAAGCTATTTGCCCTGCTGGTGGAGGGATTGAGTAGGGAAACAGAGATGCTGGGGTAGCAAGTCAATGTCCTTCCACGGTGGCAAGGAAAGCGTCATGGGCTAGTGATCAAACCTTGTCCCCCACCGAGATCAGGTGCCTCTTGGTGAACACTGTAGGACTCCAGTACGCATCCATGAGCGTTAGGGTCGGGCTAAGAGATACCAGTGCCTACCAAGACAGGTGATGATGGTCACCAAAGGTTTACCAGCTATTCGGACTTCATTCCTTCAGAGCAAGCACGTTCATTCTCAGCTGAATTGTCAGTTGGCAGGATTTCTTTGCAGGATAGACACAAACAGCCGCTGGGTTGTAAAGGCAAGAACACTTAATATAATTAAGAACAGAATCAAATTTTGCTCAGAGGTTCATACTAGTAAAATCAAGTTAAGTCCACTGAAGAAAGTAGAGCTACTCCAGACTGATATTAACATAAACAGAACAAGGAAACTTCAGAATAAATATCTGCAGGTGCTGATTCACAGAAAGGCTGTTTTTATTTTCCCTGAATTGGTTCTGGTGTAAAAGACCTTTTGTAACACCAGCATTTGACTGGGCAATTTTCTGTCAAAAAGTCCTTGTCTTCCTTCCCTTCTTGAAGTTCCCTGGATAGCTTTCTTTTGCTTTTCAGTTTCCTTCGTTCTGCCTCTGCTTCTCTCTAATCTTAATCTTTAAATCAGGCTGTTCTTTCATTAGGTTCTCCGGGGGAAGCTTTTGCTGCAGAGCATCCAGGCCGGCTGCTTTCACATCAATAAGGCACACTGATAGTAGTTTAACACGTTTCCCAATAATTGCTCACAACCGCTTTGTGAAGGACAAACAATCCCAAGAAGCTTCTCAAACAATATTTCCCCTGATTAAAGAGCCTTAGGAAGGGCTTTAGCAAGTAAACCTCTGCTGAGAAGAAAAAAATGCCACAACATGAGATTAGCTTGTCATGGGCTGGGCCACTTTCAGCTCTGCAGTTACCAGAAGATAAGCTATAAACAAGGAGTCTGCAGCTATATCCTTCCAAACTTTCTCCTCTGCGTTCTTCCTCCTTTCCTTAGGTACTGGCCTCTGGGTGGCTTTCCCTTTGAAAGAATTGATTATTCAAACTCTGCCTACATATTTCTTTTCAGCAGCAATGCCTAGATACTAACCCCATTGTGTTACAAGGACGTAAACTCTTGGTAACTGCCAGGACAGATGGCTGAAGCAGAAAAACACATTTCAGAGGTGTGCCATGCTTCTGTGTTATCAAGCCTGGTTTTACTGGCAAACTGCATTATCTTTGATATTTTAATTAAACTGGCACACTGCAAGACTTTTTTTATTGTTCGAAGACGTCACATTTTATGCTTTTTTAATGTCTCATTGTGAAGAAAAACTTGAAAATATGATCCAAGTGTAAGCTGAACAATCCTAAGAATATAAAATATGTCAATTATTTTTTAAAAAAAGATTACTTATGTTTCTATCTTCTGATGCTTTTGTAACATGTTCGGGATGGAGACATTGCAGTGTTATTCAGCCAGTACTCCTTGCTGGAATGCTGTCTTCTTTCTGTACCAATACTATATAATCCCATATCTCGAGGCAATGTGTAACATCAGTGCAATGCCAAGATGCTGCACTGAAATACCTGTGCCTTCATACTTCCTTTTCTGCAGGTGTTTCTGCCTTTAAAAGGACATCAGAGCGACTCTTCCCTCTTTCTTTCCCTTCTTTGAGCTACTTGATCATTATAGTCTTCTAACCTATTCTTAATTTCCTCTTGCTAGCCAATTTTAAAGCCTCCTGTATAACTTCCAGTTGACAAAATTGCCGTTGGGATTTCTTTTCCTTTAGCATTGATCATCATCACTCTTGAACAGATGCTGGGGAGGCAGATGATCTTTCAAATGTAGCAAGGAAGACTAGGAGGAGGGTGCCTGGAGGCAGATTCAACCACTTAGAGGAATGCAGTCACACACCATGGTGTTAGCTTGCTTCGGGTGGGGAGGGGAGTGAGAGCTGAACATCAAAGTGCAATGGAAATGTCAAATCCTTAGTGCCACGATTCCTCCTTTCATCTGTGCTTTTTCTTCTGTTGCAGGCAGGTTCTGCTTTCTATGCCACCAAATAAATTCAAGCCTCAGTGCATGTAAATGGAGCTTCTGGATCTGCTTTTTATCCTTTAGAAGTTCTAACACTCACTGAAATTAATTTGAGGTTGAAAATATTTTCAATCAGCAGAAGCAGGTACAAATAGTCTTTCTAGGACAAATGAGGCTCTGGTATTCTTTAGGCTGGAGCTGCAAAAGGATGAGGAGGAGCAGAAAAGGTTGGGAAAAACCCATCCTAGGGGACTCCTTAAGCCAGGCCAAAGTAGTATGCTGCATGGTAGCAATGCGTTGGCTTCTGGGCAAGGAGCTTTGGTGAAGACTCCTGTCTGTGCTCTTGAAGCTGAGTCATGTCACAACTACAGTCAACTGAAGTGTTTGCAAGAGAATTGGCAAATAAAATGTACCAAATTTATACCTAAAAGCCTATTCCTTAGTTTTACAGTGAGGTGCGAACACCCCAGAACAAAGCTCACAGTCACCTTTGTTGAGGTAAGATGATACTGGAAGATACTGGCACCCACTCTTGTAGCTATGTGTCCCAGAAAATATCGTTTGCTTCAGATAAGCTTGTGACTTGATTAACTTACTGAATGCTGCTTTGTGTAGGATTTGGGCAGCAGGGGGTGGCAAAGTGCAGTTCATAAACATACTTGAGAAACTGCACATAACTGGTGACTTGCCCCCTGCCTCCGTAGCTCATGCGGGCTTCATGCACCTGAATGGATATTTAAAATTCATTTCCAGTTTTGAGGCTTCTTCATCTATCATGTGGGATCAAGATTTATTCCCTGGTCTCCTGTTGCTAGTGCTAAACTGCAGACAGCTCTGCTGTGTTCAGTCTTGTCTTTTATATTCTGCTTGGCATTTACTGTACATTAGGTTACAAGAAAGAATATTGTCATCATTATTTCCTTGTGCAGCCCAAACTTGTGTTGACTTCAGTAGATGTTTGACAAGTTCAAGTAATTCTGCTAAAGCGTCTAACCTTTTGATTGCTCCAAAACATAGAACAGTGATTACTCTGAGGGAGAAATCTCTGATAAGAAAGAAGGCTCTGTGTGTGCATATGTATAAAATTTTGAAATGTGATATAAAAAGTATAATTTATAAGTTAACATTAGCAAGAACTCGAAAATGAAGGAAGTAAAGATCTTATGGCCAATTTTTAAAGTTTCTTTAATAAATTCCAAAATTCCAAAACCACTTATTCAACAGAATTACTTGGAGCTATACCAAGAGGCAGCCTAATGTTTTTTTTTATTTCTGAGGCACTTTTTACTCTTGTGAATAGCCTCAAAATATTTGCACATCTGTGGAGGCCCTGTCTGATTTAGAAAAGGGGACTTCCCTAATGGGATATGAGCAGCATGAACACTGTGGTTCAACCCACGATACACAATGCTACTGGCAAGCATTTTAAATAATTGTCTATGTTGGATTTACAAAAAAAAAAAAAAAAAAAAAAAAAAAGGAATTTTGCAATCTACAGCTTACAATGAACTCTAAACAGATGCTCTGTAAAACTGTTTGTTTTAGACAAATGTGGCTGCAGCTGCTGTATAATAATATCAAAAACAGAAGTTACCATAGTTCATAGTAGGCAATGCTCAGTGATGTAATATCAGTTAATTTATATAAATGTCCTCCCAAGAAGGGAATGTTCTCCAGTCTTGCTTGTTTAGGAAAATGAACTCCTTTCTCTGACCCTTGAAGTCATGAAATAAAAGAGTAGATCATGGAGGCACAGAAATTAGAGCAAGAAAAGAGCTATTAGACCATATAGCTCATTATTCCCATTCCTAAAAGGCTACTCTGCAGTACATTCATGAATCCTTTGTCCAGTATACATAAAAACCTGGGAGCGTGGAGAGAATGAAGGAACAATTCTGGTGTGCAGAAATGTCAGTTCTTTTCTCTCTGCTTTGATCCAGCTATAGGATGAAGCAAAGCAGTAATCGCTGCCATTATAGAGAACAAATCTATTTGCATTTCTACAGTGCTGCAGCTCTAGCTGTGAATGTCTAATCAGTTCTATTGCTAGAAAAATATTTTCCAGCCCCTTGTCAAAGCTGATTGCAGACAGTTACTGCATAGCCGCTTAACTCCATTCCTGTTCCGGGCCACATCAGTAGAGGGCTATGGTGTGAACTGTTGAAGCCAGTGCTGATGTGTTTGAAGCATAATATAGCAGTGTCAGTGGTTCAGAAAATATCCCTTTCACCTTTAATAGAATACTGCCCAGCATAACATGCAAGGGTAACTGTGCTTTGAGAAGAACTGTAAAACTGCTTGACATCCTGAATAATGCATGTGTAAAGATCCCATGGCACACTTCTGCAGGAGTAGTGACATTTGCCCAAGTGTCCTTGCCAGCTTTATCCATAGTAATTACATTGCATTTTTCTCACCCAAACTTGCCCTATAGTTTTACTGTGTGCTGTATTTCTCGTTTCCTGTTCTACATGCTGTAAGCACTATTGAGCATCTGCTACATGCTGATGCAAACAGAACTGCACAATGTGAGTGGTGCACATCTATAAATTTAGCCCGAATCTCAGCAAGTTGCACCTGCTCTTCTACCGATCAGTTCTCCTTTCACAAGCATGCAACGTAAGGTCACTGTAAACTCAGTACACAGTTCTCAGACCTGATCTAGCCTCTTTATTCCCTTCATCCAGCACAGAAGTAGTTGATTGGCCTGAGCAGCACACAATTGGCACACTGTTGCACTGCTCATATGAGCAAAGGACTTGCTAAAGGTGAGGACAGATCATTCATTACTCCTGTGTTCCAGCTCTGTTTGCTCCTTGGTAGCCCTCAGTTCAGCTAAAGCAGTCCTAACATGCAAGGGAAAAGGGAAGATGTCATTCAGGCAGTTGTCATGGACTTAGTGAAAAAAAAAATCAAAAAGTGTAACTTACTGTGAAATAATCAGCTTCTTCTCACCGGGGGAGCCAAGTTTACTTTCCTCCTTCTTACTCTCAATTAATTCGTGATACTAAACACTGTGTCTTGTAAAGCGCTGTATAACATGGATTTGTTCTACTGATACAAAAATGTTTATACGACTCATCCAGCAGATTGGTTCTTGCCTGAAAAAGAGAAGGGGACTTTCTCCAAACAGTTTCTGTACTAAGCTCTCTAAATACTCAAAAATCAATAAAATATTGACTGACTCACGTTCAGGGAGGTGTCTGGGACTGACAGTCATGCCCAATGAATGGTGGTGTAAGTCAAGAGATGCTCTTGAAGTTACTCTGCATTTATATCCTCTTGACAGGAGTGCTATTCAATCTGAGCAAGGGAAAAAAAAAGGAGACAGCAGTTTTTTAGTATCATTTTCATCTACAATAGGCCAAATCCCATATGCTTACCTTATTCATGCCTGTAATCTCATTTAACTTGCTATGTAATTCACATGAACAAGGCTAAAATGATTTGTCATCTGGTTTGGTGTTTTCACATACACACGTAAGAATTACCGCCCATCTAATCCACTGTCACTGTGCAAGAGCTGTTCCAAAGTCAAAATCTTCCGTATAGATATCTCTCTCTTTTCTCATCAAAAACATATTCTTCATATATTTACAAAGCAAATTTTACATGTAAAAGCAGCCAATACCTCACAACTGCATTTCCATTTAATCAATTTAATTATCATTCATTTGCCTCACCCAGGAAACATTTGAGGCAATTTTCCACTTAATCATTCTGAGTAAAAGCTACAGTAATAGCTTTAGATTTTAAAGACTGCCTAAGCCTTTATGAAGACTCTACAATGGGAATAGTGTGTCCTGTACCTGAGCTTGTGTAAGTCCTAGAGTTTAGACTACTGCCCTTCATGAGATGCATTCGGTCAGTTTGCCCTGTTTAGGACTGGAGCAGGCTAATACTAAGTCCACTTTCAGCTGTACGTAGATTTTCTTGGCCACAAATTTAGCTGAAGTTTATGGGACCTCCTTCTTTTAGGCCAGTCACTGGCATAAACCACTCCTTGACACTGCCTGAGGAGTATGGGACTAGAATGGACAGTGAATGTGGAAGCACAGTCATTTTATTTCCATCTTGTTATCCAGTAGGCACTCTTCCTCCATTCCTACTGCTCGTCGGACATGGTAAGTAATGGAGGAATCTTTGCCATAGACATTTTATGGCATCAGAGAGAAAAAAGCTGAATCTTAAGCACAACACTGTCATTATCATAATTAGCCATAATTAAGGAACTATTTTAACAGATGCATATTAGATGCATTTTGCATGTTCCATGGAGCAGAACCAACAACACTGCGTGAAAGATCTAATCAAAATATTTGTGTATCCACTGAACAATGTAATCTTTATGATACAGTAATATAATCAGGTTGGGGAAGATACAACTCTCACAATACACTGCAGACTCAGCCTTTCTAGAGGACACTGATCCTTGTCAAATTTTTTATTATTATAACTTCAGTAGCTGTGGACCTACTGAATATGAGCATTTTTTAATAAAAATACAGGAGAACAATACTGGGCTTCTTTGGGACTCTGCTGATGTATCTTGTGTATTAATAGAATATTTCTGTCCGGCACACCAGTTAAGGATAGCAGTATAAGCAGGAGAAAACCTGTTTGCCGCAGGTTAAGTAATAGTGTTCTAATGCTCACTGCCTGCTGACTCATTCTGAATCTAATCAGGACAAATACTTTCACCCTGAGAAGTTATTTACTGGCCTAGAAGGGTGTCACATTAGACCTGCTGTCCATCATTCAGTTAAAATCTTTTTTTCTAGGAGTTTAGAACTTTGATACCTCCAGTTACATCTGGCTTTAATTTCCTTCGCTAGTTGGAAGGCTAAATGCCTGTCTGTTTTTTGGGTTTGGTTTCTTTTTGTTTTATTGAATTGAGAACTTTGGGGGGTTGTGGTTTTTTAAGTAGATCATAAAAGAGGGAATTTTGCTGTTTTCTAACAAATGGTTTCACTTTAGAATCCCACAGAGCTTAAAAGTTCTTCATCTCTTTGTGAGAAAGAGAAGATTGAAAACTGCCTTGTAGTTGGGCGACCTAGAAAAAAAGTGACAAATTCTTCTCAGTGAGCTGTAACCACTGGTGTTCATAGTAGAGCTCCAGGGCATCATCTTTGTTGATTGTAGGACTAAATCATACTATATTTTTTATTTTGCCAAATCTTCTTCAAATCTTATACTTCTTATTCTGAGATCAGTTTATAATACTTGAATAAAATCTGTACTTTCAATATCATGTTGAACAAAATGCCAGCAAAAAAATAATGATATTTAATTCATCCCACTAGGTAATTTACCAAAAATCCAAATTGACTCTGAAGACAAGAGAAGCATCTAATTATCATAACAGTATTAACTACCTATCATTAGACCTGGAATAAAGTAGATTAGTGGGAACAAGTCTCAATATGAAATCACTTCAAATCGTTTAAACTCCAGACAATAAATTGTGAGTTTATTGCCTGTTGTTACTGTGTCAGGCTTAATACATTTAACAAAAAGTTAGTTCATAGGGTTTTTTTCTAATTCATGCCTGATTCTGTGCATGCATTTGAACCTTTTTTGTGCCAACGTTTTCATTTTTATGAATATGAATGTGCGACAAGCCACACATTTGAAGAAACACAAATTTCTTATCCCCTTCTAAATTTTTCAGTACCTGAAGAATTCACTTGTTCACTTCTTAATACTTTTCTCTTTAATATCTTAGACATTACCACTTTCATGCCTTAAAATAAATTCACATTTGTTGTAGGATTAGTTTAACAGGGATAATTGCTTCTTGTAGGATTGATTGTGAAGGTATGTGCTGTGCCTGTAATTCTGCATGAATAAACTTTGTTACACTCTCCAGGCCATCACCTAGGTAGCAATCATGGCAAGGGCAGCTCACAGTTTTGTCTGCAAACAGATTTTTAAAAATTCAGATTGGCATGTATATAATCTAGCTCTGGAATCTGGTCCCTGAAATGTTCTAGAGACCATATCTGCAGCTACCATGTATCTCTCATATCTGTATTCAGTTTGCAAATTAGACATCTGTAGCTGAAAAAAGACGCTGTGCCTGGGCTCTTTGGGCTGCCCGGGCAGTGGCAATAAGCCATTTAGGGTCACTTTCATTTAACACAGACTTCTCTTAGCACCGCTTTCCGGCTTTGACATACGAAATAATGGAGCTAATGCACTACTTTTTGTGCTCAATATTATAGAGCCAAAGAACTGAGGGTCTTTCATTTAATTCTTACAATTTCTTACATTCTTTATCACAGTTAGCACTTGAATGGTGAACATCTTTCCACATTCATACTCCTAGATCCATGGAAAGAGGAGCTAGCCTGAACACAGGAAGTTCATTTCGTTTCAACATTTGTTATTTCCATTACACAAAATTTTTATTAATTCTGTTTTTATCCCAATCACTCTTTTTTTCCTGCAATCATCTAGAGACTCTGGTCATAATCTTCTATTATTTTTGAATGTTATCTGTATAAATTTTGTATTATCTATTCCAGAAAAAAGGGGTTTGGTTTACACATGAAAAGTTATAGGTACAGAACATACTGAGAGCCTGGTGTGGACATATGAAATAACTCAAGAGCATAACATCTCAGCATAACACTGCCAACAGATTTAAAATGTGAATGCCTTGGAGCAAGGACCAGCTCTTAATCTACACAAAGTATAAATGTCAGAATATGGCTATTACCCAAATAAGGGTTTTTTTTATCCTCTCTGCAGTTTCAGTTTTTCATTCTGTTTAAAGAATGAAACCAGACTTCATGTGCTTGTTAAAGGATGGATGGGTTTCTTTTCCTGTTATGCATTTTTAGAGATTCTCAGGCTTTCAGAGATCTAATGTTTGGATTTCAATTACTAACTAAAAAAATTTGTGAAAAGACTGAACGATATCCCAAGAAGTAATCACATCCTAACTTGAAATGTGAAATTCAGAATTGAATTTCATAATTGTCCTTTATTTCTGTGGAAGATTGGACCAAGCCCAGGTACCTACCTGGAAACCTTAAGCCTTAGTAAGGTAACTGTCTGTGCTAAAGACATTCAATTCTTCAAGAAAAAAAAAAAAGTTACATTTCAAAACTGTACACTGTATTTGAGAGAAACCTGTCACTACTAAAATAGATAATTCAATGTCCATCTAGGATATCTGACAAAGTCCATTTAAGGTCTGGTATGAGTTTCTCCTTTCCTTGTTCTCAAGCACTGGTATCACTATTTGATTGAGCTAATCCAATAAAAATGCTAAAATGGTTTCAAACATGCTTCTTTATAGTTCATTTCATGCCCTATTTTACAGCAGGTTATTCTCTAATCTAATTTACATTATTCTGAAAGTCACAAACTGTTCTTAATTGTCTTTTAATGGTAATACAAGCTCATTTAAAGGGAACATCAGGTGCTCCAGTGGAAACCTACTGTAGCAGGTCCTTGCAAACCTAAGAACATCAGATTTTTTTTCTGTACTTTGATGAGAAATATTTAAATAGAATGATTTTCATCTTTAAAATTTGTTATTCAATATTTACACTATATTTCATAAATGTGGGACAAAAATATTGCTGTTTTGGAATCTTTGGGTTTTTTCATTCTAAATTTTAGAGACTAGCTGAATTATTTACAAGTTAGTTCAGAGTGAAGAATAACCAAAACATGACTCTAGCTTCTACACAGATTAATGGCAGGTAGGTTAGTATCTAGCAATGTTACTCCATCTGGAGGAAGGGTTCAAAATGTTGTTGGTTCTCACTCTCTTGACTGAAAATACTGTTCTGCTGCATTTCTACTGAATCAGGCTTTTTTGCTTTTCTTTTAATCCTTCGAGTCCATGATGTTTAAAGACTTTGCCTAGCCAGGTGCCAGGTTTTTTATACTAACATTCTCATGCAGCTGTCCTGAAACCTATTTCTCAAAGTAGGATTTTGCTTTTCCATGGAGTTCTGAAGAAATTTCTTACGTAACAGTTTTTTGGCACAAGGAATGTTTCTGAGGTTGAAAAGAAAAGACAAAACGATCCCCACTTCAGCCTTCTGTCAATATAATAATGATGTGATACTGAGTTACATTAAAGGTTAGCGTATCTGAAGCTGAGCAAAGGTAAATAAAACAGATACAAACTTTTGTTCTTGGTCTGTAGCTAGTCTGTGATGCTCACTGCTATCAGATGCCATTAAAGCCATGGATTTAGCAGAATCTTTAAAAAGTCAGACATTTATGTTGATAATGTGATGGGATTAGAAGCCTTCACATTTCAGAATACAAAGCACCCCCTCAACTGAGGACCAGAAAGAAACGTCTCTTCTAGAAAGCAATGTTTTGATTGTCTGCAACAGGGTTTTTTTGAACTTACAAAAACTCTTGGTTTGACTGCTGTCAGAAACACGGTACTGCATTTTGTTATTGTGGAGACCGAATTATTGTAAAATGTGGAAAATGCATCTAAACTGGAGAAGAGAAAAAGACAGAGCCTCCCTTTTTCTCTGGAAAAAGGTACAACATTTATAAACAATATAGCCTTTTATCTTTATTAGAGCACAATCCTTATTACTACTATTTTTTCTACTCTTAAAAACTATAAACTGACTGCATATCCTACTGAATAGACACAATGTTTTGACTAGGCCACACTCTTCAGGATATTCACATCTTTCATGTATAGAAAGAACTGTTCAGGTTATGATTGCTATAATAATGATAATATTTGAAATAACTGATTGGCAAACTGAATCAGTGCTAACTGACTGATTTAGCCAATCTAATTAGTGAACCTGATTTGCCTGACACCTGACTGACTTTCTGTTTTAGTTCAGTATGTGACAACAGTTGTGTAATCTGAGAAACTCAGAATTATTGTCATTAAATTAAGAGGTTTTCAACTCCTATAGGTAATACTCTTTCACTACCTTTTTGTTTTCCTTTCTGTAAACTAGGTATTTTAATTCTTTCTCTTTTCATATGGAAGTCTCTTAGTGGTTCTGACTTTTTTCTCACTTTTCCACTAGCTTTTCTACAACTGCTATTAACTATTATATTAATTTCCAAAATGCTTCTATAATGGTATCTAGAAACTCTTATACTTCCATTTGTTTTTATACATTTGATACTTTTCACTGTCATGACAATACCTGTGTCTCAAAACATGTATGTAAGATTACCACTATCCAGTATTTCCTGGAGATTCTCTCAATAAATAATACTGAATCAAGTAAATCTTGATATAATGTTCAAATTTTTGTAATACAATAAAATATTCAGTGGCACTCTGATTTGGATGCAGTGCAGTTGACAGTGTTTCATGGCTCATTTGACCAAGTAATTATGAGGTTTAGTTATGAGTCATCACTCAAAGATCAAGTGCAGCTTTTTCACTGCAAAGAGTTTCAGAGTTTTCTTTATATAATGCGTAATGGCTCAGATTTAAATGGAGCTCAGGAACACGGGGATCGTCAAACTGTGTTACACTCATTAGAGGAATATTAAAAATGCATTAAGCAATATTGTGCAGTTGTGAGCTGTGGTGAATTTCTTCGCAGCAATTTAAACCAAAATGTTGTGAAACTATAGTATAGTAAGGACTGTAAGAAAAACAATCTGAAAAAGAGAGTTTTTTGAAAAATAACCTGAAATCCCATTTATTAACCAGCTGTGTTCAGTGACCTCAGCTAACTCCTCAGCTTGCATTAGTGCACACCTCCCTTCCTTCCTAAGGCTTGGAAATCACTGGAAAGAAGGAGTTAGTAGGTTGTAAAGTCAAAACGTAGTCTAGATGTAGGTTGCAACACAAGGAGGAAAACTATATATCTGACCTGGAGCTGTGACTCTGTAAGAAAGCACTGCATCATTCTGTTAGAAAAAGATATTTTTTAGTTTTCATGTTTTTTAGTTAATCCTTAGAAAGTTTAAAGACAATGTAATAAAACATAACTGAACAGTGATAACTAGACTCATTTACATGCAGTAAAGTATGTTTGAGGACAGCAGAGTAGTGGCAGAATGAGGGGAATATCCGTTATCTTGTTTTATTTTGGACACATTGTTAGCATTACTTAGCAAAATCTACAAAAATTGCGCCTTGGGACTCTGGGCCTGGGAAAAATATTTTTCCATTTTAAAGGAGTAATTTGCATTTGCAGGTTTTTTTTTTTTTCTTTTTCTCCAAATAAGCAAAAGTTTAGGCATTCAGGCTTTCTGACCACTTGGGCATTCTGCATAGTCTTACTCAGGCCAGTCCTAAAGCACCCAACACAGATGCAGTTGAGATTTTCCTGAAGTCAAAAGGACTTAGCTTACTCAGGTATGACAGCCTTGCAGTTGGGTACAGATACAGTAAACATAGTAACCTCTGAGCTTGCTTTCAGCAGTGATGACAGACTAGCTCAGGCCCCTGCAACCACCCTGCTGAAGCCCATGTTTGGATATTTTTCCATGTGTTTCAATCGATCTCTCCCAATTATCATAGTCATGGTTTTGGTGTAAGGACAGTCTCTCTCTTTCATTCTGTACCCATAAAAGTGGACATAAAACATAAGAAGATAAGCATCCTGAAGTATGTTTTGGATCCTCTTCAGTTCTGTTACCAATGGTCCCCAAACTGACTGACATAGAAACATGGTCTGTTTACTTCCATCCACCTCCAATATCTATTTGCCTGTTTGAATAAGTCTAAATGGCCATTACTTTCCCAAAAGTGCAAGACCACAGGGGCTGTAAAGATCAGTATGGCAGAACAATACCTGAAGAGCCAAGATACTTATAGTACCATGGTTACTGAAATGCAGCCACCTTAATCACACCCACGTACATCCTATCTCTAAGGAGCCATTGTGTTTCTCTCCATTAAGCCTTCCATCAAAACTTTTGACTTAAGAAGGAAACAGGAGATAATCTGTGACTACTAGAAGAATCTTGGTGGTGGATCTGGTGGCTCACTAGGAAATGCTAAGCAAAAGCCGTTCCTACATTGCCTGCGTGACGCCAGGAGCACAGCTGTGCTCACGGGAATTGTTTCTGTCCAACCCATAGAGTCTAAAGCTATGTGCATAGTCCTGACACTCATCTACATGTGGGATCTATAAGAAATAGTTTAGGGTAGATTTATTATTGGTTTACTGTTACTTGGGACACTTGAGTGAGGTTTTCTCTGGCTTTGATTAGTTAGTAAATGATTTGTTAAAAGAAAAATAAAAACATGAAAATACCTTTTTTTAAGACCAAAACGGATTTAAAAGATGACAAAAAGAAGAATGTACTAGCACATAGAGCACTTTGAAATAACAAGTCATTGTAGCCAAAACATGTGATGTGAAGCATTCCACTATATAGAATATTGATATGGCAGAAATAGAAAGATCGAAATAAGGGAATGAATATTTCATTTTCATCTCTTCTATTTATGTTTTGCAGCATAAATATTTAATTCTGACTAATGATTCTTTTTCATACTGTTGTGATACCAATCAGTCAGTCAATATGTTACATCACACATAAGACAAAATAAAATCTCCTACTCTTCCCATTGTTTGCTTATTAATATTGCTATTCCTTGTGAAAAGAAAGAAATACATCTCCTCAGGTTTTTTTAATCTTTTGCTTGCATGATTACAATCTGTAGCTATGTTCAACTGGCTTCAGGCTAACAGATAATCATGTCTAGATAGAGTAAGATTCTTTAGGGAGTTAAAATATGAGATGAAAAATTCTCTGCAGACTGGAAAACATATTTGGCAAGACAGGTTTAAATTAGAAGTCACATTCATGCTACATAGCACAACTGCACAAACACTTCAAATCTGGAATTATGCTATTTAAACTTTTAACACAATGAAGACTTTTAGTAGTGAGATTCAGCAGTGATACACTTATGACTAACAAAACTGAAGAAAAAACTGCTGACAAAGTCATCAGACAAATGGGGCTGTCTATACTGAGCTACAGTATGTATATTATACTTCTTCATTTAGCAGTTTCTATTACATTTTAATTATGTCCCCTACAACATCAAATTTAGAGTAGATTCTTTTATAACTGATAAATTTTCCCTTTAACTTGCATGTGAGGAGGCAGCTATTTATCAAAGAAGCAGCATCCTATAAACCAAGCTGCCCATATGCATCAATTGCCATATTTGTTCCAGTTTTGCTCTAATACAGAGGCACAGGTGCTGTGATGCCAGATTATGCAAGCTGAGGATTTGGCCAGGACTTTTTAGGAAGCAATGCTCAACACAAGTTTTCTCACCTGACTGCACTTTTCAAACACATTTTTACCATGAATGATTTGTAGGAATTATTTCAACCTGTATTTGTTTCACCTCACATGTACCTAAGCTACCTTACACAAGCACAAAGAAGAAATCTATATATTTGCATAGCAGGGCAGGTCAGACCCCAGAGACAGCACTGGAGTACCTCAGAGGTACCTCAGAGTCAGTCTTTGGAAATCTGAACAAGCAGAATACTGATATTCTTGCGTATTGTTTAATGGTCTACAAATCATCTGCTTCACTGATGGGACAGTGTTTGGTAGTATCTCCTGGCTTTCTCCTTTCTTTCTTCTTGTGGTCCCTTGTGATTCTGTTATTTTGCCCTCTTGATCTATACGTATTTGAGACTGGTAAAAGCAATGGCAAATCATTTTTAGTCACAGTTGTTTGACAGTGATTCTGTACTATCTTTTCATTTAAACCAGTAAGCATCAGTTTCTTGCTTTTTAAGTGAAGATAGAAACCTTGTGTGGAAATAATCTATCTACTCTCAGAGGGTCAAAGAGCACAAAACTAGGAGATGTGATGGGGTTAGAATAAGTTTTTCTGTCTGTGGCAACCTCTGTCATTGTCATTTTCTTCTCTGCTTTGTTCACTGGGCATGCAGAGATATCCCCCCCTCAACATTTCTTTTGGACACTATGTGGTCTTGCATTTCCAGGGATGCTGGTAGCTCAGGTTACTTTCTGCTACCTGCATTTAGGCATAGTATAGCCTTTTGTTATGTGTTTAGGAATCACTATGCTGCTTACTGACATGTTTCTTATATTGCCTTTCTCATCCACCCATAAGGCTAAAACTCTCGCCAGGTTCTCAGCTTTCCTGTCTTGATTACTTCAGCACTTT
This sequence comes from Dromaius novaehollandiae, assembly GCF_036370855.1. Taxonomy (NCBI): domain Eukaryota; kingdom Metazoa; phylum Chordata; class Aves; order Casuariiformes; family Dromaiidae; genus Dromaius; species Dromaius novaehollandiae. The sequence goes on from NC_088106.1 coordinate 18,579,128, forward strand.
TTCCTCTTGCATTCACAGATGTGGTCTGATCCCATTCGTGCCTATTCACAATGCCTCTCAGAATCATTCTCCCGGCCCCTTCCCAGCTTCCCTTTGCATCTCTCTTCTCATCTCCCCGTTTTATTCTGCATCAAACATACCCTGCTTGCCTCCACTTTAATACTACAAATAATCTCTCTTCTTACTAGCTAGACATTGGATAGATGTTTTCGTATCTACAACTTTTTAGCAAGATCTTCCCCAAAATCCCCAAAGCAATTTCACTACCTCTTCTCAGATCTCTTCTTAAAACCAGCTGTTGCTAAAGGAAACTCTTGCAAAAAATAGACTTCTGTTGTGCTTCATCTCCAGCTTTTCCTTTGGAACACACTTTTATGAGCTTTTACATTTAGACAATTTCTTGTCTACTGATTATTTTGTAAAATCGTTAGGAGAGGGACCTTTTTTTTCTTCTGCATTTACTAGCAGCTAGCTCAAGAATGTCCCAATCCCAGACTACTGTTCCTGAAGAATAGAATTGTAAATAAATTCACTGGAAACTTCCAGCAGCAACCAGACAGCCAGTCTGCTCTCCAAACTCTGTTTCTCAAGACATGGCAATAAACAATTAGTAGCAAAAGGACTGGAGTAGTAGCAAAAAAAAAAACCTGGGCATTTTACATTTGAAGATCCTTCTACCTTTTTTCACACAAATAAGATTGAATTTGGTCCAGCTCTAGAACGTACGGATGACGCAATGCTCAGAGCCATTAAAGCTATGCAGAATTGTTGTTTTGATTTTTCAGTGTTTGCTATTTAGTTTAACTGAATTTTTTGCCAGTCTGAAGTCTGTTTTGTGTTCTGAGATTTCATGTGGTCTACTTGCTGGTTTACACCAGAAATTCTGGTAGCTAAAGCTCAGTTTCCCGGAAAATGATTCTGACTTCATCTCTATACAGGAACTCAAATGTTTATACGGTGCCTTCGCTACTGTGTAATGACAGCATTGCATGTAGCATTTTTTAGAGATGAGGCACTTTGTAGGTGCCAGAGTCACATAATTTGGAAAATTCTACTCTCTCCTGTGTCTCATTACATTACTGTTTTTTTCTTTTCTTGTTGAAGTAGTAAAATACTTGTTCTGGCTTGATGTGCTTCTCCCCATGCTTTCAAAAAAATTGTGTTTGGGCATAGAAAATACCGGTTTAGCTCTCCTGCAGCACAGCTAATCTGATTTTTGTTTTTCTGATGTATTACTTTATTAATATTCCAAATCCATGATCAAATCAGTTATTCACAAATATCATTTACACCAGTGAACCAGCACTGGGTCTGACTGAGAAGTCTTCAGTTAACATTTATTACTAATTAATTTACTTCCTTTTTTTTCTAATGTATGAAGCTTCTGATCATTTAATTTCTGATCATCTGAAGAAATTGCTCAATTTGCATGTTTATTCATGACAAAAAGAAGCTGACAAGAAGGCAGGGCAACGCAAAATGAATTCTCTGCTCTTTGTTGATTTCCTACTGTTCCTTGAACAGAGTAGATTCACAGATCCAAAAAAGACATGGTTTGGGACACTTTGTTACCTACCAGATCCACAGCCTCCAGTTTACCTTTACAAAGCTGGAAGGATAAAGGGAAAAAGAATTAGACATTGAAGTACAGCCTCAAGCTCAGAATTTCCTCACCCAGGATGAGGGCCCAAATCACCCATTGCCACATCACATGCCAACATTCGTACCCATCACTGCTGATGGTAAGCAAGGGGCACAGCTCCTGGGAGCCCAGACAATCTCTTTGGCTTTTTGATCTCAGTATCTAGGAAGAATGAAGAAGGTGAAGCAAGTGAAGCAGGGCTTTGAATCTCAGGCTTACACATCTTTCTCCATTAGACAGTTGAGTAGACAGTGACTGCAAAGCGAAGCCATCCCTCTTTCTTTCAGCGGTGGGTGTGGTATGGACTAGGTCTGAATCTCTCTGAACAGCTTTACTAGCTTGTGAATACCAAAGGGTCTTTAGGCAAGCATTGCATACACTACATAGTGTTGGACAAGCCCCATGGAAAAGATCTCTTGGGACATAAGAGGCTTTATTGCCAAAAAGTGTAAGTATATTGGAGCTTCAGGCAGCAGCTTTGAGGATTCAGATTCTGGACATAAGTAGAAGTTTCATATCTAAGTCCAGTATCTCATTCTTTTTGTGCCACAGAATAGTACTTGCTACTTCATTTTGGGAAAATAAAGAAACAATATCTCAAGTGGCTTATACAGTATTCTAAATTATGTACATTTTGAAGTATAAATGCAAAATCCAGACTTATGTGCAGAAAATAGTAATGACTTTATAATGTTTATTTTACTATTATTGTTAGAGAAGTATCACTTGGAACATAAAGATTAAGATCCCACTGTTTAAGCAGCCACCCCTTTCCCAAAGAACTGGCAATACAGATTAAGAACAAGATACAATATAGTATATGAAATAAAGTTACTCTGCAAGCATATTTTAAAGTTAAGATTTCCAAAGCCATCTTGGAAATTATGGTTAATTTGATTTGTAATTGTGCTTCCATTTTCTTTATGCAGCTTTGAAGATGTCAGTTCTGATATCCTTTAAAACAAATAGCATTATAGATTAGTAAGAAAGATGATTTTTACATCCGGGAATCAGTAAAGATAGTAGCACTGTTCTTAACGGATTTGTAGCTCCTAATATTGTTAACTTGGTTCAGTTAAGAATGCATTCTAATGGGACAGGAACATTCTGGGTGAAACTCAGAGCCACTGACCTTTTGACTTATTTACAACTTTATAACTGATATTTTAATAACATTTTTATTGAATATATAGATATATAGATATATAAAATGGATTGTCAAACATGATTAAAACAATCAGATTTGCTGAAACTCAGTGGGTAGGAACTTGCTAGAAGTAACCTAGACATATCAAATCAAACGAAATCAGCCCTAAAAATCAATCAGACTTTTTTTTTTCCAATTCCAGTTTATGATAGCAATAGGAAGCTCAGGGCAGGGTGTGTCCTTGGAATTACATGCTGCTGTCATTGGGCTATGCTTTCCTCACTGGATTTCCATGAAGAACAGTTATGTAGTGTAGTACTGTATGATGTTTAATACTACTATAGTTGGGAGCTCAAGTATCCAGCTGAGATCCAACTTTAAAATTTGTAGTACAAAAGTCAGACTTATTCTACATCATTAACTAGTACTCTAAAGAGATTTGTTACTATCATTCCTCATGGATAAATTGCTTTATTACTTAAATTTGACTATAGTAGCCTGGGTCAGCTGGTCATCTGAATAATCTCTATTACTGCATAAAATGATTTATAAAGCTAGACTGACATTTTTGAATAATAAAAAATAACAAGTTGGAATACACAGGGCCAGGAGTCTGATCTCAGTTTTACCAGTCTAAAAGGGAGAGTAACTCCCGTAATTCAGGTGAAATTTCTCTTGGTTCTAATGAGCAAAACTGCGAACAGAATCTGATTTCACATGCAGGATAACAAAAGTGATTTAATTTAAAATGTAAATTAAAAAATCCTAAACAAATGACATGCTCAGCTTGTGGTATATCTAGAGAAAAACAGTAAGGTAAATTACCATCCTTTTAAGTGTATGCATGAGTTTACTCTCTGTTATGATGAATTTATTAAATGATTTTCTTGTGGGCAGACTCTCAGCTGGTATAAACTGCCATAGTCCTGTTACTTGTACAAACATCAGAGAACTTACTCCAGTTCAGAACTGCTCTTTGATTTCTAGTTTTCAAAATACCTCTAGGAAAAGTTTTCATGCAGTCTGAAGAGGATAACAAGAAACTGAATGCTGAGATAACTAGAAAAGAACAACTGGAAATGAAGGAAATGAGTTCTGTTTTAAAGTTATTTAAAGCTCTTTAAAAGCTATATTTTTTTGCATTTTCTATGGCTATATCTAGTAAGAAATCACTTTGATTAATTGATTGCCTTCATTACAAATATACAGCTCTTAAATAAAAAGTAAACCAAGGTGTTTTAAAAGTTAATTCACAATATTGAAATGATTAGGTTAGGCTTCAGACTCCAACTGCAGTACAATAAGGCCTTTTATCTGCATTACCACACATGCTTTTATAGCTATAAGCGGCAACACATTTGATTCAAACATAACATTGCTTTATTTTTGGCATGTATAAATAGTGAAGATAGATAAAAATAATGGCTGTGGTCTTTACTATTCAATCCCCTTAAAAATCAGGGCCAGCTTCTCAATTAGTGTAACTATTTTATAAAGGCACTGATGTCTACAGCAGTGTAGCCCTTCACCTCACATTGTAAAGTATGCCGTATGCCCCAACCTGATTTTACCCAATTCATCAGAAAATTAATGTGGAGATTAATTTGAACTGACTCACCCTCCCTGTCATGCTGTAGTTTTAAAGAGTCAGCAATTAAACCCATTCAACAAACTCAGATTTCCAGGGAAGTCTGTATCTGACTGTGTGCATGTTTTCCTACATGCCAGATGGAGCAGGAACAAGTACAGATTCCTGTGGCTTAGTTAAGCCAGCAGTTTTCTTGTGGAGAGTATCACGTACCCCACATGTATGCCTGCATTTAGTTGGCTTTATGTTTGAAAAATGGACTTTTGCCATTGTAGCATTACCAAAATGCATTAAATAGTTCATGAATTACACAAAAAGAAGAATATTCTGAATTTGTTGTTCTCTCTTCTCCAGTGGACGAGGGTTGACATGTCAGTGAGTAGCACCAGTGTTTAGTCTGCTCTTCAGTTTTATTTCCTTTTTCAATAGAGCCAAGTATGGAATAGGATGGGAACTAAGACCAGGTTCTGTAAGTCTTCTACTGCACTAAGCTTTATGGCAAATTTACACCTCTTATGTCCGTAAAAGACTCCTCAATCCAGGTTTTTGCAGTTCATCTGCAACCTTTCAGAAACAGTAAGCACAGCCATACTACTGTATGAGAAACAATACCAAAGACGAGGATGTTTATACTGGATATTTAAAGAATAATCATGACTAAATTTGCCAGATAGTCAAAACTTAATTATATTTACTATTTTAAAATATTTTTAACTGAATCAGAGGAGTATCTCTGGTCATAATTGCAAGCGGGTTTGGGCAATTATTTCTAAAGGACATGCCTAGGCTAACTTAGATTCCTGTTGACTTTTGGGACGATTTCAAATCAGGACAGCAGCACCACAGTCAGTTTTTGAAGAAATTCCTTAAACAACATATATTTGTGCTGGAGATAAAAAAAGGCCAGCTTCACTACAGTGTCTTGACTCTGATCCTTGGGAATGGAGAGAAAGCGAGCTCATTGGTCAAGAAGAATCACTGCTGGATAAGCTGGTTTAGAATAATTTGTGATTAACTGTTTGCTAGGCGGCTTATGTAAACGCATACACAAGTACTTTAGACCCTTGGGGATCTGTATGGTGACCTATTTGCATCCCTATTAATTTAATAGTTTTCCTATATTTCAGAAAATCTACAAAATCTTGGTATGGATCTGAAAACAATTTGTAATTAACTCTCAGGCTGAATATTTGCTCAGTAGTGCTGAATCTGTCAAATTTTCTGTACTCACGTGACTTCAGAAGCATCTTTAAGAGTATAGCTGTGGACAAAATGTAGTTAAATATCTGCATACAATGGGTATGTTTAGGAGATTTTTTAAAATCTGTCATTAGAAGAGCACAGCTGTCAACTGTGTGTGTTGTGTTTATGGAAACGGTACTGAGTCTAGTTTTTATTAACTAGATCAGAAATGTATGGAAAAGTATAAAAATCTAGTACAGGTTCTGACAGCAAGTGAATTGAATTTTTCAAGTTATTTCAAGATTCTTGTTAAATTACATATCTCAGATATTATTGCTTAATTTTGTAGACCAAAGATAGCATTTTCTGGGAAATTAGTGAGGTTTTAGCAGCGCATTTTGAAGTGTGAATTTACTGAATCACTGTCATTGTAAGTTGTTAAATATCTGTCTCATTTGGAGACCTCATCTGGAAGTTAGAACAGCTAACATTTAAAAGCTGATAACAATGAAAACAATTCCTTTAGAAATGTCAGAATACGCCACATAGCCAATTGTAGTACTGTCTTTGTGTAAAGGCTGTACAACGTTAGATAAATTAGTCTTGATAATGTCTTGAGCTTACCTTATCTTTCTTTTTGAAAAACAAACACCTAAAAGTACTGTCCTCTCCCACCAGCAGATGGAAATTATTCAGAGGAGTCTTTTCTTTTAAATTGTCTATGAAGTTCCAATACAGTACCTGAACAGTTGAAAATGAGATAGAATTCTTGTATGCCAGCAGTTTGTGTTAAGTATCCATATGGTATGTGCATTTAAAAGCAGCTGAATGGAACAACAAGAAACTCCTTAGTACTGTGAATCAAGCATAAGTGTCATATAATGTATCTGAATATCTGCCTTTTCTTTCCTCTGACAGGTTGATAATGTATGGCTTTGTGAAGGCCATGGTACACATTGGCCAGTTAAAAGGATGGGAATTCCACTTCACTGACTGTTTATTTTTTGGATCACTGATGTCTGCCACTGACCCAGGTAACTGTTTAAAATAAATTATTTTTTTTCAAAAGTCAGAGGAGTAAATAAGAACATATTTAACATAAGAACAAATAAAAACTGCATGTACCATAGAAATGTTCAAAGTCTGCATTCTTCTTGATTTTATCCCCATAACTCTTAAAACTCTGATATTCTGGTAATTTGTTTGTTTCAGTATTTACCTATGTTTAGCTCGCAATCTTTATAAATGCAGCTACTGGGGAGACTGGAACAATGTTACTATACCTCATTCCTCAGAAACCTGTGTGCTGGCTGCTGATATAAGAACTCCTGTCACTTTGGAGCCTCATGTTTAATAACTTAGACATCAGATTCATGCATGGTCTAGCCCAGTTTAACAATATGGTGAACCTAGCTTTCAGATTTGGCCACATAAATACTGTTTTTAAGGTATCAATTTACAATTTGAATGCAGTGTTGCATGATAAATAAAACTGCATGATAAATACCAACATGTTGACCTGAATTTGCAGATTTGAGATTTGAAGCCTACAATTACAGTAAACATCCTTAGTGAATTTTAGAATTATAAAATCATTTAGATTTGACGGGACTTCAGGAGGTCATCTAATCCAACCTCCTAATTAAAACAGGGCTAACTACAAAGCTATTCAGAGACTTGTCTAGTTTTTGTTACGCTGAAAATTTTAATAAGAGCATTATGATATTAAAAGTATTGCTTTTTGCATCAAAGAAACAATCATGAAGGAAGACGTGAAAATGTTATTTGTTCATATTTTATCTATAATACCTTCCAGAAAAGACAAAGTACTGAAGGATCTGGACTATCGTTGGGAAAGGTGTAATAAGACGGTAAAAGTCAAATACCAGCAAATTAAATTGGGAAACAGAGGAAAAAAGATTTGATAGCAAGGAGAAAGATGCACTTGCAATAGGGAGCCATGGATTTGCCATCCTGAGATATCTTCAGCTCATGAGTGGATGTTTTTCTCGAAGATTTGCCTCCGATAAACACAAGACAAAAATATAAAGTCAGGAGGGTAAAAGTGAGTCTGAGTTGTTCAGAGTGTGAATGTTTAGAATTATGAATGATCATAATTAATGATCTAATGATCCCTTGTGATCTTAAACTCTGTAAGAGGAATGGTTTGTGAACAACCCAGACACAAAAAAATTACTCAAGGAAATTATTCAGTCAGTAGTTTTGAATCATGAACACATTCAGAAAATACACAAGAGTTCATGGACATTTCACAAGCAGGAAGGAAAATAATTTATCTCACAGAACTACACTTGTTAACAAGTAACATTAGTATTCATCTGATCTTTCAAATTTGTGGCTATTAAAAGAAATGACAAAAAGCAATATTGTTCTACAAATTTGTTCCATTCTTTAAATGGAACCTTGATATTTTACAAAGAAAATTGACAGCTTGTGATGTATCGTTCTGATGGCTTAAAAGATGGTATAAAACAATTTATTTTCACAAAACCAGTTGTTGCAAGATTGCTGTCTAAAATGCATCAAATCATTATTCTCAGATTAATCCAAACATCCAATATGCTGCCTCTTATAAATTCCCTCAACTACTTTAACAAGACTCAGCACATGATCAGAGGCCATCTTCAGAACAACTGATGAACACAGAGACTAAAAGCACAAATGAAACCTAGGAAAATAAATTGCTTATGGAGTAAAGGCTGCTTAAAGCTTCCAAACACAGTTCTTGATTGTACTATGAATAGAGTTGTGCAGTTGGCTTGGTTTCTCTTTCTGATTTGCAATCCAATACTATTTAGTTGCACAAATTAACAAGTTGACTTGTAGAGAGATGTAGAAGACAAACACACTGATTTTGATTATACTATTAATTCACCATTCATTCATCTGGAACAGTGGTGAAAAAAAAAAAAAAAGATACTCCACTTTTACTGGAAGGAATAAGAAGTGACAATGATTGCTTCTCCCAGGTTTTTAAACAAGTTTAAATAGTTAACACTGAATTTCTGAAAAATATTTTTAGTGTGAAAAGCTATCAACAATTAATGCTGCTTGTCATTTGTCTTCTGTTTATAAAGTGTCTATGCATTGTTTTAATGTTCAGTCTTCCTCCTTCTGTTATCTATTTACAATATTTTAAGCTATTATATGTATTAATAATTTTATCTGTAAATTTCAGTCCCCCAAAGGCTTACAGAATTTTGAACGAAATTTTTGCTTGATTTAATGGTAGAAGTTAGTAAAAGTATTCCGTTGTGCTGTAGGATTTGCTAGTGAATTATAATTTCAAGCCATGCAAAGTGCTCATTGGACTTCCAAAATCAGTTCAGACATGGTCCTCTGGAGGAATGATGTATGCAAGGGCACAAAAAAATCAGTCTAATGATTTAATATGTGATATCTAGCTTAGAAAAAGAAATCTCTGGTCAAATGGTTTTAGTGTTACAGAAGAAAGATAGAATAATAAATTACTAGGATAAAATAATAAATTACTGTCAGATTTGCTACTTGATTTTTCATGTAATTTTTCACTATGTAGGATTATAAACTCATTTCAAAAAGGGTTTTAATTTCCCTTGGCTGTGAAAAGCAATTAAGTCTAACAAGATGCTAAAAGCTGATCTGTTGACATGTCAGAAGTTGTTTTGATTGAATTTCTTATTCGTAAGAGTAAAGATAAGACTGATAGATGTTTACATGTTAAATGAGAAATTTTACTATCAGGACATTAAAAAATATATGCAGCTAGAAGCTCCTAATTTTATTAGGAAGAAGGAAGTGATGTTGTAGCACGTTACAGGTTTTCATTTTGAGGAGTGTTTATTGATGTTCAATATATAGATTTTTTTGTAAAATTAATTCAGAAGAGTTTCTCCAATATGCTAGGTTTCCTTATATAGAAAACTTGCACTTGAAGTAAGATTAATAAATGAACTTATGACTGGCTATAAATGGGAAGGTGTTTGAGATTCCTGTAGTTTCCTCTAATCTCGATGAAAAAAAGCTGAATTGTAGCAAGCTAATAAAGAGACACTACTACACCAAATGTTCAACTAAAAATAAAAATTAAAACCAGAAAAGTCCCTTGAATGTAACAATTTAAGAGTCTTAGTCCCCTAAAATGTTTGCCTGTGTTTCTAAATTTTGCATTATAAGCTGTGATCCCTAAATGTCTGTGGTGTTTAGAGATGCCTCTAAAAACTGTTCAGGTGTCTAGAAAAAAAAAAACTAGAATCTTTAGGCACAAAGCAAACTTGCTTGCTAGTGAATCAGTCATTTTACAAGAAATATCTCCTTCTAATAATTTATCATTTTCAGGAGAAAAAGTGCCTCATTTCAATAGTTCAGATGAGAGTTTTAATTCTCAAGGCACAGGATTTTAGAACTCTGTGCCAGACTCTCCCTTTGTTGGTCCTTTATTTGAAATGCCAGACTAATATGTATATTTTTCATCATTATGATCAACAGATATCATTTATCAAAAGTTAATCAAATGTAGTTGGGAATATCATCTCTTCTCATTACAGAAGTGCATAATCAGTCACATAAAACCTCTTGTGAGGCTGGATTATTAGCACTGTTACTCGTGCAGCTTTAAGTACCTTTAAGTTTTGTGGCTATTTGGTAAGATTGTAGTTAAGCAATATTTAAGTATTAATGAAAGGAATTTAATCCTACTTTACCTAGGTTTTAGGCTATGCTTGCATCACTAACAATGTCACTTTCGTTATACATTAGTTTTTCAGAGTGAAAATCCCACCTGCACTAGAACTTTTGTCAGAAAAGCAAAGAAGCTGATGACACACTTTTGCTTTCTTTCATTTTAGAATAATTTTCATATGAAACATCTCAATTAGTCTGTTTGAGTGAAGGATGGGGTAGGCAGAGAGGAAGAGGCAAACCTGAGGAGAGACTTACAGTTAGGGGCAAGCAATCGGCCTCGCATGGGCACGTGTTGTGACGGCGGGATGCACCCCTGAAACGCAGCCGCAGCAACGAGCCCCAGCGGCTGGCCCCTTCGGGTACCGCTGGCCGTCACAGGGTAGTGTGAATGACGGAACAAACCCCCGCACGAATGGGCAGATCTGACCTCTGCTGTAGTCACCAAAAAATAACTGGAGAGTACAGCTTTGGCAGTTTGTCTTAGCTGTCATTATTAACACCTTCTACGCAATGACCTTCCAATCCAGACATTTCATGTATCTTCAGCACTTCTTTTTTTAAAAACTTTTGACATTTCAGGCATAGAAAGGTTTGCTGAAGCACAGCTATTTCTGAGCTATATGAACTCCCTTACCTTTGGTCATATCGATAATCACAAGGCCCTTTTCAGTTTAAAGTTACTGTGGTTACAGCTGAACCAAAGATGTGAGTCCTGTTGCTGTTTTTATTGATAAAAATGGATACTCATGAGAAAGAGCAGGCCCGTTTCTCATAAAATCAAAGACTTTTGCATTTAAAAGAATACTTTATGCAGCAGGTAAGACATTTTATAAACTGGTTATATAAGGCTATTTATAAACATATTATAATTAAAATATTTTTATGCTTTCTCCTTACTCCCATTGAGGTAATCTGTGAGTGGCATAACTGATTAGTAGGGAATGGAGTTCTATAATTAAAATTGGAATTGTTATTTTTAGAGAAAAATGGATGGGAATCATAAATGAGATTTCCCTCATCTTATTTTCTTACTATTTGGTACTTTCCCCCAAAGAGAATTTAGGCCAATGATCTATAAAAGATATTAATTGCTGTAGTCAGAAGATTAAGCTAATACCAGTACTTTATATACTGGTCTCATTTAGTTTCTGGATTTCCTTATTCCTTTCAAACATAACAACAGCAAAGAGGTATTGGATACAGTTAGCTCAGGGATTTTTGTAGTTTGCTGATATATTAAGTTACATATACTTTTAAAAGGAATTAATAACAAGCCAATTTGTTTCTACACATGTCAAAAAATATCCTTCACAAAGCAGCTTCAATGACACCTGTTCTGACGTGGTAGGACCAAACTCATGCTAGGTTTAGCAGCTAACAAATGTTACTGCGGTTGATGAAGTCAAGGAAGAGGAGAATCAGATTTCTTTTGGCACAAGTACTGAGACAGTCTTAAATGTTTCATTATTTTAGGCTTTCCATTACTGAATTTTTTAAAAAGTTCACTACCCTTTTCTAAGTCAGGAGCCTTGATACATGTTTTTTGTATTTGTGGCAGTTTTCTGAGTATCATTATTGAATATCAAGGCCATTTTAATAGGCCAATTCTCAAGTGTATCCATAGATTCTCAGAAGTAACAAAGGAAAATGTAATCTTGATGAAATGCCTGGAAGATGGTTTGCAAGACAAGGTGAAAATGTTTTATTGAACACTCAAACCGGGTGCAGGTGCCAAAGAAGATTCTGCAGGTCTCTATCCTCATACTGATACTATTTGATGTTTTCATTAATGAGTTGCCTAATGCAATAGCGAATGCTTCTTTAATGTATCATACTATGCCAAGAGGAGATTGCAAACACTTTGAAGGATGGGATTAGAACTCAATATGAGTCTTGTAAAAGTTTAAAAACAATAAAGATCAATACTAAACTCAGAAATAATCAACTTAATAAACAGAAGATAAGGAATGAGTATTCAGGCAGCAGTTCTTCTGAAAAGCATTTCAGATTTACAACATGAACATGAGTCATCAGTACCAATACATGGCAAAAAAAAAGGAAATCGGAATTTGTGAACACATATTCTACAGCATTTTTTCATCCTATTTCTCAACAGCAAAGCATCAACCACTGTACTTAGATCTAGTTTGGGCATTGCATTTCAAGAAAGATATGGACTGATTAGAATAATTTCAGGGAAAATTAGCTAGTGATTAGAGGGCTATAAAACACAACTGAAAGGAAAAGATGGAAAGAAGTGAGTCAGTTTAGAGAAAAGATGTCTGAAATGAGTCTCTGAATAGGTAAAACATTGCTGGAAAGAAAAAAGGAATAAACATGACAGTTTATTCATGTCTCATTGGGCTAGGAGACTGGGTCAGTCTCTTCAAATTTGTGGAATCAGCATCACTGCCATTCTTTAAAAACAGATTAGCTAAACCTCTGTCAGCAGTGGCACAGGTGTCTTGGGCCGGGGGGCATAGGGATCAAGCAGATGCTGGAAGTGGTCGTCCTCCAGAGACCAGAATTCTTCAGCCAGGGACTAGCAGTGCTGAAAGAAGATCCAATTACCTCCATTGGATATGGGAGATCTGTCTGAAATGGGAGATACTGTCTGAGAACTGATTGAACTGATGAGTCCCTCCCAGAAGGGGCAAATGGTGTGATACTGTGTTGCTTTCTTTATTATCTTGCTTTCATTTGAAAAGATTTGGAGTCAGATTTTGGGGGTAGAATTGGAAGGGAAAGAGGATATAGTCGTTTCAAAAAAGAAACTGTGTTTATTTTCATAGGAGGCAAAAGGAATGAGTAGGATGTGTAGGTATGTGTCTAACTGGTCCACAGTTAAGTGCATTGAAGCAGCATTAATAATCCAGCAAAAATTTGAATATAGACATTGGTGAACCAAGAAAATGTCCTTTGCCAGTAAAGCTGATTCCTACACCTTTGAACTGTTCTGGGAAAAGAACTCTTTTCCTGATTTAAAATGTAATTGTACTGGGAGTAGATGGGTGAATTTGCCAGGATAGTTAAATAGTTAAAATATAGTTAAATATAGACATAGTTTTATAGTTAATTTAAATATAGCTATATTAGGAACTGTTCATGTACACACATTGCCTAAATTGTCCTCAGTAGAATAACACATGCAGAATTCTTCAAAGATAACACATCAAAAAAGATCACTTGACGTAAAATTGCACAGGAGAACTGAGAATCTATAAACTGGCTTATAAACTGTTTTTAGATTTCACAGGTATTTAAGCATAATTTAGAAAATTTTGTGAACAACGATTTCAGTGCTATCAGGATTATGTGCAGAAGTTCCAAGAAATTTGATTAAGACAAAAAATAATCACCTGTTCATGTTTTTGTGTGAATTATCAGCAGCCACCTTAATGTAAAAGTATGCAATTTCCATTTCCAAAATGTCAGATGTTAACATGACATCCCGGAGGCTCTTCTAATCTCCAGGATTCCCGTGCTACGAGGATTAAGCCAATTGCACAATTACGTACTAGAATGAGCACCAGTGAAGCAGGGAGCTACTGTGTAATTTCTAACCATACAAATAATTGGGGGCCTTTACATTAAATTTAGTTCGAAAAGAGAAAGCTCTGCTTCCTCCATGCAAAAAGAGAATACTAGTATCAACACAGAGCATAGATAGCCTTTTTCATTTAGAGATTACAAATTAATATGTAGATCTAGGGAAGCATTACTAAATGGATAAATATTATTATATACTTCTTAAAATAGGTAAACTGCTATTCTCATAACCCACAAAGCCTATGGCAAAACCAAAGTCTTTTTAGCACCCTTTTTCCTCCGTGGTCACAAGTTCTTATTCTTTTCATGCACAATAAAATACACTGTGATATTTTCATTTATGCATGATTCTGGATGTAACAAGGAAAGTTCTTTCATGACTCAGCTAAAGCAACAAAACTCATAGCATTGCTGGATGTACGGATCTTATATATCAACTTCAGTTGATCCCTATTCTGTTATTGTTACCTACTTAGATAATAAAATCAGACTGGACTTCTCAAAACTCATATCCTACCACTGCTTTATTTCTTAAACTGCTAAAGCCATATGAGAGTAACAAACTCGCTTTGCTTTGTCTCTGTGCAGTGACAGTCCTTGCTATTTTCCATGAGCTGCATGTCGACACAGATTTGTACACACTCCTCTTCGGAGAGAGTGTCCTAAATGATGCTGTGGCTATCGTGCTGACATAGTAAGTATACCCACCTCTGTTCTTTACTTGGTGAAGTAATTTCAAGCTTTAATTGCTGATATAATTCTCTTTGTGCAAGTATAGATACAGCATTTGAAGATTACATTAGAGGGGTAGTTCTAGAGTTATTCTTGGTTTGTTAATTGCTAGAATTCACATATTGTTAATGGTAGTTGTGTAGACAAACTGCAGTTTCTGTTGATTTTCTTTAGCCTAGCAAACAGTATATTCTGTAAAATGTATAAATTTAATATAACATCATTTCTTTTCTCATCTAAAAAAGGTATCTTGACAAAATGATGCTGAGTGGGCACTGAGGACATAGGGCAACTGCAAAATTGGAAAAAGTTCTGAAACAGAAGATATCTCATAGTCTTTTCATTTTTTGCAATCTATTATTTTCCAGGATTAAAACCACAAAGTGGAGCACTGTAGCCCACCTTATCTCCCTCTGCCTATTAAATCCGACAGAGCTTCAGCTGATAATATTATCTTAAATTTATGTATAGCCTTTTCATTCGCAGGAAGCCTCAAACAGATCACAAATGATGGGCCACAATCACAAGTATGTGCTGTCCTAAAAACACACATGCTAAGTGCATGATTAACAGGATCTCAGGTTAACTCCATTCTGCATGAATTACATGCTTCCTGGAGCTTTGCTAGAAATACAAATAATCCTCTCAGATAATCTTAATAGTAACATAACTTTGCAAAAACAAATTCTATCTTCAAAGATGCTTGAAGATGTTTGACAGAAAGCCCCAATTCATTGCCACCTATCTCCTTAAAATACTGTTCCTTAAACCAGGAATTATTCTGTCCTCCAGAAAAACAGAGTTCATGTTCATTAAAAAATTAGGTTATATTTTGTCTGAAAACCCACAGAAAAACTTTTAATAGTTTAGCTGCAACAAAAACAAACAAAATTGTTTCAAGATACAAAGAAATAATATTCCTATTTAATTTATATTCTCCAATTATCAGTCTGGTTACATTCACCTCAGTAATCTCCTTGCATTGTGTTTAGAGCAAGAGTAATATTTCCAAATGCTGTCAAGCGTCTGAGCACAGCACTTGATGATTAGATACAGCACAGCTGTCACATTCAGTGACTGTGGTTGGACTGTGTCACTTAGCAGAGCATCTAGTACATCAGAAAATAAAGTGCACAAAATGAAATCTAAGAAAGAGTACAAACTGCAGATAGAATAGCACCTATTAAAGTGGCTATTAAATATGAAAGAAGCATGTAGGTGACAACAGCCTGAGATTTTTTTTTCTCTTACTGTTTCACTTGGTTTTAAATAATAAAGACATGGTTTTATATAATACAGGCCAACATTTTTAAAGCTCATTTGGACTCTTCTTCTGCTAGTTCGAGGTTCCTAGTGACTGTGTAACAGTTAAGGCTACAGCCAACTCAAAGAGACCCAGAACCTGCTGAGTGTCTGCAGTTTTCAGCTACTGCAATGTCAAAGCATATGGATCTCTTCAAAGGTGAAGCTCCAAGGAGCTGTTGAACTGCAAAGCATGTTTAGAAAGAAAAGTACTACCATATAGTACGTGATTCATGAGTTTCTAACCTCTACTCTTCCCTGTACTCAGGTCTAGGTTATGTCTCCCAGCCTGTTATGTCCCCCTGCCTGGATACAGAAAACCATAAGAAGGATGCCTGCTGCAAACGCTGGCTATCTTCTTCTCATGTTTTCTTTGCTGTATCTGGCAGATTACAACTCTGTTCTTTACTACAGAATTGCTCGTTGCTGGAAAACTAATGTATTGTTTATATATTCAGAAAGTATTGATGCCTTGATTTCCACAATAGATTGAGTCACTGGTAGAGACTGAAGAAAATATATGGTGTCATCAGTTATACTTTTCTTTAATTTATAGCTTAAATAATAAGCTTTTGCACAAATGGAATGTGTCTGAACCCTAACATGATCTTCCTTCCCATAACCTTTTAAGTAAAACTATATTGTTGATAATGTCCATCCCAGGAAATCTGACTGAATTTTAGCGCAGAATATTGTTTTTCTGTCGCTACAAAAGAAAAACTATTTTTTTCTCTGTAACACATACCACTTTTCAGGATGCTGCAAACACAACACATTCATAATTAGAGTAACAGAGGACTATTTAAAAAGGAGAGAGAATAATATTTAAAGTTATCAAAATACAATAATATATCACTTTGTACACTATTTAATGGGTAAATAGAATAAGAGAATACACGATGTGTTTCATCAACTAACAGAATAATCAAGTTAACGTCTGCAGAAATGACTCATTGCAGGAAAGGGAATGAGAGAAAAGAGGGAAGCCCCCATGGCTGGCTATGACAATTTGGCTTGTTGAAGGTAGTATGGCTGTCTGCCAACAAGGCTTTATATTGATAGCTCTTTTTTCCTCCAGCTTCTCCTTCAAACCTGTATATTTTCCTGTGCTCTGTATCACTTACCTTAGGGATTACAGCAGTGGGACAAGCTACCCTTACACTTTTCATACGGATTTAATGAGTCATGGTAGCTGTGTGTTGCTGCAACAGTACGTAGAGAGGCTGTGGCCAATTGCCATCACCAAAGTTTGATCAAACACACGAGCTCCCCAAGTCCTACTAGCAACTTTCCTGTAGGGCATCTTGCCGTACTGAATGCCTGCCTTTGGTAATGAATGCTCAAGTTTGTGATAATTGTAAGACTTCATTTATACTGCTCTAATTTAAGATAATCAGTATGGGGGGATTATTATGAACCAAGCTGATCATAGTAGCTGCAGAACAGCAGAAAAGCTGTTGTGCACATGAGAGAGTTCATACAAACAAGGGCCTGTACAAGGAAGGGTATTGTAGATGTAACAAGGATTTCATCCTATATAAATACCTTGTAGAGTTGCTTACACTTTTTCACAACTAGGACAAAAGTTTCCTGTTAATAAACAGTCTGGGAGAACTCTCACAGAAAATAAACATTTTAGAAGAAAACAAGGATGTAAATATTCAAAATTTGGAATTTTTAAGCCTGTTTTATATCAAGGATTCAAGCTATTTAAGAAAAATAATATCAGAGCCCTACAATATTTTAAAGCTCTCAAGAATAATTAGTAGATATTACCTCTCAGAAGATACTTGTTAGATGATTAAACACATCTGCTTTTACCCAGAAAAATCCACGTGACTAATTATACCATGAATATTCCTTATTCTTTCTTTTCCAGGAAATTTACTTAGCACCAGTGTCCATATTCCATGTCTATCTACATCATATGCTTTACCTGTAGAAGTATTTTACATACGCTAATAAACTTTAAAACAAACTAATGAGACAGAAGTAGGAAAAATAAGATATCTGAGCTTCTTTTCAGTGTGTTTAAATATGCTTATAGTCTTTCTGATTAGGGATTGTTCACTGTTTGGAATCTAATTTTAAATAGATTATAGCAACCTTTTACAAAAAGATCCTTCCAATCATATCTTTATTATGATTTTCAGCAAAGAAATGTTCCTCAGTTCTTCATATACATCATATTCCAACACCAACAAGTTTATCTGTGGGTGTTTATTCTATAACTTCTTGAAAGAATATTATTGAAAATTGTATTTCTTCTATCTCCATATCAAAATATGTAACGCATAGAAAGACTTCTTTTGTTTTCTTGGCTGTTGCTGTATGACGTAGCAAATATTTTCATAAAAAGTTTCCACCTGATGGCATTTTACCACTTTTTGTATTCTCTACCTCCTGGGTTTTCAAATTCTTCAGTCTTTTTGCAAAACTGTTAACAACATGAATTTAGCTTACAAAAGGTCCAGCACACATAAGGCTGTTTTCTTATCTGCAGATTTAACCTTCTGTCATCCTATTTTCTGAACATCATAAAGCAGCTATTTGCTCAGCTTAACCTTAGGGTGTGCCTAGCCATTCATACTGTAGGATGCAACACTTAAGGTTACATTTCTCATTCACAGATTTCAGACCCAGGAATGTTTGTCATTGCTTACGAATGTAGATAGTGCTTTCCAAATAAATACAATAAAATATCTGTGTACTGAGGAGCTTACTAGCTCTGGAGCACATTCAGAAGACCGTAATTGAGAAACATACCAATAACTTCAGTTGGAGTTTTGTGTGATGAAGACTGTAGAATTTAGCTGAATATTAAGAATTTATGGATATTTATGAAAAAAAACTTGAAGATTAACCTCTTAATTCACTTTCATCCCTTTTCCACTGTTCTCTCTTCTTATTGTCTATCACTGTTGAAGCAAACATCTACATATATGTTGAGTGTACATGCTGTGGGTTTGGACTTTGCATACTTCTTGCACATTTGCAGAGAAATTTGATGAAGAAAGTGTGGAAGAAGGTATAGAAATAGCACTGAATAGTTAGAGATGTGATTGGAAATTAGCTGAATAGGTCATTAGCATTGAGATAGTATATTTAGCAGAGCTATTTAATCTTTCTCATGCTGAGTGCTCAGTGAGTGCAGGATGTGGAAAGCAGTAATGAATACTGATACGTGTTCCTTGCTAACAGAAAATATCTATGAGAACATTACACAAGAGATGTTTCCATCGTAGAGAATGTCAGAAAGGTTTGTTTCATCATTATGCAAAAGCCATGACTCTATTTCCCTACTGGCTCTCGTACCATTAGTCAGCAGTCCTCGTGAGCTTCATCCCCTTCCTGCTGGAGGTGACAGTGTGGAAGTCACATGGGCAGCAGGCATGTTGGCTGGTATGAACAAAAATTCAAGGAACAGCAACATACAGCGTTGTCTTTCACATGTAATCAAAACGAATGGGAGCCAGGGGACACAGGACATATGACATGTGACATGGAATGCATCTATAGGGACAACAAGATAAGATCTCAGCTGTCCACTGCAATAAGGAGAGGAGGCATTTGGACACTGCTGAGGACAGTGGCAGACAGGAAGAGGTCCTTCAGTAGACCACATGATAGAATCAAAGCTCAGTGCTCTGCTGAATCAACACCAGAACAAGGACAGATGAGATATGGCTACAATCTTAGCACAGGGTTTTCCAGTAAACAGCATCTGGTACATGGGTTGGGAGCAAACTATCCTTAAATATGCCCCTTAGAGAGTCACTCACAGGGCTGCTTAGTATCTGGAAAAATGGAGGCATGCTTAGGTGTGAGGGAAGGAGGAGCTTATTCAACAGTCAAGCAGCTAGCATGCCCTACTCCTGGCAGGTACGTTGTAAGGAATGACAAACAGATCTCTTGCTTATTTCAGAAAATTTAGTATTATCACTGTATCAGATACATAACCTAGGAGGCCTTTCAAGAAAGACAGGAGTGCACATTATCCTACTGCCATGGACTTCACTAAGGGCTATTGGACTTTTGACTCAAGGGATCAAATCTACCCATAGCTCTCCAGAGATCAAACTTTTTTCGATCCAGTGTAGACTCCTCACATCCTTCCAGCATTTAGTAGAACAACTACTTAAATGGGGTGATAGACTTTATCTTTGCGTTTATTGATGATGCTTTTATTTTTCAGTAAAACATGTCATAGGCTGGGTGATTGTTAGACCCCTTTGAAGGAGGCCTTGAAGAAGCAGGACTCACTGTGAAGTTGGAAAACAATAACGTACAGGTTACCTGAGAAGCTTATACAGAAGACAAGCTGAAAAGTGGTTGCATCAGACCAGAAATAAAAAGGAGGCAGGCAGTATTTTGTTAACATTCATAGTTCTGAATGATCAGTAAACAGCACAAAGATTATTAAGAACTGGTGCAATTTCAAGGAGACCTGGTTCTTTGTTTAGGAACTAGCATGTTGTAGGTAATATTCTTCCTCGCTGAAAAAATCAGTATCTATTGGTGAAGCACATAGTGGTAGTGATGCTCACAGATGCAATATTGATTCAGGAATTCAGTGAGCCTCTGTTGGCCATAGAAGATGGTCTGGAATAAATCGGTAACATTTCTTTTTTTCTTTTCTTTTCTGTTTTAATCTGTGCTGTTAGAAGGGTATAGCAACCTATTCTTATTTGTTCAGGTACATAATAAGCTTCTATGGGCTGGTTCAAAGATTTACCAAGCAGTTTCTGATAATAAAGAAGTTCCATTTTCCAAACTTCTGCAGCACAATTCTTCCATAATAGTAGATATATTTCAAGTCCATTTTTCATGATCCAGCTACAGGATATGACATCATATCAATAGTTGATAAATTAAATGCCCTTAGAAACCATACCACTTTTTAATAGTTTAAAAGGCCTGAAATTTATGAGAAATAATTTGGAGATTATCCATTTCGTCTTGCCTGTGTCTTCTCTCCTTCAGTCTATGCAATAGAGCTTATCCACTGGAGTAGGATAGAGAATAAAGAAAGAACTCCAATCATGCATTGTGTTCATGATAGCAGGGCTTATTATTGACAGGCAAGGCAATTGGATAGTTCAGCTTTACTATGTCCAGTGGGGAAATCCCATATAAAAATAGCTTCATGGCTCCTCTTGAATCTTTCTAGGATGTGTAGCAATACATTTCACATCATAACTTCTCTGCTCAACAATGCTTTCATTCTAGTCTTGTAGTACCATATACAAGTTAATGTGATGCTCAAACCATTCTTTCTTGTCAGAAGTTCTCCTGGAACTTGTATGGAGCTTCCTAAAATAGCATGGCAAAGGTAACTGAGACAGACAGGGAAATAACTGAGAAGTCAGAGATCAACTCAGTTTGTACTTGCATTCTCTAAGGTTGACATTTCTCAGACAGTGATCCCTATAATTGCCTTAGGTAGTCAAGACAGTAGCTTCTGTCACACTGGTGATTCTTATTGGTAGATGCAGTCATGATATTACTCATTTTAATTCAGTTCAGATCTCTTAGAAATATAAGACACTCTTTAGATCAAATAGACCTCAAATAGAAAATGAATAATCTAAGAACCTTTAAACCTTTCTCGTTTTAGTTACTTGGTTTTTTGGCTATATTTTGATGACTTCTGTGGTTTAAATTCTATTATTATGTCATTGAAGATGAAGATAGTCAACACAGGAGGAAAATGTAATTAAAGACTGGAGAAATTCTAGTAGTATGTTTAACAAACACCTAACATAGGTACAAATATTTCGTTTATGTTTTCATTTCACTTGGTCATTTGCCTGGTGAGGTAACTATTCATCATCTGCGGAAGTTACTTTCCTACTTTTCATATGCGGACTTTATTTTTTATTGTGATTCCTTGTTTATTATATATTAAAATCATAAATTCTACAGGACATGAAAAGACACTGTCACTATGCTGCTGAGCAATGCATTTAGGAACTGGGACTTGCAGGAAATAATACCAGCTTTGAAAGGCATGATGGGTATCTCCTTGATGCATATTGCAGTAGATATGAGACCCCTTGATGATTACTTTAAGTCTCCTCCTTTTGTCATAAACTGTCTCTGGTTAGGATCCTTTAGCCTTCAATTTTTGGATCATTATTCTGTATAGATTTTGCCACACTTTGATCTCTGCATCCATTGAATAGCAAATTTTACAGTGGAAAGACAGGGAAAGACAGCTGAATGGTCTCATCTCATATTCTTTAAACAGCGGTTATAGTCAGAAAGTGGTCATTAAAAGTGACATGGTGAGGTTTCTTATTTACCATCTCAAAAACTTCTGTATTATGTGTACCCATTTAAGAAACACAGATTTTCCTACTAGCCGATACAGAAAGTCAACATGGGAAGTGAAAATTAAGGTGTGTTCTTTCTCATTTTTGAAGGTCCATCAAGTACCAGCAAAAATAAGTGTTGGAACTCAGCTGACAGCATTGATGATGACTTATGTGACTACCTCCTCACAGTTATGTAGGGTCTGCAGTATTTGTAGGAACAGAACTTGTCTCCTCCCCCCGTCAAACATAAGTAAATGAGTTGCAGACATGCAGAGTAAATATGCTGTGTTAAAACATGCTACTTCTACATACGGTACTGAAAGCCATAGTTCTCAGTGTGCTGCATATTATATCTGCAACCTGTCTTTCTCTATGTGTCCTACCTAGCATTTGAACAGTATGTAAAGCCACTCAAGTATGGGAAGAGACAGTGAAACAAAGATGAAAGAGAAAGTAGGAAACAGAACTGGTGAAAGCAGCAACTGGAGATTATGAGGGGATGACTAAAAAAAAGAAGCAAGAGTGAGAAGAGTCAATGAAACAGAGACATGGCATACTGTGTAAATACAGATCATGTCATTGATATGTAAACCTGTCGCTCAGACTCTTAAAAGGGACAAGAAGCTTGTTGCTCGCTCATAGGAATAGGGAGGAAAAGCTTAATTTACATACATGATTATTTTTCTCTGGTGCAGCTTTGTAGACTTTTATGATGTATTGTTAGGAATGTCTGTGTTTGAAATCCTTAAGCAGTACACGCGTTAGGAATTAGGCCAGCCAGTTCTAAAAGATAATCCACAAGTTATGATTCAAGCAATGAATCTGAATCCAGCAAAGGAAGGAGATTCTGCCAGAAACACAGGGAATTGTCCCGAGAACCTTTCTTCGGTCTTTACCTAAATGAATATTGCAGAAATTGGGGGAACTGAAGCTTCTGTGAGCTCCATTTGAGCAATGGCAGACTTAGAGTTGCTTTTGTAAAACCTGACCTAGAACTCACAGATGAGACCACTCACAGTGAGACCAGCACTGGATCACAACGCATACGAAGACGAGTTGTTCCATCGTACTGACTGGCAAGACCCTGTATCCTTACCAAAGATTAGGAGATTGCTGTAGGTCTGTGGCATTTTGATTTGTGGACAAATGACTGAAAAAAACAGATCTCTGGAATCATCCATAGCCTCATTTCAGATAAATACTATTTGTGATTTTACTCCCATGAAGATTTCTCAGAAGAAATAACTGTAATGCTGTGGAGAGGAATAAAATAGAATTTACTGAAAACTTGAAAGCAAGCAAAATGCTGGATGGAAGCTCAGCCCAAACATTTTATTTACTGAAAGAAAATGAATCTGGCTGCTATTCTCACTATTGTTAGAAAGGCTTATATACCAAGCAGCCATTCAGCCAGTCAAATAACTGAGTAACCAATAAAGTAATACAGTGAGGAGTTAATTGTGCAGCAAGTTAGTGAGTGATTTAGAAAGGTGGATGAGGAATTCTTTCTATCTATTATTTCTATAATAATGAAATTATGGTTGCCCATCTGCTCTTTTTACCTTTAAGGGAGGGCTTAGCCCCTGCTTATTATCTTGATGATAATTAGAGTTTCACGTCACTGACCATCTGGAACAGGAGATGTGAGCACTGGGAGAATGCCCAAATTCGCTATTAGCAGAAACTTTAAAAGAGCTTCTCTCCTAGAATAGAGGAAATCCCACATAGCATGATGGTGGCATTGCTTAATAAACCTTCCTTTCTCCATGAGCCTTACTGCACAGAAAAATGTTGCACCTAAATCAGGGAAAACAACGCTATGGAATTCCTGTAACACTTGTCATAGTTGGAATTTCTGTATGAAAATGGAGACTTAGGACAGAATGGTTTTCAGGAGATAAACCTCATTGCTTCATTATGTTTCTTTCACATTTTAATATTTCATATCCCTTTTTCAATATTGGCTCCACATTAAAAATTTTACTTAGCTTCTAGTTATTATATGCTAAAGATCTTTCCAGCTATAAGTTATCTAATTGGTTCAGTTCAGTTTATGCAATTTATTTGAATAGGCAGCCTTCAGTTTCAGTCTGTTTGGTAAGCTAGAATAGATTTCAGCAAGTACTGTTATGGAGATTGCCTTCAGGGATGTATGAAAATGTAACTTACTTCAAATCAGCTGGGAATGTCTGTACTTGTCACATCCAATCAAATCAGACTAGCTGCAGGTATTTCTGTCCACTTATACAAAAACAAACTGATAACATTTAAAAATATGAAATGCAGGCTCAGAATTAAGAATGCTGCTTGCAATGCTTGCAAATCACATCTAAGAGGCAATTATTTAGCTACATTTTCAGTACAAATGACCGAATTGGCATCAAAGCTTCTTCATTTCAAAGATTTCTTTTGGGAGCTCTTCAGAACTGAAGTACGCCCTGGTATGAGTCAGCTTGTCTTTTGAGCTCTTCCAGATGTTTTTTTCTTATCCAAATAACCTTTCTCTAGTGAATAAGACAGATTTTCTGAGAGCAAAAGAATTATATATAGAGTCCAATTCTACTTGCAGAGACAACTCCCCTTTAGTTTAAAATGAATGTACTGATACTATTTCCCTTGAAGTATTCCAAAAGCAAGCTCATTTCATCCTCTCTGTATGGAAATACTGTACACAAGAATCTGTCTGGCACTTGCAGTAGGTCAACATATTTTCAAGTTGTCTTGGTGGAGAAGACAGGAGAAAAGGAATAGGTATTGGAAAGGTGAGGAAGAGCTTGCCATTTCGTTTACCATGTACCCATCAATACTTATTCACTGTTGAAATCCTTTCCAGAAATACACCTTTGGAAGAGTATGGCAATTTCAAAGAGATAGAGGTTTTGTTAGGACAATATAAACCCCCATAAAAATTCCTTTAGTCTTTGGAGGTCAGGCTGTGGTTACACGGAAGAGAGAGAGAAAGCATCTGTTCACACAGTGGTAGAATGGACTGCATCTTTCCAGGGGCTACCCAGCAGCACAAAGAAAGACTCTGGTGTCTCTGGTGATCTCCCCGTAAACCCCTCCACAAGCTATGTCCTCTTCATACAGTTCAATTCTAATTTTTTCATTCTAACTTGCCCTTAGTCTCACTTTTATTTGACTGGCAGCATCATAAGGTAAGCTGGTTCCAGCTGCAAGCTTTGATCTTTTAAAACTCAGAAATCCTTAAGTTGCTTGGTCTGTTTAACTGAACTCACATCATTCAACATGAAATTCTTTTGCGTGTGCACACACGTACATACATGCTTATGTTTGCATGGGGAATCATCCATAAGTACATCAAAATAAGAAGAAAGTTATCAAGTACACAAAAGTTACAAAATGCCCAAAATACATATTCATGTCTTGCAGAAGACAAGATGGAAGGCAGCTTCTGTAAACATTTTCATGTTTACATTTTCAAATGTTAGGATTTATGTTTAATACACAAAATCCTCCCTAACTCCATACCCAAGACATTACTCCAGTGCACATGGTTCACCATTTGGATTTGGAACTTTTATGATTTCAGAATATACTTCTGTCACGCAAGGAAACAGAATAATTGATAACAGAAGCATGCAGCCTTCTTTGAGTGCCAGGCACAGCACAAGGAGAGAGTGTACACCTCTAGTTAGTGCATTTCAGAGCTACTTAAACGGTGAGACTCAGCAAACCTCTATTCTTAGAATGTATTCAGGTGGTTATAGAGCCCTAGACAGTTATCATTTCCACCTGGTCTTGTTTTGGACAAAATCTTCTTCCTTCTCTCTGTCTTTTCCATAGACAAGGGTCGCCTCCTCTATCATACTGTACACTTTCCTCTGAATTGCATGATCTCCACCACTCCACCACTACTGCTGCAGTCACCAGGCTCTTTGTCTGCCATCTGAGATGGAAAACAATTATTTCTAACACATAATCTAGCACTCCAGACTCTTAACCCAGTCTCCTTCATTCCCTAACCCTAGGAGATACCCTCTCTTTATTTCTGATATACGAACCTCTTTGATTTCTTTCTTACTACTTTGTGACAAACAGAGGAAATATGAGGACCAGAGAGAGCGGCGCTGCTGGTCAGTTCTGAAGGCTGATGAAAGAGGAGAGAGCAGAGTTTCAGGAGCAGCAATTGCAGGGAGAAACCAGGCTTAAGTTTTAGATGGCACATGCCTAATGCAAATGAAGTCTTAGGAGATTTTTAGCTGATGAAGTTTATCAGATCTCTACTGAGTATTTGTCAACAAAACATTTCAGAAACCTTAAAGAATTGCTCGATTCTGGCACTTTTTCACGAGGGTGAAAGACACAGGAGTAACAAAAGGGTAATTTCCAGTTCCTAACCCCTTAAAAATGACAAGTCTGTATTTCAAAGAACAGCAGTGAGAATGCTTTGTAATTATGTGATTGTAAGGTTTTGTCCAAGACAGGCAAAAATGTATTTTCTCTATACTGGTTCTGCAAGATGGTTAAATTTCTGCTGCAGAAATTTCAAGAAAAAGAAAAAGCCTTCACTAAAAGTGCAAATGCAACCTGGAAATGTAGTCTAAACTGCATCAGTTTGACAAAGTCATAAGCTACAGAAAATAAACACCCAAATAAAGTTTGGGCATTGCCTGGCCTGCTGCACCTATGAGCTAGACTGATAGACAGCAAACATCAGGGCAGCAGTTGTGCAAGTGGCCCTGAGAGAGGACAGAGATGAAGCTCATTAGTTTCTACTGTGTTTAGGGAAATGGGACTTACAAACATTTGCTGTAAAGACCATTGTAGCAGGGAAAAAAAATAGCCTTATTACCAGTTTCCTTTTAATGTGTTTGGTACTTTGATGTTCCCCAACTAATTGCTAATTATAATGATCTACATACTTTGAATTCAGTATGCATATGCATATGTTATTTGGCTTTATAATGTAATTTCAAGAAATTTCTGGGAAGATCTGGTGACATTATAATTTGGATTTTGAAAAGGAAAGGTTTGAATATGAGTGAATCTTTGAATAAAATAGCATCCCAACAATACATTTAATAAACTGGGTGTCTACCATTTTCCCTTAACAATTTCTCCATTACAAAACCTCAAAAAGAGAAATCATTCTTAAACATATGGCATTTTCATTCTGTATCTCCATTTATTACAGACTTACACTCACTTAAAAGAAATGAAACAGTTCTTCGTTTCTACATTGTTCTACTGATCTGTAGCAAGCACAGCCAGAAATGATAGTGAGAGAGATGAGAATAAGAGAGTGCCCAGTTGGCCTCTGTTCTCTGCCTCAGGCACAATGGGAAAAGGTTATAGGTAGTTGAAAATTCCTGAAGAAAATATTTCAGCTTCCTTGACCATTTTAATAAAGTACATCTTCTTTATTGCAGTGTTTTTATTCCTACAGATAATGCTAAGTGTATTCCTCAACCATCATTTAGGATCCTTTTTTGCAGTTCTACATTCTGTTTCTACAGCTCACATGTCTTAGCCCATAGCTAGGAGAGTGTTTTCATTGCACACAGTTAGAGTGAGGGGAATGCAAAAGTTCCTGAAGAAAGACTCCTTTATTCTAGTAATTACGAGGATAATGAAGCTGGTCAGAATTATTTTCATTTTATTAAGAGCTGTGTTTAAGCCTCATGGAACTGACTGTCTGTGGAAAAAACCTACATTAAAACTAAATGGTGGAAATGAGTGAGTTATTCTAAATGTTTATCCATAAATCAATGGAGTCTTCACAAATCTAGAAGGAAAAATTGTTTCATTGCCTATCATTTCTGTGAGATTTTCCATTGCCTTGGAAGTAGGTTATAGGTAATAGCAGAGATCTTAATTTTAAATAAAGGGAGATCTTAACTCTTTGATCCTCCAGTGGAGGAATAGCTCAAGTCCAGCTGCCAGTTCTATATTCAAAGACCTTAGCACATGTAGTTATGGGTAATACATCCTTATCAAAACAAGAACTCCCATCCAATATATTTGATATAAGATCACTTTGATTAACTGGTTTGCACTATATTTAGGGATTTTTTTTAAGGATTTGATTATCCAGATTATTTAAAGATCCAAATTAGCTTTTAAATTGTTTTTCAGGAATGACACATTTATATAGTACTACTTATCCATTGGTTTATAATCTGAAACTCCTTTACCAGGGATAGGGGAACAAAGACCTAGAGTTTTGAGAAAAATGTCTCTGGAGATAAAAGTAAGGAATATAGAATGTCGGTTCTATTATATCTCTTCCTGCTATAATCTGTAAGGATAGAAAGGATTTTTACCATTGTGATTGTCATATAGATCGGGACTGAAATTCTATCCATCCACACCATCTTCATTTCGTAACTGGTGATTCCCCCTCTGTGTGTTATTTTATCACAAGTAGAAAGCTGATTAATCCTTCAAAATAAAAGGCATTTGCAGGCGTCATAATCAAGAGAGCCTAAAGGCTTGAGCAAAATGATTTTTCTTAGGTTCAGCAGCCCCAACTCTGTTGTACTCAGCAGCCCCAAGCAGCTGGAATGAGCCACTGAGTCTGTGGTCAGCCAGCTACAATTTAGAGTGGCTCCAGGCCAGTCTTTCGCAGCTCCTAAGCAAGGAGAAAATGTATAAGACTGAGGCAAAGCCACCTTTCACCTGTCTCCCATCCTGCCCATATTGTATCAGACTAGACAGTCTGTCTCTAGACACCTCTCTTGCTCATGCTTTTGGGTATTAATTACTGCTTTTGGATTTTCAATCAGCATTTGCTAGAGATAAATCACCAAACTATTTATTACCTTTCCACATTGAAGAGTCCAGAACTTCTATCCAGAAGTCCAGATTCCTCTATCACCTTCTCAGAAATTACTTCTGCCTTTAAATACCTTTTTCTTTAAAGTGACTTAAATAGACTATATCTTCCCAACATAGCACATTTTTCCAGTAGCTAACTATTAGTATATGAGTTGGGACTTGTTGAATTACACTTTATTTGTAGTGTACTGCCAGGTGATTTTGTTTTAATGTGCTGTGTCTAGTATTAAATATACAGCACTGATTTTAAAGAACTTTGGAACTACAGAATGATAGGATGAAAAGTAATACATAAGATTTCAATCTGAAAATTTCCACTGTGCCTTGTATTTTTCTTCAATTTTAAAAGTTGTAAAAAACAAAATGTTAGCACACCATCAAAAAGGAAAGTGAAGAGAGCTTCAGGCCTACCTGGCTCCTACAGGAATATTTCTGTCACTGTCTATGCAAGGTTGACCAGCCTTTGTAGCAAGTGCCTTTCCCTAAGCTGAAATTTCAGTCTATCCATTTGCTACATTTGGATCAGGAACAGAGTCCTACAACTCAGGGTACCCTTAAATCCTCATCCTCAGCTCCAGTATATCAAGAAGACAAAATATGCATTGTTATTGCCAACACCAGAGCATACAGTTCACATCTGGATTTATTTTAGACTTTCTCATGATAACAGCTGAATTTCTTGCCTTCACTTGGATACATTTTTTTAAATGAAAATCACCATGGCAACAGCTGCAACCATTTATTATAAAGCTATAGAAATGGAACTAATATTTGTGAGAGAAGCTCTGTTATCAGGATAGTATTTCATTCAGACAATGACAGAGTCGTTTTTCCCTAGCCTTTTTTTTTTTTTAAGAAGAATATAGAAAATATTTTCAATAACGAAATGTAGGTGGGATTGAATAGCTCAGCCGATTATAGAGATTTTCTTCTTTAGATTACTGGCTCATCTCAAATCCAGATTAGCAAGAGCCAAGAATTATCATCTGTTTAGTAGAGACATGAAAATAGTTGACAAGTACCAAGGTCTGAAAATCTCACTCCCATAATAGTTACGTTCTCAGCTGAAGCACAGAGAGAGTAAACAGTATTTATGGAGGGGGTGTCATCACTGGGGGAAAAAGGATGTGACCTGTCCTTGAAACCTTCTAATATCTAATGCACAGGAAAATCTTATAGACAGTTTGCAATACTAAAACAAGATGGTTCAAAATGAACTATCCTTCAAGATTTTGCTTCATAACACATACAACCTACTCAGTTACCTGAGGTAATAATGCACCATTTTCCCTATGAAAATGAGCCCAAAGAGGGACCTTCTGCCCTGACCTCAGGGTACCCAGAGCTCCAAGCCAGGACTGAGGAAGGTTCATCCCGTATAGCCCAGGTACATCAGCGAGCACATGGCCTATCTCGCATGCATCTGTTTCCAACAGTTCTCAGAGCATTAAACTCCTTTTTAAAATCTCCACAAGAATCTGTGTAGAAAATCAACAAACTATACTCCAGATATTGAAACTGTACATGAAATGTAAAACTACTTTCCTAACTTAAACCCCTTCAGACTACGATAAAACATGTTTTGTAAGGGCAGACTATACAGTGACCACATACCAAGTTGTGGATCACATTTCTTCCTATTTTTTACACATTAAAGAGTCTTAGGTGCGAGTGGGGGAGAGCACTGACATGGAAAAAAACTTCAGATAGACTCTGAGACACCTTTCACTCTATTTCCTACGGGATTTAATGCAACTTATCTTCATCGGATGCATTCAGCATCATGCTCCTCAATGTTCAGTTCACAAGTTGCTACAGATGCTCAGGTTGTCTGAAGGGAGACTCGGGGCTCCTTAATCTCTTACAGAAAACATTCTGACGTGAAAGAGCCCAAGGTTATTGACAGGCCACAGATTTGGCACACCTCTTTACTATCGGCAATTGAATATCCAGCAGCTCCAGCTACTACAAGCATCCTCTAAAAGGGGACTTAGCTGTGTCTGGGATGTAATATTGCAGTCACAAACAGTAGCTTTTCTTTTTTCCAATAAGTTTACAGATCTCTTAACAGACAACATGTACTCATTCTTCACTTACTAAATTCTACGTTTGTTTTGAACAAAGATTGTCATTTAATCCAGCTTCACTAAACACTTTTGTGCCATGGGCAGTTTAGCTCAGGGTGGCAACGTACAGTGAAAACAGAAGTAAAAACAACCCCCCTTGTGCTGTGTCAGAGAAAAATCTACTTAAAGCATGTGTTTCGTACAATTTATTTTTAAGAGACTGAGATGTGGTAGAAATC
The DNA here is from genome assembly GCF_036370855.1 of Dromaius novaehollandiae. Taxonomy (NCBI): domain Eukaryota; kingdom Metazoa; phylum Chordata; class Aves; order Casuariiformes; family Dromaiidae; genus Dromaius; species Dromaius novaehollandiae. The sequence goes on from NC_088106.1 coordinate 18,610,376, forward strand.
ATATAGATATTTTTCCCTTTCAGTCACTCCTGTTACCTCACTTAATGCTTTGAATCCTTTGTAACACATTCCTAGTAGGCTGTTCCTTATTCTTTCCTTTCCCTTCGACATCCATATATAAGCTTCACTTCCCCTGTTAAATGTAAAACGTGACAGTTATATGGAACAGTTGAGGCACGGCAGATCAATGGTAAAAATGGGATTCTTTCCGGTTTTACTGGTACTGAAGAGAGAAGACGTGAAGGAACAGGCTGTTTGTTTTCCCAAGACAGGGAGGATTGGGCACTCAGAACTTCCCCACCCTCTCTCTGGGGGTGTTGGGTTGCCCGTGGCCCGCCCGCCCGTGAACTTAGACGGCTCCCTGCCTGCCAACACAGGACACACCATCCTTGAATGCATTGGTCTCAGGATCTTCATAAGCAGAGGCACAGAAGAAAGAAACTCTCTGAATATTGAATAAGAACATGCTATGTGTGCCCTTTAGTTGATCAGCTGAGCAATCGCACATTCCTCTGTCCCTTCATTTGGAGGCATTCTAGGGGATTTTGGAATTTCTACAAGCTCACAGTGTACTGTAGTGCAGTTTCACCATCTGTCAGGGAGAAGCTGATTTAAACTCCAAAGAAGGGTGATGTGAGTAGAACTGTGCATTTGTGCAGGATAAGGACTAGCTCTTATTGCAAATGGAGGACTGTTATTTATCCCTCGGTATATTACACTACAGACAGGTGTAGTGAGTTTTCCTGCAATGTTATGATGATGATTCAAATCCTAAATGAAGGGAGTATTGTCTGGCATAAAATATACATCAATTTCTGTTATTTCAGTCTTAGGCTTCTCCTGAGCAATATCACTCAGTATCACCCAATATCACATGGGCTGTGTGATTTTAAGAAAGAAAATTATGATTCAATAAAGACTCAATGCAAATTGCTTCTATTTAATCTCTACTAGTTGCCCATAAGGGCAAAAGACTTTTTGTGGCTAGCCATGAAAAAGTAAACATTAAATGTTTCTTAAAGTGTTTGGGTCATATTCTACTTTTTTGTGACACTAGCATGAATATGGAACAATTGTGTCAAGTCAGTGGAGTTACTTTGGATGTTCATCAGTAGAGTTTGAGACAGTTTTTCATCTTGGGTGTTCAAGCAGAATGACAGTAAATCACAGTCATTTAATGGTAATCTGCTCTGCTGTTCTAACATGTATCGCTCAGTGTAGGTAACCATCATGCTGCATCATTTTATCAACAGGGAGCTAGAATTCAATTGACATAGATAAATGTCACATTTATTTGCAAGAGTGCAGGCACTGTAAAAGACGAGGGTGGTTGAATGGTATCTTTGTCTCATCCTGGAGTCATACCAGCAATGTTAGTGCAAAGGGGAGAGCTTAACACTACCTGTCCACCCAGTAATCAGTAAACATCTTCCATGCTTCTTATGGACCCATCAGGCAACATTTTGTTAGTGTGCACTGATGTTTTATTCTTTGCACTCCAGGTGTGCAGAGTAAGATAAGTCCCATAATATCACCTTGTGCCACTTTTATACAGATAAAGCAGAGCTGTAGATGGAATTAGGCCTCCAAGGGCATTTTAAACTCTTTGCCCTACACTCATAGAATATTTACAACTACACATGAATTCAATTCATGTCTTTCAAAAGAGATGCATCCTTTTCACAGAAAATCCTTATTTCAAGGGCATTGCTTATCACCCTGGACTTATATAAGAAGTGGAAGAGAGGGTAGACAACCTCCACCTTTCTCTAGATCAATACAATTCTCACTTCAAACAGATGGCTTTTATCATCACATATTTCTTGGAAAATAGAGGAATAACTGGCTGGTGGAGAAAATAATCTTAAAAGTATATATTAATATTTTGTGAAATATATATTTGTTTTTGAAAAAAACATGTTTTTATTATATACATTGATGGGCTGAATAACATTAACTATTTACACTGTGATGTCACTAAAAGGGAAGGTTTAGGTTTTCTGAACAGGAAGTGACTAAGATACTTTATGAGAGACCTGGCTCAGTCCCCTGCTCTGCTGTAGGCACCCTGAGTAACTTTGGACACTAGTAACTTGGAGACAAAAATTGAAGCACTAAAGAGTAATATAAAGGTGATAGGAGATAAAGATCTAGCCATATATGAAGAAAGCAAATGTTACGCAGTATTTTATTATTAAAGAAATACAAATCATTAGGTTATTTTAAGGAGCTTGGATGGTTGGATCTAGCAGCATGAAAGCTGAGTGCAGATGATAGCTATCTTAAATCGCACATCAGCAGTAGGGAGGGAAGTAGATAGGTTAGGCTCACAAACAAATGTTAATAAAAGTCTGTTGACTTGTACCGCATGTCTAATTCCTGCCTGTCATTTCTGCTCTGCCTGTCATTTCTGGTTGTTTAATTAGCATGATGCAACAAATTTGGTTCAAATACCATGCAGAAACTTATTTCTTTTTTTCTCCAGATACTAATTGGAGAATTTTTTCTTTTCTTTGTCATTGTTTCCTGTTAACATAGAGGGTTTGGGGATTTGATGCATCACTGGTTTGTATCTTTTATAGTCAAGTTTCCCATGCAGGAAAACTGCAAAGTTTTTACAGTACTATTCTAATTTATAAATGCTATTTTGCTTATGCATAAGTGATTACACAAGATACAAAGGAGAGTTCAGGTTGCTGCTCATCAGGATTTCTTTCCGTCAGAGATAAGAATAGGGTGCATTTGCCTAGAACAAGGTAATGAAAACGTTATGACAGTTGTAAGGATATGTTAGGATATCCACCTCTTCAGGAAAGTGCAGGTAAGGAAAATTTAAGATATAGCTGAGGTTAGAGGTTCAGTGTGTATTAGAGACCTCTTGATTTTGAGTTTTGGAGAGGAAAAGCTATTCTGAAAGAAGGTAGCTTTTAGGAAATTAGTGATCAGGACACTGCCACCTCTGATAAAATCATTAGTGTGTTGGTCTGAATGCATGGAGATATATCTGGTTCTTCACATTTTTCATCTCTTCCAGTAGCACACTAACTCTTTCACAGGCTTCATACTGTATTTGTACTTAAAACTCCATTATAAAAATGTAGTTAGCATGTGAAATACTAATATGTATGCTTTCATATTTAAAGAGAAGCAAAAATTTCATTCACTTGAAGTTTACTTTGGGAAACTCTTAAGACTGGAGGAATACTGTGGCCCAACATGTTCAAAGAAACAAATTTCAGCAGAAGGAATTTAATTTGTCCTCTTGGAGTACTTAGAAGTTCATGTCCATTTTTCTGCTGCAGCATGCCTAAATGAGTATGACTTTCTGATTTTACAAACAGCACATACTCTTTTTGCAGATATACTGGGGTAGAGTATCTCCACACCAGATCAGATATGGCTTTGGACTTACAATTAATTGTTCAGTTTGCGAGCCCATTACACCATTGTCAAAAATGTCATCTCTCTCTCTCCTTTCTGTGTCTGTTCCCAGCTCTGATTTGTGCTACTCTCACATGCTCCAATATTACCGCATCACACTGAGCATTATCCGATGAACGCTGAACTTGAGCCCGTCTCCTACATAATATAAAGGACTGCTGTGTGACATCTCCATCTCTCACGATGCTACTCCCTTCTGTTCTCTTTTTATACTCAGTGGCTAATACTGAAGCTAGAGCTGTGGTTTGCCAGTGTCCCTTACAGAAAGGGTGTTTACGTGTGTCTGTAGTGAATGAACTTCGATCAGGATTAGAGGGAGAGGATGTTCTACCAGGATCTCTATCAGGATGGGCTTGCAGAGGCTTCCCTGGCACCAGGACAGGGAGGGGTCAGCTCCCATCGAGGCGGATGGGCTACCAGGTCCTGTGAGGAGAAGGTGGTGAAATTTCCAGGCCCAGAATGGGATCACCATGATAAAGAGGTGGTATCCAAGGCTCCTTAAAGGTAATGGCTAAGGAGGCAGAAGAGATGGAGGAAGAATAACAGTTTTTATGCAGTTCTTGATGTTCTAGGGCAGATGAGAACTAAGGTCTACATTAGGGTATGCCTACCTGGAACAACGCAAACTAAATATTTTCTCTGGCTGTACCCCAAGCTGCTGCTGTGTGTCAGCTTAGGCCTGAACACAGAAGACAACTGAAATATTTACCACTGTGGAAAACAGTCATCATTAGCTGCCAAAAATGACTACTGATGAGCTAAGCTGCTCTCTGTCAGTAAGGGACAGAGTCACTCAAATTCTGCAACTGCCTTGTAATACCACTGATGAACTTGTTTATCCAGTTAAGTCAGGTCTGATGCTTTGCATCACTCAAAAAGGAGCTTGACTCTTATCAGTAAATCTAGTCTTTTGTTTCCACCTAAGAGATTTTATGTAGCAAAAATCTAGCAGAGAGCCTGCATTCCTTATATATTTTCATGCAGATGCTGCTCTTCCTCATAAATGGCAAAACTTATGTTTTCCATAAAGTCTGTGACAGCTTTACCTTTCCAGGATGCCTGGTGCTTTGACATGTGCCATCAGCTAGCCAGCTTGGAATTGATAACAAAGACATTTTGAGGAAGGTTTCCATAAACAGTAAAAGCCTTACATACTACAACAGTAAGCGTTAGTTTGGTTTGAAGTAGTCAAAATAAAACAGCCAGAAATACATGATAAGGTCTGGAATAGCCTTGAAAGGGACAAAGGTGAGGACAGAAAAGAAAGGAAACAAACATGTCATGATGCAGAGAAAAGGGAACAGGGTATAATCCCTGAAGAAGATACTCTCTGAAATACCTGCCAAACCTTTTCCTAGAATTAAAACCAGTGGTGCTACTAGCAGTGTGCTGAAACCAGGTTGTGAGTGGAACAAAAACCAGGCAGGGCATGATGAGATGGGCCAGGGAGAATACAGTTTTGGATATCCAGGAAAGTGAAGGTTGAGCTGCTAACCACTTCAGCAGTAACTCAGCCTTCAGGAACTTTGTTTGCAGTTCTTATACACATACAAATAGAAAGCCCAATGTGTATTTCTGTGAAATCCAGATTTCTGGAACCTTAGTTTTCTAAACATTCACAAATATTGTTAGGAATAAATCTCAGGGAAACATATTTCTCTATCTAGAAGGTTGTAGCAAAGACACACCTATATTCTTTAAATGCATCTTCCATGTATTTGCTCTGCTTATTGATCACCCTTTTACTGAAAAATACAAGTTTGTTTGTTGTTGGAAATTTTGTTTGTATTTTTTTGTAATTTTTTGGTATCTGTAATTGTTTGTAAGTTTGTTTGTTGTTGGAAATTTTCATCTAGAGGACTTGATCTCTACTTGTTTGCCTCAAGCTACTGTTAAAATTGTAGGGCTTTTTCTAGCCCTAAATCATTCCTGCACTGGTGTGTCTCATCTCTCTCCTCCCTTAATGGCACGCAAACCTCGTCTCTACTTCACATATGCTTTTGCTGGCTTAGCATACTCACATCCCAATCTTATCTCATTTGTGTTCATTTTTATAGGTCATCTACTTACTATTACTGTGTGAGGAGGTATTTTATGAGGAAACCTGGAAGGTTTTACTGGCCTAAGGCTTGCCAAGCGGAGGTGTAGGTGTCTGGTGCTGTACATGCACTTTCACACCCAGCTTCTGGTTCAAACACCTGCCTTGTGGAAAGCCTGCAGAACTTACAGTTCTGTCTTTGGGATTTTCTTCCAACACTCTTAGGAAAACTACATTGCTAAAAAGTTGTGTGGAAATAGGCGTTCAATCTACTTCTCTGCAAAGTCCATGTTTTCTAACACAGTATAGTGGCCTACCTGTATCTGTATAATTATAGTTTTAGGAAAAAATAACCTCCTTTTCATCTTAAAAACAACCTTGAACTCTGGATATTTTGTTCCTAGCCTATTTTATTTTTCGTAATTAGCAGCTGATGAAACCACTATGTAGTTTTGTAATTCTTTATCACCTGAGGGAAATCACACCTCATTCACTGAAAGTATTTTAAGGAATATTTGAGGTTTCTGTATTTTCAGGTATGAATTTTTTTATATTGCCCCTTATTCTCTTCTCTGCAGTATTATGTGGCACATGATAGTGCTGCAAATAGGAAGGAGGCCGCTGGGCAATAGGAAGCCCTTCGACCAAACAAGCTGAAAGAAATATTCCTTTCCAAAGGTTGTAAGCTTTTTGTTTCCATATTGGTCACATAAACAGAGGGAAGAAGGAAGGAATGAGTTTATTTATTGGTTATTGCTAATTATTGATTCTAAATCACTTTATTAGTAATTTTAGACACAAGTTTAGACACATTTTCCTTCTGATGCTAGAGTGTATTTTCTTCAACCCATTACCTTTTTCCAAAACTCATCTGATACATGTGCTATATCACTTCGGCTTATATCAAAACCAAAGATTTTGTGCTGTTCCATGAGTCACAACTGATTAACATCTCTTTATTTGATACTGCCACACTAGCCCTACGCTTGCCAGGACTTGTCAGGAACAAAAGGTTGGATGCAAGTTTTAATCTCATCTATACATTTTTCCTCAAAAAACTTTCACAACTTCCTGAAAAATCTTTGCTCTAATCCTAAATACTTCCAAATTTTTTAAAAGGAAAATAGTATCACTGTACTAAATTCATAGGCTGGTAAATCTTACAGCAAGAAAAGGGTCTTATGGGAGAATAAAGAGGTCTTCCTTGGGAATAACTGGGGATGTAAGTAATCAGTTGAGAATTAACTGGAAGTATGATTGTTCTCTTTCTATTACAATAGAAGTTAAAATTCAGCATGCCATGGGGGCCTTTAGTACCCTATTCGCATATAAGCCCGTAGAAAGAAACATTCTTCATCATGCTAAGCTTTCATCCTAAATAATCATAAAAGATAAGGGAAGCTGGATGATTGAGGTGTTACAACTGGCACAGACAAGAAATCCTCCGTTTTGCCTCAACCAAAAGATACCATCCTAACTTACAATTTATTACATAAATAAATATTTTCTATATATCCTTTTTGAAAGCACTTCAACCTGTCCATTGTTATTTGGCCAATGAAGCACAGAAGAACTGGGAAGAAAAAGGGATTTGTCGAATAGTTTTCTAGTATAGGTAATATTAGCTAGTTCTTCTAGTATAGATAATATTAGCTAGTTCTTATAGGAATGCATGAGAAAACTAGGTGTTATTCTTAACTCCACCCTGTGGGTGGGAAAGCAGAGCCAGGTTACCAAACTTACACGTATAGCAGGGCCAGGGGGAGGTGTTTGTGGGACATGTCTATCAAGCATTGTCAGGGCCCAACAAGGATCTCTCACCCCATCCCTCACCTGTATTCCATTATCAGTAGTCAGTAAGTCATAGCTTTGTCATTAGCTCTGTTCAGTCACCAGTCTCTGAAGATAACTTTCTATTCCCTTGCTTTTTCAGGATTGGCTTAGTCCACCTCTAATAGAAATTTACAGAAATACCCCATTTTGTTCCTAGACCAGTTCAACAAATAGAAAACCTCTAATATTTAAAAACTAAACACATTTTCAAATCTAAAATCAAACTCTCACACACTGCTCCTTGATGAGCTGAGATCACCCCTTTCTGTATCAGTCACAGAGACCAGACTAGCAGAAATGGAGAGTCATGTTGGCATGTTTCTCGAATTGCTCTCTGAGAAGGAAGAAGAGCAGAGGCACTGTAAGTTTAATTATCATTCTGTCCAGTGTTAAACTCTGAAATTTTGCTTTTATATCAAATAATTGGCTTCGCGGGAAGATAAAAAGGATAAAATCCTGTTCCACTAAACTACAATTTATACAGAAAAACTATCAGGTAAATTAGTACGTATTTTAGACACTTGCAAGAGTTAAAAGGCAGCACTAATGAAGAAACATGTTCAAGAAAAAGAAATCATAGATCCATTATAGAATAAGGCATAATGAAAAATAGAACTAAATATGCTTTGAGCTGCAGGAAAAAAAAAATAGATGGCAAACCTGAGTTCTGGAAAGATCTAGACCGGAAACCATAGTTGACATAATGAGCATGGGCTATTTTATGGTGGTTTTAAAAAATGTGATTTTACAGGGCATATTTAGTAGAAAAATCTCCCAGTGAGATGACAGTCACTCTATATTTGTTACTGAAATAGCTTAATCAAGAATAGGATCTTTTGTTCTAGTTTTTTCCATATCTGAAAGCTGTTGGTAAACTGGAGGGTATATTGGAACCCTAACTGGTTTTAACAAAGTCATCTTTTCTTGCCTTAACGTTAATGGCTACAGCTGATATTTGACTAGTGAACTTTCACTCCACGTCAAGACTTTTTTTTGTTACTTTTTATCATGGAGCATCCCTTTTGTAGGCAGAGACACTCATCAGTATAATAAACGGGGTTTGTTTGATTTCAGGATGTTGTCCTGTTGACCTCACTGAATTCAGCACTTACAGCAGCACCAGTGACACAAAAGATCAATTACTGATTTATAAGTCACTAGACAACCCATATTAGCAGCTACAGTCCCTGTATACTTATTCAAGGGAACCATGTGGTTGCTCTACTGTGAAGACATCCCTAAAATGTTTCAGTTTAGCATTTCTGGTTATACTAACACAGTAGTTTCAACTCTAAATAGCTAAACTGATGTCCTCCCTAGGTATACAAAATACACTTAGCAGATTAGTCTGCTAACAACAGTATCATCGCTGATAGGATTTTCTTTCACAGAGAAAGTTATTCTCTCTGTTGAGAGAATGTATCTATCATTTAATATAGTTCGTTATTTCATAAGGGAGCTGAAAGAACAGAAGTTGTGTAGGCCAGCGATGACAAACATTTCAGAGTCATTGGGGCAAGAGAAGCAAAAAATTATAACTGGCCCCTGGTCTAAGACAACCACACTTGAAAGAAGACTGAAAATCTGGACAGCAACATGTCATCAATTAGCATTACTACTGGGAACAATATTTTATGTACCAATATTAATAGCACTTTCCATTAAAAAATCATCTCACTATTTTTGTGGTCCTGCTAATCAGCCTGAGTAGAGAGAGCACATTTTGGTATTTAGTAATTTCTCTTGTAAAAAGTATTTGCTGCTCATATTTAGTCTCCACCACATGCTTTTAGAATCCTTGTGCCTTTTTACAGACTAAAAGCATGAGATCTAGTTTCACATTTCTTCACATTATTTGGAGTTCCCTAAATGAATGCAACTGTTTAGAAAATGCTCCATACAGAGCTGCATCTCTGAGCCTCATCTCCAGATGGAAAACATCAGACTGCAGGGATCACATGTTCTTAACAGGCAAAAGCATAAAATATTCAAAACATTTTAAAAATTCTAAATTTTTAATGTTTAAAACACCAATCATTTTCCAGCAATCAAAGCTACTATCTGGAATCCAGTGCCAAGCTCAGTTGATTTTCTTTGACAGTGAACATAAAAGACCTCCAGTACTGAAAGCAACAGAACCACAGAAGTCTGAAATGTGGCTTAATTACTGTTCAGGAGGCGTAGGGCTGTTGGGTGTCTGTTAATTTTAATGTTTCAACAAGCAAAGAGGCATACATACTTGGTATCACTGGAATTCTAGGCAATAACTAACTCATAGCAAATAGCAAGCCAGATGCTCTCAAAAATATTTACGTGTATGGCCTCCCCTTTGGTGGCATAATTTCCAATACAAAAGTACTCTTGATGGCTGTACTCAGAGGTGGGATATAGGAGATGACCTCTGACAACTGCAGCAGTTTCTTTCTGCGGGAAAACATTCATTCTGTTTTTCCACCAGGTTTCATATTCTTTCGCTGTTGATATGCTTTCAGTGCTGTTTATGAAGGGTTACACCAAGAAGGAAATACTAGGTGTTTTATGACAAGGTAGCTGCTGCAGATTTGGTACATACTGTGATTTGTATCACCCATTTGAGCCTCAGCCATAAAGTTGCACTTTTTATCAGGCATATTTGTGAATATATAACTGCTCTGAAGACATATGGTCAATAAATAATTCAAAGTTATCTATCTTCCCTGCAGATTTCTTATATACCTACCACCTTTTAATATTTAGTTGGCCTGGAAACAGTATTCTTTACTGCACTTTTAGTATAAAAATGTTTACTAACTGATAGCAAACTATTGATTTCCAGGGTGATACCTTGAAAATAAACCATTTTTCCCCCAGTCTCTATCTGTTCTGCTTTCCTATCTGCTATCAGCCCAGAGAAGCCTTGTTTTGCACTGTTAAATTGTATTACAGGAATATCTCATGTAGGAATCCCTAAGAAAGACTATTTTTAATTATTGATTTCAATATCATAACAATGTGATTGAATTAATTACTCCCTTTTCTCTTCCTTTCTCCCATCCCTTTGTTTTTTTTTAGCTCTATATCCATTTACAGTCCCAAGGAGAATCCTAATGCATTTGATGCCGCTGCTTTCTTCCAGTCAGTGGGAAATTTTCTGGGGATCTTTGCTGGATCATTTGCCATGGGCTCCTCTTATGCTGTTGTCACAGCTTTAATATCCTTTATTGCTTGTTTTCAGAGAGAAAAATCTGTATATGTTGGGAAGGTTGTGTGGTATGTGACACTGACCATCGTTACTTTGAGCTTGAACTTCTGCACTGTGGATTCGAGACTTTGCAAACAATCAGATCATAAATTGACAGGAAATATAATCTGTCCGAATCCACAAAGAACTTAAACACCTCTAGCTCCAAATTTTATGCAAATCTCTTTTTATCATTAGGCAAGGCTGTTCTTTATTTTACTATTTGTAAATAATTATACTTGTGTACAAGTGTTTTGAGGTTAAAACATGAATGGTGATTTGTTTTATTTATAAACTACAGATTAGCAGCATTTATACTAAATGACTATACTATTACTATACTACTATACTGTTTATACTAAAACACAAGGCAAACCACAAATCAAGCCAGTCAGCTTACCTAAACTAGAAATAAAAGGTGTATCTTTTGCCCTGCTGTTTTTGTTGCATTTTAGAGTTCTTTGTGTAAAATAGTGCTTAGAAGGAAGAGCAGCAGTTTTCATCCTCCTTGCACTGTTGAAAATGTTAAACAAAATGCCATTCAGTGTGGAACTGGGCAAAATGAGTTAACTAGTTTTATTAATATGATGTGCTTGAGAGACTAAAGCACTGATTATATTCCTAACAATAATTTCAATAATTCCAGGCTACAGAATTGAACTGATCTTCTACTTTGCAGAAATAATAAAGCCCTTGGGCCTTTGATTTTTTGAATGCTATTTGTCTTTTCACTTTTTCACATTTCTTTTGATTCCAGTTGCGTGTGTATAATTCAGTTACTTGCAGCAGTAAGCAGGCAGGAATATCTCATGTAAACAAACGCTGGGAAAAGAATCTAAAATGCAACCAATTAGGCATTAGCCCAAAAAACACAAGAGCTACATGTGTAGCTTTAAATGGAAGGCTTGTAGAATTCAGCTGTTTAAAACCTATGCTAGATTTTCGTTTTTGTTTGAAATAATTTAGCAACTGTGCAGCTTTTCCTGAATTCAGCTGGCATAGAGGTATACTGTGGAGGAGTTCTCCTTCTATCATCAGGTCGGGGGCAATTTTAGCTTACAAAATAGTTGCTTTTTATTTTTCCTTAGTCATCTTTCAGCACTTGACAAAATTTACAAAGCTGTGCGAGTTCCCCATGTTGGAGACAGGCCTGTTTTTCCTCCTATCTTGGAGTGCCTTCTTATCAGCAGAAGCCGCTGGTCTTACAGGTAAGCGTTGCATTTACTGAATAAAAGGAGCTTTACAATATAGTTCTAGGGGGGGAAATGCCACTTTTTGGCATTTCTAGTGTGAGAAACTGGCATTATTTTGGGTGTGACATCTTATTTAAATCTCCTAAAAGCCAGTTGCTGTAATGGAGCTACTATCGTCTTTGAGGACAAATCTGTAGCGACACTGAATATTTCTTCCAGACAAAGGTTTAGACCAGGCTGAAGCACTCAGTCTTTGATTTTCCTTTCCACCTACATAGTCCCTTTAGCATTAGTCCCCGAGTTCAACTACAGAACTGGGAGCTTGCACACTGAGCATACCTCCACATTTCTGTCCAACTAAATGACCGAAGATGAATGCAAGTATGAGGAACGAAATATACAGTGCTATGGGATGGCCGGGGCTGCGTGCTCCTCCCCATGCATTGCATTGCATTGCCATCCCTCCTCCCTTCCCGCAATCACCAGTGACCAAACAGAGGACAGGCTCAACATCGGAGTGGGCTGCAGCCACCTCTGGATTTTTCTGGAAAAAGAATGTTTTGTTCAGGACACCTATATAAACATCATTTGCAGCAGGATAGTCATGTTCGAGTGACAGGCAGAAAGTCACATATGAGCTGATTGTTTCTTCGTTAACATTAAGAAAGGAATTGTGCACTCATAGTCCAAGTACATACGCAGGGACTGCTTTTCAGCACATAAAGAGGCCACAGAAGTTTAGGCAAAAACTGTAAACGGATAGGGTTTACGCAGATAATATTGTATTGTAACCTGTTAGTGTGATTTGAAAGAAAAGACTTGGTAATAGCCTGATCACTTTAATGTTCTCGATGCTGCCATTTCTGAAATCTAGTGCTCTAGTTAATGTCAGGGAAAGTCATGAAAACTGCTTAATGGAGCGTTAATGCAGCCCATTCTATTTTGTTTGCAAAATTGTTCAAGAACTAAGTTTAACTTAAGCATTAGTGTTGAAAAGTCTTCCAGGCCAAAGAAGCTGAGGGAAATCCTGGCCCCTCTGAAGCTGACAGTTACACTTCTACTGACTTGGATGGAGCCATCACGTTACCTTTCTTTAGTATCAGCCAGACAATCAAAAGATTTCTCAATGAGCTTAACATCTTCATCTTCAGACATCTTTGCCTTGTATAATGTATAATTTTGTGTCCTGCTTCATGCTAAAATCATCAGGACAATGAATAACAAGAGCGGGGCATGAGTTGAACAGAAGGGTGATATTCTATCGCATGGAGAAAATCAGATATCAGCTGAAATAAAGCTCCATTTGTTGTCTTTATGCTTAACAGCTCTTTAAAACATGACAGGATTCTTTACTCACTACATAAAAATGGTAGCAAACAAGGATGATTGTTAAACACTTGCCTTCAAGTGGAGGCAATGATTTCCCAAGTCAATTACTTCCAAGGAAAGGCTGTTATAAAATACTTGCCAGCTAAGAACACGGATGCTATGTTTCATCCAGGAACAATTGCAAAATAGGTAAGTTATATATTATATCCAAAAAGTGCATTTGGAAAGGAAACATTAATATGTCCTTTCAGCGCTTCAGGCACTGCAGCACCAGAGGTAATTTCCATTTCCTGGGAAAAGGAACAGGCTGCCTATCCAGACAAAAATAATTGGCATATGTCTTTTTTGAGTACTGGGAATGTGGTGACAGACACTGTAGCCTCTCCCACTAGTCACTCTGAGGAGTGATTTTTTTTTCTTTTAGAATACATAAAATATCTGAAATAGAAGGCTCAATTATTGAACAGCACAGATGGTTTTTATTGTCACCATGGTAAGCTACTTTAAATGGCCAGAGAGAGAGTGGTAAACAAAGTCAAGATCCAATTAAAGAAAAAAAAAATAAAATAAGCTATTTCTTATAAATAAGAAATTGATATAGACATATTAAACATGAATTGCTCTGCCCACACACAAACTGCAAGCAAAACATATCAAGCCATTTCAGGTCTGTCATTAGCCTTTTTTTCATAAATGTGTACTGAGTTTCAGATGGAAATCATTTAATTACAGTGTTGTGAGAAGGCAAAGTTTAATCTTGAAAATTTTATCATCAGGATTGAGCCTTTGTCTTTTAGTTTCTGTGAAAGGCTTTTCTCAGAAGCTGTTAGGGTAAAGAACCTCATGGAACCTTTCTTGTAGCTTCAGAAGTTCAAAGCTGTGTTTCCTGAATACAGTGGCTTTATTAGTACTTTGTTGACATTACACTTTTGAGTGGATTTTTTCAGTTGTTTGGTCTAACCAGTTTTGATGTTCCTTTCATCTTATCTCAGTCTCATCTGACATAGCTTTAACTCCCCTCCTTTCGAAGTATGATTCTAAACTCCCTTTCAGCACTAAAATTCCTGTGTTGGTTAATGTATTTTCAGTTGACTTAGCTTCTGTTGGAGGTATAGATTTCAAAGATAGCTTTGATTTCTCATAGAAATGCTAATGGAATCTGTGTAAAATGCAGTTAATGTGCGCAGTCTCCAAAGCAGAAGTATGTGATGCACGAAGCACCTGCTGCAGAAAGCATAGGGAGCATGGAGGAAGCCCATCCTCTTGCAGATCAAACCCAGCTCTTCATCCATTCACTGCCATTTTCAGTCTTTTCCAGCTTACTTGCTTTGTCTTTTATCTTACTTAATGCGTACATCATCTGATTTTACAATCAAGTGTATCTGCCCTTAAAAACAATCATTAGAACTAAGACGGCATCACAACCATGCTATGACCACTGTGGACCAGTCCATTCAATGAACTGAATTCCTAGTTTAAAGTCTTTGATTTCAATAGATTTGCTTCAAAAACTAATTTGATCCATTGTACATTTGTTACTATCTTCATGCTCCTCAGATAGTATTTCCTCTGTTCATTCCTTCTAAATGAACTTCAAAGGATTAACACTAGACATTAGTATTTCCCTGAAGCTATTAAATAATGCAACTAGAAAATAATTTTATTCTCATAATGATTTCCATACTAGCTCTTCCATCCCAAAGCCCCTTTTTTCCCCAATACTGAGATACATCATAATTTATGAAGAGCTATAATGTGTTTTGTGTACTTACAGTAAGTGATAGAGCTCACTGTTTAGCTTGTGGATTTTTTTTAATAAAATGTGAAAGGATATTAATGCAGGTCAGCATTTTACAAACTATTTCATTCTTCTACCTCAAGATATCCCATGCTAACACACAATGTATGGGCCAGATCATGGCTGAGGAATGGATATGATCAAACCAGCAAATCGCAATAAAAATTTGGGATGAGTACACAATGATTGTTATACTGATAACTGTAAATTATAGATGAATGTAATGGATATTAATAATACAGCTATCTCTTCAAGCTATGATATATGCATGATAAATTGATTCTTATACAGTATAATCTAATTTGTACATGTTATAATTTGCCCCAAAGTGACAGTCATTCCTGAATACTGAGCAAAGTTTCCATAAGAGAATGCTACATTAAGGTCAGTGTTAGTATATCTGCATTAATTTGTCAAACATCATTGCAGAATATGTACTAGTAGGCTATGGAAAAAAATCATAAATAATTGAAATTAAACACTTGTCAAAATAAATAAAGAAAGTACAACTTGCAATGTAATGTTCTTGCTGTTATTAATTGCTTATTCTCTTGCTTTATAATTACCAGACTCAATAATTTTTAACTGAATGATCAGTCATTAGTCTGTGAAAGATTCCGTGGTATACATTGACATTTAATAGTCACCTAAGTTAGGCTCTTTGTATCTACAGCTGTTTGAATTTAGTAGATATTCAAATAAACAGAAATTAATATATCTGCAAAAATGCACTCAAATATATCTGTGTGAATTTACTTGCTTGTATGCATTCATTTAATGAATACTTCAAAGTCATATGGAATTAATCAGTGTAAAAGCATCAAAATCACAGCAAACTGCTCGGCTTCCCTGGTGCACAGCATCTCCTGAGCAGGGTGAGAGATGCTCTAACGGAGTTGCCTAGGTCCTGAGAGAAGGGCTTTTTAAAACACATTCAAATTCTGATTTTACATGTCAAACCTTCCTGAGAGAAGGGCTTTTTAAAACACATTCAAACTCTGATTTTACATGTCAAGCAAAACCTGTGCTATGAATCTAAGAAGTAGAAAAGGTCAGGAAGGAAGGAAAGTGAGAGGGAATGTTAGACATGATCTTTGCTCCTTTACTGGTTTCCAGAATAATGCTGTGCAGAAAGAGATGGACACTGGGCGAGTTTGCCACTAGATCCATTATCTGCCTGCAGGACTTCAGAGAGAGCTCTGGATGGTCTGCATGGTGCTCCAAGGGGGGGGATGTCAAGTGGATCCTGCACTTTAGACTATGCTCAAAGACACACTTTGCTGACATACGTGTGGGATCCAGTACTCTGTACAGCTTCAGCTACCCCATTTGTGCTTGCAGCAGTGCACCGGACTATGCACACACTGTACCTGACTCTGGCTAATGTTGGTTCTGTGTAGGAACTGCCTTTTAAGACAATAAGGGAATAGGAGACAGCTGTTTGTTTTTAGAGAAAAGAATATATTCTAGCATGGCATTAGGCTGAGATCAACGATCAGCTGCATAATATCAGGCTAGGATATCTAGTGTAATCGGAGTAATTTGGAGTCGCGCAGTTGCTAGTGAACAGAATCAGGATACATTAACCCTCTTAGCACGTCTGGAATCAGACCTGGCATGCCTCACCATAGGAGCTCCAATCTAAATTGCAGGCAGTCACTCTTTTGAGGTTACAGAAGTACACCATCGAAGCTCAGGTCTCACCTGAAGCAACCAGGTGCAGTCTCAATGCTCTGGCTCAAACAAGGATCTAAACACTCTCTCAACACTGGTTTGTTGCTTTCTATCACTTCAACAGAAAATCAACCTAAGGAGACTCCAGAGATGAAAACTTCAAACAAAACACCAGGCTTTAGTTCTGCACTGGCACAGGTCTGCTGAAAGAAGCCTTAAATCTTTGCTTCAAGGAAATGATTAGTTACACTTCGCCCCCACAGTGAAAACAGACTGACTAGGGATGTTGTGCTACCGGTTTTCATTGCCTTATCACTGCAGCAATTTGATGCAGAAAGTGGTGCCTCATTTTGTGCCACTCACACATTCAGTCTGCAGTGCATACGCCCAGTGGGCTCCTTGGAGATATTTTGACATAAATATGATTCCAAAGTAAATGTTATTTGATTTAAATAACTTCTCTATTATCTAGTGCTCATTGTTCTCTTTTCTCCACATTTCATTGCCCTTGATGCAAGACTTGTTCCTCTTGGTTTATCGTACTGTGGCATTTGCAGTACATTGTGCATTGTTACAGAGACACTCCTGAAGCTCTGCTATGTTTCATAGTGAGGATCAAAACCAGTCATTTTACCTACAGGTATTTTCACATAAAGTTATATATTTTATCCAACCACTTACTCCTTTATTTCCCTAGAAGGTACAGTTATTTTTTT
Source organism: Dromaius novaehollandiae (assembly GCF_036370855.1). NCBI lineage: Eukaryota > Metazoa > Chordata > Aves > Casuariiformes > Dromaiidae > Dromaius > Dromaius novaehollandiae. Next base: position 18,627,618 of record NC_088106.1, read on the forward strand.
TCTAAATTCCTTTTCTCACTATGAAATGACCTGGCAACTGGAGACACAATGACACAATGTCAGTTTTTCTCTTGGATTAGCAATTTCTGAAGTTTAGGTTGTGGCCAGTGACTTCCAGGTTTGCATTAAAAGCACTCTACTCATGCTGCCCTTCTCTGACAAAAGGCAAATATTTTTTCTTCCAAGTTTTCTCTTAGTGCCAGATATTGAAAAGCAAGGGTACATTTCCTTTTGCCTGTTTGTGAAATGATACATCAAGGACATTTATTCTCTTTCTCTCAAAATATAGAAATCATTTTAAAACTATTTATGAATTATTGCTTACACCTTCTGCAACAATACTTTTTAACGTATGTTACTCCTATGTCCTATATTATCTTTGGACATAAATAGCTTTTGTCCTAAGAAGAATTCCAACTATGAGTATTCAGCTAAACAAATGTAAGAATAATTTCTTTAATTGTACTAACACCTAACAAACTACAACTATTTCTCTGCATGCTACATAGGGAGTGAAAAATGAAATACAGTGTTAGGCTTTTATTTCTTATAACACATTATCAAAGAGGTTAAGCTGCAGCTGAATCCTTACTAATAGGTTTGTACGACTAACAGCATTTTATTGTGAGGTTTCTCATTTTTTATAGCTCTATTAATGAAATTTTCCAGTAACTTTACATATAGAAAAAAGCATCTGTATTGCACTCAACAAGTTATTTCCCATTTCTTCTCTATTTTTTTTCCTATTCAATTTAGCATTGTGTTTCAGAACTGTAGTACTAAATCTCTCAGTAATTGCTAACTTCACTGCTTAAAAAAGAAACAATGTAACAGCACTGAAGAAGTGGGCTGGTCTCTAGCACTCTGAAATTAAATCACTAAGCATTATGGACTGGTAAAAAAGATCATCTCACTTTTTCTGCCTCACTGCATCTAATACATATTTTCTGTTTACAATTCTAATATTAGCAGATTTTTTCTTCAGAAAACCCAGAAGTTTATGCATCGGTTTAGTGAGAACTGATTGCCATTCATTTTTCACTCCAGAATCTGAGGGTTTCTTCAGGTTTTAATGAGAAAAGAAATAATGAATCAATTTGTTTCTGACATACACTATGTCCGTTATAGCAATGTGGAGTCAAAGTGAATGCTGGCAGAAGAAGATCGGACAGTTCCAAGAAGAACGCTTGGAAAAAAATTAATAACCTAATATATGTCCAGATAGCATTCTGTTTAGATAGTATTTTGCTACCTAGCTGACTTCAAAATCCAGTTTAACATGAGATTTTTTCACTGTAAGATCAGTCCTTTTTATTTCACATCACTATCTCAATTCTCTCGCTATTCTACCCATGGTTAACGGTTTCTTAGCAGTCACAAAAACATTTTATAATCATATTTGAATGTAACAGTCAGTTTAAAAAAATGCAAGACTTGGCACGACAATGAGTCATGTAAAAGAAAGTGAATCGAAAGTGCTATCTCTATTCTTGTTACTGAGCCTGCAGCTAGTGATACTTAACAAAATTACCAACTGGCCTTATTTTTTTACTGAAATTTCATTGTTTGAGCAAACCATTGCATATTTTTAATGCTGTTAATTAGCCATGAGAATTTATAAACTCCCCAAATCAGTTCCATATAATAAAATACAGCTTCTGACAAAAAGACTTAGACCCATTTAAGAGAATAGTTAGACCTCAACAAAAAGATGAATTTCCCAGAACATATTTAGGTAGTGACAATCTCACTTCTACCCACATTATTTATTTCCGTGAAAAGCCTCAATGTGAGTAGAAAAAAAATAAATATCAAAGTAGAGGAAAGAAAATAAATACTAAGAAAGACACAGCAGTTAAAGCTCAGTGGAATTTCTCTTGGCTGCACTCTGTTCTGCAGAAAATGTACAGGTAAATTTACAATATAAAAAGAAACTAGAAGCAAAAACAAAATGTCCACAGTGCTGTGTGTGGAAAAAAAACATTTGCCTCTTCATTTTCTTTCTGGTGGCAGTTATCCTTTGTGCCAAATTCATCTCATCATGTTTTTATTCCACACCCTTTCCTTCCATCGAAGGCATATTAATGCCAGGCCTCAGTCCTTTCCCGAAACAAGCCAGGCTTGCAAGTACAGAAAGCTGGATGCTGTTAGGCAATATTTTTGTGTTTAGCAATCCAAGGGAGAATGAGAAACTTGAGAACGACCTAGTGAGGTACTAATTATTTTAACTAGTATGTGTTGATGCTCTGCTCCCCCAAATGAAGTACTTCCAGCATCTTCTAAATTTTCCTTTGCCATGCTTTCTTTAGTATCTATACCTTGCTGTAGGGAAGGAGGATATTTCGCCCACCACAGGGTGCCAGAATTCAAACACTGAGAGGTCTGGATGAGCCCGTTAAAACCCTGCGCAGGCACCAGCACCGTCACCTGACGCTCCTTCGAACGCTACTGCCCGTTCGCTCCGGTGGCTGCATTAAGCCTGGCCTGCTTCTATTAATCCTTCTGAACTGGCAGATAGTTTTGTATTGGCCTTGCTGTTTATTCAAGCCTGCAGCATTGCAGATTTGGGGCCCCTTATGAACCTGTTCTGTCGCCGCAGAAGCGGGGGTATGTCTAGAAGCTGACCGGAGCTCGCATGCTCCACACGCTTCAGGAAACGCGCGCGGAGGGTTTCAGCAGAACGATGATTGGAACGGACACAAACAAGCCCTGAGCTGTTTTGTGAATAATTATCAGCACAGACATGCCCCACGTTTACAAAAAACAAACACAGAGCTTTTTTTTTACGTACGGCCACTGGTGGACACTTATTTTTGATTTTCTATTTTCCCCTTCTCTGGGTTCCTCCTGCTTTATCTGTGTCCAGGGCTGACAGGAAATTGTAGTTACCATTTCTCCAGCTACTTTAATTATAATACTGCATTGCAATCATGTTACTCAACAGTCCTAGGGAGTTAGGAACAGGGCCAGGGCTGGGGAGGAAGCATGCAAAAATAAAAAAGTATTGCTACAATATAATATTGTTATATTCCCGACAATCCTGCTGTCCTGCTCCTCATGACCTCCCACAGGCTGGGAAACATAATTACTGTCACACAGCTCCAGGCCTTGACCCAGCCATTCTTGGCAATGCAGCTTGCACCTACGAGAGCATCATTTTTAAGCAATACACATCGCCTACCTTGCAGATTGCTATACATTGCTTACAATAAGGCTATGAGTCAGGCAGACTGAAATGGCTTTCCCCTATTGCAGTCATTCAGTACCAAGTGCTCACAAACCACTCATGTAATAAAATCATCATGATTTTTTCCTTTCCTATTCAGTTGCTGCCAGAATTTTCCTGTAGTTTGACATACTTTACATTACGGTTATGTTATAGTCTTGATGAACTATCCATCAGACCGTGATCAGATGTTGCCATGTGTTAATTCAAACAGCCTGTACTACACACTTGGGACAAATACACAACAGTGGAAATGCTATGAATGGGTGATGGAGCAGGTACAAGATACAAGACCTCTACAATTTTTAGAAAACTAAAAAAAAAAAATCTAGCTTGTTTGCAATATGCTCGTATAAAACATATTTTAGAGTTCTTTTGGTACAAAATGCTTTTGAGACAGCCTAATTAGCTTTTTATAAAGCCCTCTGACAAACCTAAGGAAGAAAACAGAAGCGGGTAACTCTGGTTTTTCTTTGAATTACAGGTATTGTTGCGGTCCTTTTCTGTGGGGTCACACAGGCCCACTATACCTACAACAACCTGTCAGCAGATTCCAAAGTGAGAACTAAACAGGTAGAGTATGGAATAACTGACTTTGTGTCTTCAGCTGGTGTAATGAATATACAGAGGTACTGGAACATAGCTGGATGAGATTTCATTAATGCAAAAGAAGAGGTTTGTGTCTTTTTCAGGGGAAAGACTAGAGATTTTGCCAGGAAAACATTAACAACTTTCTGGGTAAGCAAAAAGTATAATCTATCCTGCCCGAGACCTGAAATGTCAGTCTAGGAGATGAAAGTTAAGGAGATGATAATTTATACCAGCTTCTGTATAAAAATGCTGCAAAATTAAGAAAATGCAAGAGCTCTGGTAAATTAGAATGAAATAATCTGAGAGATTGGATCCACGTGGATTTTTGCAAAGGGACTCTAGAAACTGTGCAAGCCAGCACACAGCCTTGAGCAATGAAATCATTTCATTTCTGCCTCATTAAAAGTCTGACACAGTCAGAGAGAGAGGGATAATTTTTTTCCTTTGTCTTATTTAAAATTTGGAGACAAGAAAAATTGGGTTATTCTGTTTTTTACTTAAACAGGTGAGTATTGCAATTGTAATTATTCTGGAAAATGTGGGGCTGTTCTCAATACAGGAATTGTGGCATTGCAATGTTGAAAATACTTTTCAGCCCAAGGAATAATGTTATACTACCTAGTCACTACCTGGCTCCTGTGAGCAATCATTTAACTGCACAATTTTCTTCCCTCATATGTCCCAAGAAACCCAGACCACAGAAAATCTACCTCCCAGAGCAAAATGGGAACATATGGTCCAAGACTACAATTTTCATGATGCAGTCTGGTACCTTTTTTGCAATTCCTCAGTTTTAAGTATTTCAGTTAAATGAAGATTTTATGTGCAAAATTTTGTCATTTCTTGCACATTTCAATTTAATCAAAAATCCAATTTTCCATCACAAGCAGTTCAATAGAAAAAATACTGAGCACAGCATCAGCTCCACTGTCAGCCTCTCACAGGTTTTAAATCAGCAGTTTCTGGTTTGAACTCCCAGACTAAAATGTTAGCTAGTGAACAGTAAGTCCTCTCAGCTACTTTTCTTCATCGCAGCTAAGGCAGATGCTTTCCAAAAGTATTCCAACAGAGGATAGGGCCCTTCTCTGAAAACTGTATCATAAGGGAATAATGTGTATATCTACCATAGAACTGTTTCTATTTTGCAGAAATACTGAATTACATAAGCTGTTTCCACCCTTGCATATAACCGTTACAACTTGAATACAAGACTTTTTGTCAGGCACTCATCTGCATGGTTTAGTGACATATAGGCATAGTTATTATACTTCTGAACTTACTATAAGATTACAGGAGTAATTTGTAAGCACTAATGAAAAAAGTGAGTGGGGGGGGTGCATGCCATGGTATTTTTAAATATATATGAATCTTTTCAGCTACGGAACTAACTAACATTTAGTTTAAATGCAAATACCATTTTTGTTCTTGTTCTCTCATTTACTCCTTCCCATTCAAAAGTTCAAAATAAAATAGTGAAAATAAACTGAATCTACCCTTGAACACACAGAAAAGGGATTCTGTGTTTCTCTATGGACCCATGAGTTTTATGCATCTCTTCTATTCTGTTTTTCCCTTCCCCCATAAACTCTTAATCCTTGACCTCCTTTATGATACAGTTCAAAAATTGTTTTTAAATTGCTTTGAATTCTTCTAATTTATTTTCTAATCCATAGATTACCCTTTCATATGCAGCTGTTTCAGTGAGATCTGCACTTCCTCCTTCCTTCTCTTGAAGCAAAATTTACTAAGCCATACGCTTGGTATTCTCCTAATCATATATGACTTTATTGTATGAATATTGTTGCTCAGTCTCATTCTAAAACAAAGCCTGCTTTGCACCCAATTTAAGCCATTTTTATTACTCACTGCTGACCAAAATCAACGACTTTTCATTTCATTTATAGAATTATTCCAAAGCAGTCAGTATCTTCTGTTACAATATGACAGATCTTTCAATAAGATTGGTGAGTTGTAATGTGCACTGAGAAGCCAGTGAATTAAGGATGAAGTTAAGGCCAACAAAAAACATGAAATTAGATTTAAAGATAAGTGGATATTGTGAAATTGTTACTTGTCTTTAAAATGTTTTTTTCTCTTCTGCTTTGCATAATTTTCTTTACACTATGTACCGGCTGTTAGAATTTCATAGCTTGATGGTAAAATTCTGTATACAACACAATGACAGTAATGGTATTTCTGACCATCATGTTGAGTTCTGCATTTCTCATAATTCCTCATCATTTGCCCTAAGAGAACACGTAAGAAAAAAAGAGAGATCTGTAAGATTTTCTTCAGATATTATATAGAATGAAAACTTATCTAAGGTTCTTAAATGAAAATTTCTCTACTGAAAGATGCCATATGAATATTAGTTCCCATATATCCTCTATTATCCATCCGGCCACAGTTTAGCATTCCAGAAGAGAGATATATTACATTTCAGGCATCTGAAACTTACAGAATCTGAAACTATAGAGTAATATAAGTCTTGTCACAAACAATGGATTATTTTAACACTGCCAGAAAAACAGTGAGATAAAAATTTAGAGAAAATGCAGATTTTGGAGAAGCTTCATTCAATCCAGTTATCCAAAGTCTTACTAAATATTTATACATGTTCTCTCTGCATGTTTTGTTGTTTGTTTTTAACATGAATAATGATGTTTTATGATAGTATTCTTTAGTCATCCTCACTGACCCCACTATGGTCACAGCGATTTTAACATTAAAATTGCCACTGCCTTCAGTGGTGACAGGTTAGGGCAGCAGAGTGTTCCTGAGTTTGGTATATTTAAAGTTTAATTTATCCAACATATCATTAGTGAAGGAGAAGATGTAACTGCTAAGACCTGATTGAAAGTTACTTGATTCTGTGCATTATTATTTACAGATACAAGCGTAACCTCAAGTTGTGCTGCAGGCAAACAGCAGTTGCTTCTAAATCTTGGCACATTATAGTCGAGATTTTACACTAGGTTCTTCAGGTATATGGCTGGGTTGGTTGATTTGCTCAGCTACAGTAAAGTCAGTGGCTGAGTAGGATGTTGCTAGATAAGCAGAAGATAAGTCACTGGTTTGTTGAAAGTGGACAGACTCTAAATCCCTGCAGGTCAGCTCTAGAAAGGGATGGTATTGTATTTCCTAGAGGAAGAAAAGACATTCCTCACTATTTCTTTTCCTCTGCTCTCCATCAGCTTCACTCAAATGCCAAACTAAAACCAGCCCAGTTTGGTGGAGTATTATTAAGAGGAGCTTCAACCTTTAACTCCAGGGAACAGCCACCACAAAAAGACCATAACCCTTTGGGAACAGGGAAATACCGCTCTTTAGATCAGTGTCCAAAGGGATGGAGAACACTGCTTTCAGGCAAAATACAGTGCCAGCAAGTTATAAGTTGGGAAGGGTATCCTGACATGCAACTCCTATGGAAGTAGGAACAGGGAAGTTACTGGAAGGCACAGCAAAGCACATCCAGTAAGAGGGTAGGTTAGGTACTGCCTTGCCTGTCTCCATTCATTCCACCAGTCCAACCCTTCTTTACGTCACCATCTCTGAAATACTTGTGTTAACAAGCTCATAAAGGTTGCTTTCTGAAGTGAGGTGCAATAGTCCTTCTAAACACACGATTCGGTAAACAGTTACCCACATATTTTGCTATTCCTTACAGCAAACTCATTGGGAATACCCACTTTATAGAGAAAAAGCTTCTGCTCTGAATGTTCAGCTGCACTGGGAGTGCAGTACCTACCTACAGGATGCCACATTAAGATTTCTGTGGCCCTTCACCCCCAAGGTTTTACAGAAGCTTTAGAACAGGATAAGGGTAAAACAAGAGAACCCAGTGCTGCGTAACGAGTGAGTAACTTTACTGAAGTATGTAGTCTTACTGGGACTGCTTGAGCAAATTAACTTGCATTGAAGGACTGAAAGTTCAGGTTGCGCATGTCTTACTAATGGGCATAGTACTGAAGACTGGTCTCGCTTACTGATGGACGTAGTACTGATTGCATCAAATTTTAATCTCCACAATATAATGCAGAGATGATTCCTATCTCTGATTAGTAAATCTCAGCACCTTGCAGAAGAGCAGCAGCTATCTCCAGGAAATCCCTTGAAAATTCATTAAGTTTTCAAAACTTAACTCGTTTGTAATGTAGCTGTACATTTTCCAACATGTGAACAGGCAAGAGAGTCAGCTGATTGCTACATCATAAAATGATTTGTATTACAGTGACAGTTTGGTGTAGAAGTGTTGTGTTTATAAGCATATTCTTTAATATAATGTTAATTTACCATATGAATGGAAACAAGCTGGCAAAACAGTCATGAAAAACATTTTTAAAAAATGCTACAAAAATTGTAAATCAAATCATTATAGTCTCTTGAAGATTTGTCATAAAATAGCCTCTTTAGCTTCAGAAGTGAATCTGTAGTTATGGATGGAACAGCATCACATCTAATCTGATCAGAACAGGAGAGTATAACTTAAAATATAGCAATGGAGATGTCCAGATCTACTAGAAAGGTGGGGGGGGTGGGTGTGTGGAAAAAATCAGTGACTCAAAGGAGTGGTTCCAGAATAGCATCAAGTAATGTTTACGAGGAAAAAAAAGTATTCTAGGGTTGAACGCAAAGAGGTAGCAGAAGTCATTTTTTAGCTCACTGCGTCCAGCTTAAGCACCATCCCTGCACAAATGCAGTCCTTCTGCATTTTTGCTGGCCTAAATGTCTCTGTAAACAAGTTGCAGAAAAGCAGACCTACACTCAGAACTGAAACGACAGATCTCTCTCTACACACATGGTACAATGCGTATCTTATAGGATTCTCCCATCAGCGATCTTTTTCTAAGAAAAGAAATAATGTACTGTAAATTTTGGTCCAGTGGCAGAATGCTTTCTCCTGAATCTGTAACTGCTGTTAAAAGCCCATGCCAGGAACCATGGCTACTGTTTTGTCTTTGATGTGAGAGAAGGGGAGAGGCTGAACGGAGGCATCTACATACTACTACCAAAACAGCATCAATCTGCGGCTTGTGAGGGGTCCCACTGCAGATGCCTAGCACCCACATTGTATTTGGGAGAAGCAATGCTACAAAGTCAGAGGCAGAAACTGCACAAAATGAAATGGGTTTAGTGCCACTCATCTTAAACCCTCCACAGCCACACAGGGCATGGGTGTGCCCTGTGGGTTTGGTCCTGCTGTTTATAGGAGTACTTAGAAGCAAAGTATTTAGAGCTAGGCATACTTCTAAAGCATATAACCTATATGAATTTATCTCTAGACAATGCAAACTACTTTCTGTTACCAGACATTGGATCACTTACAGATAATTAGCTTACACTTCTAGAAAAAAAAAAGAAAAAGGCCACAAAATGTCAGGATTTAATGGCACTTACAATTCTGTCTCTCGATTTTTAAAAATTAGAAATTATTTCCAGAGTTAGGAAAGCCCTACTTATAGCGAACTGTCCTCAATAATTAGCAAAACAACAACCACCACAAAATACAAGCCCATAACTCGTATCCTTCTGCTATGAGCAACCTATTTGGTAGCTGTTGCTATTTGCTCAGGAGCTCTACTCAAGAAAATAGGCACTGCAAGAGATCAAATTTTTCCACATAAATGATTGTCAGAGAGAAAGACTGAGATAAAAGAAAGTTATCTTTGAAACAAGACCACCATAAGTATTGTGCAGGAGGAATCAGTTTTCCCAGCACAGCACAGTCATAGTACCTGCAGGAAGCTTCCTAGTAGAATGATTTTTCATTAGCTTCCAAGTACCATTGGTTGTCTGAAATAGGACGACATACTCGATGATTAATACTGTTTCTAAGAGTAAATTGAAAGTTCTGTTTAACTAACACATAGCTCTCAGGTCTGGCACTCTCTAAAAGTATACGTTAAACCAGAAGAGATCCTTGACCACAGGCTCCAATAGAGCGTGAATTCTTAGCTACCATTAAACAGGTTGTAAGCATGAAGTACTTTCTTCCTTTTAAGTGGGGACTAAGTATAAAAGTTTGCTCTGATGGATACTGTCCCCTTCTATCTAATGATTCCCTTTCTACAGCTGAACAAAAGAAAAACTAATTTCCAGCCTCCTTGAATCCATCCACATTCTCAAAAGCAATAAAGGCTGGGACTTCAGGCACTGTTACTGAGGAAAGAGTCCAGGTGACCAAATTACAGCAGTCAGTACCAAGGTCTGAAAAAGCAGCTACTTCTCATAACAAGAATGAGAAAGTAAAATGGGATCTTGGGACAATTTATCCCTAGTGGAACAGTATTAGTACAATTTTTTTCCTGTTTTGTAGCCAGCTTTGCTGAAGGTAAACACTTTGGAAACAAGTTGCATTACAAAGAAAACCTGCTTTTGTTTTCTAGCTTTCACACACACTTTTTTTTTTTTTTTTTTTTTTTTTTTTGGGTGAGACAAGGCCTATAGCAAAGCCCTCATTTTGCAGCCATTCAGTGTGACCTGAGGGAAAGCAAGAGGTCTATCCACTTCCCCCTCTGCAAGTCCAACCTAGACTCTGAAATCATGTCAAAGGACTGTCTTTGCTCCCCAGATTTCTCTGCCTTGAAACTACTTTCTGTCCTCTTATTGAAATGTCCCTGCACTTTTTTCTCTTTCTGAAAGAGAAAAATGATAAAAACCATTAAAAAGTTGTAAGTATAGAATTAAAAAAATAGAAGAAAGAAAGACTTATGCTGCTTTTAGCACCTTGCTGTTAAGAGCAGGTATGTGAAATTGCAGGTAGGAATTTCTGATAACTTTGAGATGCCTAACTTATATTGAAATCAATAGCAGTCACACAATTAGACCCTTTTAAAAGTCTTACAGTTCACCTATCTTTAAGCATTTAGCTATCATTGCATATGTAGCCCAGTCCCCTGAAGAGAAGTAGCCCCTTCACCCTTGTCCTGCACTTTCTCTTATAAGTTCCAGGTTTACCTCCTGGGGCACGAGTGGGCTCCGGCCGCCCCACGGGCAGGCTGGCAAAGCCTCCTATTCCTGAGACGCACCTTGGTAGCTTGCTAACTCGATGCATCTCTACACGGTCCAAGAGCCAATGGGTTGGTTACAAACAGGTTGCTCTCATTTATGAATTGCCTTCTTATCTCTAATTGAATATGCACCACATGTGTAATGCTTGCAGTAATTATTACATTTAAAATGGACTGGAATTAACAGAAAGCATCCAATGAATTCCAGTACTCTATGCAGTTATTTTGTGTGTTTATCAGAAAAAGCTGAAGACTGGAAATATGCCAGATGCATTGTTTGACCAGATGTAACGCTATAAAGAAAGCTAAAGCTGCTTACTGTGTAGGTTTGACAAGGAGAATCACAATAACACATGAAATCCTTGATTTCTGTAAAAGTAATTATACTACCACATCTTTCAATCTCGGTTTTGTAGCAGAATCACTCACTATCTGACTGGTGTTCCTGGTTACTTAACCATGCTAAAAGAATGTTAATCTGCAGTCTTTTTACATGGAGTTCCCCTTAAAATTCTGTGGAAATGCTTTAATTGTTTCCTTTTTTTAGCTGTGTGCTACAAGGTGGATGGTAAACAGCTAAGAAACATTAATACAAGTAAACTGATATCAGTAATTAGCTGCATAATTTAAAAATCCTTTGTTTTTCACAGGAAGAGATGCAGAATTATTATTATATCAGAAACATTGCTATCCTCAAAATAACACTGAAAATATTGGGTGTCCCCAGACAGAAATCTCATCTGTATATCTAATTCTACACATTCTTTAATCTGTTTTTCCATGCCAACTTTAGTGAATTCTTTACTGAGAACGCGCAGACTTACTCTGTCCTCAGTGGTTCCCATTAAGCCTGTGTCCCTTCATCATCAACATTTTGTACAGAATAATATATTCTAGTATCTTCCACCCACAAACACCCATGAATAAAAACAGTATTTCAAAACTACAAAAAATAGAACTTCCCTTGAAAAACAAAATAAAACAACTTTCATTCACTTTGATTAAGCACACGAACTGGAAAATAAACATGCTCAAATGTAATTCCTACCTTGAAGGAACCTTGAACTAGTGAAATACTTCTTTGGAGAAGTATTGATTATCTTATTGAAAAATGATGTCATTTCTGATGCTGATAGGCTAAGGGAGCCTATCAGCTCATAATGCCATATGCAAACTAGTTTCCAAACCGTCTCATTAAAGGTTTTACAATCTGTTTAAACATTAAATGCTTTCTTTAAATATTAATAAGTTCTCTGTTAAGGTGATAGTTTGCTCTTTACAGCACAGTAGCAGATGCCACCAGTTGGCTAACATATACCAATTGGAACTAAAAGCTGTGGGCCACGTTTTCGCTGGCAAATGGAGAAATGCATGATGGAATTTCAGAGACATATGCTGTACTTTCTTTGAAAGATGCACTGAATCACAAATGAGACTCATACACGTCTTCACCTGTACAGTGGAGTCAAACTGTATGGGTCTATGTAAGCTACTGCAGAATCAAAGAGCTGATTCATGTAACTGCAGATCGTGTAATTTTACTCCAGCCATGACTGTTATTGTGTCTCTTTTGATCTTGTTACAGGGAGTTTGCAGTGGCCGCTGAAGCATTTCTCCTTCCTGTGGGTAGCTAGCTGCTTGTCCCCAGTTTTTAGGTCTGAGTCTATGCAAAGAGCCAGCCTTTCCCCTTAACTCTGTAAAGCACATCTTCCAGATTTCTCAAGTTTTTTATCCAAACGGATCCTCAATTCCTGAACAGTATCCCACATTAAGAGGCAGGGAAGCCGATTAAGGATGATCCTAAAAATGAAACAAAAAATAAAAATCCAAGCCACCACCCCAAACTCTGCCATGTTAGAGCAGATTAGTGGTCCCACTAATTCAGTATATCCTGCTTCAGAAATTCTAAATCATACTGCAAAATATAATTACAGGATAACATTCTGCCAGGGTAGACTATTTAAGAGTTGTCTTCTGAACAGTAAGTCTCTAAGAATAATAAATGGAACTTAACATAGTCAGGATCTCATGGTATTCAACACCAGTTAGAGCAAGAACAGTTCTTGGACTGTGCGCTCTCCCTACGTTAGAACAGGGTAAGGTCTTGTATCCTTTCCCCTCCAACCTCTGTTAACAGTCTTAAAACAATACATATATGGAAGACCCTATACAAATATCCACACCACAGAAAGTAAAGAAGTGATTTAGTATCTTTCTATCTTAGAACAGGCACTGAATAAAAACGAAGCAGCATGTCATAAGAAAAAAACAAGCAAATACTTTCCCGGTTTTCTAGATTAAGGTAAAAGTGAGTCTTTCCTGATTTGTGACCTTCTTAAAGGTCCTCTAACATTTTTCACAGAAAAAAGACTGTAAAGAGAGACATCAATATGGGTGAGTGGAGCCTACAATGCAACAATTTCTGCAGAACAGGTTCAAAGGGAGCAAACAGATGTTGTCCTGAAGTATGTTGGATTTGCAATGGGATGGAAAACTTACAGTGATGAGCATCAGATAATTTTTACAGTCCTGCTTCTTGTCAGAAAGCATGCAATTTGACTTAAAAGAGAAGACACCATAGACTTCATAGGAAGCCTTTTCTTCCCTGATAGGCTAAAGGCTCTCATATTGGTTACTAGCTCCTAATACGTCAAAAACTGTCTAAGGGACTTTCTTTCAAACACCCAAAATTGGCAAGGAAGGAAAATTGGTTTTTTGAACTTGCTTGAAGAATTAATATTAGAGAATATGTCCTCTCAGCATATTGAAACAGAATAAATTGTATTTGTCCTCCTTAGAAGTGGAATTGATCGCTTGAGGTTAGGACTGTGATGGCAAGTAACAGAAAAAAACAGATGAAAAAGGATGAAAAGAAGAAAATAAGATTTATTTGGTGTTTTTTTCTTGAAGCATCAGCAGAAATGTCTCTAATTCTAACATAAATGAGAAACACAAAAGATAAATATATATTAGTTCATTGCAACTTTAAAGACAACTGGATTACATCAATAACATTACTACTCTTCTTTGACCAGAAGGAGAGCTTCAAAGTGTTTAAAATGTTTTAAAGTTTCTGAGTCTCCTCTGTTAGCTGTGTGGCAAAGCATGTTGAAATTGGCTTTAGCAAAGCCACAAATTGTTTCTTTCTTTTGCTGATTTTTTTTATCGTTGTTCCATATAGCTATTAACTGTCCGTGTGTAATGTCGCCACCTTCCTTGATCTGTGATGTACTGCGCCAGAAAGATAACTGCCAATAAAATATCTTGCTAGACATCCAGAACATGTCATAAACAGAAGCTTCATTTTTATCAGTGTCATTATTTTGCAGCTTTTTTTACTTCTTTTTTTCTGTACATGTAGCTTATTCTCTGATCTCAGTTTTGTAAAAAAAAAAAAAAAAAAAAAAAAAAACCTTAATCCCAGATAACACAAGCTGCTCTTCATTTCCCATTACCATAATTATTCCTCTGTCAGCTAATGGAGCAGCCATTGATGTTCCCAAAGGTTTCCTGGTTCATTCCTAAAAACAAAGATTCCAGCACCACCGTTAATTGTTCTTTAGTCCCCTTCAAATCATTCTCTAACTACAATTTATGCCCCAACTTGAGCAGAATCCTTCCTCGATTATCATATAGTAATACAGTACTGCTGAAATAAAATGTTCATAATTTAAACTGCAGAAATCCCCGAGATTGTCTTGAGACAACAGAGCGCTGAGGAGAGCACTGAGGATTCCTCCCTCCTTTAGCCAGACATTTGGCTGTGTTGTACCTTTGTGCCTGCAACATCTCAATTCAGGAATTTAAGATAAATAAGCACTTTGAAAATAGTTGTTTCTACTTTGTGAACCAAATAATAATTTCAGTTACAAGCTCTAGGAGCAAGAACAGCTTCATGCTCTCTGCTTTGGCAATACCTTTCATTGAGAAGTCATTCTTGGGTCATTTTTAGGAATAACTTAATGCATGATTTATAGTAATAATAGCTGATCTAGCTGTCAGGGAAGGAAGATCTGAAAATATTCTCCCCCCGACAAAATGATCAATATTTGAAAAAAATGACAAAGTTTTCAGAAACCCCTTTCCTAGGCAACGTACAAAGAGTAATGATAGAATGAATCATTTTTCTACAATTAGATCCAAAGTCTATTGAAGTCAACATACAGATTCTCATGAGGCTCTGAATTTCGCTATACTACCACAAGTTGACACCAAAGTTTCTACTGCTCTCCCTGCCTTACGTATATAAGAAATGAGTCTCAGATTTTGAACTGTCACTTACTTGTCAATTAATTGATAAAATGGAATAACAACATTCTTTCCAAGGGTTAATTTTAATCATGTAATTAATGATGTTGACAGATTCATTGCAAATACAAACCAGCCTACGTTTCCATTCATTCCTGAGATTAAGCCCTTTCAGAAATTCTGAAAATTTTACCTTTTAAGTCATTCTCTAGTTTTCATCCAATAGCTAGGAACAAAAAAAAAGTTTGACTTTAATTACCTAACTTTAAACAATTTTGGTTTAAACTTCTTTTGTTCAACAAAGCCTTTCATTCACCTATGGCATTTTTAATAATAGAAAGGATTTGCCTTGATGCCTGAGACCACCATTTTTTCCTTACTGTTGCTAGCAGTAATGTGCTCTGTGCCAGTAATTTGTCACGCTTCTCCAACACTGAACTTTGGTGGAGGTGTTTAGATTATGCAACAAAGAATGAACAGTATTGTGAAAATGAAAAATATTGTTGGCCATTCCTCTCCCTCGCTGTTACTTTTTTCTTCATTTATGTTACCTTTTACTTTCCCACTTCTTCCTCAGCTCTTAGGAATCTTTTAAACCTCCCATGTCTAGAGGGAAATAGGAAGTTATTGTGTGCCTTCCATAAACCTGTTGGGGCGAAATTCATTGAATTCAATAGCAAAGCCTACTGATATAAAAAAGCCAGAATTTTGCCCCAGGACATAGAGATCTTTTAAGAATCTCTCGCACTTAGTTTGTTAGTAAGTTTACAGTCAAACAAGCTTAGATAGCACCATAAACAAGTTTACCTTCTGATAATGAAGTTGATAATGAGTTACTTCTGCTGATTCTTTCAACTAAGCAGGTTATTCTAGCATTTAGTATTATATGACTATGCTGCAAAGATTAATTACAACTGTATAAAGATTTCAGGCAAAGAGCTTCAAATTCAAACCTCCTTTTTCTGATTTTGAAACCTCTAATCAAAAGAAAAGGATTAAATAAAGCAATCAGGCTGTAATAAAGGCTTCTAGAATCTTAGGAAAATTATCGCAGTCTGAATCCTCACTGCATTTTAATTCAAAATAGTTAAGGAAAAGCAGCTTTCGTCAGTTACTGATTTATCAATATTCTTGACTTCATGAAACATTTTTGATAGCTGTGTTCTAATTTAATAGCATTATTCAAATATCGTAAATCACATAACATTGACTGCTTGGGATTTTAATAGCACTCTCTCCCCTCCAAATCTAGAGTCAGTTTTACACCCCAGATTCCCAGATGCTGTTGGACCACTGAAATTCTTCTCCCTATTTTGAGGTCACGCAGGAACATATCGCTCTAAGATGTAACCCCTAAACAGGTGGTATTCCTACATGTTGCTAGCAAAATCGATGCAACTAGAGGACTGGCAGGTAGATATAGATGACTCTCCTTCAACTGGTATTAAATTAACTGAAAGAATATAATATTGGTTAGTCCAAAACAGGTAATGAATAAAAGTCATGGAGTTTTGCTGGAAAGAAGTTTTTGAAATAGAGTTTTTAGCCAATACTCTAGTACCAATATTATTCCCTTGAGATGAAAGAATGCTGTTTAAAAATGCTGGGATTTGAGAAACAGTATATTTTTCTTCTCCCCAGCCACAAGGAGACTGTGGTATAAAATATGCTCATTTTCTCTTTTTGATGCTTCTTTAAAGAGTTGTGTCTTTACTGCAGCAGAGATTGCAATTTAATGTGTCCCATCTTGCAGGTGCACTAGTTACTTAGCCAGATAATCTCTTTTAACACTCAGTGAAAATTTAAGTATTTCTATAAGATGGAACAACGTGCAAAACCCATTTGGGGTACCTTGTTTCCCTAATTGGCCTGAATCTAATTGTGGGGGTGGAGAGAAGGAAGGAGAAGAAAAAATAAAAAATGCCTTCTTTTTCTTGCTCAAAAGATAAAATTAATACAGTTTTTTATTATATAAGATATTTCACTTGACTTAAAATTAAATACTGGTATAAGATAAGCTTAGTGGTTTCAGCAAGGCTCAAGGTGTAGGTAACTCACATTCATTGCTTCCCCTGCCAGCACAAACTGAACTGCAAGTGACACTTCCCAGAAGAACGGGCCAACCTGAAGCTGATTTTTTTGCACATCCCTCTTAGTATGTACGACAGCTAAGAATAACATAAAGCCCCAGCATATTTGGTGGAGGATGAGTTTTTGCATAACTAAATATTATATCAATTTAAATAGACATTTTTATATAAATCTCTTGTAATATTTACTCTCTACAGAGGAAATACACAAAGCAAAGCAAATACCAGTGTCAGTAACTCACAGAGCTAACATCTAAACCAAAGGCATGGGTTGGTTCTGCATTGGTCCTACTGTAATTAATATTAAAAAGAATAGGTATCTTTGGCAAAACTCTACTCTGAGATGTGTCGAGATTACTTCAAATTTATACTAGCGATTCATTAGAACTTTTACTTTAAAACCTTTAATAGATTCATAGACTTTGTGGAGAGGTAGAAATGGCAGATTACAAATGACATTTTTTAGTTCAATACAGAAAAAATGTGTTATTACTATGTGTATATTAAAATTGTTTCTAGTATAATTTCCTGGCAGCCTTAGGGAAACTAATGGCAGCATATGAGCACTTCAAAGTCAACTTCATTTACACTAAAAAGAGGTTAGCCGTCTTTGTGGGAGGTGAGGGAAGGGAATTTAAGGTTATGGACAAAATACTTCCTAGAACACAAACATTATCTGACATCTATTTAATTTTGTTCATGCAAGTAATCCCACTTGCGAGCATGTATGCTGAATATAAAGACATTTTTGAGTGTCATTGAAGTAGACCATAGACCAGGGACCACAGTACGGACCTTGCTTACGGACACTCAGACAAAAAAAGGGGGGTTTCAGAGGCTAATGTGAATGGTACAAGTCTTCTTGGAAATCCTTGAGTGTCCTAGGAAATAAAGAATTCCAGAAGAAAGCTTATTCCTTCTATTCTTCTGCTTCTCATCAAAAGGTCTTGACAGCTCATCTTTAAAATAGTGACAGAAACAGCAGCAAACATTGGTGCAAAAGGCATGACCGTTTGGGAGTATGCCTCTGTGGAAGCTGTTCCTGAGGGGCTCTCACAAGGAGTTGTTTTGTTCTGATGGGACTTAGCTACACAGCAGTGACACTTAGATGCTTAATGGAGTATCTCCATGAGCTCTGTCTTACTATTGAACGAAACACAGAAACTGAAGAAATGCTAAATAAAAAATATGCTAAATGCAGGAATAAAACAGTGAACTGAAAAACCTGGGAAATCTGGAGGACAGTGGATGTTTTACTTTATAGTTATAAGCACTATGTTTCAGGAAAAGATATTTAGATAAAGCTTTATTTGTGAAAATAGCTAGTTTTGAAGCACTTGACATTTTTAATATTTTTTGTTAAGTCCGGGTGAGAAACTTGACTGTCTGCACTTCATGAATAAATGCAACATATAAGTAATATGCTTTTTAAAAAAGAGAGCAAACTACATGGCATATATAGAGAGAGCAAACAATATAGAGAGCAAACTTTCAAAAAAAGAGAGCAAACTACGTAAGACTTTATGAATGAGGCTGACAAGCCACTCGAAGGAGCTGAGCGCCTCATAAGAGACCATATCAGGGTCGTGACTGCAACAGGAAGGAATCTATTGTAAATTAGCTCTTGAAATAGAACCTGGATTTTTGCTATACAAAAGAAGTAAACTGGTTCAGATTTAATCTTCTAGCAAGTGGGCAGTGTTCTGATACTGGAAGATCAAAATACTAAGAAATTAGAGATAAGACAAAAAAACAGCACAGTTCAGCAGCTATATTCACAGAAAAATGCAATTTGGATTGTCCTTGCTTTTGCAAACAAACCAGATGATGGCCACAAACATGATTCAAGAACAGCAAGACATTACAGTGTTGCATGTATCTGATATAGATGACATGGCTAGAAAGTGTCACATATGCTGTAAAGCATAGGACAAGGAAACTAATAAGCCTATACTGGTTGCACTGAAAACACTGGCCCAGTGAGCAAAATAAGTATATATTGCTCATGCTGATTAGAAATACGTAGTCAAGAATTAAGGATTTATAATTTTAGGAATCACTTAGTGAAGTCATTCTGAAGTTTTGAAGCTGCATTAAGGTAGCAAGAAACAGGTTCCTTTTAGCCAGAAAAGGAGGTGAAGTTGCAGGGAAACATAATAGATATAGTATAACTGAATTTATAAGACATATAAAAAAGCCTGCATCCTGACCAGACTGCTGGGAGACAAGAGGTGAGAAGTCTAAAAGCAATAATGTCATGAAAACACTTCAGGCAAGAGTTAAGAGCTCGAATTTACTCTTGAAGACTGCTGAGAAAAAGCATATAACAAAAAGGAATGATATAGCAAAATCTATTTTTCTTCAAAAATGTAGGTCAATAAAGAGTTTGGACAAAAGAAAAAAAACCTGTAGTTCCAGATTTTTTTTTAATGAATCAATAATAGATGTACTTTATATTTCTTTAAGTCTTGAATGAGATTTTGTAACTGAAGAGTGAAACATCATTCAGCTTTAAAACTCTGGAGTACCTTTATCTTATCCCAACAGCTAAAGCATGTATTTGCCATTCCTCATAGTAGTGTCCTTCCCTCAAAATCGATTTATATATCACATATAAACATATATATGTAAAAAAATCCTGTCATGATATTCCTGATAGACTGTTCAAAGCATTAGAAAAATGTGTCACATGACATACCAACAAAGAGCTGGGATGGTGTTTGCGCCCAAAATGGAAATGCAAAGAGTTATCATAGTGATTGCTACGGGCGGAAGATTCCATAATTTGAGTCTGGTTTGACATCTGGTTTCTCTCATTATAAAATTTAAGTCTTCTAAAATGCAAATATTTCCTGTGTTTTGTTTTATGGTAATTTTGCTGTTCAGCAGTGCAGCAGATAACGGCGACCATGGAATGCGCGCTGGGGATGGCGCTGCCATGGGGTCCAAATACCTTCCCCTATGCTGCTGCGTGCTATGCCATTTTGCCTCTAAAATTTGTTTTAAATAATGTTTCTGACAGCTCTCATTTTTCCTTTGTTAGAGCTTAGTGACTGTTATTGGATATTTATTTTTAGAAGCACAAACATATTACAAAAAATACATAAGCCCTACTGAAAATGAAGAGAAATATCTCCATAGTAACATTCCTGACAGAGCAATTTATGACTGTTTGTAGACAGACTTGACAAAATTAGGTCCTAATTCTGTATCAGGATTTGTTAGCATAGACTCCTGAGCCCAGAAGTGACTTCAGAAGAGTAAAGTCCTCATCTTCACTCCTCTGTAGTTACTTGGTAGCAATGATTGATTTTTTCCAGGTGTGGCTAATATGAAAATTTATCTTTTATATTACTTTTTATATAATCATCTACAAACTCAATCAAGAGCATCCCCTCAAGGCAAACGGATGTTTTGGTTTTATTTGTCTTTTTTCACACAAGAAATCCTTTCATAATGATATATCTTAGGCATACTTATATAATGTGTTTAAATGGTATCTTAAATAGATGCATTTGAAATGAGTAATTGATACTGATATCCATGTAGTGCAATAAGAATTATCTACAGGATAATATTCATGAAAATAAAAAAGACAATGTTATATTTTAAAGGCACAGGTTCTTAAAAATCCACTGAGGAAGATTTTTCCTCTCTTGGCAGGGGCACATAGCCATCACTGTTTTGTGCACAGGCACTTCTGTAATCAGGATCTGACCCATTTCCCAGGTTCAGCTGTGTAAACTTAAGTGAAGTTCAGTTCTTCTCTCAGCTTCTTTGCAATTTGCATTGAGGCTTGTATAACTTATGTGCTCTTTATATATTTTACCAGTTATCTGTGTTAAGCTTTCATACGCAAACAAGCGAAAAACTTGCAAGTAACCATGATTTTAAAGCTAAAAGCACTATCAAAGATGCCACATACACTGTATAATAAATTAAACAGTTTTAAAATCCATCCTTGAAATATATAAGATTTCTGTTCCTTTTATCCAACTATTCTGTATTCCAAGCTAATATCTTTGATTAACTTTGTGACAAACAGAAGTTAGTTCTAGACATGAGTCATAACTATGTTCTTTCTCTCTTGTTTAAGTTGTTCGAGTTCATGAATTTCCTGGCTGAGAATGTCATCTTCTGCTACATGGGACTTGCTCTATTTACCTTCCAAAATCATATCTTCAATGCTTTGTTTATATTTGGTGCATTTGTATCCTTTGCTTCAAATAACTATATATGTATGCGTGTGTGTATATATATTTTTATATCTATGTATAAAGAATGCATGCTCCATGTGAGCAAATTTGACAATGAGGAAACCCACCAGTTTCTTAAATGCTAAAAATCAATTTTTTGTGAGGTCCAAAGAGAACCGTCTCCATTACGTGTACATCAATATCTGGCTCAATGTATGTGAGTGAGCGGTCTTTTGGCAGCTGCTATTTTGCAGATACACTGCAAGGCAAATAGCTTTAAACCAAGGAGGGAATTTCTGCCACTGGGCTTGATATTAGGTTTCAGGCTGGGGTGGGAAATTGGGATGTGTGTTGGGGCACATCTGTGCGGACATCTGCAGGTGCAGAAAATCTTTTTGCTCGTCCAGAGCCAGCGCAGATCTACAAACTGTAGAGCTGCCTCCAAATAATTACGTGCAGTAAGCAGAACTCTCCCAAAGCTATTTGAACGATAGTAAGTCCTTAAAAAGCAAACAGTCCTGCATTGTCTAGAGCTTACCTTCCTTGTATTTGATATCTCCAGTGTACGTGGAATTATTTATGTCATCAAGAGTGCCTCAGAGATGAGTAGGAAAAAGAGACTGTCTTTAATTCTGCCGTGTTTTCTCAGCAAAGCCTGTGGCTTACTTGTACAGTGGTCTCAATTTTTTTCATTCTGACAGTTCACACTGAATTTTTTTGGCTCAGAGCAGCAGCCCTTTGCTTATCACTTTTTGGTGAACTGTAGTAGCTTTGAAAGTTGGGATCATAGTTGACCCGCAGTAATTTTTACATGCACTTTCCAAAAGAATAAGAAGAATTGCACCACAGCTCCCTTGGCTACAGGTTGTTACAGAGGGCAGAGAGGACCCTAGGAGCCTATTGCTCGCTGCCACCACCATGCAGCAAGTCCAGTATTGCGTCCTGCACTCCTAGCAGGGAGGACAGCTAAGTGTGAGAGCAGCACTCAACAGCCCAGGTGGGAGGCTGTGTGCAGAGCAGTGCGGGGGCCCAGATCTGTGGTCTCCTCTCACTGTGAGCCACCAGGCCACAGCAGGTTGCACCAGACCAGAGAACACAGGGCACACAATCCACAGGTGAAGCAAGCACAGCTAATGTGTGGCTTATCCCAAGTCCACAGGAGCTTTAAGCCAGCTCCTGGCCCTGCAGGTATGATACATCCAGATGTTGCCACTCAAGGGCTTCCTCTGTGCTACAATGCACAGCAAGTCCAGGCCCTTAGAGCCGTAACTGAGCCCAAAGAGTCACAAGACAAGGGGAGGATGGAGCTCGCTAAAAGTGCCTATAAGGAGTTACGATTGTCTTTTTTTTAATCTGAAATAGCCCCATGCTTCTAATTAAGGCAGCTTTTGTGATAGCTCCAGAGAGGAGTAATAAAGAACTCCTTTCTAAAAATCTCCAAAGAAAAAAAGAAAAGAAAAAAAAAAGCAAAGGGCGCGGGATATAGACAATATGAATTGTCAGGAAATAAGAAAGTAATCATGTCCAAAAGCACATTGATTCTTTGCAAATTGCTGCTGAAGGAGATAATGCCATCTCTGCAATTGATGACGGGTATTTTACTGAAAGACTGAAGATGAAGTCACATGTGATACAAATGTGATGAGTAGAAGTAGAGCGACTGAAGTGGAATATATAATGATGAATTTAAAACTAGGATGTCTGGAGAGACAATCTCTGCCACTGCAGTTTTATAATGAAATTGGAATCAGAAGGAATGTGATATGTAAAATATGAAGTGAGATAATCTTATATGTATTTTAATTACATTTTTAAGCTAACTTTAGAGAAACACTGAGTTAGCTCCATTTTTGTCAGTAGTTCCTCCACCATTTTCCTCAACATCTTACATTCTAGGTGGCAGTTTTCATAGCAAGAGCATGCAACATATATCCACTTTCTTTCCTTTTGAACTTGGGTCGAAAACAAAAGATTCCCAGGAACTTTCAGCACATGATGATGTTTTCGGGTAAGTGCTATTCTGCTACTTTTCCTATCCATGTTTAACACCTGACATAGAATTAAAACTCAGCATAGTCTCTTCAAAGCCATGCAAGCAAATGGGCATATTCTCATCAACTTCACTGTGCTATGGACCTATTTTAATTATCTGTTTGGAAACCTATTGCCCAGGAAACTACTCTTTCAACCCATTGTCCCTCATCTGTCTCCACACTTCCATGCCAATTTGGGAATATTCTATTTTTATATTGGGTTGTTTTAGAGGCACTTGTAGTATCCTAGGCAGTATGCTTACATACAAGGAAATAAATATCCAGCTTTGAAGGTGCTAGTACTGATACTCACAGATCAGACGTGGTCTTTGGCAGTTCTTAATTTCAAGAACGGTTATATTTTGAAACATGACGCTAGCAGACTTTTATTCCCAAACCTATTTTGCATACATTCCAGCCTGATATCTGATTGTTTTACTTTCTAAATTAAGGTTTTACTGATTTTTAACTATTAGTAGCAATGTAGGACCAAAAACATTCCAGGAGAGGGAGCTATGTTCTACTCTGATTTGTGCATCATCCACTGAACTGTTAAATCTCAGCTGGAAACTGTATTTTTGGACATGTACAAGCTAGAAATATCTCCACTTGACTTTCTGATCCTAGTTAGAAAAAACTCTTTTGCTTATAAACTGAGAACATTTATTCACTGAAAGACAGAAATACAGATCCCACAATGCCATTTATAAAATCATTTTGTAAAATGAGAAAGTCAGCACTTCCTTTCTTTTTCTTGCTTTTTATATGAAAAATCTATTCCAATTTTGATGGATAAAGGTTCTTGATTGACAGCCTGGATATACACTGATCTATTTAACCACATAACAAGCAGAATACAATGGGCCATGTTTCAAGCTTCCTCATCAGGAATACTCCTCATCAGGGTGCCTCATTTATGCCTTAATAATTCCATGTCTCTGGAGCATGAACACAGTAGTTCACTTCTATATCTATTCAATCCTTCTGCTAAAAGCTGCCAGTGAAAATTCAGTTAATACCAGCTAGATTGTAGGGAGAGATGATGACAGACATCCATTAGGAACTGGTTTTCAGGCCACCTGCTCATCTCAAATTGTTAGCAGCGTAGAATGCATATGTACATCACTGTAATACAGCTAGAAGGTGGCCAACTAGACACCCGCGTGAACTGGATTCAGTTCAAAAGTCTAGGAGTAAAAAGCTTTGTGTCGTTAGTTATCTAGCTTCTGGGCCCTGTTTTTGCTTTTATTTTCCATCAGATAAAGAATGGATTAAAAAAATCTAAAATATATCTTATTCTTTAACTTTTCCATCCTCATTTTCTCCAGTGAAATTTCATTCTCCACAGAACTAGAAGTAGCCTGCAGCCAATAGCTGGAGGTGAGAACTCTCACTTGCACATTAGGTTTCCAATACAATCTGTCAGCTGAGAACTGAAAATGGCAGTACGGAAAGCTCCTAAAATCTAAACGTTAAAATAGTCAGAAAAGTAACTTTTAACTGGTTTCAAAGAAATACTGTATTTTGTGGAGAGAAATGTCTTTACAACACTTCCAAACAACAAAATGGCATAATGTGCAATTAGGGCAAAAAAGACTGCTTCTCCCACTGCTATCAGCTGCAAACTTCACAACCCATGTAAGACGTGGATTTTTCCATGTAATTGTACTTGTAATGTGCATTAAGATTTGTGCTCAGTTACCAATAGTGTTCTAATTTACTATGAACTGATCACAGTGTGTAGAGTAATACACAGATGAAACAGTGACTGCCAGAAGAGAAAGTCAGTTCTGATATGGGCAAACAGGACACTGAATTTGAGCTTGGGAGGCACAGGCTTATTGCCTGCAGATCTGCACACCTTTTGCAGCAATGTTTTCCTATAGCATCGGGTTCTAAAAGATAGGAGGTCATGGGGAAAACTGGACTTCGCTCACCCTAGCCTACCACGCTAAGATGTACAAAATGGAGAATTTGGGTTTGGTTTTGCTTTCAGCCTTGTCATTTCCAAATACACCCAATATTTATTATTGTCTTGATTAAGTTTTACTGCCATAGTCACCATGAATATCAAAGTCTGGAAAAAAAGCAGTTAAGATCAGGCAAGTACTTTGCTGATTAGCATTTGAGAATATATTACTCTGCCAAGAATTCTACTGAAGTCATCAAGTGCTATTTCTTAAGGAGTATTAATACGTATGAGGAAATGTGGAAGAGTTAGGCCTGGAAGGGGATTATGTAGCATTTTGATTTATTACATTCTTCATCTGTTTATGTCACTCCTCTAACAACACATTACAGAGGATGGATTCGCTTTTACAACAGGGTTTAATCATGATCTCTGATAAAATTCCAGTTCTGCTAGGTTTCTAGGCCCATTGTGAATCAAAACTAGATTAGTCCTTTTATAATTAAGCCTAAGCTTGTCAAATTAAGTTTAACATCAGCTAAAATGATCAGACCAGCAGACTCTGCTCATGTGAAAAAGAAATATTTTATGTTTTAAATTATAAGGGATCTAACACACTACCCTAGGAGTCTATGCTGCATGAAAAAATGCCTCAGTTCATTCAGACCCTGATATGATGCCTTTAACCGGTAAAAAAATTAGAAGGAAACTAAATAGATCTGGATGGATTTATTAATAGCAATAACATGTTTGATATTTGAGCATCACTGCCACAGGAGTAGAGTAAGCGCTATTTCAGACTTAAAGTATCGCACCTTCCACTCTTCTTCCAGTGTCTCTATTTACCTTTTTTGCACTTTTCCCTTCTCTCCAACATATAAATCAGCCAGTGAGAGGCTTGTGGGACACAATGCTGCAGGGGTAGTTGCTGTTAATATAAGGCCTTGCAGCAGCAGTGGAGTCTGAAAGGGAGGAACAGAAAGGCAGAAGAAAAACGGAAAGAGCGGCCTGTGCACCAGCAGCTGTTGTGCAGGCGTTTACAAATGCACACTCATATACATGGTGGTGGGGAGTGTCAGGTGAAATTTTCCAAAAAGATAGATACAAAAAGAAAACAGCTAAACAGAAAATAAAGCAAGGAAGAAAAAGAGGGGAGAACTGCCACTGAAACTAAAGCCCCAGGTCTACATAGAGAAGGTCTCCTTTCCTGGCAGATTCTCCCCACGCTACCTCTACTGCCCTCCGTGGTTCTCCTCAGAACTGTTTCGGGGTGATGTGGTTGTGTGGAGCACAAGCAAATGAGGGATGATGGCAATAGGACACACCTTATCTACCCTGCGGGCCTCTGAAGCTTTGCCCTTGGGTGCCTTTGCTTGGTGCCCCCTATATGAAAGAATATTTCTTAAAGAGGAATTCCTAAAGGCTGGCACAACTAGCAGGTAAATCTGGTAGGAAATCTGTGATAGAGCCAAAAGGATCAATGGGTCACAACAGAGACAGAGAGCTGCTGTCAGTGCAGCAAAGCTCTGACAGATGAGGTGCGAGAATCTCTGCTAATGGCTGCTTGGAGCACTTTTCTCCTTTGAGCCTCTCCTGGCTGCAGCTGAGGTACCAACGTACACAGGGGTCAGTCCTTCCATTGCTATTTGTTGGTATTTTTCCATAAGGAAATTTCCTTCCCTTCCTTATCTGCAGACTATTTCTGTGTCATATCATCTTCTGAGGTTGTTAAAAATTCCCTTCTTTCATTTGTATTGTTACCTGGAAGATATTTTGATACGCTAGGATTGTGGTCCTTGATTCCTGATGAGTCTTTACATTTTAGGCTATATTCACTTGCTTCCCACTGCTTTAGCTGGAAGTATACGCTTTGCTTGTTTGTTCCTCTTATTTCAGATACATTTTATCTGAGGCTGAATCAGCACTTATAGAGCCTGCTGAGCCTTTACAAATAAAAGACACAATGAAGGTATTCAATATTTCACAAAACTGAAGAAACAACTAGGTCCAGCCCTCAAGGAGTGGAGGTTCTTAATAGCACATTAATTGCCAACTCTTTTTTTAACACTCCCTGTTCCCAAAAGAGATGTTCTAAATTTAATATTGCATTGACACTTGTGCAGCCATTATCAAAAGCAGTGTTGTTTTCTATCTAATTGCAGCCACCTAGAATTTAAGCATTTTATCTGAGCTAGTCCTCTAGATTACCACTGTAACCGATGCAAAAAAACAGCTTCAGTAGTGGCTCATTCTGTCCTACAGATACATGTTTAAAATGAGCTGATAGTTCTTCCCATGAGAGAACAGTAAACCATGAGCATCCTTAGAGGTGTCTGATAAATAGAAGCAAAGGAAGGGAAAGCCTACTTGTTGACTTCTGTGTCTTTTTCATAAAAGCAGGGATATTAAACCTGCTGCCGCTGATCCATTTCAGCTGGTGTAACTATAGTCTGCTTGCTGCTTGCTTGCACAAATTGCTTTCTGTGAATAAAGTGTCCATCGTCTATACAAAATATTTCACATTCTGGCTCTGTGCTCTTAAAGAGCCTCAGTGTTCTACTCCAAAAATAGCTGCTTTTAGCAGCTGATTAAATGATTCTGCATAAACCATCAGTGCCTTACAAGAGGTTTAATTATTAGGTTTAATCTCTTGATATTTGCAAAGTACCTTTTGGATTCAGTGTGTATTGTACACATGTAATGACTTCACTCTCTACAGTTTTCTACACTTATTCTGTGGGTTTTTTTTAGAAAACAATACAGAAAATTTAAATGTATAAATGAAAAGCATATATTATGTTATGCATACAGAAATAGTGGAGGG
Source organism: Dromaius novaehollandiae (assembly GCF_036370855.1). Lineage (NCBI taxonomy): Eukaryota > Metazoa > Chordata > Aves > Casuariiformes > Dromaiidae > Dromaius > Dromaius novaehollandiae. The sequence goes on from NC_088106.1 coordinate 18,655,745, forward strand.
CTTTTTTCCCCTTTTTTTTGTGTCACCCTGTGAGGACCTATTTAGTTAGCTAATTACTACCTATGGGGCCTTTTTTTTAACTCACTGTTAGCTTTTTCTACACTTTTGTAGCTTTTTTGGTCTCTGTAGGTGTATAATTTTACAATTACTGTAATAATTCTACTACACTAACTTAGAGCTAAAAATTTACAGTTATCATGAATCCCCTTTTCAAATACTTGAAACCATTATTTAAAAACTATTCACTGTTTCTTAAATCATGATTTTTATGACCATTCTCAGCACACAGAAAGATATTAAAGAGATGAAATTTTCTATTGCTTCAAGCGAGAAATGGGTAACCTATTTGGGCACAGATTATGATCCCAGCACCCTTCCTCACTTATACTTTATCTCATGAATAGTCCCACTGAAGTGAGTGAAACTGCAAATGGAATAGATTTCTTTTTTTAACAAGCATAAAGCCCAGATTATTACTTAATTGGAAATTATTCAAGACAAAGAATTCAGTGGATGTAAAACAAGTGTGTGATTATTATGTGACTGTCAGGGTGGTTTCATTGTCCGCTTTTGCAAAGTTGATTATATATGCATTAAACACCATGCTATCAATTAAGCAGGATTTAGCATCTGTGACAAAGATGATCATGGTCTGAAAATTTCCTCTGCCCTTGGAATAGGGTTTGGGCTGGAAAGAGGTACATTTTGTTCCTCCATCACATTAAGTTTGTTTGTCTTTTTTTTCTAGGTTTACGCGGTGCAATAGCATTTGCGCTGGCTATTCGAGACACAGAATCCCAACCAAAACAAATGATGTTTACAACAGCACTACTTGTTGTATTTTTCACAGTCTGGGTGTTCGGCGGGGGCACAACACCAATGCTCACGTGGCTTCAGATCAGGTTAGTACTCTCTTTAAAATATTAACTATCAAAACACAATGAACTCAGTATGCTCAATCACTAAATTCATACAGCTTTTTAAGGCCTACTTCTATGCTTTTTTATAGAGAGTTTTACAAGCACAAAGCTAGTGTTTGGCTTTGAATACTTGCTAAGGTCAAGTAGGTATGGATCCCACCCGATAGCAGTAACTACAGGCCACAAGAAACAGGTTCTTCTCAAGCTTGTTACGGGTTTGGACCTAGGTCAGATCCATCCTTGATTCCTAAGAGTCTGTTTCATTACCATTCTTTATAAATGCTATGAGTAATTGTTAGCAATGTTCTCCTTACTGCTGAAGAGATTACACAAACATCATAAATAATGTATTTCTGAAAATATCACATTCACACTTTCATAACACAAAAGCACAGAAAGCAAATATGCAAGAAACATGCTTGCACAGCTTGGTGGAAGATGATAGTGGAATCTGTTGGCATTCTCTAGGGGTAAGAGTGTGAGTCTGTGTGTGTGTGTTCTTTATCAACTGTAGAAAGGAAGAAAACATTTATTTAATTTTGTTTATTCATAATTGCAAATGGGATTTTTAATCAGGAATGCAAGATGTACTTTCACTGAATGTTAATTCTGTTAGCCCCTACAATATATTATTTCTACTTTGATTTGATTTGACTTTATCTGATAGGACATACCAGCACATATGAACATTCAGCCCAGAGAATATTTTTATACACCATTATTTATTCTCTCAGTTCACATATTATGACTGCATGATACCAAAACCGAGTTAGTTGCTAAGAACACTGCCTTCCTTTGCAGAGGCTGTGTCACAGACCTGAACACCGTAATTCAGTGATTCAGCTCTGAGCTGGGAGAAAACAAACTACTGTCTGCCGCAGGGCAGACCAGAAAAAAAATTGTAAGCTCCTTCTCAAAGACATGTGAGCCAGTTACTTTCCTTTGTGTAAAGAATTTAATATGAACCACTTCTTAATTTACATTGCTCCTGTAAAATGCCAGAAACTCTGACAAATTCTAAGAGAGACATGGGGATTTTCTGTTTTATGTGGATGCTCGCAGAGTGTTTGTCATTATGTGTTACACAATCCTTCCTCAAATGAATGAGCTGTTTAGAGTTTGCAGGCAGACCAAAAGAACACATACTGTAGTCTTCTACCTTTCCTGCAGCTGCAGTTTGGGAGGCTGAGAAACCCAAAGTTCAAGGAACCATCACACAGAGATTTCCAATGACAGTGAAGGACACACTATTTACACACCTGTCCAGTTAGAAGATATACATGTTAATATACTAGAAAATCTACTTGCATTGGTGTATCATTCAGCCATTGATTAATTATTACTCATTGTTTTATATATGCTCCTTCACGGCATTATTTTTTAAATTACTTCATAATCACTGTGTATTCATGAATGACAATGAATGACATGGGAGGTTAAATGAGAAAAGAGAGGGAAATAGGAAGCTGGGATGAAGAGTGTTTAATTTTAATACAGTGTCCTGCCCAGTGTGCTTTTTTTTTGAAACCCTGCTTTGGGTAATAAGTCTAATGCTATTGCTGAGATCTGGTTACTTCATAATCTATTCAGGATTCACTGCCATGGTTTCTAATGTCACCAAAGAAAACCTCAGCACCAATACAGGGTTGTAATTCACAAATCCTTATCATTTATTATATATATAGCATATGCTTTGCTTGTTTACAAAGTGATGTCTGTTTAACAAGCCTTCATGTCAGACTGCTGCTATAAAACACTAGCTGAAGATAACTAAATTGGAGCTTCAACAAAGAGCATAGATAAAAGCTTGCAGACAAAGGACTAGCATACAGATTTACTGTATAAACATTAAATGCAGGCATCTATATGCAATGTGGGAGCTTTATATTTCCTTGATAATTTGATTTTTCTCATGATTTCTCTCTTACGTCCCATAATGTCAATCAAGTTCTTTGCCATTTGGATATGCTCCACCAGTACAAGCCATCTTTCTGAGCTTTGCCAGTTTTCCTGACGGTCAGCTACAGGGTTGCTCTGTACAGCAACAAAAAATGTGGCTGAGGAGGAATATTCTCCTTCAATCTCGTGGACCGAATCTCTTTGGATTACTAAAATAGGAGATGAAGAAATAATTTTGAGAATAGAGTATGGGAAAAAGGAGGTGGGGGTAGCAGTCATGTGTCTAGTCTACCAACACACTTAGGTCATTAGATGCATGTCCTTATCTAGCTCTTTAGGAAATTCAGTTTTAAGTGATCATTGCCAAGTGCTTTCGCTACTGAAAGCAATTTCATTGGATACAATGGCATTTCTTCTGCTACTTAGGACTCCCCAGAGGTGGAAAGATCTGCAAAAGTACAAATGAGGGGTTGACTTTCGTACAAACTATTCATACTACTAAATATAAGCATATTCATCTTAATATCTATCGTACAGGTGGGTAAAGTATCAAAGACACCAAAGTAGACAGCCATTATTGGTCTGAAATGCTCATGTCTTTCAGTATGCCTTCTGAACCCCAGCAGATCTACAAGGCAGATTTAGTAGCCAAAGAATTTGTTTTAGTAACTGGGACATAGATTTTTGTAGTATAAAGGTGTTAAGTTCCCACTTAATTTCTTGACACCAAAACACACAGCTTCATACACTGCAGATGCATGGTCAAACTAAGATAAAGATATAAACAGGTATTTTTAATTAAAAATATATTTTGATGCCCTGCTTTATCTTTCTAGTGAATATTTTTAACCATCTTTTATATTTATTACACCCCTATATGGAATTCTGACCTTAGCTACCAGCATTTGTCATCTTAATCTTAAGTAAGCAATTTTGCCAAGTAATTGTATCAAATGTGATGGTAATTGATACCAATTAATACCTGACTGGATCCTAGCAGACATGGGTTTGTTGAGAGCGCTATTGGGTTCCTCCCAATTACACCACCTTGCTTGGGGCACAGTCCCCAGTATGTTTGCAGCTCTGCCTAAACGGTAGTTCAGAGCTGCACCTACTCCCGTCTTTTCTACCAAGTTTGGAGAGAAAGATTGTAGTTGGGAGGGGTCAGCTCGCGAATAAAGGGAGACTATTATGTGTACAAAAATATGACTGTCTGTGAAGAGTCCCCATGAAATGGGTTGGATGTCATCAATTACAGACAAAAGAGATGAAGCCAGTGAAATGCTGCACCTATGTCTATGAGTACAGGAGAGACTGGTTTCACACGAGCCCTCAAGTGTTCAGTCAATGTGAATTTGCATCGGACACCATCCCAGGGCAGTTTGATACCACTTCTGGAGTGATTCCCCAGTGCTTCAGAGAAACTGATTCACCACTGCTGTCCACATCCAAAGCATAGTGCTGGATCAGTTAATTTAACAACTAGATATAAAGTTATTCACATGTCAAAATTAAGTAAGTACTCACAGGAAATGAAAAATGTATCAATGGTTGCATTAAGTTCACAATGACTACATCGGATATGGGATTCCCTGTGTCACCTAAGAGCTGCCATACAGGGGCAACATCAGGAGACAGGAAACGCCAACAATGTGGTGATTCAGCAAACGAAAGACCAAAATTGAGTGTGCTTGTATTGCCAATTAACTGTTTTCTCATAAAATGATTATCCAGAAGGTAATTTATTTTATGGAATGGGAGATGTTCAGCAGATAATAAAAAGGAATATCTGACTTCTGAGACTATTTGGATGAACCAGATCTTATTCACATACATTTTAATTTCTGCCCACTCTAGCCAAGAATAGGCTGCAATTCTTATCAGTAGTTCAGGAGATGCAGCTCTTACCTCTTCAAAGTTGATCGTTAGTCTTATCCTAGAGATAAGTTCCTAAGTTTACACATTACTGACAGCTTACCCATATTTGGGGCTTAGAATAATAATAATAATAAATCTGTCATCCATTAAGTTAAAGATATGTAAAAATAATATAAATTACAAATAATTAACAATAAGATATTTACCATTTACGCTACCATAATGCACTGCAGCTTTAGTCAAAGGAAAAGTCAGTTTGCAAGATCTGTACAGCCTTCTTATCATATATTATTCTCTAAGCATTATACTGTGTTTCAATGATTTATTGCACTGTCTCTGTAATTTACATTATAAAATTCTCATAATGGTGACCCAAACTCCTCATATATCAACAGAGTGCCAGGAAAAAAACCAATTTTTAAATAATAGTAGTAATAATCTTCTTAAAAGTCCATATTTGTTTCCATAACATCTGGAATTTCCATAATCTTCCACCTCTCCTCATATCAGTAACATCAGATCTGTTTTTCTTTTTCAAATTAAAATTCAGCTTAATGTAAATATAATCTGTCACTCCATTTTTAGAGAAAAGATGTGCCCTTGCAGATAAATACCAGACTTCTTCCTAGAATATGTATGGCTTAAACAACACTTCCAAACTGTTGCCAAATCGTATAATATGATATATGTCAAAACTAACCATGTGCCACCAAAAAAGGGCTCTGTTTCATTTCCCACTTCATGCAGCAATAACACTTAACTACCTCGCAAGGCTGCAGAGGCCAGCTGTGCTGAAAGCTTTTATAAAAAGAAGTTTAAATGGATATCAGGAGTTCACCCAAGTTTATTAAGGTTCACAGTCCCAGGTCCCTTAGTTTAACAAATGAATTACACTGAAAGATATGTAGATATGTTCCTACTTAAACTATAGCTTGGATCTAAGAAAGATTCTGAATGTCCTGAAAATCTGTCCTGTTAATGGCAGAATTTATGTTTACACATCTCAAATTTCCAAAACACAATTTTAGAAGAAATGCATACCAATCATTCAGTTCATTTACTAATATATTTACCTATGCAGTCTAACCTTCAAAATGAGTCTTAAAATTCTTGACAACGTCTGAATATTTTTAAACTTTGTTGTAAAAGAACAGGACGTACATTTTCAAAACTTTCCTTTTTATTTTAGCTGTCTCCCTTTTTTAGATGCCTTAAAAACTGAGTTTCAGGAAGTGCTGAGTGTTCCCCTTCTGAAAATCAGGTCCTATTTAAATATTCTAAGTTATCTGGCACAGGAACGTAACACCTCTGAGCATGCAGGCACAGTCACACAGTTATCAGCTGGACTCCCAAGAGCAGAATTGGCTCTAAATAATACATTATCCTTTGGTTTATCTGAGTGTTATAACTGGTAAAAAAAAAAAAAAAAAAAAAAAATCCCCTACTCCCCCTGTGAAAGGATTACAACATACGGCTTGTGGTACATAATGAATAAACCTGCATTAGTGTATGAGAGTGATACCATGATATATCAACAGCAAAACAAAGATAGCCATTTAAGCATGAGTTCACAGTCAAACTGAAGTATTCAATAAATATGCCTTCAGAGATGTTGAGTATTACCTGCTAATGCTTTTGGATATATGTCTCCTTTCATTCCCCATACTCTGATTAAAAGTAGTGAGCTACATTTTACAGTAAATCTGAGAGTGGTTGGGGGATAAAGGATTCTCCTAACAGGCAGAGAAGAAATACAAAGCTGTTAATAAAACATGTCCTATAAAAGTATTGTTGTGCTAGGTATTAGATCTTGTTTGTTTATCATCACCTCCTGTGAAAATCTTTGTCAAGGGTTTTCCAGACACTTTGTGCATCTTTTTGCAGCAGTTCTTCAGTAAATAAGGAGATTTTTATTCCATGATCTGAAGAAATACTAAGCAGCATTGAATAGTAACTTTTAATAGTGTGTCTCTCTGGTCATTGCCTTTCATACGTATTTTACAAACTGGCTATGTCTATGTGTCTGGCTGCCCTTGAACTCCATGACATGCCGTTACTCACCTACAAAATCTCTAGTTCACCTTAAGCTTTGCATTCAGAACTCCAGCTTTTTCTAAGCACCAACACCAGAAGCCTGGCATACCACAACGTTTCGTGGGGATGACAAAGGCTGTCCAAACTCACGTTCTCAGCACGAGCATCTCCTCATTGCACTTTTCTATCTGAAAGCTAACACAGGAGATCAAATTAATGAACCCAAACTATTCTTCCGTATTCAACTATTGCCTTTCCTACCTTCTAAATGGCCCAGAATTTCAGATTCAGTTTCAGAGGTTTCCCAAAGCTCTGCTGATTCTTTCCACTGTTCATACTCCAGCTTTATAACTACTGGCAGCTATTTTCCTGTGACTAAACCTAAAACTAAACCTAAAAATGTCAAGCTTATACAATTCCAAAGCCTTCTTTGCATGGATGGTCTCTGATGATGAATAGCAGCTGGTCATTCATTCACACTACACTGGCATAAATATAGCATACCTTAATGTAGTCAGTGATCTCTGCGAACACAAAATACAGAAACGTGTCAAGTGTAAACAAAAATCTAACTATAAAAATAGTCTAATGAATATAACAAGAACAGGAGGAAAGGATTCATATCCTATAAATTAAAAGTCCTTAGACCTAACTGTTTGAAGTGATTAGATAAGTAAATAGGGTGTCATTGCTGTGGGGACCCTTTTCTGTATTGTAAGGGAAACAATGCTGACTGGCTGGGTGTAGCATGAAGCTAAACTAGGCACAATATTGTTATCAGCATGAAAAAAAATCTGCCATTTGGAAAGGTCAAGCAGGCAGTAACCCTCCTCCCTACGCCCGATCTAAAGCCATGGAGGAAAGGACAAATCTGTTAGAGACGATGCATAGATAGAGCTCTATCACTAACATGAAGCCACCAAAGTTGTCTTAAGGATGCATTTGGCCCTTCCATTCATTCCTTATAGACTGAATCACTCATTCCCCAACTCAAACATATAGTCCTTAAGGAATTACCCCTCTGTATTTTCACCGTAAATCTGCATTGAATAACACTGACAGAACATAAGAAATCAGACTTGGAGTTGCAGAAAGACTTAATTGGAAGACTTCTCACCAACTTGTATGATATATTGCTATTTTGGCAAAGTAAATTTCTAAAAGATTACAGTTTTATTCTGAGATTTTGTTGTTCCACTTTTAGAAGTCCCACCATAAAACATAAACAGACTGGATTCTTTTGTGTGGGTTTCCTTGCAGTATGGCTACAGCACTCTTTTCTAAATGAAAAAAAAAAAAAAAAAAACATTCTAGAGCTGTATCCAAAACATTCTGAGAATCTGGCTCAGCTGCTAATGCTTTTGAAATAAAGCCAACTATTTGACTGTCTCATATCTAAAACATAAAATTATATTATTCAGTGTTATGGTGTTAAAGTAGGAAGATCAAAACACTGGTAACTCCTAACCTCCCACCTATTTCCATATTGCAAATTAGCTGAATAGGATAGGAAACGAGTGTTCAGCACATATTGACACCCCAAAGACATGAGCCAGTAGAGCCCACTGTCATTGAGAATGCTTGTGTATCTCTCTACAGTTAAAAGATTTCATGGAGAAGTTATTCCTTCAAGACGACAAGATTTTGGCACCTTCAGCACCTTCAACTCTATAATCCATTGCCCGAATGCCAGGGTCTGAGAATCATCTTTCTGATCTCTAAAAATGAGCAAGGAAAGGTGAAGGAAGTATGTTTGTTTATCAGATTATCTCATTTGGGATACAAGGGCAGGGGGTTGGGGGGAATGGGTGAAGAGCCGTGACTTGACAGCTTGTGACCATCTACCAATGTCCATCTACCAACAAGAAAAACTGCCTGTCAGAGTAATTTTCTGTGTGTATCCCAGCCCTTTATAAACTGGTTGTAAACTGCCAAAGGATAGAATTTCATGATGGAACAACTTTTGCTACAGCATGACATTGACCAGTATTATAGTGCTACTGTTTCAGTAACAGAAATATTCTTTTCATTATTCCCAAACTCTGTGGTAGTATTCCCATGCCTAGAAGTAGCTACCTTTAAAGCGATACTGTGGAAAGGCAGTTTACAGTGCCACAGGGGTTTGCTCTTCACTGCCAAGTGGGAAGCTTCGATCAGTTTTGATCTATATTTCAAGCTTCCAAAGTTGTTCTTTTTGCTTCCCAGCAAAGGCCCTTCAAATTGATTAGAAAAACAATACTGTTGGCTTTGGAAAGAATTCTGCCTTATCTAGAGAGGCAATAGTTGTGGTTAAAAATCTCAAGGGATGATGTGGTGAAGAAGATATGACTGAACCACAGAGCTCCTCAACACAAGGTGCTGAGTGGGAACCTTCCTTTACCATAACCTAAGAACAAGGAAAGATACACTTCAGATCAAAGGAGTAACATATTGTTTTAGGCAATGTGGACAGTGCTGCCTACATTACTATAATTCTCCAGTTATACAAAAGAATGAATACTTAATTTTTGTTTTTTATCATGAAATACAAATCTTTCTTACGAAACATCTGCCTATTCTGGGTTTTGACAGAGTTTAGTTCTGATTTGTCAACATATGGTATAGCATCTGGATAGCTTTATGCATTCTCCTTAGTCAAATCAGAGTTTTAGTAGAAAATTACATCTTTTCTTTAAGACTGTATTTGTAGGGTCAATCTGTATGAATGGGATCTCTGGGAGAGATGGTGATGTAAGTGGACTCCTATCTTACCATTGCTTAATCCCAACAACATGTACTAATTAGAAGTCTCTGGACAAGAGCAAAATGGCTTAAAAGCAGTCAAAGTAAGACATAGGCAATGTTAAAAATCATGTTGACAAATCATGGTCACCATGATTTTCAAATCAGCCTCTATTAGCAGCATCTGCTGTGCTATGGGCACAATGCTGGATTCACGCATTACTCAACACTGAGTGCAATGATCATTGTAATGCTAGATGGAGCAATGCCTTCTCGAATCTTACCAGGATGGGAACCACCTTTTAGTAGGACCACCTTTCTGTGCAGCTCAGAGACACAAAATTATACTATAAGGCAAAGCTTATTCCAGATTACTGATCTACTACTGATCGATTACTTGATATATCAAGGATTGTCAGGTTCTGCTCCATATTGCTCCTTCTGCCACCCCCATTCAATTTCACCCACTGCCTGAAGCACTGCAATGGCTATGTTCTTCCAGTTACAGTGCTGTGAATACCTATGGACTATCTAATACTGCCTGCTGGTGGGATAGCAACAGAGAAGGCAATATGTGTAAAGGAAAACCCATAACTTGACCATCAGTCTGGGAAGAATGCATCCTGACAGCTGATATTGGCAAAGAAGCTGCAGTCAGCTGGGTTAAGAAAAGTCTAGTCAGAATATTGCACTCCATTGCCAAGTTCTGCTCTGCTCATGATGGTACAACTCCTTACAGTCATTTATTATGAACTAGGTTCATTTAGGGGAAAGAAAAGGAAGAAGTTTGCTCTTTACTGTTCCTCATTTCTCCCTAAATGAAATAGAAGGCTTACTTTGAGTAAATACATCTCATCTTTCCTTTCTCAGCCCCACATAGGAGTACAAGAGTATAACAAGTTTATCCATTTTCCCTCCTGAAACACAGCTAGTCCTTGAGACACTCTAAATTCAACAGCCAAGAGCTTATGTTCAACTCTTCAGATGATCCATAATACAATATTTATAAATTATTATGAACTTTCTTAATTTTTTTGCTCATATTCCTTTGAACACATTTCCTTTTCACGATTTGTTTAGAGGAAGGAAGGTCAGTTTAGAAAAGGAGGTTTAATTAAATGTTTTCTCCTGGCCTTGGCACAGTCTGCCTTCTACAACTGTATTCCTTTGGGTCCTATTTTCTCTAGAGTCCTAGAAAACAATATAGTGAAAATGAAGGATCCATTGATTTACTATTGAAAAAAGAATGAGAGCCTAAGTATCTTCAACTGTAATTTGTGAATGACCACAGAGACATATAGGTAAATTAAAGGCAGTATGTTTTCAAGTACTGTTATATTTCTTTGCACCTCATACTATTATGGATTTTTTGTTTTGTTTTGTTTTGGAATACTCATAATCAGTCTCACTGGTATTCCTGCTCAGTAACAGAGATACCTCCAATGAGCAAAGCTCTTTCTTTGCTTCCAGGGACAGGTCCCTCTTTAGCCATAGTGCAGTAAGTTTTTTAAATCATGCTGCAACAAATATTCCTCTTGGGAGTTCAGTTCAGCCAAGCTACTTCTGCGCATTGAGTTAACCCAGACACACTTTCAACAGAGATCACACTGTCTTCATCGGGAAAGTCTTTTAAATCCTGAAATCCAGAAACACCTGTAATTAAGTGTAATATGTCTAACCATTAACACTACAATTATTTTAAAATGGCTACTGTACTAAGTTGGCCAGCTATATGCACTTGCTAACATCTAAAAGACAGCATTCTGCCTAGCATCTTTTATACTGATCACAGTTTGAATATTCCTGTGCTAACGACCGCTAATTGCAGGCAGATACCTGAGAAACCATGTTTCTGGCTCCCTAGGCTCTCCTCAGCATTAGGATATTGCTGATTTATGTGCAGAACCTTAGGTCACATAATTTCATCAAAATCTACATTGCTATTTAAAAGTTTCATGAGAATGAAGAATACCTTGAAAATGATCCAAGTGTAACTAACAAGGTAATGAGTTCATGGACAATCTGAAACAACAGCTCAGGGGATGCTGCTCCATGGTTAACAAAGCAATGTTATTTTCAAAGTCCCCAGCTTTGCTGATGAGCCCCATCCTCACTCCAGCACAGTATTCTGTGCATGGCGGAAAAGTGGATCTAGAGATGACTTAGGTGGGAAACTTGCCTGGCTGTCAGTCACTCCCCACCAGTAGCTGGGTAAGAATTGATCTAAGACAACAGAGGAAGAGGCCGAGTTTTAGCTTCAGCTATCAGACACGTGGCCACTACAAACGGCTATTAGCAATTCTCATTCTGGTCAAGCTCAGTAGTGAGCATTAAGAGCCCTAGTGGGATAAAAGGTATTGGGAAAAGGTAGGAGCTGTGCCTCCGAGGGACATGTTCTTCCAAAGCTGCCTTTGGGACAGTAAGCTATACCCCAGCATTCAGGCCAAGTGACTGTAAATACAGCCTAGCATTACTATCTTTCCAACAGTTTCACAAATACTCGGTCCAAATTCCCTGTTATGATGAGTGGTACTTCACAAATATAGCCTGGGAAATGAGTGAGTGAGAGTAAATTATGCCAGGGCATGTTTTAATTAAGCTTCACTACACTCAGGCATGTACCGTCCTTAGGTTGCCATTCCCTGGAGTTACGCAGAACTGCATAGGAAGTTTGTGCGTGAATAGGCCAAGACTCCATTTCGCTTCCAGGTCATAGATTAAGTTAGGTTGGAAGGGACCGCTGAAGGTCATCTAGTCCAGCCCTCTGCTCAAAGCAGGAAAACTAGGCCAGGTTGTTCAGGACACTGTCAGTTCCAAGTTCTGAATATTTCGAAGGATGGAGACTCCACAAACTCTCTGAGCAGCCTCTTCCAGTGTTTGACCATCCTCACAGGAAAAGGTTTTCCTGCTATCTAGTCAGAATTTCCCATCTTGCACTTTGCATTTGTTGCCTCTCTTCCTGTCATGGTGCCCCTCTGAGAAGAGTTTTTCTCCTTCTTCTCTATGTACCCCCATAGGTACCTGAAGTCTTAATCTGCACAGTCACAACCAACTAGGAAGCAAAAGAAGCATACAACATACTCTGAACCCATACCTTGATCTGATAACTGTCCTCAAAGTAATTTCCATCCATTATGTGTTCTTTATATTTTGTTTCTCAATATGTTTACCCCTCAGGATCAACCTCTGGTGAACAATCTGAGGCTTTTTAATATCTAATTAACCACAACTGTACTTTTTTAAAAGGACAAATTTAAGCTTGGAGCTGTAGTGTTATCAGGAAGAAATTCTTCTTTTACTGTCATCTGTTTTTTCTAAACAGCTCAAATTTACTTTAATTAATAATAATTAATTGTATGCATTTTTTGTTAGTAGAGCGTATTGACATAAAAATAACTAAGAAACCAAAATAAACTTTCTAAAGTAATATATAGGGATTGATCTTATTCTAGGCTACATTATAAGGGGGATAGTCACATAGCTTGCTTACTAATATGCCTGTAGTCGCAAAAGGAGATGCTATTACTTCAACCATATCCCTTTGTGTTTCTTCAGCCCTACTTCTCTTCTCTTCAGCTTGTAACTTGTACTCTTTCTAAATGGCAAGCTCATTAATTTAAGGGACATCAGGTTTATAATCTGCCACAAATTGTGATTAGGCACTTGAATAATTTTCACGGTGATATATTGATTATTTGTAATATGGGCCACAGGGAGCATAAGATCAGATTTTGGTATATCACTTCATCCCCTTTGACCTACTCTGACAGCACAGACTAACTAAAAGGCTGGTTTAGAGCCTAGCTAAAGATCACTTTGCCTTTGCCTGGCCTTTGCCACCAGTTCTGGGTTTCGAGCATAGTTGGTGGCATAACAAGAATTAGGGAACAGTTGTGGGAAGACAGCAGTACACGATGTGGTGTTCCTAACTCAAGGCATATTAGGGACATGCATTCTGCTTCAAACCCTAAGACATTCAGCATCATACATGATACATATCTGCAAGCTAACAAAACTCTTCCCAGGGCACGCCCGCCCTGAGAGGGTTAACAAAATACCTGCTTTCATAATAGTAGCTAGAGCACCATTAGCCTGGTAAATGCTATAAATCAAGAAGCAGTATGAAATTGGACATTAAATATATGGGATGTTATTATAAAAAGAGAAATTGGATAATTTCCTTTCATTTTTATCTGAAAATGAGAAATTGTCCAGGTAATGAATCTCAGTGATCTGCTAAAATGCCTATCATTTATTGCAAGGTACTTTTCTGCTAAGATAAGGTGTGCATTTGATCTATCAGAGTTATTCACCATAGCATTTTTACTTGAATGATACTAAACAAGGTTTATAAACATTTGTGCTGTAACAGCCACTGATAACAAAATACCAAGACCAATACACAGACTTAGGCTTTCCAGCTGACTGTGAAAGGCGGTCCTGGGCAGCCGCTGGACAGGGAGGTTTGGGGCTGCAATTGTGAATTTAGGTGCATGACATCTACCTGACTCCTGCTGCCACTCTGTTGGTCCTTATTGGCCACAGAGGTCTAATTTTGGGCACAGTCTCCTAACACAGCAGATAGACAGTTAAATCCCACCTCACAGATCTTGTATTTCTAGCTTCACATGGCTACTGAAAACAGAAAAGGAAGGAAGGAAGGGATTTACTGCTAGCATATTTGGTACAGAAGACACGGAAAAATACAGAGCAACAAGAAAGATTCATGCCTTTCCGTTTACTAGGAATATATGATAGGATGAATTTTCACATCCCAAAAGCCTGAAATCACTTACAAGTATTTCCAGAAAATCATAAGTAAGCTTGGAAGAGAACCCATCTATTCCCTTAATCAGTTAAGGATTTGTCTCCTTTAAAAGATTTTATTATCTTTTAAACTACTGTTGCATTGAAACATCTGCGTACACACACAAAAAAAAAGAATTCAATTTCTTCCATTAACACTTTTCTTCCATTTAAACCTATCAACACTATCATACAAAAGGTAGCTGTTATGCAGTAGCCAAGGCAATGAAGTTGTCCAACCTACAAAAAAGGAATCAGACTTAGCTGGAAATACTGCTGGGGATCTGTTTAATTTTCTGCAACTTTAGAACAAACTGATGGTTTGATACTTTACCCCAAACTATGCCAAATGATTTGGACCTTTATCTCTGCGTAACTCGTCCGCCACAACGAAACTGGTGCAAGCACAAACCCAGCTGACATGAAGCATGCAATAAAACACTGACCTGTTTGAGGGTAAGATAGAAGGTGGCGCAAAAAAAGTTTGGGATAAATATGTAGTATGAAATCCTGGCTGTTAGAAAAAATAATGACCAAACTTTACTGAGATGAATCTCATACCCCAGCTTTGTAGATATTCGTCAAGATACCTCTTAATTGTCTCCATAATTGATCAGATACTGTTGTTTTTTGCCTAACAGTTGCTATGGGAGTCTATGGAACTTCCATATTTAAAGAACTAATTGTATAATAATGTCAGTTAGCCCCAAAAATTGAAGGGCACAAGATTAATATATTCTTCAGATTTTTTAATTTGCTTGATTCCAAATTGTGTACATTCATTCTTCTCCCATTTTTGGACAAAGAATATTGATTTTTTTTCAGCAAGACAGCATGAAATGAACATTTCATTTCGATTGTATGAATTTTTTCATTTCATTTTGCCTTAAAATATCATTTTGGTCTGAGAAAACAATATTTCTCAGTTTAACTTTTTCAATTTTTTAAGCTTTCTTGTGGTTCCTTTCTTCTACCCAATCTTTCACTCGCTACAAGAACATTTAATTCTATTTTCAAACTATACACCAAGTGCAAGAAAAAAAATTGTATGTTTTGCTTTCCAACAAGGAAAAAGATGCTAAATGGGAAGAGAATTTGGCCTTAATGGTCTTATATGGTATACAGGCTATGATACAAAACTTGTTGCAAATCTAAACACATAAAAGCATATGTGGGTGTAGCCTGCAGTGCACCGTGGTGGCTTCAGCCGCATGGTGGACACGCCGCCCCTTTGTCCCCCGAGGCCACTGCGTAAGGTCAGAGCTTCGCAGCCTCTCCACGAAGCTGCCTTATTTGTTACCTGAACAGATGAGGACAGGCGCAAACCTCAGCTCTTACGAAACACTGCTTCTAAAATCCAAACTTTCTGTTCTTGTTTAAAATGTGGGTGGAAAAAAAGCTCTGGCACTTGCTTGCTCCAGAATTAGTTGAATGTGAAAGGTTAATTAAAGAAGATATTTAATAACCAAGGCTCTGTGTAGCAGCATGGGCTTTTAGCATTTACTAAACAGCTAATTACACTATAATATAGGCTTTTTATAGTGAATTATCAGTGCAGAAACAGCCCAACGGTGATTTGCTAGTCAGTACATCTGTGAGATTTAAATGAGAAAATTACTTCTTATCTCAGCAAGGAAGTAATTGATTTCAATGCACTTAAAAATATAATATCAGCTGCATCTTCAAAGAGATAGCACCATTTTGTCACATAATGACAAATAACATAATTTGTTATATAATGGAATCTTGAAATCACACATAAAATTATTCCTTTTTTAATAAATCCGAGATGTTTTCTATGTAAATAAAAATACAAACTAAGGAGAAATACCCAAACTCTTAGTTCACATCACTGCTTGAGACTCTTTGTTTGTTAGGGGTTTTTTTTTTAATAAATGTGTGTTCAATCTTTCTTTTTTCTTCTTTATTGATAGCTATAATTTACTTAAGCTGAATACTGACTCTTTCAAATAGGCCATCAAAATAGCAGGCAGGGGAATCTGTGGGAAGGCTACCTGTTACTCCAGTCAACTACAGTTAGCTGGAAGAGCTTGTGGTACTTGAAAACATGTTTAAATGCAATGAACTGAAAAAAAGTTCTATATTTAAAGATTTCTTACAGAGAATTGCTCTCCCTCTTCTCACCCACTCGTGACTCTTTCTTATATAGCAATACTACTTCTAAAGGTACCTGAAGTGAAAATGCAAAGAAGCAACACGTAATCGCAAGACATATATTGACTTTTAATAAGAATTTCCAAGTTAAAGTTAAATTTAACAAATTTAACAAAAAGTTAAATTGAACAAATATATAAATACAGCTGACCTTCAGCTGTTGTATTTTCTTTAATGTTTCAAATTCACTGATACCAATGCCTTGCACTTTGGCTGTATTTCCACTTGCAAGTCTAATGGCCTTCCTTACTGCATAAAAGTTGTATTAGAAAAGACCTGGGTGCTGTTTATGTAAAAGAGCTGAAATTGCAATCCTAAAAACCCACACTTTGCTGAACTGATCTTGCAAGCAGACACGGTGTTGTACACTGTGACCTGGAAACTTCCAGCTGCCTCGGATATCTGCTTTCTCATGTTCACTAAGCTTGGTCCGGACCCACAGCTTAGGCTCAGGTACCCGCCTGAGCCTCCGCAGAGCCTTGCTCGGTTTCTGCAGGAGATTGCTAGTCTGTGCTCAGCAGCATTCCCACAAACGCAGCGGCAGCCTCTGCTTTCATTTCAGACACAGCAAAAGAGGACCTGCTCTCCCTCCTTTTGCCTACTGCATCCCATCAGCCAGCGCTATGGCCTTGCTGGTGCAGCTCCTCTGCCGCTCGGGATTCACACCTATTTCCTCCCCCTCTCTGGAGGTGTCCTAGCCCTCACCGTGCTGTGCCGTAGCCAGTTCTGCCTGTGTGCGCCTATGAATCCCTGAGACATGGAAAGCAGAGAGGGTGGAAAATAATTTTAAGTAATTGAACCAGAAAACGAGATAAAATTACTCCACCGGTTAATGTGTTCGCTTGGGAGGTTCCAGCTCCTGGAGGAATAAGTGCTTCTGTTTGATGTAAAAGAGTCATAAGCTAAAATACAGTCGTGTTCTGGGTAGCACAGATAAGAAACCAGGTCCCCTTTCCTCTACGTCAGTGCAGCCAGCAGCCTCCAGAATAATGACGCTCACATGCTTTCTGACCTAGTCGCTCCTTCATATACACGCATTTGAATTAGCTTAAGATCAAGTTTTCAGAAAAGACCAAGGATAATGTTTTTTCCTTCTGAAATCAGTGGGACTGTGTTATCTCCCATCAACCTGACTGCCTCATTAATCTGAGAACCTCAGGCTTTGGGCGATTAGCTCCCAGTTAAAGTGAGCAACATTCAGAGTCCTCAGTGCTCCCTTTTGAAACTGATGCTTGGGCACGGTTTAACATTTCACCGTTCCTGAAAGTATTACAAAAACTTCTGAGCCCATAAAATGAGTTGCCAGAGCTGCTTCAATAGTCATGTATCAGTTTACTGACCAAAAAAGCTGCATTATTCCCTTCTTTAACCTTTTCAAAAATACCATTTAAACATTTTCACAGTGATAATAATAAAACCATCCATTGACACAACTTGATTCCAAAAGACAAGCTGCAGCCTACATCCTTTATAACTCATCTTCAATACAATACCGCAAAAAGAAACATGGCATTGGACCCAAGCAATGTCAGGGCAGGTCTTTGTACCGCCATATCGTTTTGAAATCTAAGTCATAATGGCTGTGTGCCATTTTGCTATCACTTACACTGAAATGTGAATTATAAACAAGTGACAGGTCCTCTAATTTAGATTAGGCAAATGTCACAGCTTTCAATCCAATTTATTACATGCACCTCAATTTGCAATGCACTTACCTAGAAGAAAGAACATGGATGTTTCCAAAAAGGAGCAGTAATATATTTAAAATGTAGAACTAATTAATCTTTTCTTTGAGTTTCCCGGTGTATCCTGCCTTCCTAGCTTTGTTGTTTAGACTGCGAGCTAATTTTGTACAGCACTCTAGATTCGTACCAAGCTAAACAGACTGCCAGCACACAAGCAAACAAACAGCTACACAAAATCCTCTTTTAGAAAGCCTAGTTTATTAATAATTCTGTCAATAAGTTTCTCTCTGGACAAAAGGAAAGTTTTATTTTATAGGACTTCGAAAAAATTTAAACAGCTTTTGTGGTTTAAGAATCAGCTCTTGTATATACTCTCTCTAGATCCCAATGTTACACCTCAAACATTCAGCAACTCCTTTAGATATAAGAAGTAACATCTTACAGCGTTTGCTGATTCATTAGGGTGCAGGTTACGTGAAATGCTAAACATGAGACTTTCCTTTCAGCTAGCAAGTGCTCTTGTGCTCGTTAGTAAGTTATAAAACTGGAGCCCTCCCTATCCTAACCATAATGCAACAAATACCTTCCAGCACGCTGCAGAGCAACACAGACACGTAACTAAAGCTACAAATGTTTTGAGTTTGCTCCCTGTCTCCCCTCCCAGCGCTGCTCTTCCACCGCACGTGTTTAAATGGCAGCCAACCTCAACTGGGCGCTTCGGGCTTTATGCTCGTGCTGCATAGGGTTACAAGGCAAAAGCAAAACAAAACATAGAAGCTTTGAAGAATGTCTCCAAATGCTCTTGTAAAAAAGATAAAGGCTTTAACTGATTAAAATGAAAGTGCTTTATCAACCGTAACTACAGTGTCACAGATAGTAAGTAGTCTTTAACAAGCGGGTGACTAACCTTCCTCCCGGGTGCTCACCAACGGCTTGCAAGCACTGGTGCAGGCAGCATAAAAATCTCAAACAGCAAGTGGTTATGAAAGAGCCCCCAGCAAACCAAACGAGAATCTTAATTCTGTTCATTACCAAAAATAAAAAATAAAAAGGAAATGTTTGACTACTTTAGTTTCCTTGAGACGGACTGAATTAGCAGAGTCAGGAATTGCGTAGCCACAGTTGGCATGTGGAGAGAAAAGACAGCAGCTACTGTTCACGTTTGAAACTTTGGCTTTCCCAAAATAAGCAAAGTATTCGCAGATGAGCAATAAGTGCCTGACAGTGCCTAAATTCCTCTGCATACAACATGACATAATGTAAATACACGTATACATGTTGAATTTTACCCATCTAACAGCATCAGACCTGGGCCTCTGGATCATTGATGTCCAGCTTAAGCTCCTATCCTCTCCACATGAATGAATTTATTACCAAGCCATGCATATTTAAGAATGTGAGACCATTACGTTCAAGAGTATAAAACCAAGCCTTACATCTGCATTTAGTGTATTTTCTGAATTCCAGAAAAGGAATTCACATACCGTCGGATAAGCACAGTTCCTATAGTTCTGGATAAACATAGCAGTTAAGATACAAGTATCTATCCTTTTTTATCTACAAGTAAAACTCTTCTGCAAACCAAAAAACAAAAACAAAACTAAATAATATTCCATCAAAGCCATATACTGCTCCATGATCACTGTGTGATTAGTGGAACTTAGATTATTATGGATGATATCTGGTCCAAATCTAGTCCTATCTGCCAACTGCATTAGAAAATATTTTCCCCCTCTGCAAACTTTGTAGTACAAAGAGGTTGAAAACAGTTGTAGAATCTGTCTATGAGCATGCACACGCAGGCACATTTATATTAATAATAGCTTTTGTATCATCCAGCATCGTAAACAGTGTGTTCAGGACCTACTGATCAGTATCTATTTTACAGCCGATATGTTTTCATATGAACGACAGTGATATTATTTGAAACAGCCAAGTAAGAGCTAAATTTATTGGCTGAAACTGGTGACATAGCCAAGATGACAGCAGGATTTTATTGCAAAAGCAAATTTAAAATCACCTAAAATGCATGCTGACTAAACTGAGCAGTTCAGTCATCAGACCAAGATTACAGTGGAATGAATCAATTAACGAATTCAAAACAACGTGGAATGAGAAAAATATTAGCTCACGAAGGAGAGCATACCTTCTCCAGCACTTGCATATAGACACCATCTGGCAAAAAGACTAGCATCTTTTAACTGATATTTACTGTATCAGGAGTGCATACTTTAAATGTATTTTTTTATTAAAATGGTAGAATAACAAAATTAAAAGAAATGCCTCTCTTTTTCAGTCATTTTGCTCTTCTTTGCTCTTGAGAAGCAAGCTAACAGCAGAAGAAGGGAAAGCCAAGCTTTCCATGAAGCCGTGTTTTAGAGCGTCACTAGTGCTGGCGTTCTTTAAGTGGCTTTAAAGTGTTTCTACATCAGCGTGAAGAGGTGTTTCCCCGCCATTCAAACTCAAAGGGTAACAATGGTTGACACTGCATACATCAGATTACTAACATTTAGGCAAAACTCCGTCACTCTAGTACAAAATATTTTACCCACTCTGACACTTTTCCGGAGGCTCTTTCTTTACCTCTAATTTCAAACGTAAGAGGAAGGTGAGAGACGAGAGCTGGCAAAACTAGCGAGTTTGCAGCTGGCCTTTCATACAATGATGTGCAGGTTTTAATCTCATGATTCATTTTCCATGTTTATATGACTAAGTTGCAGCTGACTGAACACTCAGTGACGTACAGTATTTACCTCTAGATAGGAAACAGGCCATAAATCCTAGCAGTGCTTACTCAGACGACCAGCTGCAGTGGATCTGCTTGTGAATGCAGCGACCTCAGCTCTAAAGACTGTCGTGCATGCATGCTTATAACCATTTCAAGAATTCAGAAATACTGTCGTAGTTTTACCCTTGCATAAAACTACTGTACAGCATATGTTTGAAAGTATTTGCTCCAATAAACTATGCATTCCTTCTATGCAGCCTTGGGTCAATCAGTCCGTACAAGTCCCTACCATCATTCCCTGCTATGCTGAGCATTTGAAACAGCTTTTAGGTGAAAGCATTTCGGACTGGGAATTAAATAAGACCTTAAGCAATGCACTGATTTCAAGCCACCTTGTGAAAAGAGCAGCCTAAATGAAAAGATCGTAATAGCAACATCTTTCATGCCACCACCTTGTCACCTGTACTCCGCAGTGAAGTCAGTAGCATTTACACAGTCTTTTTGGTAGTGATTCAGTAGTGATATAACTGATGGTATGGTGGTTAAAGCAGAATTTTTGTCGCATACAGTTAGTCGGACTAGCTTTACTCTCCACTTATAGCGGCTACGCATGAACTGCCCACAGTACCAGCTTTATGTGATAAATTTCAAATGTCAGTGTGAAAGATGAAGGGTATGATATGCGCTTCCCCATGCTGTGAGCCCAGGGAACCTAGAGCTGGTCATCTCATTATTTAGACTAATGCCTCAGGAGCACTTAATGTTTTACTTTGGGTTAATCACATTAGCAGTAATGTAATGCATCTACAATGGCTTGGGCTTCTTTCCAAAGCTCTGCCGTTTATGTTCAAGGAAAATAAAGGAACAGATACCTAAAGTGATTCAGAGAACAAATGTTTTACTGCTCTAAAAATTATTGATATAATTCATTGGAGGGAACTTTTATTTCTAAGCCAAGAATTAACTAGCCTCATCTGTAGGAAATTGTCAAAATACATCTGGGCACAGTTTGTTTTCCCCATACAGATCTTTTGTAAAATCAGTTCTCATTTTTCTTGGCTGGCAAAGCTCATTAGTAGTCTAAGTAAGATGCCAACAAAATGGCCTAATTCCTGACTTTTTTTTTTCTTTGAAAGCTGTATTCATCTCCATAGAGTTCATAAAAGTAGCAATTAGGACATTTGCTACGTGTAAAAATGATACTTCTTGCAGCATGGTGGTGTTTCTGTGTTTTTGCATTAACTGAAAATGCCTTTTTAATAATGTTCCAGATTGGTTTTTTACTAATGCAGTCTCAGAACTGTGTACAGAGCATTTGATCTGCAGACTTCCTCCCAGCACAGGGAGAGGTATGGTAGTACTGAATTTCTTGAAGTATATGGATGCTGATCAATATTGTGTTTTCCATACTGCCTGCCATTGCAGGAACTACAGAGAAATGCATTGGTGTCTACACCTTCTCATTTTGTAAGATCTTAAGTTTCCGACCATTAAAACAAGCATTAAAGCACCTGGCATCACTGCTAGCTCCTCCTCTCACCATGATCACTTGTTATAAACATATGTAGTACCAGTCCCAATAGGTAGTATTCAAAATATAAGGTCATTTAGCTTAAGAGAATGGAAACCAATGTGTACAGCCCCAGAGCCCTTGGTTTCTGATTTCAGGACAGCTACAGGATTAAGAGTTTGGATGGGAGTCACCTCAGGACAGCCTTGCCACTCTGCTCTGTGATCCAGTAACATCTCAAAATATCCCCAGCAATATCTGAAAAGCTCAGTTTTGTCAGGCTGCTACTCACAAGAAACCACCAGAAGAAGTACCAGATTCAGAAACGGCATTCTTTCGTCCAAGGCTGCAGCATGATACCAAAGCGCTCTCTTATTCCAGGAGCCCCACCTCTCATTTGAGACATAAAACTAAAAGAGGTGGAAATTAAATAGCAAACTGAAAATACAACTTTACTGAAAAATTTATAGGTGCACTACATATCCCAGTTACAATCGTACTTCAGTACCTTCCTCACACCTGAGCTTCTCTTGCAGCTCTGGGGAATTAGCCAAGTTACATTATTATCCATGTGTTATTCTGTTTCAGTATCTCTACCCATTAGGTATTATTTCTGAGTGCTGTGACCTTGTAACCACATTTCTCTCCGGACATGGCCACATCTCAGCTGAATGTGAACAGATTTTTTCCTATTTAGAATGAACCCAATTTTTAATAATTTTTTAACATATTTTAAGATTAAAGATATTACTGTAAGTGTGAGAGTCTTCAATTTAGAAGGCTGTCAGTAAGTGTTGCAATGGAGCTATCCCAGGTTTTAAATTTAATGAGGGATATTTTGCTGTAGGTGAAATTAAAAATAAAAATTTAGGAGGAATACAGTCCTTACAAGCTTTCCAAACCTTTGCCCGTAAATCTATGTCTGATTGCCTAAATGCATTCATATACCTGTTCGCTAAATAAAGAAGGTAGCTGAGAAGGGCGGTGACTATTAACTGACCGTGGCCATGTCGTCTCCTGACACAACATGCTT
Source organism: Dromaius novaehollandiae (assembly GCF_036370855.1). NCBI lineage: Eukaryota > Metazoa > Chordata > Aves > Casuariiformes > Dromaiidae > Dromaius > Dromaius novaehollandiae. The sequence goes on from NC_088106.1 coordinate 18,679,134, forward strand.
GACTCTCTTTCTGCTGTCCTTGCTCTTCAGAACAAGAATCCAAAGTTTCAGGGGGCTAATACACAGAAGTTAAATGCTTTAAAAGCAGGCAGTAAAATCCTCACCTTATTCTATAGTTCTTGTTGTTTTTCAAATAAACGGGCTGCTTGAAACTCTCCTTCACCAAGAAAATAGCAAACGATAGCAATACTAGAAAGTGCCTTTCACCAGTGAATCTGCTATGGAAACGTGTCAGATGAGGGATGGCCAGACAAGGACACCTGGAGAACTAAAATGACCACCACAAATCTGTGCAGCTCCAGAAAGCTGCAGGGATGGAGGAAGGGTTGAGAAAAGGCGCTGCCGAAGCACACGGTGCCGGGTGACCGTGTTGCTCTTGCAGTTGCTGCCGCGGCGGCACGGACACGAACGGCAGCAGTTGGGCCCCCGCTGCGAGCCCTCTGAAAGCCGCCCCTCGCTCTGCAATTCACGCTCGCACAAAAACCACAGGGAGCAATTTAGAAAAAGGAAGACTAAAGAAAAAAAGCTCTTTCTGCAAGGGAGAATGGCAGCCCCACAAGCACAGCATGCACAGCCCAGTCCATGCTAAGGACGGGGCAAGGGAACACAGCTTCGCCAGGCTGGCGGACGGATCCAAACAGAATTAGCTTCCTCGAAAAACTGCCACATCTGTAAGATATGTTTTCCAGATAAGGTTATAAAAAAGGGAAAAAGAGTTGTGGGGTTTACCGCACCCTTTAAAACAGAAAGTTTATTAATCTAAACTTAGACTAGTGAAAAATCCATTTTACAAAAGGCTTTTCTCCTCCCTAAGGCAGTAGAAAATTATAACATGTAAGTGAATTGTCACTTGGCAAAGCAAAACTGTAAATGGCAAACTGGGAAGGGAGAGCTGTATCAAATACTGCAATGCAATGAAAGGCACAAGAACAGCATATGTCTATAAGCATATATAAATAGGAAAAACAAAAACACAACAAATAAAAAAATGGAAAGTGAGGGAGAATTTCACAGAAGGGACAGCTGTGCAAAACAGACCCATTTGATCTGCAGGATGTGCAAAGCTATACAGGATTCTGCAACATTAAGCAGCCCTACCCAAATCACTAAAGCAGTACTACTTCTAATTGGGGAGAATAAAGTCAGAGCAGCTGCAGCAGAAGTCATGGGCAAGGTACTTGCTACGGCAGACAGAAGAAAGCTTGCAGAGGGGCAGTTGTTACTAGGGGATTGAAATGATTCGCGTTACATACTGCATGAGACAGGGAAGACAATAGATTCCAGTGCACGGGTACAAATAAGGGCCTCGGGTGTTCGTAAGAGATTTCATTCTTTAGTAAACTATAATCTATTGTGTTTCTTGTTGACACACTTCTCCTGAGACACAGGAAACTAAAGATGGGGTTTAGCAGAGCTGAATCCAAGGAGAATTTTTGGGTAGGGCCCTTTCCCAAATGGAGATTAATCAGACTTGCAGGTCAAAACATCCTCTATATGCTGAGAAGGAAGTAGCAGGCATCAAGCTCATCAGTGCTGGTTTCAACATTAGCATATAATAGCCTTTAAATTGTGAGGAAGCGGTAGATTTTTAAAAAGATAAAAATGTACTAAAATTAAAATAAGCACTGATGTGTCTTCGTGATCTTCTGCACCCTTGCTTTATATTTACCCATGCCTCTCTAGTTCAGTGGAGTTATAGCCAAATTAGGCACTAAGAGCCAGACCAACATTACAGATCCTTAGGGATAGATACACTAATCGGGGCAGCTCTACAGGTGAACATCATTTTAGGCCTGAATTTTAAAAAATTTGACCACAGGAAACAACTCAAAGATGCAATAGCAAAAGATACTTTCCATGGGAAGATTAAATTTAATCAGTTAATCATTAAAAAGCAAAAGCACTATACAGACACCTATATATCTGAAATTTTACCCTGAACGCAGATATACACTGATACAGCTACTTTGTGAATGTCAGTTTTTTAATGATGTTTTTGGGTTCTCCAGCACTCTTCTCTCTAGCACAGAGGCAAGACAGAGCTGATCAGCTGATGTCCGGAGTGGATGATCTTTCTAAACATCTTAACATTACTGTCAACTCGTTAACTGTCTCTGTACTACACATGTAATATTAAAGATATTTAATATTGATTTACCCATGTGCAGTCCTAGAAAAAGGTTCTAGAGAAAGCACAGAGATCAAATCTCCCACACACTCAGTTCCAGATGCAGAAAATAACTGTAAGCACTGGTTCCTAAAGACAGTTCACATGAAAGTAAAATGTAAGTCTTTGCCCTAAATTTTTCACAAACAGGCTTCAAAATGGGAATCAAATAGAGCCCACTGGCCGAATATGAAAAAGGCCTGAACTGATTACTTGCAACACGATGGAAGTGTGTTTATTCCTTTCAAAGGTGATGACCAATAAATATAAATGTTGCTAAGTGTTATCTAATTCACAGATTATTAAAACATCAAACAAAGTAGAGGAATGATCCTTTCATAAAGTCCATTTAAACCTTGCAGATTTAAATCCAACCTAAGCGCTATTGGGCTTATGGTATCTTGTAAAACACAGTAGACTTAATAATTGTAAAGATCTGCTTAGCTGACTGTAAGCAGTACGCCATTACAGTATAGCAAGGGTGCAGAGTGGGTTTGGCAGAGCTGGCAGCTGCTTTTTCCAATTTGACCCGAAATTCAATCTAATTCATGCAATTACCGTACCGTGTCTGTGGGGATGAATACATAACTTGCATTCCCTATGCCAGCTAGACCTGATAACGTGTGGTGCGACAAGCAGCCTCTTTGTGATAATGCAACGAACAGTGTACCCAATGTCCCTTCTTCCAGAGCCAGTCTGTTACAAAGGTCTTCCCCTAAATCTGAAAACGAGCCCCCATCGTTACGCTGTCACTACACAGAACTAAGGTCTCTGACTTTGGTTGCTGTCAGCCTTCACACTCATTTTCTTCCCTTTTTATTCATCTGCAATGATCCTAGTCCACATGATGGTTTCAGAAAATTCCACGGAAGAAGTGAAAACGATGCTGGCTGGAGTCTGCTTTCCTTCACAGTTCTAGGCAAGAGGCCTGATTCTGCTCTATGGGTACGTCCACGTAGGACAGAGACGTTCCTAACCTGCTTCACGTGCCAGAAGCATTACAGAGACACAGATCACCACTTCCCAGACACCACGAGCTGGAGTGCCACCCTGTCCTGACTGTACCACATCTCATTGCATTTTGTCATACAGATGTACCTCATGTTGCTTCAAAGTGATACCACTTTGATGATACGTATTTTTAGTGCTTCCACTGATACCAAGATAAAGTAGGAGGAATAGAGTAGTGAATGAGATCCCAGCTAGCTAAAGATGTAGTTCATCATTCTAGTTACTATTTGCACACATGCATGATGTAAATGTGAATGTAAACCTTTTTTTTTTTTTTTTTAATTTGTACCATTTTAATTCACACACAGCTGCCCGGCTCTAAGGAAATTATTTGTAAAATTTTATTCAGTGGTATTATCCAAATTTCTTTCTAATACTTAAAATCACATTTAGAAAACTTGTTGCCCTCTTGTAGAGCACTCCAGTTCTGTATTCAACCTTCTGCTTCATTTGCAGTCACAGAATATCTTCGTGTGCTGCGGCCTTGTACACTTGGCAGGCATTCATACAGTTGCAGCTGTATATTAATTTAGTTTAATTGCCAACTCTGCAACCACATAGCTCTCCATAAGTCAACCAAAACTGTGCCATGAGCCTCAGCTGTAAAACTGATGTTTTGTGGTAGCTTTCCAAACAAACTGTGTTTCCAGTTTTACGAAATTAAAAGTTCTAAGCGTGGCAAACTTTCTCTTATTTACATGCTTCTACAGGTTCAAAATCACACTCTTTGTTCTATTTTAGTATTTTGCGTATATAAGACAGAAAGCATTAGCCACATGACAAAGAGCTGTCATAACCATTTAGGAAGCATCATTTACCTGATAATTTACTTTGATCCTTCTCAGCACGAAATTAAACTGATTTGCTCTTTCTGCTGTGAGCCACAAGTGATTATTCTAGCCTTAAACCAAAGTGTTTTCACTTATTAACCATACCAGCCAGAGCTGAACTGTAAATATCTATAAACATGCCATAATTTTCAATGGGATTTATGTCAATCAAAATATAGTACCATAAAAAAAAGATGTTTTTGATGGCTTCTTGTGGGCTGATGCATACAGTAAGCAATCTATAAGAAAAAGCAGATTTTAGGTGTCAGGTTTTTAGGAACAGACATCACTGTTACTGCCATGTGGACAAGAATAATGGTCTGAGCAATCATTATTTATCCTGAAGGTTTTTTAATTTCAATAGTAATGATTTATTGGGGATGGTGAAACAATCTCTTTTAGATTTTGTTCATGTTTCGAGTCTTTACAGTCAATAATTCTGTACTCAATGCAATAGGCTGATGATGGATAGCCACAAGCTTCAGATTTATTCATGCAAAAATATTCAAGATTCCTGTTGCAAAAGCTGTTTAATGGCCATCTTTGAAAATTGGGTTATAAATCACTTACTCAAAAAAACCCTTCCCGGTACATGCAGTTTTTGAGATCTAGGCTGAGGTGTACAGGCTGTTTCAGTTAAAGTGAGATAACTGGTGGAAGGCTGAGGCTATCACACTGGGGCAAAAAAGCTGATATTGTTATTAGTTATTTTACAGCAGCACTCCTGAGGCTCTAAATAAAATCATAGCTCTGTTATGCCAGACTTTGTACATACACATAACGAGGGATGGGCGCTTACAAACTAAATACAAGACAGACCAGTAACGGGGCGGAGAGAGTGCTACTCTCCCCGTTTCAGAATAAGAGGTCACAAACAAGAAGCTCGCCCAAGGGGAGGATGCAGTAGGTGCTGTCCATGGCCACGAACGACACTCAGCCTGCACGACCCGGGCAGCGGGCTGCTCCACTCAGCATGTGCAGAAAGCCCAGGCAGGCCCAGAAGCAGATCTGCAGCACTTACAATTCAGATTTCAGAGAAACGTCTCTAACGAGAGATTTCACAGTACCTAAAGAATTAGTGGGGGAGGGCTGAGAATCACAGGCAGATACAGGCACCAAAAGCTACCCGACATGGCTAAATCATCACAAATATACATGTCTAAGCCTTTCTGTGGCTTCACTATAGAAAGCAGAGATCTTATCCTACAACATTGACTTGGCGATAATTTGAAGTGAGGGAATGAAAAGTTCTCGTTGCCTGAAACGTGATTTACTGCTCAGTATTCTTATGGATTGGTTCTGTATTTCTTACTTCTATTTTCCCTGGCAATTTGGGATTTATCTTCCCATCCATTTTCATTTCAAACCACAAAAAAAAGATGTTATCAACTGCTTTGTATTCAGTGACAAATTCCCCCTTTTATTATCAAACGCATTCTGACTGTTGCTAAAAAAACGATGCACTTGATAGCACACAGGGAATTAAACACCGTCAACTGTAAAGGGTGCTTTTGCAGACTAATGCACAGCTCCTAGCAACAGTTAGGCATAATTGCTAGAGACCGGCGGAAGGCACAGGCTGCAGTTCCAGATTTTGAATACAGCAACTTTGAACAGTGTCTGACTCCAGGTTTTGATCCAGCCTTTATTAAAAAAACAAAGACACAGCACAGCTTTCAGATATTTACTCCGAGTTTGGATTTTGAACTCCTTGATATCTGGGGCATTGGAATCTACAATATTATTAAAGCTTATCTAAATGCCTGCAGTAGATGAACTGCACTGCCATGTAGAGCTGATTAAAAAGTCTTCATTGCATTTATCTTTATGGAAAAAATGCTGTTCTTAATAAAACCTAAATCTTCCTTAAAATGTGTACATTTCAGCCAAATTTTCTCTATAATATTTTAGTAAATTTGAAAAAGAACACAAATACAAAAATGAAAAAGCATGCAATAGATATTTGAAAATTAAAACAAAAGTCCAGTTTCACCTAACTCTAACTTTGTACAGTCTGATTCATGTAGTAGAAAAAGTTGGAGTTTTAGTATGATTGGCAGCAACTGAAATAAGCTTAACTGCTATCTGAATCCAAAAAGTCACTTATACTTGTTAAACAAATCACCACGTTATTTGTGAATATTACCAGTCAAAGCCAAAAAGGTTCAACAAATATGAGGAGAAGCAGATATCAGCAGAAGGAGGTTTTTGTTGGGGAAAGAAAACTTGCCTTGCCCTACAGCTGCCTTCAACCAGCCCTGCTGCTGCTCAGCTTATCTAAAGCTACCTGAGAATAAGCCGACGATGGAAAATCTACTCAGTAAAATGTCATATTTCACATTCTCAAAACATAAGAATAAATCAATTTACCCTGTTGTAAAACCAGGATAATAAGGGTTTTCTGCCAAAGTAATCTCAGCCAGTTCTGGGGCTAGAGGACGAGTCCAGGTCTGAACAGAGAAGGATGGGAGGAAGAGATTCCCCCTGTGACTTCTTTTTCTCAGAAGTATTTTGCGAAAAGAAAGATATATTTTTTTGCTTCTTTGTCTCTTTAAGAGACAGGCCCCAGTAAACAATGATTCTTATACAAAAACTCAGCTTTGGCAATATTTTCACTAAAAATGAAAACTGATAAAGTTTTATCTTTATTAAAGTTAATGAGAAAAGTAAGATCTTTCTTAGCTGCTGTTTTGTAACAAAGAAAAAGCCATCTAGTCTATATTCATCCCAGAGAGGTTGGTTGAAAGGTCATCTGAAATGTTTAATGTATAAAATGAAAAGGTGCAGAAACAGAAAAGCAGAAATAAAAACATACAATAGCCACAGAAGAGCCAAGAATAAAGGAAGAAGGAACAGAGAGGAACTGGGAAAGCAGGACAGAAGGATGGAAAAGGGAGAATGCAAAAAGAAAAGGAAAACAAGATAATAGAAGAAAAGGAACAAAATGGACAGCAAGGAAGGACATGGAAGAAGAAACAATACTCAGTTTGGAAAATGATTTTCTGATCATCCATTGTATCTTCTCACAGAAAGAGAAAAACTGAGAATATTAAAAAGGGAATGATTTTTATAACATTACTGGCAATACCATATTTCTTAGAGGTCTTCACAGTAATCAACGAGTGTTTTAAGTGTGCAGATTGTAGTGGCAATAGCATTAGGTATTGCAGGACTTTTGAGGAAGCCAAGGATGTAAGCTTGAATTGCATGTCTGTGCTTAATTTCAGTTGTCTCGACTGTCTCATGTAATTTGTTACGCTTTGTTTTTTCAAAATTTGCAATTTAAAAATAGCATTCTAGTTCATATCTAGTATATCACAGTTAATTATGGCAGACTGTGATTTTCACTGCTAGGTGCCCAGTGTCAGGCTCCAAAGCCTATGTTTGGATACAAAATAATTAGCCTCAGTTTCAGAAGTGACTGAATCGAGTCTGTTCAGCGCATACTTAATAAAATTGCTAACATTCAGATTACTACAAAAATAGAGTGCTATTTTAATGCATTACAAAACTCTCCCCTAGAATGCAAAGAATGATCTGGTCTTTCCCCAAGGACTTTAAATAGAGAAGGTTGTGCTATACCTACTGCTTTCTGACAGTGAGATACTATCACGTGAGGAAAAAAGACAATGGCATCTGTCCCTGTATTGTAAGCTACAGCAGAGAACAGACCAGAGGAAAGCATCAGCTGTGGCTCTGCGGTATTCCTACGGCATGTAAGCGTTCTTTCCTTTTTCAGACGTGCAAAATCTAAGACAAGCATGATGTCATTAGATACGGATTGCTTTTTTTTCTGGCTTTAAACATAATACTCCTGTTAAGATTTAGAGTGAATATCTTCCTACGTGCTGTGTTATCATCATCTATTTTCTACGCAATAAACAAGGCAGCACTGCTGGCTATCTCTATAACCATAAGGATTAGAAATTATACATGCAGCGAAGCTTATGCAGACCATGGGAAAAAACAAATTCTGTAAAACTCTCTAAACCCAGATTTTTCTTATGCCTGTGGATTCCTGTTCTCCCTGATGAGGTAGAAGTTATATCACTGTTACCAAAACGATACCGCAGCCAGGAGCTCTGGTGTCTACTGGTCACACCGCCAGCCTTTTCCATGTTTGCTATCACAGCGCCGTCAGTCCCGGGCACACTCTTTTCCATCCCCTTTGCTCATTCTGCAAGAAACGCACTGCGACTGCCGCACATGCAGCCCCACGGCTCTGGGGAGCTCGGAGCTGCACAGCGCCCGAATTCAGCTGCCCTCCCAGGAGACCGATCCCTGGGGGCCAGGTCAAACTCAGCAAGAAGAAGAAAGCGTAGGGGAGTTAGTGTGGTAGCCTTTCAGCTACACCTACCATGCGTAAATCCTTTGTATTTTTTATTTCCAGACCTGGGAGGACCCGTAACTATTGCTGTATTGCTGGTGAACACATCTAGTGAATCAGCATAGTCTTATTAATAAATAGGGCATACGACTATGTTTAGGAGACCAGGATTCTTCTCATCCTGGCCTGTTTAATGGGCTTGGGACAGTCGCACCTGGAGCCATGCCGTTGCCGTTGCTTCCCCCTTCCCACCCTGCCCTGGTCCTGCTGCGGTGCCCCGTTCCCCAAAGCCCAGCACAGACGCGGCCTCGAGACACCGCCGGGCCCCACGCGACGACAACAGACCCACTGTCAGGCAGATGGTTAAACCTCTGCGTGTGCTTCTTTTTTTCCCTGTGCAAATGTTCTCACGTTAATGAAATGGAAAATATCTAACTTGATGACTTACTCCAAACTAATGAATAGGTTAGTACCCTCTGAAGCGCCTTCTAGCAACTTAAAGGACAACAGGACAAAAAAAAAAAAAAGGAAACTGCTGTTTATTTATTCTGTCTCCTTGTTGAGTCAGCACCAGGATCATTATTTTTAATCAAAAGAAATATTTATGCCCAGAGGACTCAGATTTGTTGAAGCTTAGGAGCTGTGACTGAAGCAAACCTCCATTCTCTCCCCACTCAGGATTTACATATAAAAAGCATCTGCTTTGTATATAGTTCCTGTCCTTGGCTCTGGCTGCATTAGAGCAAATGCTTAGTATTTACAGCAAAGAATGCTGAGCCAGGCAATTGTTAATAATAAATATGATTTTTAAATATATTTTGATGTGTTGCTACTGAAAGCAAAAACACACTCAACAAGGAAGAATGTCAGGAAAACAGAAATGTGGCCTTAAATGAACATCTGGTGAAATAATACATTTTCTTTGCATCAGTAAGTTCTGCATTAGCTCAGTGGACCTGACGTTATTTGGGCAGCTTGTGAGGCATTCGGGGGCTGTTGCTCGCCCTAGCTGCGGACTTCAGATTGCAGTGACAGGAGTGTGATTCACCCTCCATCACGGCTCCCTGCTGCCTTGGTGCCGCCCCCAGCACAAGCCTGCCTCTGTCAGCCAGCTCCGCATCTCTCAGCTGCATTTCTTTGCAGTTCCAGAAGGGCCACATTCAATATACATCAATTCTTCCACCCCATCACTTTTAACAGCTAATTTCTTTTTTTCCTGTCCGCATTAGTAAAATGCCATCCAAGTTCCCATTACCTTGCACATCACCTGCTGCAGCCTCCTCTCCCCTCTGCTTCGCCCCGTACCATTTGCCAAGTGAAGCCCTTTCAGGGTGCTAGAAGTCGTCCTTAGCACCGCACAGTCCTGCAGCCTGATCCTCTCCAAGCCTCCCAAAGCCCAGGTCCTCCCCAACACCCCTCTTCCGCCAGGAGCTGCAGCATTTCACAGCTCGGACCAACGGCTTGGTTGCTTTTTACCACGTACGGATCAGAGCCAGGGTGAGACTCTAATCTCAGGTATTACGAATGGCCATTAAAAAGAATCTTGCATTTCCTAAATACTTATTAAGGACTACTTTCTTGATTAAGAAAGTGATCTTAATGTTTGGCCAGCTCTTCTCTGCATTTCACACTTTGTAGGACACGAGGGCACAAGAGAAACATTTCTACCCACAAAGCTCTCTAACATACAGCAGACCATAACCGCACGTCTCATTTTTTTAACAGAGTCGGTGTAGATCCAGATGAAGATCTGAAAGCAGAAGCTGCAAACCAGGTATGTTACAATTTCAGATATATATGCTGAATTAGACACCGTTCAATTGTTGGCAAATCATGTTTGTAAAATATAGCGTTATACCTGAAAATTTTTAAAACAGGCAGGTTAAAACAGTGGGAGCTGCAAAGCATTTTCTAACTGTTTACTGTACAAGGGCCAGGGAGAGGAGATATATATATATATTTTAATGTGCATGCACTCATGAAAATTCTGTAACTGAAAATGTTACGGAATTTTGAAAATTATTGTAAATAAATGCTAAAAGATATCCTGAGGGGTCAATTCCACAAAATAATGGAAGTAGTGCCTTGATAAATCCAAACATTTATGATCTTCCAAACGCTGCCTTTATGGAAATGCGACATTTCAGAACAACATTTAATCCCCTGGATTAAACAAGTAAAATTTGCAATGTTCAAGTTCTAATTTCTAGTAGGTCAGGTTCCTGGAAATACGGTTCATTTTCCACGTAACAACCTGAGTAGCTAGTGAAGTGGAAAACTTTAAACTAAAGGAGGCTATTTAACAAGCTGCAGTTGTTCATCTGTCACCCTCCTTTTCTTTTGTCATATACGTATGAAATTGTTTCAAATGCAGCACTGTCTGCAACAACAGCAGAAATCTATAAGACAGTCAATACACAGAGACTTAACATGTCCTTTAGCATGGTAGGTGGAACAGAAGTAGGATTAGAGAAAATCAATGCTACATTAGATAAGTCATCAAAGCAAAAAAATGCCTAATGCCAACTGTGTCCCTATTTCCAGGTAATACCATCCCCTCCTCTGTCAGACTGCACAGCTGGAACCGATAGTGAAATCACCCAACAGTGAGATAAATGTAGGAAATAAGTTATGGCAAGACATGAACAATTCTCCTGCAAATACATGAAAAATAACATTAGGCAGAATTTTAATTTATCTTACATACTGAGTTTAAGACCTTCACATAGCTGAAGGCACTCAGGGTCTCAACTTTGGCTGAAACTGAATGGGTTTCAGGCGCCAAACTGTCCCAGTGTTTCTTTGAAAAAGATGAAAAAAAGTCTTTACCATTCGTATCTGGCCATAAACTTAGCTTCCCGTCTCAGTCGCTATTAAAGGTGTTAGCATACCATTCCCATTGCATCATGTCAAGACACTGATTTATTCTGCATCTGAAGGGAAAGTGCTGTTCACTGATATCACCCTCCTAAGCATCTCGGTAAGAATTCCTGCAAAGCCTCTGCCCAAAATCTGACCAAGGCCAGGGCCCAGAACCTTCATCTTAACCTATTCTTGATTGCACTTCAAAACTGCATAATCTCTGACGTTTTCCAGTTTACAGCACTCATGAACTATTAAACATCAGAGAATGCTGAATTATTTTCACAGTATAAAATTTACTGAACACGTATGTCTTGCAAAAATTTGCTTTCTTCAGAAGTCAATAGGCTTCTAATTTTCTCCTTCTTTTATTAAACATGAAAAAAATCCTGTTTATGAATAACAATAATGCATCCAGTATCCCAACTGTGTCCTGTGAATTAACACCTAGCGCTGTTGACAAAACTCAGCAATACAATACAGTAGGTGTAAATAAATATAACACATTTCACGCCCTGTCATGTTTAAGTCAGCATTCCTTAGAGTAGTAAACCTTACTTTGGAAGACAGTTTTGTTGCTCTGATTTTCTTTTTTCCCCATGGTTTGCTATCTTCATTTCACTGACCTTTTTCTATTTGACATCTCAGTCTTTTACTAAATCAGACCTCTACTGCATTCTTTCTAGTTCTGTTTTAACGCAGCACCCATCATTGTTGTTCAATTTATTTCAGATTATTTCTTTAAATTTTCTCTTTTCTTTCATGATTTTCCAAATTAGATGCCTCCTGACTTTTTTGGTGATTGAATATAGTTCATATCTTAGTGACAGTTCATACAGCCCTGTCACACAACGTGTAGATTTGCAGAAGAAGTGACTACAAAGCAAAGCTTTTAATCACAGTTTTCTAGAGTTTCATTTTTTATCTCACCTTTACTACTTTTTCCCCAAAGATGACACCTACTGACTCATCCTGCTCCTACATAATAAAACATATTGGACAACTCCATGGTACACTTGCAGGAGGCCTTGGCTGCACTGTAAATGATGGACTTGGGGGGTTGTGAGAGCAGGCAGCGGGATTCAAAGGGCGTGTGCTCTAGCTGGTGCGAGCTGTTGGTCTGACTTCAGCAGAGCTGCAGCGGTACCAGCGTACCTGCCCTCTGCAAAGGCTGCATAAGGAGATGCCGCAGCAGAAGCACAAGTTTGGGACTAGCAGATCTGTGGTTATAGATTCAGCAGTCATTTATTCACCTCACTCTTCAGCAGCTAAGTAGCCTGCAAAGAACAAGTCCCATTTCCTCTCTTCCTTATGAGATGTCCCCCACACCATATCCATCAATCCAAAGTGGGAGAGAAGAAAAGTGAATTTAACTCCCTATGCTCTGAGCTAAACCTTGCAGTACCTATAGATGTACATGATACATCAGCAATGCTGCTGCACCTTAGAACTTAATTTTAAAGGCCATTCATTCGGAGGCAGAGATGAAGCCTACCTGAGCAAGGCACACAACCTAGGCCACCAAACTGCCTAAAGTTATGTCTCCTCCCCCTGAGAAAACACAACCAGAGAAAAAAACAATAGGTGAATTATCAAACCATGGTTTGAACTTCATAATACTTGCATGCGTTTCTGTAAGTCTTGCCAAATCATAGCCTGTTTTGACTCCTGCAGAAAGCATATTCATAAGCTTCACAAAGAACCTGGGCAAATAACATATCAAGGGCCAATGTCTCCCATGGCCAATTAAAGGTCTGACCCTGGCAAACTTTAAACCACAGCTTCAGGGAGATTTGTACCACAAATAAGGACTGAATCCACTTAGGAATAAGATGTGTTGAAGTTTTCAAACTTCGTGGAAACCAAGTCTCTAGGCTCCTCCGTTCCCAGCTAGAGCACTTGGCCAGAAAGGGGCAGCCTCGAGGTCCGCTGAGGAAGCCTAAACACCAGGGTGTTTTGGTGAGGGTGCCTCTCAGTTCATATCTGTAACCAGACCTGGACTTTTTAGAGACAGAAAAAGCCCTGAAACTCCCCCTATCCCATAAGCAGCATGGCAGAAGGCAAGAGCAGCTACGTGGCTGCATAGCCCTTTTCCTTTCTTATCTCTTTACCTTGTTCCCTCTTTTTCCCTTCCCTCACCACTCTCCCCATGAAATCAGTCTTCTCTTCTCTGAAGGAAGTGGAGTTATTATTTACGAGTTCCTTGTATATAGTTGTTTCCAGCCTTCTGATTATGCTCATTGCTTTATTCTGGACTGGCTCAAGCAGTGATTTGGGCAGTCAGCTAGCAGGGAGATTACAACTCCGGTTGTGAGAACTGGGCTCCTTCCCTAGCAGAGTTATAGTCTTTTAATTTATAATCACCATCTGGACTTCACCATGCCAAGATCTCATCCATCAAAAGCGTCTCTCAGATTGTTTGTGTTAGGTCTGTCTTGCCTTGCCTTGAACGTGTTTATCATCAAATCATTATGCATAAACAGAAGATATAATAGCCTAACTCATTAATATCCGTTAATTTATTGATGGACTTTCATAGCTCAGTTCTGAAAAACCATAAATAATATATAGAAATACACAAAAGCAGTCAGTTTGCTGCATACACATTCATACACATTCAGAGTATAAACACAAAAAGCTAACTCTGGTGAGCAGAATACAGGATGAATAATCACCAAGCTAAGCTGCAAAGTTGATTTATTAAAAAAAAAAGTCAAAAGCTTGCATAGCAGTGGGGTTTTTGGTTTTTTTGTTTTTAACTAATTTCCCATAAACAAAGATAGTTAAAATCTTTTATTTTGGTAGTTTTTGTGCTGCTGTTAGGGATTAGCACCATCTTCTCCCCATTCCTGCAGTTGCTAGGCACTGCCCTAAAACACTCAATTCGTAATAAGGAATCAGATCCCAAGAATAATATTTAGCCTATTTGGTGCATTTGTAAGTTGTTGTAAGTGACCAGCCTTTGGCATTACCAAAATCATCAGCCACTATAACATGATTTCTGTCTCCACCCAACGTTACCCAAAACTTAGTAAAATCAACGTAAAAGTTCCCACATAAAGGTTGTATTGGAACTAGCCCTTACAGTTTTAAGGGTCAGACCATTATCATCATCAGTGAATTTACATGCATGCTGATGTACAATAAGAAATGGAATTGTCACTGTATTATTAGATTAAAACATTAAAATGATCAGATGAATTGCCTTGAAATTGCATAAAGAAAAACTTTCCCATTAAAAAATAATCTAACTTGCAGCAAAACAGCAGCAGGATGATCACGGAGTATCCTTTAGGGAACTGGCATTGCCATTCCTAATTCCATCCTGCCACTAATTCTTCTGCTCATATTGATATAACGCCCAGAGCACAACCAAACTAGCTGTCTTTGTACAGAAGACTGTTACTAATGTACTATTCCAAATTATGACCCTGAGTAAAAGGACGGCCCATATATCTGTGCAGAGCTCCCCAGAATTAATTTGCAGAATGTAGGGCAGTGTTTTGAGCCAGCACATATTGGTACTTAAGACTATCCCTGCTTCGCAAAGTTGCTGTATTCCTCTCACCTTGGAAAGAAGCACGGAAAGGAAAGTTGTGTCATAATTAGAATATCATGACCCCTTTGGGAATGACATTTTGTTAGCCATACACAAATAGCATCTGAGCTGGAAAGAGTAAACTGAAGTAATCCCACAATGGCAATTAAATTGAAATATCATTTTATTGATCCCAGAATATAGTGCTTTGCAGCTGCTTAATAAAATTGGAATAATTAATAAAAGTAAATGCTGAACCCTTCCAATGAGTATAGAGCAATGAGAAATGCAGTATATGAGCCAATCTGCTCATGAACTAATTCACAGAGATGAAATTTCTGGGCCAAAGAGGCTTTTTAAATTGGAGGGGGGGGGGGAAAGCACTTCATTGTAATTTGGTTTGACATGTATTTTTGATATTGGAACTTTGTTTTGTGTATGTTCTAAAAACACTTTCCATTTTATGCATTTGCTTATTTTGCAGAGAGCATCTAACTTGGATAAAAATACAACGAAAGCCGAGAGTGCATGGCTGTTCAGAATATGGTATGGATTTGACCACAAGTATCCTTTTCTGTTCTAAGCCATAGACCACAGTTTCATGACAACTGACACCTTCAAAATATTTAAGAATCCAAACATGATTATACTTTTAAACCCAAAACCTAAACACATTCAGTTAGATTACAGCCTTTGTAAGGAGGAGAAATCATGAACCCAAGGAACAGCTTTGCAGAAGCAGGGGAGCGCAGTAGGACCTTCCTGAGTGAAGCTATAGGGAGTGAGAATGAACCGAGATGAGAACCACTGCCTTATGGCAAAATATAGTCGATGCGTTTAAATAAACGAACATGTTTGAATTTCAGGGTAAAATTAAGCCAATTATTAATCAGCTATGGAAGCTGGAGACTGCAGAATGGCTGACTGGGAAGGGGACAGGCAGGCTGGAGGGCAAGGCCCTTCCCAGACCTCCTTGGACGGCTCTTGGCAGGTCCACACTTCCTCGAGCCAAAGGCTGCTGCCTGCTTGCATATTGCAGAGCAGCAGCCACCCAAGAAAAAGTACAAAGAAAGACAACACTGGTTTACCCACACCCCTACAAACAGCCAGAGAAAGATGCACCCACTGTGAAGACGTAGCTCCCAGGACTTCCCTGGAGATCACATTTCATTTTCCCAGAGTCCTGAACCTTTGTACTTCTGTCCTACTGAGGCAGCACTGTCACATCTTACACCCTCAACATCTACCTCCCAAAGGCCCGGTACGGCGTGCACTGCTCACTCCTTGACACCTACGCTGTCATTAACACCTGCGCAAAGAGATGGTAAATGCTCCCATTCTAAGTTACTGTCATTTCATCCTCACTCTGCAAAGGCTTCACGAGCTAGCAGTGTTGATACCCCACAATGACAGTCATGCCCCAAGCCTTTAACAGACCAACACAACGAATATAACAGAAGTCCTCCTGCTAATTTCCATGCATCCTGGCTTAGGAACTCACCAGGCAAAGCTCTACCAGCAGCCTCCGTTATGCCATAGCATGTCTATTGTTCCACTATCCTGCGCTATTGAGCAGAGATAAACGTTCAGGCTACATCTGTATTTTTCTGATGTGAGCTGCAGCAAACTCAGATGAAATAATATTTCAGCTGATAAAATGCAACTCTTTGGGAATACAGCTTCCTAGGAGAGTTCAAGTGAAGTTATCCTTCAAAAAGACTTTTGACAGAAGAAAACATCTTTTCAGTTAAAAATGAATGCATTGCCCTAATTAATCTACCAGAGCAGTTATAAGGGCCAAAATGCAATTAGAATTAAATTTTTTTCCCTAGGATAATTCTTCAAGGATATTTAGAAATAGTATGTGAATGCAGTATAAAGGGGGAAATATGTTTAAAAATTAATGCCAAGTACCAACATTACTGGCTTTAGCTACCACCAGTCCCGCTTCTTCAGAAGGAACAGCCTATGGTTGTGGAGTATCTTAGAAACATAGAACAATAAGTCAGAAAGGAGAGATGAACAAGGCAAAAAAGAAAAAAAATGTTGTGCTCTGAAGAAAAGAGAGAGAGAGTGCAAAAAATGCGGACAGGAATGGCAAGAACAGGGCAGAGGTGAGTTAAAAAAGAAATAAAAGACAACAAGGGTAGAGCTGGAAAACAAGAGACAGAGGCAGAAGAGAAAGAGAAAAATCAATATGAAAGAGTCAGACAACAGTACCTGCAAAATGAAAGGGCTATAAAATTCACAAGAAGCAAAAACAAAGGTCTTCTGCCTTCTCTGAGGTTATCTGTACGGTAGAGACCTTGAATCTGGGTCCCTGCTGCTTTATTCTAGTAAGTCTGGTTTCAAAGGTTTTTGCATTTCAACAAAATATTTTAAGTGATTTTTAAAAGATTCTTAGAATTAACAAATTTATTCTTAAGCGTCAATGTCATTTCTAGTCAAGTTGTAATCTTTCTTTTGAACTCAGATTTTCAGAGACTATATATTATCCTAAAATATATTTTCATTCTAAACAATATTTCTACATCTTACTAATCCTGAAAATGTATGTCCATATCCTTGGAGAGAATGACGGTTCAGCCCACTGATGCTGTGACTCACAGCTCTGAACATTTCTTCAGTATGACTATTCCTGAAATACATTCTTTTTAGGGAGAGAGAAATTACCCACCCCAACTTTTCTTCACATCTGTGCCCTTCACTGCCCAAGGTTACAAAGTTGTGCTACTGAAAGTAAAAGAAGAAATTGCTATGTAGTGCAGTATCTATACAAGATTGTATACTGGATTATGATAAAGTTTTCAAAGAAAAGATACTGCAAATAATCATCTATCTGGTTATATACTTCAAAAGCATGCACGACTGTGACATTTCTATAGTTCGACATTTGCTCTTAGGCATTAACACAAAGCTACCCACTCTTCTGGCAACAAGATCTCTTTGCCTGTTTACTTCACGGGGGAAAAACAAGTGGGAGGAAATATCACTGAAGAAATCAAAAGGTTGTGTTGGTTTTTGCTGTCATTCTGAATGATTTCCACTTAATTCAGTGGTCTTAGACAATGGCAACCCCCCACAGTAGAGTGGAACTATATAAAAAAAACTGAAATGGACTTTGAGAATCAAATTTTATTCTTGTTCTGAAAGAAACAGTAGGAGCCTGCTCCAAAGCCAGCTGGATTCCGTAAGGGTCCTTTTATTTAAACAAGTCTCTTTGAATGAAGTATTGACACTTGAGAATAACATACTGTTCTCTAAAATCAGTGCTAAGAAATGTTAATATTGGAACAATTAAAATGAAGAAGAGATGATTTGAGTACTTAGAGGTATCTTCTTGGATTTTCATCTCAATAATTTAAACAAGTAATACGCAAAATAAAATGCCTGGTATTTGAAAGACTGTAAATGCCAGTGAATCTATTTCAGCTTACTTGTTTTTACAGCTAATAGCACTCTACCATTCAAAGTTGTCACGAACTACTAAAGGCTAGTGGAGAAGAAAAGTGAGAGAAAGAAAACAAAAATAGTCCATGAATTCATCTGAAAAAAACCAGGATCAGTAATCCAGCATTATATAGAATATAAAGCATTTTTTTCCCGCAAGAGTAGAGTCCTCTGTACATCAGGGCACAGCTCAAATAAACAGCGAGCAAAGCTGTCCCATTCCAGATGCATCCTACAAGAAAATTAAAACTTTACTCCCAGGTAGTAGCAATTTGCTTTTAACTCTTCTCAGTCCCAAACCTCCTTTCTCACTTACTCCAGACAGGACATATATAAGACTGCCGCTGGTTTCTGCCTGCCCGCTCCCAAGACATGGGATACCTGCCAAGCGCTAGAAGAGATTTCTTTCTCCTCTGTGTAGGCCTGTATTCCCAGCCACAACCTAGCCCTAAAAATGAAGGCAAAATTAATAGTGTAAGATTGTAAAACAGTCTTCATCCATTTTTCCAGCTACTTTGGACTAAACTTCTGCAATCAATTTTGGTTTAACATAATTTTGTGCAAGGCTTTTTGTCCACTAAGGCTTTTTTTCTCTCTCTATTCATGTAATTCTCACTTCCTCACTTGGGGTCATTTTGGCTCTCCCTGGCTGTTCTGTTGCATCAGTCAGGAAGGTGACTGTACCACCCTCCCTGCTGCTAAGGCTGTATAGTGAAAGAAGAGAGTATTTGGGATTGCTCCACTAAAATACAAAAATGCAGAAATAACTGAAACTGAAGAGGAAAAAACGAGAGCATAACATATATGCTAAGATGTTTCCATCCATAAATACTCACCTTCTAAGGAGAAGCCTGCATTATGCTGCAGGACATGTACTTCTAATAGGAGTGTTCGCTCTTCAGTACCCCACACCGAAATGTGCATTGGGAAACAACAGTTGCTGCGCAACAGGAAAACGTATGCAAGATTGCAATAGAGGAAACAGGGTGAAAGCAAGAAGGGAAGGAAGAAGAGGGACAGAGGCTTCAAATGCATGGTAAGTTTCTTTTTAATACTTAATACGCACTGAATTCCCATAGATGGGCCTTGGGCTGACCTGCAGCCAGGTCTGGTTGGTTTTTTCTGGCCATGGGGTAAGGAAGGAACCGGGTGTGATGTGGTCCTCCAAGGCTGAACGTGACCAGAGTACGATGCTCCCTGTCTCGGGCACACATGAGGGTGAGTGGGAGCAGCAAGCAAGGTATGATGGTTGTTGTTAGCGGGCAAACACGGATATTATAAGTATTACACTGAGAGGCCACTGCGTTCTCGATACCACGCCAAGCCACCAAATCCTCACAGGCATGTGGTGCCTAACTTCTACAGAGCTTTCCCTTTTGACCTCCTCACACGCACACTGCCACAAATAGAGCAGGAGGAGGAGTACTTTCTCCTTCTTTACAGATTTCTTTTGAGTTTGAGGAACTAACATTCAGTTACATTGAAGAGAAGAAGTAGTCTGGGACAGAGTCAACCAATTCTGCACAAAGAAACTTCTCAAAGTGTTTCTCCTTGAACTGCAGTTAGCAACCGTTCAGCTGTACTCCTTTCAGTTTAAAAGAAAGGTGTGTATGGCCTCTCCACTTACCTGAAATCAATCAGCCAAAAGGAATTGCATTGCTTGTAAAGACTTCAAAAGTTTATCCTCCTTAACTTATCAGTGTGCCTATCATTTTATTTCTCCTGTGCTTTGTACATGTATAAAACAGAAATAATGACTGCCTATGAAGTAAGATAAGTACTACTCTGCACCTGCGAGAGAATGGAAAAGCTACTGAAAGCAAAAATGCATTCTAGGGTATGGTGAACCGAATCAAAGAAAAAGGCAGCATCTTATGGTCTTCAGCTGAATTTTCCTTATAGTATGACTTACCACTGTCATATCAGAGATAGACATCTTTGAAAAGAGATGACAAGAGGCTGTAAGAATGTGTGTGCACACAGGTTTCTTTTATCTGCTGGTAAATGACAGGTTTCCTGATTACTAATATTCTAATATGGTAATCCTTAGCACTTCAGTAGCAACAGCAAAATAGCATGCTGTGTCCTAGTTTTGGACCTAGACAGTTTTCAGACAGAGAAAACACAGCCCCATCTCAGAGACTTCAGTCTCATCATGAAGCAAAGCAGCATCAGGTAATGCAATGTTATCAAAGGCGGTAGCACAAGGCAACAGTAACGTGGACCTGGCTAGCATGAAAACTAGACATCACAGCATAGACTTGCTGATAGAGAACAGGAATACGTTTTGCAGATGTTATAAGCAATTCACAATAAAAGCTAAGAGGAAACACAAAACCTAATCAGTGGACTCTAGTGGATATCAAGAACATGAACGTGAAGCAAGAGCAGCAAGCTACATCATAAAGCTTTCTCAAACACCGCAAATTTGGGCATGACAGGGTCCCCAGAGGTATTTTAGCATTAGCAACAATTGCCATTACTCTCAGCTTGGTTCAAAACTCATTCAAAAACACATTTGCAAGCATGTGATCTAGGAAAACTCATAGGGTTTTTTTGGCACAGATAATCACTGTATCCGATTTGGTGCCATTTCCTGACCCCTTCCAAGGACACAAGATTATTGAAACCCTGCAAATTAACATAATAAACATCATGGCTAAAGATAAACCAGAATAATAAGTGACCTCAATTTGTCCTCCATTCACAGGCAGAAACCTGGATAAACAATTCTTGAACAATTCCATGTTGAATATGCAAGTAAAATAATTCTTATTTGCAAAGTTTCCTCATGTCAATTCTTTGAAAATCTATTTATCCTTCAGATATTTTTACAAGAAAGAACATTATTAAAACATGACATTAAATATCAGGTGTGAATAAAAGCTAAATATGAAGTGTTTTACTTGCTTAGGATATAGCACTCATTTAAGTACTCTCTTATAATTGACAGTCTGATAGTTGAGAGTAGGTAACATTTACTTTAGATTTTATATTTAGTCTATCAGCCTGAGTCAGAACTTCAGACTTCATGATAAGATGGTGTGTGCCCTGAGTATCAAGGGGAGATACTCAATTATTGCTCAGAAAGCATGCCTAAAATCGTAGTGCTTTTTCACTGTTCACCTTGCATACGACAGTAATAGCATTTCATTCCCATCAACATAACATCTATAAGAAGATGATGGTGGATGGCTAAATAAAAAATCCCTAGTTGTTTTGCATTTGACATCTGCTCATTTTCACCCTTGCATTGCAAGAGACATATGTAAAAATTATCAGCAATAGCTCCTTGATATTTTTATTGCAAAATACAAATGTTTGAACACACCCTTTCCCCACTATGATCTTGAAAGACAATGGGAGCTGCAGGAATTTTAGTTCCACAAAACTTTGGCTATTCTATCTAAAAGCAAAAGTTAGAAGGAGGAGGGAGGAAAGCAGATGTGTTTTTGTGGACAAACAGCGACAGCAATATCCTCAACATATTACTCCCCATGAATGGACATTCAGAAGATACTACTGGAATCAAAGGCATTATCTCCTTTCTTCATTGTCTAACAATTTATCACCGTTATTTCCACCAAGCTCAGCTTCTTTTTGTTCAATACACATATAAAGTCTCAGCACACTAAGAAGGATAAATAAATGATACATATACGGTATTGCACTCACAGAGGGCATGCATGTGTGCATATAGTATAGGTATATTTATAGAGAGTTCTCCCCTCCTCAGTCTTTGGATCCTCATTTACTAGGATTTGTGGATTATTAATGTTTTGGGATTAATTCCCTGCTAGTATGTAGAGGAATCATGTCTTTGTGTCCTTATCTTTCAGTCATTCTTCGCACATTGTCTGTAAAGTCTGGCCTATCTACAGATACCTGAATAGCAATCCATTATAGGAGGAAGAGTCACATTTTAATTTACTTTAAAACACCTTCATTGACAACCATCACTGTTGAACACACAGAAGAGTGTACGGCTCTTCTCTCATCTTTGGAAATTGGCTGATATTCTGGGAGAGGCATAGGCATAGTTGTATGTAATATCTGAAAATGATTTAGCTAGGATTTCTGCAGATCAAATTTCAATATTTAAGAGTAGTGCCATATGTGATCTCTGTCTCAATCCATGACATCTTTCTCCCCTTAAGTCACCATCCCAACACTAAGAGAAAGTAATGGAAACCTCTGAAAAGTTCTAATATTCATCTAGAACATTTCAGTAAACAAACTTACCCTGGAAATTTCATGAAGGTGAAATTTCTTGAGTGAATCTGATTACTTCCCATTTCTGCTCAGGCAGGAATGGCTTTCTGCTTTGTCATTCATAACACAATACACACATATACATGTCATAACACATCATTCATAACACAACTAAATGACGAAACATTACCAGTTTCATTAGAAAAACTGTCCATACTTGGCCTGCCCATTCAAAACCAAAGACTGAAACAGAAACTAGATTAGCTGGACAAAAAAGAAAAATCTTTACTATACAAACTAGGATTTATTTCAAACATAAAAAATAATCTTTAGAAAAAATAAACACAAAAGTGTTATACAGCATTTCAGTTACCCCCCCCTCCCCCCCCAAAAAAAAAGCCCAGGCAATTCATGGTAGACAAGAAAAACTATTGCACTCTGTGTAGTAACTGATTAAAAATCTAGACCTAAACTGCCAAATAAATTAATTCACAATATCTAGAAGAAAATTTTGATTGTAAGCTTGTAAGAAGAGGAGATATCTTTGTTCTGTGCTAATGCAGGACCCTGTACAGTATGGTTACCATCCAAGAGCAAGTCTTCTATTTGCTATGGCAGTATGTACTATAAAAAAAAATTTTTTAATTTCCCAGCAACCAAAGACGAAATGCATTACAAGTGCATTACCATGTGCATTACTATGCACAACTGGGTATAATCAGAAGTAAGGAGATAAAGTTTGAAATTTTTACTATTCAGACTTTTCATCCTGACAGTGAGAGTGAATACATTGTGGAAAGGTCTCTCTACATTGTTAAAGCTGATAAAATAGCAAAAAATATAGTTGGGAAGAAAAAGAACCAGCAAGGGAAAACAACAGAGTGATCAGATTTTTCTTCATAGTCTAATTTTATCCCATATATAATACAATACAAAATATAAATCATTCTGGAAAAAGATAGTTTTGCCAAAGACTTTTACTTTGCTGGTAGCAAATCCATTAAAACAAATTTCCTGATTTCTTTAAAGCTATCATGGTAGTATGCTGTGCTTTTGCCTTTAAAGGAAGAAATAAAGGGACGTGGGAAAAGTTTATGGGATTTCAAAAAAATCAATGTTCAAAATAATGAGCAAACATTGCAGGCATGGCACAAGTGGAAAGGGAGAGAATGTCATTATTATTATTGCAATCTGAGAAAGGGAAGTGCTTTAGTGTGAAAAGAGATTCATAGTAAAGCCCACAAAAGCTCTTTATAAGGTGTTATTGAATCCTCGTTGTGATCCTTCAGAGACATGCGGGGCCAGCGTCTATTTTGTGTTCTTTGCGTGGGATGGTCATTGATTTTTGTAGGAGTTTTGCATAGTAACTCAGGTAGATTCTGGGCTACAGCTTACTCTAGACAAGTCAGTGTAAAATCACCACACCTTGTATATACTGTCCTAGTTCATTTGACCTAGCATACCTTGTGCTTGTGCTGACCCAGGGCTTCTCTGACTTTCTGACAACAAGGACCACATCTGAATATAAGGAATGCTTCACAGACCCCACCAGGCCCAATTACAAATGCATGGGTCTTTATAGCAACTATACCACCTTCTTTCATGGAAAAATACTTATTAAAATCATCAGTAGCTAGAAACTAGACTCCTCATCCCACACAGAGTTCTAAAATTTAAAAATAAAGTTGTTCATAGCAGAAATAAGGCATTTTAAGCTTTCCAGAAGACGATAACTCCAAAACTTATTTTAAAAGTCAATTTTTTTTTTTTTTGAATGTTTCTGAAATGTTTCCAAGGCTTGTCAACTGTGTAGGGTCTGGCAGCCCACCAAGTAGGTCAGGAAGCTGAAAAATACAGAAGTAGAACTGGAGGCTCTGGAGCACCAAGACATCTGCTTTTGCAGGGCTCTGAGTACCAGCTGGCTGCGGAGCTCCCCCATGGGCTGCCAGAGCTGGGGGGAACAGGGAAGGCACGGGAAAGCAGGCAGGGCTGCTGTCTGGATCACTGCTGAAGCTGCTACGTTCCTGGGCAGTATTTTGTTTCATTTCAGCAAACAAGCATTTTAGAGATACCATATCCAAAAATTTTGGACTGGGTATGATTGCAATTTCCTTTAGCAAGTTTGAGCCCCTGGAAGCAAAGCAGCATCTTTTGCAAAGCACCAGCGAGAGCTTGGTGCCTCTCAGCGAGGGGTCGGTCCCCTGGCCTGGACGCCTCCGCGCCGTACCCAAGAGCTGAGAAATTCCAGCTATTCCCCCCAGGTTTCCTGAGGGCCCTTTCTGAAACTCTTCAGCAGATGGGTGGACAATTTGAAGTCCTACTAAGAGCACGTAGCACTTCATACCACATTCACAGCAACGTGAAGAACCAAGGCCTCAGTCAGGGGATCCAGCTTGCAAAACTGTTTCCATTTTTCTCTTAATGTTTTCTACAGCTGTATTAAACAGCCATTCACAGCTGCAGCATGTTAAATCTAGACAGCATCAAGATTTATGCTTCAGCATAAGAGAAATTCAGCACATATATTAACAGGACTGAACAAAGACTGACTGGATTCCTCTTACAGACATATTTTATACAGAACTGCTATATTAATCGCTAATGGCCAAGTTCCAAATGTTCTTGCATGGAAAAAAGATATTACTAGAAAAATTAATATATTTAAAATTCGTTGAATGTTATAAAAAACCAAAACACTTTTCAGTTCTGCAGCTGATTTCTGCCTTTTCAGCTGTCTGTTACACTACCTGTAAATCAAAATACACAACTTGAATGAGTTGATCCAAAGCCTAGTGAAGTAAATGTAATCACAGTTCACTGACCTCAACAACTTTATAGCTCAAGCTATCTTAGTATCTGATTTTACTGATTATTATGCCATGTGACAATTTTTTATTTTGCTTTATTTTTTCCTCCTCTTCTCACTTTATTATTACAGCACACAGTAGTCTGAATGTGTAAAGAAGCAGAAGCCCAGGCTTGTGTTAGTCCACTCAAGCACGAAATTATAGTTTGTTGGCTGACAATACTTAGCAGCACCCAGGAGACCTAAGTATGATATAGCAGTACCAGAAGTTTATAACACAGGCTTAATCAACCATATCTCAGAACCTTCTTTCAAGTCCCTTATTATTTCATTCACAGCACTGTATGTGCAAAAAGTGACTTTACATTACAGCTGAAGTGTTTTCAAATGTTCTTCTGCATGTGTATCTTCCTCCATTGCCTTTCCAGTCACTTAGCACGTATCCAAATGCTTCAACTTGCATGCAGCACACGCTGCATATCTAATACTGGGTATAAATGGTGGTACTTTTATAGCAGCAATTGCCACAACGAGATACTGCTAATTATAACACTGCCTAAGCAAGAAATTGGTAATGCTTCCTGGTAAGGATCTTTTCTTAATGCTAAATTACAGTGGAATTGCTGTAAAAGCCACGAGACTGTAAAGGATTTCAGTATGATTAAGGTTACCAGGAATACCAAAGGGTGTGTTAATGATTTTCCACATATTAGAGAGTATTGAATCAATCATTGATTTGAAGTCTTTTATGGAAAGTTACTATCTAGATGCAAAACCTCAGAACTCATTGTGAGTTGTTCCATTGACTTCAGTGGGGTTTGGATCAGCCCCTCAATACCTCAGTCCCTCGCAGCTTCGTTATTTGGAAGCTTTGTCTTTATATTGGCCTTCTTCCCATTTCTAGGTGGTTGCTGTAGAAAAGGCACTTCTGGTTTGTGTTAGCTACGATAACTGTGAGTTGTTAAACAGCTGCTTCAGCACTCTCCAACACAGAACCACCTATAAGGCTAAGACAACAGTGCAAGTGTGTCAGAAAAAAGAAACAGTTTGGCTCTAATTTTAAGAATACTTTGGTAATCAGTGATTCAAAATAATGCAATTCTTGACAGCTGAGAAACTTAAGAGCTGTTTTCTATTTTCGATATCGAAATAGGCGCCTGTTTCACCATAACACATGCATCATCATGCATTCAAATATAATACAAACCAACTAATCTTAGTACTAGTTCTCAATTCAGCCCTTCTTCTCAAGGCGATGACAAGAGAAGGTGGAGAAGATAAATCAGAGGGGTGAAAATACTAATTTAGGGATGACCACAAGCTTGTATGAGGCACATCTTATGAGTTAACTCTAACTATTCTCAGAGGATGCAAAAGCCCCAAAGAAGGGGGAGACAGGCTGCCTTCCACCTTGTGCTACCCTGAGAGCTTCAAGTACAAGGGAAGTCCAACGCCCAGAGGAACACAGCTTCTTAATTTAGACTCCAAAAAATGAGCAGAGCACTTCTGAAAATCAAGGCCACTGTCTTTTATTCTTCATACAGTCTCACTTTCAATATAGACCTAGAACTCACAAAATCTCTTGGTTTCTGCAAGTTCAAGTCATCCTAACAGAGCTTTTTTTCCTGAAAAGTTGGCATCATTCCTTCCAGCTGAACATGTTCATGGTCTTCCCAGTGAAGGCTACTTGACAAAAATTATCATCATGACACTCTCTGGATGTTGTGATCTGCTTAGTTACTTATAGTAAATGCAGTGTTCAGATTTACATCATTTTCTCCTGCAGGCCCAAGAGATGAAGGTGGTTTGGAGATGATATGTTTAGAACTGTATCAGTAGATAGCTATTTGTCATAAACTGAGCCCAGTTTGACCTAGGGATAAAGAAAATAGGCCACTGTTCCCATCACAACCAGCTCCACCACTCTGATACCAGCATCATAACCCTAAAACCTATCGCTCTCCATCTGTACTCTCAGAAGGAAATAGGAATATGCCATGACTTGGAGGGTTTGGTCTTCTGTGACAGAATGGGACAGCAATATTACATTAGTTTATGGATCTTGCCCTTTCCGCTTTCAGAAATAAGAGTCAGTCCTAAAGTTCAACAGTAGAGGAGCAGCTGGCGGCACAGAACGCGTTCAGGTGCTCCCTTCGCGGCTCGTTCACGAATGGCCATGTAGGAGCAAAGGAGGAGAGGAGTGATGACAGACTGTAAAACAGTAACTTTCACAAAGGGAATGCAATTTACCTAAAAGGTAATTAAAGCAGTACCAAAATTTGTTGGGCCCAAAGTCCTGGGGCTGCTATTTCAAAAGTCAGAAACACTGTCACGGAAGGCTAGGAAGCGCCTATTTAGTTACCAAAGGAATGGAATACGTGCTTTGAGTCAGGTTTTGTTTTGTTTTACTTGTGCCATTATACCTAAAAGAAAAAGTTTTAACCTGTTAAATATTATTGTAAAGGATGTATTATTTATGCAGCTGAGCAGACAGCTTTTCTAGAGTCTTTTTGGTCTTCCCTGTAAATATGTAATGGGGGACAACAGTTGTGCTATGAATGGTGAAATCCCTCTCACGTTCTTTAAAGACCTTAGACAGTGCTGATGGACTTTCAGTGTGCTGCTATCTGTTCATTAGAAATTTATAGGGGGTGTTTTATTCAATCTACTAAAAGCATCCTGGTGATTTTCTGAACTGATTCTTTACCACATTATGCTACTTGAAATTTTTAATTTTAGATGTAGAAGTGGAGAAAATCTGTTGAAGACTGAAACATTTTTCTATACTTTTTAAAAATAGGGATGTTTGTAAAAATAACCCACTGAAATTGACACATCTGAAATTTTAAGCAACAGCAAATTCTTACTGCTGGATCTTTTATTCTGTCACCATTACCCAAACTTTCTTCGGACTAAGGGCTCAGTACTGGCTATTTGAAAGACTAGAAGGTCCCAGCTGTTGCTTTGCAACATCTGTGATTAGTTCAAGAGGCTCCTTCTTTGTTTTGTGTTGTAATTGGTACACCGCTATGGACCTGTGGTCTAAATTCAGAGATGACTTGAACTTTGGCTGTTACGCCAGTGTAATTACATCGACTTCAGCACAGTCCATTAGTCTCACTTTACGCCAGCATGGGAGAAGCTGTCAACGCGTGCAGCCTCCCAGCCCTTCATTAGACAAGTCTCTGGCTTCAGCCTCTTAGGAGTCCCCTTACGCTAGCAAAACAAAGCATCCCTCTTAACATCCTCTGTTCCCTCAAATTAGTGGGAAAAAAATTCCCTCCACGCAACATGAAGTTGGTTTCCCCAAGAAGGAAGTACAGGGGGAACAGATTTGTCCTCCCCTACCGCACTGCCCTGCAGGGCCCTTGCCATGACGGTGCTTGGGCCTTCGCGGTCCCCAGCGGCCAGCCGTGGGGGGAAGCCGGGGCACAGCCTCAGAGCATAGAAAGCCGATTTACACATTACCTGTGAGCAGACATCTAAAACCAGCTCCAGGAATTTTAAACAGTAATGCTTAATATTTTCAATGTGATTAAGTAACAAGTGATAGATCCTTCTTTAATGGGGAGCACGGAAATGGTTGTCAGTCATAAAAAGCACAGCAGGATTTATTCAAAGGTTGGTTCTTCATTAAAGATAGAGAATAGCGCATGTCATAACTGGTTAAGGTTTTGAAATTCTTTGTGGATTATTCACTGAAATTTGCATTGCTACATAGCACAAACTATTTTTGGATTGTGCATAAATAGAATATCTAATATAGAATTACATTATAATGAAATATGCAGTAATGCAAGTACTTATAAAGTGCTTTTCATGTATTGCAGGCATCCACAAGTTTCAAATGCATAAAATATGATTACACTTGCTACACAAATGACTGTATATCAGGTTCGTTCACATTTAATTAAAACGCAGGATTTTAAAATATATATACACACACACACACACACACACACACAGTATTCTAAGAGATAGTTAAACTGCCATTGCTATTTTTGTATCATGGCCAACTTCAGTGTGAAACTGGAGTGAATAAAGATGTGATTGGTCTGTAAAGCTTGTTCCTTCTAGCTAAACTGGAGGCAAATACTTCATACTATGCAGAAAAGGCTACTTGTTAATGATCCATGAAAATGTGGATAAAGCAGCTCTGGATCTGATTGTTCCACAGGTTGCTATACAAATTTAAAGAGGCAATATCAAGATACAGTTTTTACGTTTTCATATCTATGATGCTCTCAATTCTACAATACTTTAAAATCTTAAAGCGTAAGGAAAAAATAAAAATGACATGGAAAAATATGTATATGTACATACATATGTAGTCCATATCAAATACATAAATACTTTGCAACTCTGTCTTTTCCCCCCCTACCCCTTCCTTCTTGGTTGCATAATGGTACAGCCTCAGCAGCAGGATTCAGTGCAGAAAGCACGCCCTCACCACAGACTGTCCTGTGTTTTGCTGCTAGGATATTCTCTTAGGAAATAGAAACAGTGGATTCAAACCCTCTTGGACAAATGGGAATCAAAAATCCCGATCTTCCCCTTCCCAGATCAGTGCCCTAAGGCGCTAGACTATTATGTAAAAAAAAAAAACGCCAGTAACTCACCTGGCAGCTGAGATTTTTTGGTTGAGTTCACTGCTGTCTCAGTGAGTTAGGCATGGTACAAGGACACCTAACTTATCATGTCACTCTAGGAGAGAAGGCAGAAATGAAATATCTCCCCAACCATCTCTGAACTGCAGTGATTCTACGCTATCTGCCTCTTTGGCGCATGTCTCCCCAGCCCAGGTTGCTTCTCAGCATCCATAAGCATGTGATTGGGAACCCAAAGAGATTTGTGGCTAAAAATGCAGGTGACTTGTGGGTTATTCCTAACAGTAGGAAATATCAGCTCTGCTCTTCTTACTCGATTATGCATCTTTACCAATATTTCTATGAACATAAAGGACCACTGAAAAATACATTTTAATTTTAAGTTATTTGGCAATAGCTACATCCACATCTTTGTGTGTTTTAGTTTTAGGCTGTGTAGCTGCAGATTCAACCAGACAACCAGGTATCTGTTTACGGTGCTATTTTTGTTGGTTTTCCACCTAGGAGAGCTAGATCCTATTTTCTAAGCATAACTACATGGATGCTTACATTCTGGGTGTAATTACGAATTGAGCAGTATGTCTCAGACTGCTTTCTGAGTCCTCACTATGTATCCATCCTTTGGACAGCACAGAAGGCAAGCTAAGGTCTATTCCAATAATGACGGAATGATAATGTTTTCTTCACATTAGCCATGTCTGACCAAAATAAGCATCACTTGGACCAGACCTTACTGCACTGGGACCAGACTGCAGTCGTTCTTCCAAGAGCGCACAACATCCCTTCTGCACGCAGCAGGGTTTACAGCACTGTCCCTCTTGGGTCAAATCAAATCTGACACATGGCATAAAGAACACTTGGGGTGTAATTTCACGCACAGAATGGCAAGTCCAATTAATGCAAATAGCAAAAAAATGCCTATACATTCATTAGCAAGCAGACACGTTTGTCCTGCCTCCACATGCAAGGGAAATGAAACCTGAAGGCTACACACTTACATTAGAGCAGTGCCAAGCCCAAACTGCTATCTCCAGAGTGCACGTGGCAGTAAAAGAACCAAGTCAATACACTGCAAAATGTATCTAGGAAGCTGTGGCAAATATCCACAGGTCAGATAGGGTTAGAAGCTAAGGGCAAATGCAACACAAATTCCCTCTCAGGAATTCACCATAAAATACTCCATCTGGGAGCAGCTCCCACAACCCTCTCTTGCAAGGTCCACAGGACAGCCCTCAGCGAGACCTCGTCCCCATACACCTCCCTCCCGTGGCTTCGAAAACGGGAAGGGTGAATGTGGCTGACCGTGAGCTTGTCACTGCAGAGAGGTATTTTCTACCCAAACTTCCTTGGGTGAATAGAAAGAAAATACAGATTCTGTAGAGCAGTCCATCAGCTGCAGAGCAAATAGCTATGACTCAGTTTATCACAAACAATAACAGAACAGGAATTAACAATAACAAGCTAATGCTTCATCTGATTGTGGGGGTTTTTTTAATCTTGTTTCTAATTAATTTTGATAGATTGAATTAAAGTGCTTATTTGCTTTGCATTTTATGGCATGGGGCCCTTCCTGATCACTTTCTCTCATAAGATTTGATGCTGTCAGCACCAGCCTTTGTGAGCCCTTCTTTTGAAGGCTGGAGAAGAGGGCTGAGCACTCATTTCCATTTGTTATACACTTTTGATCTATTAAGAGCCTTCTGTTTTTCAGTGGGGGGGGTTGCTTTGTGTTTTGTTTTGCACTTTTCAGAGGCAGCAGTACTACTCTGACTTGGATATTAATGCATTAGTTCCCACTTTGGCTGCAGAGCCCCTCACTGTCTTTTTTGAATAGCCTCCCTGTGCTAGTTCCAGCTGAAGCACCAGAGGAGTAGGTCTCCTCGTCTGCTCTGTACTTGCTGTCAAAATACTTACAAGAAACATTTCTGAGACATTTCAGCTGGAATTAACCAGAAAAGACTGATTTCCTAAGGTATGCGTTCCCTCTCCTGATAGAGGCGAGGAGACAGGCTGCTTCAGGAGAAAAATGACTTTTCTCGCATTGTTTCCTCCTTGTGATGTATGAACAATTCTCATTATCATTAATATGGATGCTGGTTGCTTACAGAGGTGGGAGTAAGCTCCTCAGCAATGAACTTTTTCTTTTTTTTTCTCTCTTTTTTTTTTTTTTTTTAGAGCTACTGTATGCAGAACTGACTGTCAAACAATGCTTAAGACTAATTCTAAAGAGCAACCATCTATCACACACTCAGGAGGTTATTTGATTCTTACAGCTTTCTGTATCCTACATCTTAATACCTGCAGTTTTGATGACTGCTGCTAACATGCACACATTTCAGAGAGATGGAAGCAAAACAGGAGAGAGAAAAAGCTTCTAGCTACAAATTTAACAATAAATGATAGAGAGCTTGGAAGGTCATGGAGTGTAATGATTCTGCACAGAATTTCAGCTAGTCCCCTTAGACACTGCATTAATTACATTTGTAGAAGTTGTGTTATCTGAGCATAGAGGTGACTTTTTTCTTTATGCTGTGATTGTCCTGCCTATTTTATGTTCTATTTTAAAAATAGTTACACAAATTGTTAGGAAAATGGCATACAGGAAAAGTATACAGATAAAATACATGTAAAAATAGCACACACATTCACTGCCATCTTGTATTAGCGTCAATAAGACAACAAATGACCCAATGAAACAGTAAATCCAAAATAAGTCTCTTGGAATGAGTGGAATTGATATGACTCCTGACATAATTTAGTCCTTGCTCCAAGTGCTAAATCCAGCCCAGATGGAGTCAGTTATTCTGAATTACCATTGCTGTAACGGAGAGCAGAATTCCCCTTGGTGATTCCTTCCCCTCATTTCACTGGATTATGAAAACTGATGTCATGGTGGCACCAGGCAAGAACAGTCTGTCTTGAAGGGTGTTTGGTGCAACATACACTTCAGTATTTATCCATAAATACCACTGCATCATAAATATCACTATCTAGGAGTGACAGCTGAGGCTACCTGCACCCTGGGTGCTCACAAAAAAAGGGCAGGCATCTGGGCAGGTCCAGATCAAGGCTCTGCTTCACATACAGCTGCTGAAAGAACGGCTCCTGCTCCCTCTTGCACTCCCAGGACACAGCAGAAACCAGAGACTACATTTGAATGAGCTCTCCTGGCACTGGAAAACCTGAGTTCTGTGTTGATGCCCACCGAAGGCTAGAGGTGCTTCCCTGTTGTCTTCCCTGAAAGCCCAACTAAACAAGCTGAGCACCGGGAGCTGCAAACATCAGGGAACCACTGGTGCCACCACCCTTCCCCATCTCACTGTGTGGAGCAGGGGCACAGCCTTTGCACGTGTCTTCACAGTGGATAGACTCTCTTCAAGATCTATGATCTAGGTAAAAAGATACATTACTTAAGATGCTCTCATGAACGTCAGCTAAATTTCTAACCTAATGCACAGGCACTATTTATAAACCACACAGATAAGCAGAACAGAGAACAGACAATACAAGGGGATGAGACAGATATCAAGGAGACTGACACATTTCATCAGCATGAGCATGTAAAACATATGTAGTCAATAAGAGTACTAGTAAAAACTTCACTCAGCTTCAGTATTCCCTTAAGATTTCTACGTTATTTAAAAATATATAATGACAAAATCTAAGGCTAATTACTACCGATGCATTGAGGAAAAAACAAGCAGCCTACATTTAAAGCTGTATTTGTTCATGTTTATTTGCTCTATTCACAGATATAATGGCATTTTAAGATAATAAATGACCCAACTTTCTCTTTCTGAAAAGCCAGACCATGCTAATTTACAGCAATTGGGAAGCTGAGGATATTTAGAGCCGCAAAAGTTAACCTGCAGGTTATGAGCCAAGCACAAGCAATGCAACAGAAAAAGGCAAGGTGATGCACTAACCACGCAAAGTGAGAGTGGCCACCATCTCAGCACGTTAACTCTAGAGCCAAGCTACTGTAATTTCCCAAGGAAGAGGGCACTGGTCGGTTGGACGTAAACAGCTGATCATGATTTGTAGACCTGCACAAAATGCCACGAATGATGGAGTTTTGAATAACCATTAACTGTCATTTTACTTTTTCATCCTTCCCATGCTGGCATTTACAAACTCTCTGGTGCTGAGGAGACTGTTTAGCTCTCTTGCTAAGGAGCATATTTAGTTTCTCCTTGGCATCGTTATTTCCTCAGTGATTGATTTACAATTAATCATTTAATGCGTTTCTAAGTATGCATATCCAAAATCTATGCCCCTTAATATGGTCAAAATTTCCTTTACTTCTGAGGGATTGGTTAGTGATACCTCTGAATTTATCACAACACTAGTCTTTACTGAATGGCCACATTCTTTCCAAGAAACTTGTTTGTAGAATTATCTGTGTTCTTCCCTGATGATCTAATAGATCTTTAGCCACCATATATTACTACCAACATTACAGTTTAGCTGAAACTTTTCAGTTTTGTTCCACACTGGGGCTTTTTTGGTTTGCTTGGGGGGGTTTTTTGTGTCAGGACAATGTTAAGGAGTTATTAGTATTTAGATTTTCCTTTCAGGCTCTTTCATCTGTAATGAAACACTGCATCACTTGGCTTCTCCAGTTCTTGCTCTATTTATGTCAGCATTCAATGGAGACTGCTGAATTTGCCCACCTATTTTTTTTCAAACTCCATCCTGTCTTTCATCTTAACTTGATTCTGAAGGGGCCTAAAATCTGTAGCTCAGCTCAGGCTGGAATTTCTAATAGATCCTGATGTTTTCATGTTAAAACTATTATTTTTCCTCATTGCTTTTTGCTGGAGTTTTTTTTCCTAGATTTTATTTTCTATTTTTTTTTAAAGCAGAGACTGTGACCACTGGTAAGACATGCTGCTCAATATGCCATTGTATTTTGGACAGATGAACTTCAGTTCAGGTAGATATAGCAAAAAAATAGGACCGAAGATCAGACAAAAAAACTGATCTTTTGTTTTGCTAATCTCATAAAATCTAGGTTTCTTTGTGCACATCTTAGTGCAGATGTGCACACCCCCAGCCTTACAGAATGCTTGTCACATTGTGAGATAGCTGTTTATTGGTAGAATCAAAAAAGCATAGAAAATGAAAAAATCAAAATATAACCTCACTATTCAGTAACATGCACTTCCAGCATACACGACAAGGGGAAAAGGGAAAGCTGTAGTAAGTCTACATCATATGATGAAACTCTAATCAGCCACAGTAGCTCTAAAGGTATTTGGAAATAAAACAGCAGGCTTTGCTAGGAAGAGGCAAGAAAAGGGAAAAAAAAAAATCACGGCACACTAAGATCAGCAAGGCACGAGGTACCCTGCCTTTTGCGACTCTTGCAACTGTTGTCTATGGCCAATAATTTTTCTCTGAAAAGTCTGAAAGGAGTTGGATAAAACCTCAGAAGTTTACACTTCTGTAAACATCATCTGTCATGCTTCCTTATCAGACTGATTTAAAAAAAAAAAAAATCCATAGGATCCTTTCCTGCTGATCATCCTACAGGTTTTTTTGCTAGATCTAAATTGTTCTGCCTCAACCATTATTTAATAACACAACCTGCATAAAAGAAACAGTATCTTGATGCTTACCAATCTGTAAGTTAGAAGATTTCCATCAATCAACGGGTATTATTTCCATAGATTCAATGGTTTTTTTCTATTGGAATCTTCCATTTTCTCAGTCAAACCATTAGCATGGCATTTTCAAAGGACATTAAAGATGCATCATGACTGCTTTTAAGAGCTACATCCAGATTTTCCAGACATTCATGCATTGTACAAGCTCTATTTTTAAACTTCCTCATATATGATAGCGTGATAAATGACATGAATTAGATATATAGAAAAACCAACTACAGCCCTTTCTATAATATTTGTTAAGTGATATGCAACATAATAAAGGTCCAGACTGGGACATTTAAATCCTCTCCATGTACTTGGACCTAGCAGTGTACTAATCAGTATACTTGGCACTATGTCACCTACATAAATGACAGTGTTGCATCTTCCTTTTCAAAGGTTTGGAGAGGTTTATCAGCGGTTCCCGTAATTATACACGTAGAGTCTACTCCCACTGTGATTATCCCTGTCCTTCTCCGCAAGGACCAGTCACTTATTTTGACCTGATCTATAAGGGGAGAAATACAGGATCACATATTTAAATGTAGCTCTCCAATTTGAACTGAAAATTGCAATCCAGCAAACTTGTGATTCGAAATAACCTGCTGTGGTATTTTCTACGTCTGTCAGTACCTGGAGAAATCTTCATGGTAGAGAAGAAAATGCTCTTCTCTACAATGGCTGTTTTGATGCTGCAAGAGAAGGTGAAGTGCTGCCCACTGCTCCATTAGCAGAATTGCCTCCTGGTAATCTGTGAAACTCCAAAGTAGCCAAAATCCTCCTTAGCATTTTTTTTTCCCCCTTGGCAAAAGCACTGGGTTGTCGCCCATTTGCAGATCAGCATCTCATTGCAGCAACATATTTAATAGTTCGTATTTTTGTTTAGAGACTTCAAAGATGTTCTTCACACTTTGAGCACAAGTCTCTCGGGGTTTATCATTCTCCACTTAGCTATAACAGCAGCATGACCACTGCATAGGAAACTGGGAGTTACGATACCAACAGGCTACGGATAGCAGCCCCTGGAGAAGGCAAACTGACCATCTCCTGTGAACGGCAGCCTGTTTCCTGACTCTCATGAGCATTTGATAACGCCCTGCTAATGAAACTGAGCTCTCTCTTCTTTGCGGACAGACGAGGGCATGTCCTGTATCTTATTAAACCAGACCGATGGCTTTGGCATGGCAAGTCTAGCTTCACATCCAATACCGCAAAGCCCATCCTGGAACGGGGGCGGCGTTCGGGGGCGCCCACCCAGCCCAGCTGAGCCCCAGCCCCAGCCTCCCACGCTGGCCGTTGCGGCTCCCACCCCAGCGCCACGGCACGCATGTATATGCAAAATATTCCAGATTTGCTCAATTAGAAGTTCCCTTACGTTTCCAGGAGACTCTTTAGCAAGCCCCTCTTTCACCATCTGCTTAAGGATATGACGGGGGGAGCAAACTAAAGGATTTGAGGCTTTTCATCCCAGCTCCACAACAGTCTTCCTGCGCAGCTCCACAGAAGCCACAGGGGCCACACTCAGCACCACGGGAGGGGAGAGGAGGGGAAGGAAGGGGACCTTCGCCGTCCACCTTCAAACATGCAGCTTTGGGGCCCGATTTTCAAACCAAAGCTCTACCACACATATATCAGCAGTGCCTCTCAGCATAGGTCTCAAAGCATCTCAGCATTTATTCTTTCAAAATCACCTGTGATGTAAATATTACTGTTCCCTTTTCACAGCTGAATAAACCACAATACAAAGTTGTTAAGGTACAAATTGACCCAGGCATCCCTTTATACAGATGCAGTTATACTAAATTGCACCTGTAACTTTGCATTCACAGTTGATTCACACTTTTTATGAGGATTTTTTTCTCATTTCAGACAAGACTCTGGATATAATAGCACTTGCCAACAGACAGGAAAAATGTTAGTGTTCTGGTAAATAGTCCAGAGAGAAAAACTGATATATTTTAAAAGAGTGGAAAGAAAGAAAACATTAACTTGACAGATCCTGTTTATAAAACCTGCTTTTGCTCTTAAGTGTTAGAGATGTTTTATTACGTTACGATAAAATTGGAATATGTCACCTATTCATTAATGTTAGTGGTCTGTGAACACCTCATAATATCACACTATTTCTTTAAACTAGGAAAGAAAACTTTTAATTTCAAAATATTCCTAAATAATTTCATTGAAGGGAAAAAAAAAAAAGTCTGCAGGGAAACAATTCACAAACATTAAACACCCGTATTCTGTTACTGTTCCAGCTCTCATAAAGGGCAGCTCAGATTTGGTGTCATTAGCGAAAAAAGATACAAAATTGCCTAGCGAGCATTTCTTATGCTATCAGTTTGGTGTCTGTAGGCAGGGTCACTGCTCTTGCTATGGAAAAGTAGGTTAGTTTTTGAAGAAATAACAAAGATGTTTTCAAATTCTGCTTCTGTGCAATTCTTATGCAGTTCAAGAGATGCAAAAAATACCATTTCTTCCATAAAGATGAGTGATGAAAATGTGAAAATGCCACAGTTAGGCAAACCTAACCGCCATTGCATAAATGAGGAACTAACTGTTTCTATGTATACAAATGCATATGCTGCTCTGTCAAAAGAATGATTTTGTAATCAAAAGGAAAAACAGGAAAAAAAGAAACAGTGAAAGCCACTGATATAATAAGCTAGGTGAAAATAGTCTTGGTCCCAACACAGTGCAAGAAATATTGCTACTGGTGTCATTGAAGACAGGATTTCGCCATACCTCTACAGCTAGATTGAAGGCTTTTCTCTTTGAATTCTGACTAACGTTGACAGTGAAATACATTTTAAGTGACAAAAAAGGCAATTTTCTGGCAGAAGGGACTCTAAATAAAGGTCAAGCAAAATTGTACATAAGCTTGAGGTCAGGTTTAGGATGGCCTTTTGGACATGAAAATGAGGGCAAGTTTCCTATTTGCAACTAAAAAGTACAAATTTGGCAAAACATCTTCCTTAATCTACTTGTATGAGGAAGCCTGATGGTTCCGGTGAACTTTATAGTGAGAAGAATGCTAGTAGCATCTGTCCTTTCCAAAACACACGCACTTGCCAACATTAAAAGCCCTATATTTTTTTCCATTCCTATCTACTACAAATACAAAATACATTTTAGTGTTAGGCAAAGAAACACCTTAATATTCCCCAAATCTAATGTAATCATTCTTTTTACCATTCTAATTGAAAATTAATGTTAGGCTTTTTTTTTTTTTTTTTTCTCCTTTCTATGGGTTACTACCGAATCTCTCTTCTCACCCTGCCCCTGTAAGACAAAGTGATGTAGATGGTTTCTGAAGGGGAATGATTCATTGGTTTCCACAGCTGGAGTGCTAACCTTGACTATTCTTGGAAAACCCAGATGAGCACATATGGTTATCTGAGAGGTGCTGTGCACTTCTTTCACTTCAGCTCTCATCAGGTGATATCATTTACCTTTGCAGGAATCTAATTTGGGGAAAATACTTCTGCAGTACCACAGCTGGGAAAATGGGACTAAAATCCACCTTCATGCATTATTCAGATGGCTAAAAATATTACCTATATTTTGTCTTTAACAGTTGACAATTTCAAAATAAACTGAAGCTTAAGCAGAATGTTGCTCTTTGATAATCTGATTTGCTATATTTATCAAGCTGTCATAGAGACTCCATAGATGAACTCATGAACCCTGACTCTTAACATCTCTAAACTTAGAAAGAATTCCAAAATCCACATGGTACAGCCATATATTTGGTCCCTTTTAATCTACCTTTTGTGAAATTTTCTCTATTTTGCTACCTTTGAAGCCTGTCTCAAAGAACTAGTGTTAATTCTCTGTCAAAAGCCCACTGAATAGCAGAACAAGTTTAATTCCTTGAGTCAAATCTCTTAACAGAGTGTTTCATACTGCACGGACGTAACAATCCTGTGCACAGACTTCTACCCCCAGCACAGTAAAATCCTTCAGGAGAAGCAGCCGAAATTCTCCTTGCCAGTGGACGATATCTCTATGTGCATGAGTCTGGATCTCTCCAAAGTCTCCCACCATTACAAGAGCCTCGGGCAGGACTCGGTGGCAGGCTCCATGCCATCACACTCATGGCAAACTGCTGCTGACAGTGAGGGCTGTCAAGAGCCGCTTCAGACCACAAAGGGAAAACGCTCATTCTCATTCCACTTCTTGCCTTTGCTTTCCATTTCTGTTCCCCAGCTCCAATAGTTTGGGCCATTTCAGAATTTTTCTGGTACCACTGTGGGTACCAGGCTCTGGGAAAAGACTTCAGCAGCCCCTCTCCTCCTGGCTGCCACGTGGGCAGTGCTGTAGGGTTGCACATTATGCAGAAGAGGTCAAAGAGCACTGGGTTTAAATTGCTAGTGAACAAGTTGTTCACAGTCTGATGGGGAGAAGGCATAAATAATATATAGGGAATTTTCTATCTGGCTGTTGGCTCACTGGCAGGAAATCTTATTGCAAATAATGTCTTTCAGTATTTGTTGAAGGAGACAGGTAGAAAGCAAATTGCTTGTAGCATTTGTGGAAAATTCAGCTTTTAGCTATAGTGCTGTAAGTCCAATGTAATTTCACAGACTTCAAAGGAGTTTCCCCTATTTGCCACTCCAGT
The DNA here is from genome assembly GCF_036370855.1 of Dromaius novaehollandiae. NCBI lineage: Eukaryota > Metazoa > Chordata > Aves > Casuariiformes > Dromaiidae > Dromaius > Dromaius novaehollandiae. Next base: position 18,719,213 of record NC_088106.1, read on the forward strand.
TCCAAGCAAAATAAATGCAGCATATTTACCAAGCTCCTTGGAAGTAGCTAATCTGATGGCTGTACCAGAGAGCTCAAGATGATCAGATTTCCAAAGATGTCAGATAGTCTGATCCTCAAATGTCAGAGAAATCCATACAGTAGGAGACTAATGTGTCCCACAGAGCACTGAATTGTATTCAGACTACCTAGGTCATGCTCCCAGTTGAACACTAACTGCTAGATAACCTGTGTTCATGTTTCTGGGCTTTTTTCCCCTCTGCCCCATCTAAGCTAAATTTTTGTCTCTTTCCTATTCTGTCTGTACATAGTGACTAGCCAAATGCAGACCCGACTGCCATAGGGACCTCCAGATGTTTCTTTAATTAAATTACTTAAGCATCAAAAATACATTACCATAAATCCTGGTCCTTTCTGTACCTTAAAGAATCCAAAAATCCAAAATAAATTCAGTGATGGAAAGCTGGACAAAAATCTTGCCTGCTTCTTACTGTGATTCAGACGGTTCACTGTCTGTCACTATTAGAACAGCCTATCATGCATCTGTAACCCTATAATAATTAAGAATCAGTAGGCTTCTTTTAGGATCAGCTTTCCGTTTTTTCTTTTTCTTTTGAAATTTATCATCAGAGTATCACTCAGATACTTCAACAGGCTTTTTAGAGGTTTCCTTTGTTGTTTTACAAGATGTTTTCCAGTAGGGTGGTATGCCTGTAATTTGTGAATTTAAGGTTGTCTTCATCTTAGACTAAATTCAGTTTTCCTATCCTGAATTTACTAGTGTGCCTCTGAATTCATCAGAGACCAAGACGAGAATCCCACCGTTAGTGGTGCCTTCAACTGCCTTGTTATTTCTCATATTGCTGTGAAGCAGACACAACCGTCTGCCACTCCTAGACAAACTACCATCAGTAATGTTGGTCTAGTAACATTTAATGACCAGATTAAGATGACATTCTTGAAGACAAGCGTGCTTTTCCTTCAAGTTTCTTAAGGAAGCTGTGTCCTGACACCGTACCACGATAGCATATGTTGGGAGCTGCAGCAATATCTGCCACACAGGGAAGACTGAGATTCTCTTACTTAGATAGGTGTGAAGAACATGCATTTCATGAGCTTCAGAACAGGGGATGAACGAATAGCATTTCACATATCAGCTAATCATTTTTCATTTTAACAATTCAATTTTTTTATGAAAATGTAAGTAAACTACTGTATTAATTTGGTCTTTCTAATGAGCAGAAGTATTTAAATGGTCCTTGTCGGAGAATCAGAACATGTCTCAAATACCATCAAACTACACGATAAATGCATAATACTAGATAAAAATTTTACTGCTAGCTAGCGCACAAACCATTCAGCCCCTAATATGAAATCCAATGTCTGATAATAAATCCATGCTAGGTTAAAAACTAAAATACATCTCAGTGCCCTGCTCACACTGTAATAAGTGTCAACCGCACTAAGGAATTCTTGCTCAGTGGAGAGTCTGCTTTCAACAGAGCATTAGATTAGTAAATGTGTTTCAGGTCACAACTGAAGAGTATGTTCACATTCAAGAGTAGAAACTTCAGTGTTTCCTGCTGTTCTTTGAACAGATATCAAGCACTGCCATCAATTCTTGCTTTTCTAAAAGCTATAGTAAATTATAACTAATCCACCAAAATGACCTGTATTCAGTATCATTCAAGAAATTTAACACATAATACACAGACCCAATTCAATCAGAACATTCAGCTGACATAGAAAAGAATATAACAAAACTTCAAAATAAAATTTCAGGCTTTGCAGTCACAGACATCAGATGTTATACTTTTTTAAAAGCATTTACAAGTTTAGATACAAAGAAAAATGAAAGAACAGAAAGACAGCTGTTGCTGACACAATTACAATGCAATAAATTAAATGCAGAATTTTGAATGCAATTCTGAATGTGAAAAAGAAGAGATAAGTTATTACCTGTGTATTAAAAAGTGAGTCATGGAGGAAAAGAAAAATACCTGGAATAGAAGTTATAAAAGGGAAAAAAATTGTGTGTGGGGGGGTCCCCCGGAGATTATAAAGCAGTTGTGACTGCCTTAACATAGTGACCTGACAGCGCCCATAAATTGCCTTTACTCGGCCTCAGCAATAAAATGAGGAATATTAATCTAACTCTGACAAAAGGACCCCAACAGGGACTTAGTCCATGGCGTGCTCCTCACCTTGCCCACGGTGCAGCCTCCCACCCAGCCACCACCTCTGCTCCTTCGCCCACGCCTGAGCCCCCCGGGACGACGCTCCTTCGGCAGCTCTGGCTCCGGGGCCGCAGCCCAGGCCAGGAGGCAGAGCCCATTCCGGGTGGTGAGGGAACAGTCCGGGGAGAGTTACAGGGAACGAACTTTTGAGGGGAACAGAGGGATCCATTAACTTTTCGATTAATGGCAGAGCACTGTTCCACCTCTTCAGTGAGACAAAGTAAGGCATGATATTTTGCCTAATGTTCGTAAGTGACCTTTATATATGCCATTAAGACCACAAAAAAAAAAAAAAAAAAAAAAAAAAAAAGAGTCCTCTGGCAGGACTACTTAACATTGGCAAAGCCTGGTTGCTAGGTTGATTCTTTTCAAAGTACTTCTTTAGCGTGGCGGGCTTCTGTATGTGCCTGCTGGGAACAGCTTTGTGCCAGCTCCACCGGCTTCTCACTTTAGTGTCCAGCTTCAAGTGAGAGGGTGTGTCTATCGAGATACTTAAATGAAAGCAGTTATAACCTTGCAAAAGGGTCCACTTCATCAGAAAAAGCTGTATCCCACAGACGTGGCTTTGCCAATACGGAAAACCTTCGCACGCCCGAGCAGCGGTCTCCTGGCTAAGCGCCCGCGGCTGCAGGAAGCAGGGCAGCTCCCCGCGCCGGGCTGCGCCGTGCCCAGAAGCAGAGAGGACTAACCCAGAGTTAAAGAATGGCTGGCATTTTTTATACTAAATATTTCTCTTGGCTAACTAGTATAAATGAAATTCCATAAATTATTTTTCCACTTTGCAGGCAGATGTCCTAAAAAGAGTTGCTAATTCTGAGAAAAACTCTTAGACTTAGTTTCTCATTTTCCTGTTTCTTCTTAGTCTGTCACCCAAGGATATCAATTACTTGTTGCTTTTAGCATATACTGCCTTGATTTGCATAGATGTCTTGCATGAGTTACTCCTCCTATTATTGTTTTTCGCTGTGTAAATAATTTTCTCAGATGGGTTGCAGTGTTGAGCTAAAGTAAAACATACATTATGCGCCTGGGGTCTTTAGGGCTCTAATGTTGTTTCATATAATAGCTATAGCATAATTTATAGGTGAAGCTCAGAGAAACAAAACTGTTGAACCCAAGGACACACCTTCAGTATGCTCATTCGAAGGTGTGAGGGCAGCAGAAGCAGCGTACCAGAATCCTATCGTTCCAAAAAGCATCCTCAAAACAAGCCAGAGGCTTCCAAGCTTTTTATGCATGCTGATGCTCAGGAACATGCCCCAAATCCTCGTCGTGGCTCAGCGCCGGGGCTGCCACGCCACAGGCCAGGGTTGGCCCTGGCAGGAGGGGACGCTGTACCCCGCAAGACCCAGCACCCACCAGCACCCACGGGGTGGGTGAGGAAACGCAGCATCAGCGAGGGCTGTAGCACTGAATCCTTGGGCCTGTTATAGTAAAACAATAGCGTAACAACAGGTAAGGTCTTCATTAAGGTTATTTTTGTAACGATTATGTAACTGTCGCCACACTTGGCTTACAGCTGGCTACCAAAACGAGTTACTTCCTCTCCTGCTCTCAAACCAGACATTGGCAGCACAGGCGCTGGCACAGGGTATTCCCGTTTCGGAGCAGACGTTCCAGGCCAGTCGTGGTGGCTAGACAGGATATAAGAAAAGGGAAGCAACCCCTCTTTGGATGACTGTCTTGCACGACTAACCCTTTTCAGCTGGCAGTTTGTTGTAGGTAACTGTAGGTCTGCATTAAGCTTTGCTGGTCTTAACTACAAAACCTCTCTCTCTCGTTCCCTTCTCTCAGCATTACCTGGTTAAGCAGGTTGAAGAACTTCTACCTGATTTTTATTCAAAGTCATGCTGGCTCAACTAAAGGTTATATTTTAAAACTGGCATATTTAAAATTGTGCAAAACCCTTGTGCGGACACCTTTAGTGGACTAGAAACTCCACACACCTAATTTATGACTGAATTACCTGATTTAAGTTTCAGTGGTACAGCTCTGAATGAAAGCACGCCCTGAGCTAATAAATTAAGCAGTAAAACACAGCAAAAAGCCTGAGCACTCTAGTTATTCCTTGGAGAGATGCCAAAATTTAACACCACAAATAGAATAAATATACTTCACAAAAAAATCAATTTTTCAAAGTAACATCTGTGTTTTCCACTGTCTCCTGGTGTGAATGCATTCATTTGCAGACACACACACATGTAGGCTAATGGGAATTCAGTATATTCAAATACCCATCAACATGCTATGGCTTCATCAGAAACTCTGATACAAAACAGGGCCCAAAATTCTTTTTTTCTTGAAACAAACTGTTCAGTTGCTCACACTCGTTGTTGCAAACTCTTTTTATATGAATAGTTACATTAATGTAGCCCTTAGAATCAAAACCTGAGACTATTCCTACCATTTTCAGTAATATTTTTGCAATCTCTTCCTGTCTAAAAGCAAAACTACTTCATTAGTTCTTTAATGATATAGGTGAAGTTTCATTACCCAGATTGAGAAGGTTTTCAAATACTTTCAAGACAAGGTAGTGTTTGGTCATGCTGTCTGTAAACGCGCAGAGGATTTACTTTTACAATTTTAGAAATATTAAGAATTTTGAGGATTTAGCTTGTTCAAAAATAAAAAGCCAGATGAGAATTCCATTCTGCATAGCAGAGACATATCCTGCTTCTGCCGCCTTTTACAATAATTTAGCATCATTTCCTGAAGGAGGAATACAAACACAGAGATTTTTATTACCATAGACTAAAAACTGCACACCCATCCCCTTCAACAGGAGACTGCCAGTAACAGCAACTGTATTTCACTGAACAGCCTAGGAACTATTACAAAATCTATGATACTTTCAAAAATGCTTTTGTTTTTAATAATCATAATCTTGCTGTATGAGTGTTCTACATTTGCACCTATGCAAGGAGTTATTGGAAAAGGTGCTAACAAGTGATTAAGAACATGTAACATACGTCCTAGGTTTGCAGGACCAAGTTATTTTTGTAACTGTGTTGAACATACTGAGAATAACATAGTTCCTCTCTTTATGCCACTGGATGTAAAGAGCCAAGGAAGTCCCTGGAACTAAGATTCAGGGCATAAGATCTTCAATAGTAGTAAAACACCTTGAGCCCAGAGGTCCCTGTGCTCCTGAGAGCATTTGAATATCCACCGGCAAAGCTGTACCTTCACCAGAACTTCCAGTCTAGAATTAGCCTCCACAGCCCCTTCTGTCTGAAATAGCCCCTGATTACAACGCTGACACACCAAGTCTATCAGAAGATAAGGCACAAAGAGACAAGCCTGTAGAAAAAGACTCAGATTTAACATCCCACAGAAAAGACCCAACCTCACTCCGGGCTCACAGGGGAAACTCAGGACATAATGAATCACGGCGCTTTGTGGGTGGCTGCGCAGTCAGCGTGGTTTTCCAATACACGATCCTCCCATCCTTCCCTTACAGTTTCATCCTTGAGAGCTAAGTATTTTGAGCAGTATGAAGAAGTGTTGCTAAAACAAAGCTAAGTGTAATAAGTCTTAACACAGCTGGAAGCCAAACCAGTAACCATATGAAAGAAATGAGGACTGCAAGTCTGAGCGCTTACTTAAATAGGAGTAGGAAAGAAAAGAACAAGTGTTTTGTGAAATACAATTATTTTAAGAACATGCGATTACTTGGCTGTACTAAATAATTGCTGCTTTTGACCTTTCCGAGTTTTTGCATGCTGAGTTGAAGAAAAGTTTTTTTAAAAAAGCACCTTCACTGGTAGCTCATTTCCCGAGTGCATTTTGACCAGATTGCATCTGCGCTTAGGGAAAAGTCTGCTGATACCTGCACAGCAGGTTTCACCCGATACCTGGCTCTCCTTACACACGCTGAACTGAAAAATCTTTGTTACCACCGTGTAGTTCTGCCAGCAGAATTTTGCCTTCTAATTTTAAGTCTGAAACACAGTTTGTAGATGTGTCCCTATGTCTTAAGTGCTACCTTAAAGTACCAAAGCAAATGCATTCATTATCTCAAGGGATTATGTGCTTTCAGATATTTACGCAAAGTTTAAAAATCTGATTGTGTGAATATATGTTATAAAAATTATTTCTTTCTAGAATGTTAAAAACCTTTATACTATTAACATTTGCATTTGTATTTTAAAGCATGTTTTTAAAACAGATAATTAAGAGATAATTCCAAATAAGCAATTTGTACGAAGTTTGTGCAAAGTACTTGAGCTCCTGTTACACCAACGGTGTTACTTGCATTTATCCCCCATATCCAGGACACAATCTCTGTCAGGTTGAGTATTTCTTAGGACACCTTTAAGCAGGTTCAAAAACCAGAATCACTGGCAGTGCAACCGGTGGCATTAGGCAAGGTATAATTATCTGTATGAGGGCAATAATTAATGCCTCAATTAAGGATCAGATGTGAAGATGGGACATTTGTCTTCTTGTCCATATCTGAAAATGGATCTGATACCGATGCTAGACATTTATTTTGATTGCTTCCCAAAAGGATACCTACTGCACACATACAGCACAAGTCCGTGAAATGCACAGTAAGGGCATATTCTTTAGAATTAGGCACTTAAATTAAAAGTTCAATCATTTAACGCAAAGGAAAGGCAAATTTACCATTAGACTCTGAAATAAAAAAAGGATCTCAGCTGCTTTCTCATATAATCACTCTGCTTGGCCAGATTTACTGCCAAAATTTTAAATACAGGTTTCCACAAAGAATCTTCACATCCTAGAAGCATTTATATCCACTGAAGAAGGCACAAAGGGCTTGAAAAGCCCTTTATTTAAGGGGAAAAAAAAAGTTTGCCCAAAACAGTGACCAAGAAAGCAAGGCTACAAGTGAATCCCTTTCGAAACGTTTGAATCCTCATTTCTCTTACACGGGCTCCCAGCGGGGCTGCACGAGCCTTCCCCCGGGGCGCAGCAGCCCGCGGCATGGAGGCACCCTGCCTTCGCGGGGTGGCCCGCGGCTCCTGGGCTGTTTTACCAGCGAGGCTGCTGGCAGCGGCACCCATCCGGCACCAGCACAGCCCTCGGCTGCGCTAATGTGTTATTGCACTGCCATTAACACCTAGAGGTTCTTTGCTTGCTTTTTTCCCAAGTTTTGTTTACTTGGGAGCAATCCCGCCTTTCTGCTAACTCGCCGGCCCCGCGGCTGGGCTGCCTTGCTCACACGTATGCTTGTTTTGGCTTACACTGATCTTGCGTTTCATCGGCTTAAACTGAGTTTTCCACAAAACACATGACACATCCTACTCATACCAAATACGTAACACAAGCTGCATGAAACACCATGCAGAAAGGCTGTTTTGTCCTTGGTGCATGGGCTGTCTGGAGCAAACTAGACGAGTGCTTTAGTTGGCCAGCAATTAGACTTCACGCTATGTGCAAAAACACAGAGATTAAAGAGAAGATAAATACTGCTTTCACCTGGCTCTGCCATTTAGATTATAAGAAAAATGGTTGTTTTAATGCGTCAAGCACTTCTTCCATGCTTCACAACTGCATTTGGTTTTAGTTTGTTTTCTGCAACTTAACTTATTATCTCTCCATCAAATCTTTATGCTTTATTTTGTTCTTTCCTCATATGGTTTTCATTAAATTCTGCTCATGATTTAAAGTTACAGTGCCCTTGCAAACAAACATTATGAATTATTAAGAGCAGCTGCTGGTTTGGGGGCAGATACCCAGTGCCATTGCAGCACCTCCAGGAGCCGGGCAGGGAGAGGGAAAGCAACCAAAACCCCGCAGGAGCCAGGCAGCACGACTGCGACCTCTCCCGTGCCCTGCGGGACCCCCGCGCCGCCGGGCTCAGCCTTCCCACCGCTGCGAGCCCCCGGCCCGGGGCGCGAAAGGACAGCGGTGCGTTAACGCCAAAGGGAAGCTCATTTTGAGGACATTGCTCCTGCGTTGGGCAGCGGGGCACTGAATAAGAGCAGTTTGAGAGATGACAACATGCAAGGCATTCAAAACATCTTGTTTCTTCATCATTTTTAGGCTTTCTTTTAGATTTTCCAGTACAATTTTGAGCTTTGACTGAAAAACAAAAAACAAACTGGTGCCATTTTTGTTTTACATCTCGTTTTATACCAGGATTATTTAAACTAGTTTCTCTCTGTGAATGTTAAAAAAGCTTCTTTTTTTTTTTAATCTAAAACTCGGGGGTAGGGATGAAGCGTGTGTGACTGTAGGTATCTGTATAAACATGATAGAAAACTCCCACACAATATAAACCGAAAATAATGTGTTTATATTTTTATTACTGTTATTTCCACCCTGCTTGTGGTCAGGGCCTTCGGTGCGGGAGCGGGGGCCCTGCTGCGTGTGGCGCTACGCGGGCAGCCAGCGGGGCGCCCGGCCCGCCGCTCCCGAGGGACGACCACCCGCGTGCCGCGAGGGGCAGGCAGAGGGCAGGTCCTCCGACGGCCTGTGCCGGCCCGCGGCCCTGAAAGGCGGCGGTGGACAGTCACCGCACCTCGCGCGGGGAAAGCGCGCGTTCAGCCTTGGAGGCGGCGTGGAAGGGAAGGGAGCTTCCCTCAGAGCAGCAGAGTTTTAAGAAAATATTTTAAGAAACTTAAATATTTAAGATTTATATCTTGAGCTTTTCTAAGGAAAGTCAATGAAAGCATGAGGGGCAGCAAGGAATGACGAAGGTGGTGGCTGGAAAATTTGAGGAGGTTGATGATGAGAGCTCAAACAGAGGCAGCTTAATCCCTAGCGAGGGGAACAACAGGGTGGGGTGAGTCTGGGGAAAGGGCAGAGGAAGAGGAAGAGCACTAGGGGAGCGGGGAAAGGGAGGAGAGCGCAGGAGCAGGCAGACCCCTGGGACCGAGCATCGCTAATCGTTACCACATGCCAGTCCCAGCTCCAGCCGGTGAGTCAGCCACCCGCTAGCAGGACCTCGCTCTCAGCAGCAGCACACCCAGATACTTCACTGCTCTTAAAGCTGCAGCCTTAGGGCTTCAAAAGCCAGCAAAGGCATCTACCACCCTCACTCAGGCCCCTACGTACGCAGTGCACGCTGCAACGTGAGCTGCAGCCATGCAGCGCTCTTCCGCCAGACCCGTTCTGCCCCGGCCAGCTACTGCGCCAGGCTCCAGTAATTCAGCCACTTTCCTATTACAACAGGAGTGCCATGACGGAAAACTTATTAGTACTCGTAATGGGCACAGAGGTCATTTTTTGACCACTGTACAGATATTTAATTTCCTTGAAACAAGGTGTTTCATTAGATTAACAAATGTTTTCAGAACACCTTCTCTTTAGATTACAATACACTATCCGGTCTCTGAGTGGAGTGCTTTTAGGTAGCGCTACACTACCGATAAGAAAATCAAAATAGCATTAGTACTAGTATTGAAAGACTGTGAAATATAGAGTAAAATAGAATGACATGATACAGCAGGGCTGCAAACACTGCCTGGGAGTTGCGACCTGTCAGCCTCAATTCCTCAAGGAAACCAGAGGATATTTTTTGGAGACTCATCGAGGCTAGAGACAGAATTTGAACATTTTACAGCTCAGCAGGTTATGCCAAAAGACTGAACAAGTTGTCTTAGTTTCCACAGTGATGGATCCAAGACGCAGGCAAATAAAACTACCTGACATACAACATCTCAAAAAGATGCTAGGTCTAGGTAGCATCATACTGTCTTATCCTTAAACACAGGAGCCTGATGCATCCATTCAGACAAGGTTACTGCAGCCCTAAAAGATAATCTGCCATCATCATCTTTCAGAAACAGCCTCCTGTTTGCCTCTAAAGATGAGATAATGCTGTAAGAGCTTCTCTGTCAGAACTGTAAGGTCAAAAGAGCAGTCTGCTATTAAACCTATGTCTTCAAGTCCCTTCACTTCAGATGCCACAGACCTCTTTCGGTTTGCTCACCTGACCAGGTTCACAGGAGGACACCTCACCAGCGTCCCCAGGTAGCAGGAGCAGTGACATGCCCTTCTCAGGCGCCTTTTTCACATTGTCAGAGTGCTTTACTGTAAATGACAGTCAGCCTGATGCCATAAGAGAAATGACTGGAAATAACAAAATCAAGGAGGGAATTATACAGGGAGAAAACATAACAGTGGCCATTCTTCTTATTTCTATAAGTAAACGATATTCACATACACAGCCAAGGAGAGCCATTCCTTGCTACAATCCAACATCACCCTCCTGAACTCAGCTCTGACCACGAACAAGGGTGCAAGGAGGCAAGAGAGTGTCTCCATCCCCTCTTGGGTCAGTCCTTGAACTCTTCTGCAAATACCTTTCCAAAAGGATACCTATGAATCACGTGTGACACACAGAACTTTTTTTACTCATAGATTTTAAAGTGCTTTGCAAGAGAGATGACTAACTTTACCACTAATCTCAGGGACTAAAAAAAGGGAAGACAGAGAAAGTTAAGTGGCATGCCAGATATCACAAATGTAGTCAGTAGAAGACTAGGAAGAATGCCCAGACCTTTTAGTTTCTACTGTCATATATCTTCTCACTTCACTGCCTTGTGAACCACACAAATGTCAGAGCTTGGGTTTTCTTTACGTGGCAGACCTGTTCTCTTGGAAATCATGCAAGTTTTCTAAACTGTTTATCATAGGACAGTAAAATGTCATCAGGTGTTTCATACATTTCAACAGTATTAGCACAGCAATTGTATTGCTCTAATAATTGCCTCCAATAGTTTAAAATAACAGCTCATTTACATAGTTTCTAGTATCATTCTAGTCCTGCTTTTATTACCTTATTTGCGTAATCAGTGAAGAACACCAACTTACAATTGTTGAGCATATTCTCTAGGTTTTGGGGAAATTTGATTTCTCCTCCTGCAAGACAGTATCAGCAAACATTAACTTCTCTGAAGGAAGTTTGAATATTATGGGTCAACTATTTCATTTTAAGTCCTTCTTAAAACCACTTTTCTGGAATTTGTCATTTACAATTGCTAATCAATGATTAATTCTCCTTTTTTTCATCTTAGCCCTGGTTTGAAAAGTAAAATCTTAAGCAAGACAGAAAAATTATAAAATGTCATTGGTAAGCCCACATTTGAGCATCCTGTAAAAAGATTTACAAAGTAGAGGTAAAATAAGGCAGATAGTACAACACTGGCAGTCTTAATCTGAGACGGTATTTGAAATGAAAAAGTTTAGATGACAGATTCATGTCCAGAATGTAATGATTTGTGTCTGTTTATCTGCAGGAATAACGTCAACCTAAATAAATCTATGCGTGTTAATTCAGGAGTCAGAGAGTAAAGAATGAAGAATAAAATAGTTTGCAGCAACTCAGGATTTTGCTTCCTGGGACACAAAATAACTGGCAAAAGTTGCAAGGTCTCATAGAACTTCTAGTAAGTCCAAAAAAAAGTCTTGTACACAATCCTACAAAGAGCATCAATTAGGAAGGTGTCTGAATATTGGAAGAAAACTGCTGCATAAAATCCAAGTGGTATGTACACAAACACACATTAACTAAGATCAGTAAACGATCCATAAAAAATTGTGGAGCACTGTAAACTTCACATACTACAGATTCATTCTTATGGAATAGAGCAAAAAGGAAGAATTCAGAAGGATATCTTCCAGAGCAACCTTAAAGCTACATCTGTTTGTTGGACATCTGATTGACTGCTCTTCTTCCAATTGCTCTGCCAAGACCAAGGCCAATGCCAAGAAAGATGCTTCTTTTTGTCCATGACATAAGCACATGAACATAAATACTAGGAAATGAAATATTTCCCAGACATTTGCAAACAGGCCAAAAAGATTCATCTCTAGCTTTGACTGACAGTTCAGACCAATTCTGTTTCCTAATTCCCAAAGACAGACTATTCATCAAATCCCATTCCTCAGTGTCTACACACAAGCTGTTGATAACGTTGCAGAGTGCATGAAAACAATAGTTTAGGTATCTACATGCTACTGATATCACTTTTAAAAACAAGCAGGCTAAACATCCATGACTGATGAACTCTTACAATAAGGAAGCCAAAATAGATAATTACAACAAACTAGAGCTGAAATTGCAGTATGATTCTTTTCCCATCCTTTCCATTTTAGTGCCTACATATTGCTGAGAATTTCAAACCTCTGGTATTGTTCTCCTTTTATATCCTCAAACACATACACAAAACCACATATTTCAAAAAGAGGGGGCTTTTCTTTTTTAATGATAACATAATCTTATCATGAGAGGCAGCTTAATTTGCTGTCAGCAGACCTTACTTCATTAAAAGGATAAGATCAGATCATATTTATTTGTGCCAATAGCATTTTTCAGAGGTCTTAATAGAAAGTGCATCTTACCATCTTCTCAGATTGGTTTAGGATTAAGCTGCCTGAGAGCCATAATTGCAAAAGTGAGATGAGTAAAGTGAATTTAAAGAGAGACTAAAGTGAGATGAGTAAAAGCAAATTTCAAGTTTATTTAGTTTGATGGTATTACTGCAGATAAACAGACACAAATCATCACACTCTGCACATGAATGTGTCATCTAAACTTGTTTTCATTTCAAATGCTACCTTAGATTGACAGACAAGATGTTATACTACCTGTCTTATTTTACCTCTATCTAGTCTGTAAATCAGCATAACTGATATTCAAAACTCGTGCATTCACACTCAGTCATTCTGCTGATAAAGTGGAGGGGGGAGTGTTTTGTTTGCTTATAAAAGTCATCCTATTTCAATTTCTTTTCACGTTCATTTCATTCAGTTTCCAAGCTCTTTCAGTCTCAAAAGTGAGTAACTAGTCCCAGAGTTTTTAAAAGTTACAAAGAATGACCCCCCCAAAAAAAAACCCTCATTTGTCAGGCAATCATGATGTGAATTAAAAGTGATCTACATTATAGGGCACAATATTCAGCAAGAACTGCTCAGTTCTTTTGAAAATCTCTCTATCTAGATTTCTAACTATGGACGTAAAAGCCTCCACTTTTCAGATGGTAACTCTGCAGATCTAATCCTCCTTGATGTAATACCACCCTGTTTTGCACCTGCTTATGGGATCTGCAGATGAACACTAGTTCATGCATCAACATCACTTATACATAACGGGACTGTCCCAAGCCAGGAACACCGCCTATTGCCTCCCTCCATCCTAGGGATGCCCTTTGTAAGAAGGCCCAAACTGGCTAAAAGGGAAAATAATCTGATCTTTTACTGTATGCCATTCCCTTTTGTCTCTCTCTTGAATAATATTTTCATATGAGGCACTGTATCAATGCTTTACTTAAACCCATATATATATTTGATCTATTGCTTTGACCTTGTCTAGCAAATCAGTTATCTTATCAAATAAAGATATAAGTCTAGCCTGACACAATCTGCTTTTGTTAAGGACACAGTGCATTTTATCCAGTTTTCCATATAACTATGTCCTTGATTACCCTTTTCCCTCAAAACACGTTCAAAGACTTGACTTAGTATTGAGGCCAAACTAATACAGCCATCCTCAACCCAAAATGCTTGCAATCCTCTGTCCTTGACAGCTATCCTAGGTCAGACAAAGCTGTATTTGTATGGACAGTTGGGCCCTAACTGTGCTGGTCAAATATTTTCCCTCAAAACTGTTTTTCAATAGAAAAATAAACTTTCAACTGAATGAAAACGCCCTTGGAAAATTCTGACTTTTCATTGAAATGTCAGGCATCTCAACCCAGAAATATTTTCATCTGAGAAATCAAAGAACTACCTATTATAAATGTTAATTTGGTATCTCATGGGAATTGTAGTTTGAGTCTCTCGCTGTGATCAAAAATAGCTCCCCTGGATGTGCGATAGTCAAGAAGTGCTGTGACAGAAGTGAAGCGATTCCCACCATCGCTCCCAGATACAAAAAATTATAACCTAGGACAGGGCAGTCACAGAGCTTTTGCCTGCAATCTGTGCAGGGGGTCAGGGAGGGGGTGCCAAAAATAGCAGAGCACAGCACTCAGTCAGTGCTGTGGGAGAAAATCATTAGCTAGACAGGCAAAAGAAAGTGTAGTTGAAGGTGTCATAAGCCCTGATCTGGATCAAGGCAACACCAATGATCCAAGTGGGATGGATAAAGGGAAGTTGTCCCCTAGGGGCTTCCTGTGGGCTGCTTAAGTCAACCTAGGAAGGGACAACCTCATTGAAGTCCCTCAGGATACAGATACTAACAGACTGTCACACTACTACCAACTATTAAGTGTTCTGGATAAGGGGCTAATCAGATTTCTGGAGACTGTGCCTAGCCTCCTTCCCTTCCACCTCGTGGACTCCCCACAGGACCAGCACCTGTCCCCACAGGACTGTCCCATGCAGAGGCACCAGGGACACCCTGTCCCACCACCCCTTTCTTGGTCATCCCCCTGCTTTCCCATCTCCACTTGTCCCCAGCTGATCCCCCCACGCACAAGCTATGTTCTGGCTCTTTAGGGAGGAGAGAAAGCAGCCACGGCAAGGAGGGTAAAGCAACCCCCCTCTAGGAAAAGTGGAGCTGGGCACATGCCACCACCCAGCTCCAGGACAGCAACTGGGAACACAGGAGCGAGGAAAGAAGCAGCATGGGGAGAGGATGGGCCAAGCTATACCAGATAGCACAGGGCAGTGCACAAAACTAGGAGAGTATTACAGATACTGCCACAACCTAGTAATTTTGATATTGTTTAGCATCATAGGCATTTCAAATCATGATGTTCCTCTAGTTAACACACAGCTTTACAGCAGTTTCTCTGACAATACTGAAGACATTATTGTTGAGGACACCTGTAGCAAAGTAAACATTTGACCTTCTGAAAGCTTGTCCATCACTAATTGTCCCTGGCTGGGTCCCTATGCGCTTGCAAATATCTTGCTGCAGGCTACAAATAACAGGTCTGCAGAACCGGACAAAGCAGTGGATTGACACCAACTTCCATGAGATCTTTTATATGATTTAGAGATATTTTTCCAGTGTAAGAAAGAATTGTTCACGGCTATAATTGTATTCATGTGTGTTGGAGACAGGATTGGAAAAAAAAAAAAAACACACAAAACAAAATCAAAATGACTTTAAATCTCAGTAAATGCCTTACACACAGCAGAATCTTCAAGATCCTAAATGAGTTGTGTCCTCTGCAGTCTCTTGGCAAACCTGAAGTTAATGATTATAAATGAGTACAGAGGCAACACAGCATTGTCAGACTCGCTCAGGAACTACAGCTTTGCACTCAAAGATGATGAAATATGTGTTTCACTAGTACAGAACAGCGAGGCGCTTAGACGATGTGCTTTCAAACTGTTACCGAACTAAGTGAAGCACAGCTCAGCAACTAGAAAGGTAGGGATGAGCGAGCGCAGCCACCTGGAGGTAACTGGACAACCAGGCACAGAAGAAAATGGCACTTAGGTTAAAGACTAAATGTTTCTCAGATACTAAGCATGCCCCCTTTCCAAGGGGAATTAACTTGTGTGAACAGTTCTATGGGTTTCCTAGGGTCAAAGGGCTTCTAAGGTGCTAACTAATTAAATTCTTAAAGGCCCCTTGCGGCCTAAAATTTAAGCTTTATCAAGTTCGACCTCCTGAACATCACAGACTATTCAATTCCACCCTGTACCTCTGCATTGATTGCAAGAACTTGTGTGAGCTAAAGGACACAGGTAGGTATCTGCTCCTGAGCAGAAAGCAGAGAGTTTACTGCTTCCCTAGCGTTCCTCTACCTAGTCACGGGGGGTGGAGGGGAGGTTGTTTTTGTGTCTCTCTTATCACAGATTAAGCTTCCTATCCTGGACTAGTTTTTTAAAGAACATTCCAGTATCACGCATATTTTCATGTAAAGGTATTTAAGGATTTCACCAGGTCACTATTTTTTTTTGGGGGGGGGGGGGGGGAGGCGTGCAAAGCGAGGGGGCTCTTTGTTACATCCTCCCCAACTTTTTGAAAACCACTCTGAAATACAGACCACCAAAGTGGGCCTGCCTGGTACGCCGGCACTCGTCCCATTCACGTTTTATGCAGGAGTACTGACGCTCTAGTTTACTCTCTGCTCACGGGTTGCACACACTGCTCCTCTTCGAGCCGGTGAGGAGCCTCTTGGCACTACAACCCGCAATCACTGCAGGGTAGTTTGACCCTCCTTGCTTTTTCCAAGATACACAACCCTGTTTGTTTTTAGGAATAAAATAAAGGGAAATATGTTTGAATGAGACCAGCTAACTGTTCTGTCCTTATCATGATTTATCACTCTCTTGTCTGCTTCACCCATGCATTTTATCATCAGTGACTTTATAGTGGTGAAATTATTGACTATCAAATTTTTTATTGACCCTTCTAAACCCTGCATTGAAACACTCACCAATTCATGGCAATTCTCCACTGGCAGTTACTACGTCAGGTCTATCGACCAGCCAGTTCTTAATCGATGTTTCATTGATACCATAAAGAGCTAACTTTTAATCATAATGCTGCTCCAAATGCCTTACAAAGCTTATTAAATGCAGGTCATTTTTACCAATCAAACTTGTAATTTCATCCAAGTATAAAATTAGATTTTTCTGACAAGATCCATTTTCTATAAAAACACTCAACAGCCTTGTGTTTAGGTTAAACTGTCACTGTGTTACAGTTGTCTTTTTCCCTGAAAGCCATGGGGGAGAAAAGAGAGTTCAAAAATCAAAGATCAAACATCTAACTCCAGGATTTACATTTACAGCGGTTGCTATACTGAAGAAGGTTTCTAGCACCAAATACTAGAAAATAAGAATGTATTTTCAAAAATTTGTATTATGTGGTTTTACACTAATTATGAATCACTAATGATTGGCTGGTCATTTTTTACAATTATTGACAATTTGCAGTATCAAGCCTGTTTTGTATTTAACCCCCAAATTCCACAGTAAACGCAGTGAAGAGAGAGGTAGTCTAGGTTAAAATCACTTCTATAAAATTTAGATCGTATCTAGTGCAAGACAGTAACAGTCTGCAGGCACAACCAAGCATCTTTATCTGAGCCTTTCCTCTTCCCTGTTTCTTTTTCATTTTCATCTAGTAGAACTTGACTCTGATCTTCCAGGCAGCCCATTTGCTGGCACAGCACTGCCAGCTCTGTACGTCTTAGGCAGCACCTTGATGCCAACCGTTCCTACGCTGCAATGTTACGCACAAGCCAGCAAGTCCTCAAAAATGAGATTTCGAAATGAGTACGGCTCAGACACTTCGCAGCACATTTTGAAAGTTTCCACACTTTCTACAGCCCTTCTTCACTCCCTTTTTTGTTAAGATACCATCATGGATTTGAATTAAAAAACTACTACAGGTTATCATCTGCCTAATAGATAATGGGTGGCCTTCAATTTGGTTTACTAATTAACAAGCCAGTCATCTAGGTACAGTGCTCCATACATTGCTAATTCAGGTGCCGGTGGCAGTATCACAGGCCCCAACTTGGCAGGGGCTCGGAGGACTATGTGGCTACATTTGCTTGTTGGCAGGCCAAGAAAGGCCTTAGGATGCTAAAAGGTGACGAGTAGAAATAACACTGTTCACTACAGCGAGCAGTTCACAAGCACTGGTGACACTGCCTCAAGTAGAACTGCAAATCAAAGCGACCTACACAGTTTTCAAACTTCCACTCCCAGACACCTCGCAGGACTCTCGCCGGTCACACCGTAAGCCTGGCCCGCTGCCCTTGCTCACCCGGAGCATGGGGGGGCCTCAGACCCACTCGTGCTCCAGGCAGCTATTTCACATGCCTCAAGCCAAGATTTCAGTTCTTGATCTCCCATCCTCTGCACAACAGCGCTCCAGCTGTTACAGAATTAGCTCTAGCCCTGCTGTTACAGAAAGTCAGCTATTTACAGGGACAGGTTATCCATGCTCCTCTCATAGGCTTAGGAAACATTTTCGTATCTGCCAGGTCTTCACAGTGACAGGCCTTCCTCAAAGCAGAAGCGAGCCTGGCTGCTCACAGGCACCCCGGAAAGCCGAAGCCCCAGAAAAGGACCACATTTTGCATCCCCTTCCGCAGCAAGCTGCAGGGCTACATAAACGTTCAGCAGGGACTTAACTCCCCATTGAAAACAGGTCCCCTCTAAATGCAACAAAATTTTGGAAGAGGTTGCAGAAGTCACGTTACCAAATTCCTCGCTGGGCTCTCATGGAGTAAAACAGACCAACGCGCTCGGCCATCTAAATGCCATCGCCCAAGCCAGGTGTCATCAAGCAGGTATTCCGATATAAAGGCCCAGTAATAATTAAGTTCATTAAATTTTCTGGGCCATACCTCTGCTTCTAGAAAAGGGAAACAGGTGACTGTGTACATTTTACATGGGGAAAAATATAAACAAGCCTCTGGAAAGAAAATAAGGTAAACGTGAGCTTTCTCAGAGTCAAGCTTTTCAAACAGGAACCTAGCTCTAAATCACTTAAAACATGAAGGTATTTGGAAATGAGCCACTAGAGTGAAACCCGAGCAGCAAGTGGAGTTTTGAAATTGGATCTGGATTAGGGGTTCAGCACAGGAGTGCTGGCAGAGAGGGGAAAGGACACAAGAAGCAGTGATCTCAATGAACGTGTTTCTTAAACAGATCACATTTGTGGAACAGCTACACTTGTTCACACACAGTATAGCCAGCTTTTGTGTTACGGACACCTCATGACTGCACCCCATAGCTGACCTCCCCCCCCCCCGTGTATTCAAACGCTAGGAATGAGAAACTCATTCACACTGCACCCAACTTTTCCCCATCTCCAGTATTGTCTGCATTTGGCTCAGCACCAGCGTAGATACATACATGCAGTCAATTGCACCAATAAAGAGAAGGGAAAGATACCAAATTAAAACAAAAATATCTTTCATAGCCTATTCCCAGCATCTTTCACTGGAAGCATAATGAACTGTGAGACATGAGGTATGCAAGCTTTGAGAAACTGACTTAACCTTTCTGAAACTGATGCTTGACTAATACCTGCAACATCTCTAATAACACATTGAAACAATCCATTAAAAAGAATTACAAAAGCAATTTATACTTTAGTCAAACACAGCAATGACAGCATTACAAGGGCACAGATTTACTCACACTGAGGCAGACCCATCAGGTACCAGTTCTACCAGCAGATGCAAAAAAATAACGCCCTCCAGCACATCTTGTAGGTTATACAGAAAAAGGGGGGAATTTCCCCACCCCTCCAAGAGTCCTAAGGCCTGGCATCCCCTGTTGTCTCAGCGTGCACAGCTATAAGAGTGCTACGGTATCAGGATTAAACATCCCTTTATCAAAGGCTCCCTGATCTCTTCAAGGAGTGAAGGCCACAGTTTGAATACCTGCTGTTAAACTACACATCTTTCTGTCTGCCCTAAAGTAAGCACCCTTTAATGCCATTAGATCCCCACGCTCCTTTAAAATGTAATAAAACAGAGGAAAGGTTTATAAATTCTCATTGCAGCTTCTAATTTGGAATACCATACCTGTGCAAAATTATATCCTCTTTAACTCTTCATTTTAGCAAAAAGCATCCTATTTTTCCATCTCTGGTCCAGACATATTTCAAACCATAAAACTCACTGGTCACACTTGCAAACTTTCTCTTGATTTTCCCCGCATGTCTCAAAGTTTCTCCATCACCGCACACTGTTCCCACTCAACAGACTCTGCTCTGGCACTCCCAGGAAAGCCTTTCTTGCAAAGACAGGCATTAACAACCTCGTCATCCCACTCCAGTTCAGTCTGCCAATAGGAGCACTAAGATGAACTATCCCAAGAGGAAATCTAGTGCCAGACTTTTTACTTGATTTTTTGATACATTTTTCCTGCTTTTATTTTATATTTTATAACCTCCTCTGTTGCTCAAAAGGCAGTTTGATCTCTTAATATTGATCCTCTGTACTGTTACCTTAGTTTAATCTGCTACTTACAAACAAAATATTCCATTTTCCCTGCATTTTACGTACTTAGAATTTTAAGTAGTAATATTAGGATAGAAAATGCATATACATATTTCATTTCTAGGAGTAAAAATACTGCTATTATCCCTGTTTAGTGAAAAATCTTTCTTTTGCTGTAAGCTCTGCCATTATTCATTATCCTCAATTGTTCCTTGCTTTGGAGTTTCTATACCTCTTAAGAGAGTTCCTATAATGAGAGTTTGCCAGTTGGTCTCTATTTTAAAATACCTTTCCAAAAGCAAATATCTTGCTTGCCAGAAGGCTGCTTTCTTCTCTTTACAGGGGAAACCTATTCCTGTGTAAAACATCTCCCTTTCCTCAAACGCGGAGCTCTCCACTCCTTCGTGCGCTTTCTTCACAAACCTAGTAGAGATTTCCAGCTCCACCCAGGCAGCTAACTGTGCACAACAGGGGTTACGCACTGGAAAAAACTGCTGGAGAATCTACAGACAACCTTGGGACCAAACTGCTCACAGGACTAGAGACCAGAGAATACATTAAACTAAAGTAAACTATATTAAACAAGGCTTTCACTAACAAAGGCTTTACAAAGGCTATCCTGCTCTCAGCAGCTCAGCACGGAGAGATTAAAAGACTTATTTTCTTTTTACAGTCACTCCCAGTGCCTCTGTTACACTCATTAACTGTCATCACATTAGTGAGTAAAAGACTATGCCTCAAAAGTGCTAGGACATGCTCAGGTCTTGTCACACTGGCTTTGAATCTTCTTCCATACCTGGAGCAGGTATCGCTTCCCACAGCTGCACGAGTGAGCAATAACGTCTTTTCATGAACGCACTGCATGCAACTGTGCTGCTGCCAAATTTGCCAGGGGCTTCACTCAGCACAGGTCACCTTGGTGCTCTGATTTTATATTCTACAGGGATGCACACATCTCTGACCACAGCTTTGTTTGTGTATTGACACTGGGCCAACAGACTAGCTCTCTGGTCTACCCTTTATTACTGTACCAAAACAGGCTTCAAAAAACTTTCTCAGAATTTTCATTTTCTTTAGAATTACTGTTTTCTTCTCTTCTGGCACGACGCCCTTCCCCTTATCTACTCTGTTCTTTATTTCACCAGCTTCTGATAGAGCAAAAGATTAGTTTTATACAGATAATCCTCACTTTTTGTCTTTATAAATTATTCGCTGAATCATCATTTCTGTTTCTCTATTTTTGTTAGTGTGTTTACAAACACAAGCGAGTGTTAGAACATAAGATGCATCGTTCCTCCAAGCCTTCCTCCACGTTTGCATCTCATCCTTCAGCAAAACCACGCAAGAAAAGTTTTGTACAGGGTTTTCTCATAGGGGATCATTTCACTTTCAAGCTGCACCTTTGCAGCTGAGAGCACATTCTCTGGCGTCTTGGCAATGCAGAAGCTGGAGATTTGTCAGAAATGGCCTCTACAGGTTTATGAACTACTTTCACTGCTTTTGCACAGCTCTATTTATGTAATGATGAAATATCTGACTTCCTGAAAAAGTGCCAAATATTTCCTTTGCTCTTTGAGCATAATTTTGGAGCACTGGCTTCAGCCCTCAGCCCATGTCACCAGAGGGCCATAGCGGGAACATTGCTCCAGCTGTTGCTGACAGAGCCCGCACAGCTGCTCCACGGCCTTGCTTGCACTGCTGTGTTTCCATTTGCTCCACAGGGAATGTCACCCTTCACGTTTGGAAAGCCTCGGTCACCCTCTTGCTACCCGGGGCCCCCTGGCACCCAGCTCTCCTCTCCCAGCACGGGCACACTGCAGTCGCTGCTGATCTTGGCGCCAGTCTTGGCGGCGTTGAGTTCATTGAACCCAACATAATTTCTTTGCGGGAGGTTTATAAAAGCTCTACAACTTTCTCTTTATTCGGATCAGACCTCCTCTCTGTTTTTCTAAGGTGCGATCCAACTAACACATTTGGGCAAAACAGATTTGCACGTTGCTGTGTTTAACCATTCAGGTTTGCTCTCCCTGCCCCTGCGCACAGCCAAGCTCGCGGTGCCACAGGCCCAAGGACGGCGCTAGCGATGCCTGGGGCCCAGTCCGGCCTCGCTGGGGCGGACGGTAGCACCATGGATGTCCTCGCCCCGGCCAGCCTTCCCGACAGAGCTCACGAACCCTCGGCACCTCGCTCGCTCTTCCGCACCCACGGGCATTGTAGCGTTTTTAAGGCCTACACGTAGCCAGATCACACCAGCGTCTGTCCTTTCAGACGCAGCAGCTCAGCTTTCCCCTGGCCAGCGGCTTCTCCAGTTTTGTGGCTCTGCTAGAGGGACACCTCGCATGGGAGCTCCTCTGCCGCAGGCAGCGATTCCTGCTCAAGGTGGCACGCACAGCACCGGCCCTAGCGCCGAGTCACGTGCAGACAGGTCTTGTAACGCCCCGAAACATTTCTTAAGCCTTCAAATAAGCTCCCCCCCTCCCCCCCCAATTCTGAGGTGAAATTGCCTTTTATGAATTCCATGGTCATTAAGATTTTCTCAAGCTTAATGATTTTAAAGCTTTTGTTTCTGCTGCTGGCTTTGATGTAATACTTATTACATAAAAGCCTATATTATTTTTACCGTTTTTCTTCAAGATGCATTTAAGAAAGTATTCCGCAGCTGTGCAAATGGATGCCTTTCATACTGCTGTAGCTTCCCTGATACAGAGGATGTTGTGTTTGGTTTCTTACGTTTTGCCTCAGGGGTTCTGTTTTTAGTTATGTTCTGGACTGAGATTCATTTCACCAAACTTTAGGTACCTAATTATTAGCCATCTAAGTCTAAGCTAGTTGTTTGAGGTCTTTTATAGTCAATAAAAGGAAAGAATCTCATCCTGGTTTCAATTCATTCCAATTAACTCAGATGCTGCAGGATGAAACTCGCTGTCTTGGGACTTGCCCATTTCTCTGTATTGACAAAGAAGTGAGACTGGAAGATTAGCTGTGACTCAGATATCCTACTACCAGATGTCTGCAGTTAGGGGGGACTATGTCAGTTTTGAATCATGCACATTTTTCTGAGAATTACATGTATATCACCAATATCCTTTTCTTTTTTTCCTGGGCTAGAACCAAAAAATCACCCTATTGTCTTACTGCTGCTAAATTTTCTTTCTTGGAGGTATTTGCCATTGTATGCAACTCTACGAGAATGCAAAGGAACTTGCTTTCAGGCATCTGCCTTAATAATGCACATTTCCTTTGCATTCCCCCATGCAATAACTTGTTGAAAGCTACCCTGTCTGTGACTTTAGTGTATGTTTTCTATAAAGCTATACAGCCAATGTCACTAATTTCTATATGGCTGATGTCACTAGTGCAACACAGTCTTATCTTGGGGGGGCGGGGTTATGTGGTTGGGTTTTTTTGGGTGGAGGGTCTTTTTATTATTATTATTATTATTATGCGACTGGCATCAGGGAGGTTTTTCCTCTTGTCTTTAGTTGCCTTTTGTAGCCTGTATCCTCCAAAGCCCTTTGTAACATTAATTTGTCTGACATTAGTACCTATTCATATATACCTTTTAAGTCTTATATGACTATTATCCTATCCTTTCACATGCCCTATCCTTCTATTATCAAGCATAGCTGCATTACCCACTCATGAGTTATATAAGTAAGTCCCCATTTATGCCTCAGATATTTTTTCTTTGCATGGAGGTGTTAAATTTGGGATATAATGGGCTTCAGATAGCTTGAGTAGCATGTTTCAATTTTCCTCTCCTCTTCAGTGAGCTCACAACTAAAAACCCATAGTCTGCAAATATCCCAGATATTTTACTCAATGCATCTTAGAGAACAAGTCACTTTTCAGGCTGCAGCTACTTAACCATATCAATACCAGCAAAGATCAAGTCTATTAACTCCTTCCATCTTGCCCAGGTCTCTACTATGCTTCCTGCTTCCAAGTCCAAAGCAGCAAATTTTTAGCCCTACTCTGCATAAAAGCCAAAGTTAATTCCTTTGGTCTGATACCATCTCTGGCTCCAGACTCTAAAAAGAAAATCAGTCAGAACAGGATGCATTGAACTAGTTATTACCGCTGATTTTCCCCCATGCTTCCTGCTCTCAGACATGAGAGAGACAGAGACAATGAATCTTAAATCATTCAAATATTGAGAGACCAAATAATTTGACTTTGCATGACTACAGCATGCTTCGGTTTCTCTTCAGTTGTTTAGTATTTCAACTTACAACATCGTAGAGGGGATCTGGTTTTGTTTGGCTGGGTTTTTTTAATCCACAAGATCAGAGTCTGGGGGCGCTGGACCAGAATTCCCCAGCAATTGGTGATTCCTTCCCAGTTTCCTCCATAACACAGATTAGATTATCCTTACATATTAAATCACTGTGTAGATCTCACAGGCCTCTCAAAAATACACCTGTCTGCCTTTCTAATAAAATCCAATACTTGTTATATATATACCATCACCCTGCCCTTTTCAGCTAGTCTACACTGGTAACTCCTCATCTCTTGAAGAAGATTCCTTGGTGCATGGGGAAAGATTATCCTCTCTTGCAAGAGTCAGGAGGACTCTTACAAACCCCTCCTGTGGGTGAATTTAGTCTGCTGTGCACAGACTTAAGACCCAGAGATGTCCCCAGGCCTCCCCAGCTCAGGCGCGCGTGCAAGCTGCTGTACAGAGGAGCCGAAGGGTCTCGGTCAGCCGGCCACGGCAGCCCGGCCACGCGCCGAGCTTCGCCGGGTTACCGACATTTCGCACTTTGCTTGCTCTCGCTCAGACGCTACCAGCGGGGAAGTGTTTCCTCTTTGGGCTATCGCATGGCTAATAGCAAAATCATTCTCTTAAAAATCTGGAACTCTACCAAGGAACAAAAGATCATTTGTCTTTACTGGGGAAAACATTTTAAACAGACAGAAACTGTCTCTTCCTTTGTATTCTTCTTCTTTCATGTGTTTCTTCAAAAATACAGAAAAGAGAAACACTTATAACTCAAATTTACAAACTGATTTAAATCAAAATATTCACAAAAGGGGCCCTTTAGAATAAAAGGCTGCAAACCACAAGAAATCTTTAAAAAAAAAAAAAAAAAAGATTGCACAACAGAAAGATTCTGGGAGTGCTGATGTTTACCTCCAGGGACTTACGCCTACAGAATAAATAACACCTAATAACGAAAGATAAACAATATGCTTTTAACGAATACATATTTACAGCACAGCTTGCTTACTAGCTAAAGGAAGACGGTCTCTGAAAAGCTATTCTGTAATTTTGCCTAGGGTCACAAAAACCCATGTACTTTGGGGCTTTTTAATAGTAAATACTGTAGCGTAAGAGTACGTATTTTGGGGAAGGACGGGATTGTCTCAAGTTACAGAGCCACCACCAGCGATGAGGCAGAAGACAGCCCACCTTCTGGGCCAAACACAGGCTTTTAGAGAGCTGAAGCAGAGTTGCCATTTGCATTTCAGCCTGCAAGCACCTCTTCTGCGCATGGGATTTACTCACAAACTATAAATTAACTTTCTCTCAAAACCTGCAGTCAAGCATATAATCAGCCAGGGCACAGCACTTGTTATGACGCTTTTCAGCAGAGCAACTGAGAACCTCACAGCCGGGCTAAGACTCCTTCCGCCGCAAATGAATCTCCTTCGGCTCTTAGAGTCAGAACAGCCAAAACATTTCTGCCAGAACACTTTTTCTATTTGATCCTGCTAATGCCATTAAGTCAAAAGCGTAAATAGAAATTTTACCAACATTCTCCAAATTTTAACAAAACATGCCAATTTATCAAGATGTAGTCATTGCCAACAAAGAAAAGTTTTGACATTTTGATTTTTCATCCTGATATGATGAAAGAAAGCTATTTTGAAATCTCAAAATTTTTTTGCAGAATAAAAATCCTAAATACTATGTAGTATGGCTAGTGACAGTAGCGTTTCCCATTAAGATTGCCTGACAATTCTCATTTTAAGACTCTGATTTGGATTACCCACAGTTTTGTGAAACACTAGCTATCCGAAAGAAAAAATTCCATGATAGATGCTTGTTTCAGGCAACATGATTTAGGACAAAAACAAGAAATTCCATGCTTGGCTCTGATAAATCCTCAGGACATCAAGTGCTCTGTATTTAGAGCAAAAACCTCAAACGTCACACCCTGGAGGTGTCTTTTGCCATTTCTTTGAAAAGCCTGCCTAAATTAGACCACATTGTGAAACTTGGAAAAAAACTGCTGTTCGTACACTTTTAAAAAAAACTTCTTCAATTGCAAGAGCTCAGTGAAGGCCCCACCGCTCCCGAGCGTGCTCTGCCCCTGCCGAGAGGTGCTCAACTCGCGCGGCTTGACAGTGGGCTGCGCTGGCCAGACACCACGCCTGGCCCTCTGCGGAGGAGGCCCCAGAGGCACCGTCCTGCCGACCATCTTTCCTGCGGTAGCACCGACTTCTCTGTTTAGCGCTGAGCAGTACAGAAGAGGAAGTCATACGATTCAACTTCGGAAAAGGCAGAAACTGAACCAGGGAGGGGGGAAACAGATTTGGAAACGGAGTCTGGGCAGCCAGAGGAACTGCGCCTGGCTGTCAGGGAGGGCACGCAGGAACAGCATGGGCAAAGCGGTGTTCGGATAGCAGCGAAGGGACCCAGGCTAAACATTATGTCATTTCTGGACATGTTAATTAAGAGTAGAAACCCCAGGCTGTGGGGAGTCACAGAAAAGTTAGCACTTGACGATGGAAGCGGAGGCAGGACTGCCCCAGCACCGCGCGCGGAACAGAATGCTGCACACGTGCCCACACAGGCACCGCAAATTCCCGTTCCCCAGCTTAGAAGTTATCATCTTCACGATATTAATGATGTTATTTAACACAGTATATTGTATGCTTTAGAATCCACAACATGCAGATAGACTGTTCTGCCCATGGCAAACTGAGGTGCAAATCTAAACAGGGGTTGACTGATACAACATCTTCCCGCTATCTTTTCCCCATCCCTCCATGGAGGGGGGCATAGACCTGGTTAGGCAGCAATTCCTGAGCTTTCCTAAGAGTTTTACACTCTCTTTCTTCCATTTTCTAAGGCAGCCTTTGTGCAAAATCTACCTTTTTCTATCACACCATTTGAATTATTTCTCACTGGAGATGCTAAAAGATGCAACCAGAGCAGCTGGAGTGTGCTAAGACCTCTTGTTAGCCTTAAAACGCTGTAGACCCACGCCTGACATAAGTTTCAAATGCCAGCACTGTGCACAGATTAGAATTCCTCTTTCATGCTGCACTGAAAGATAGTTATGCCTGTAATGCTATAAAACTGTGTCAAAAATAAAGTGAAAACATTATGGCGTAGGTTATTAAAGCAATGAAAATAGGCTAATGCAAGTTAAGCTCTTTTAGTGGCCTGAATAATAACTAGTTAACTAAGGAACAAAGCAGTAAATAATTTATTACAGCATCAGAAGCATCTCAACAAGCACAAGAAAATTGTCTTCACTTTAAACTGCATCTCATGGTGTTGCAAAGCAAAAGCACAGACAATAGAGAGTAAATGTGCTAGAGCAAATGCAATAGCAAGAGGACGTGGAGGGCTCATTGCAGCCCAGAGCAAAGCCTTCCCCCTCTAACCATATGGAAACATCAATGCACACACACAGAGGAACGGTTAATGCACTACACACACAAGTTAATCTCAGAAATGGAGGTAACTAATGCTTTTTAGCGGGGGGATCCCCCACTGCAGACCACAGCGTGGGCAGAGCGGACAGCCTGTTTTGGCACCCCTTTCCGACACTCTGAGCTCACGCAAGTATGTGTGCTGCTGCACTGTGCATGGAGGAACGCAGGGCTCAAGTGGTACTGAGGGTTATAAAGCTCATTATAAAGTTATAAAGCTGCTTAGAAGTAAGGCCTAGCTGAGAGATCATCAGATTAAAGAGGAAAAGTAGAGGAACATTCATCTTCAGTTACTTATTCTGGAAGAGAGTAAAACCAGCAGGCAGGACTGGTCCAACCAAGGGTAATTGTCACAAGCCCGCGGTTTTTGTGCTGGGTCTGACAACTCACTTCAAACAACTCCGGTTGTTTGCACTAGCCAAAGACTAAAAACCTAGAATCAGGCTCCTAGTTCCGATTTTGGCCTTTTAGTTAAGTTTTCTGAAGTGCTAAGAACAAAACAACTCCAACTGGTGGCATGCATACATTGCCTTTAGTCAGAGCTCTGAACTGCTTGGCACTTTAGGAGAGCTTTCTTGAGGTTTCAGATAAAATTGGGAGTGGATTAGGAAAGGGATGGTTGCTTTGATGTTACTTTTACAGAAGCAGAAGGATCTGACATTTCCCACCACAGTTTTATCCCATGAGATTCTCGCCCTGACTTCTAGCAACTTTTATCATGCAATCTCTTTTGAAGTGGACTCATCTTTCATGCTAATTTAATATGTGACCTTGGATGAAATAATCACATTTTCTTTGACAGATGCAATTTAATAATTAAAAAAGAAAAAATCTACAAGCACACACAGAAAACCCAGACACAATAAAGCAACTTCTACAGCTGAATTACACAGCGCAGAGTAGATTATCTAGCCCTCCAGTCTATAACTGAGATTATCAGGCTGCTTTACATAACTCATTTTTCTCAGGAGCCTGAATTTGTACTTGGCGTGTAGAGCAGTGATGAGCCATAAACAAATGATAACAAAAGAAACGGAGGCACTAAAAGAGTTAGGTTTAAGATCCTTTATTACTAACTCAGTATTTCTGCAACACTGCTGCCGAGCTCAGAGTCATTATTCAGGTTCACATTTGTTACTTTTATCTTCCTTTCCTCCTTAAGGAGGGAGAGAAAGATAGAGTGAGCTCCCCAGAGAGGAACGGCAATCAATAAGGAAAATTCTCCCTAGTAGCAAAAATAGCTGACAGACCTGCTTCCCAAACAACACTGAAAATTACTCTGCAAGTGAAAGTAGCAAGAAAGAAGTCAACTTGAGGCACTCTTGGGAGAGCTGTTATTGACAGATACAAGGATGATATAATTGCTAAAGATGCCAGGTTTTTCTTTTATCTCAATAAAGCCCTTTTGGATGAAAAGATCAGAAAGACAGGTGCAAAACAATAGCATAAAGCCTGTTCCTAACTTATTTACATAATTTTATATAAAGGAGCATTGATGTATGAAGTGTAAAACAAATGTGTTGAATACTGAAAATAAAGTATTACAGAGAACAACCTATGCACACTCCCAGCAATAAGGAAACTTTATTGCCAGGAAACTTTATAGTATTTGATAAAATACACTGTCTATTGCAGAAATGCACTGATTTTACAAGAAGCTGAATGTTTAAGAAAACAAAATGTTCACTACCACTTTTACAAAAGTGGCTCATACAGTCGCACCTTAAGTTGTTTTCTGTTATAAGTGATCACATTCTCGCAACAGACAGCAGGCAGGAGCAGGCGGATCCGGTGCCCGTTTCCTCCCCTTCAGTTCCTTCTGCGTTTGTGCATCCCGTGACGCACCCACTTGAGCCGTCCTGGCACCCTTCCTGACAGATTTTGAGCATCAAGTGTCTTTTTTTTAAGACACATTAGACAAGACTGATGACAGGTGAATGGTTGCAGTAACGAGCGGGTAAAGAGATGCTATTTTCTTTCTTTCCATTCAGTTAGACGATTCCCTTACGCTTTATAATGAAATTTCCTTGTGTAATAGAGGAGCAAGTTAGTATCAATACCCAAATGGGAAGATATTCTTTAATAAACTTCACAGATACCTAAAACCCATTTTAACCCACGCTGGTCCACCGCTTACGACGACGCTACCCGAATGGTGCAGTCCTGTCGCCAGGCTTCTGACGAGCCCCAGTGCATATGGCGTAAGTACCTGGCTCAGTTAATGGCGTTTAGGGTGTAATCCAAAATCCACTGCACTTAATGCAAAGCTTTGGCAAAGTCCCTTTTCCAAAGCCTATTATTTTTAAGGCTAGAAATTATATGGATGTTTTTTTCAGGGCTGTAGAGAAGGGATCTGGGAAGGTGCAGTGTTACATTTTCAAGAGTGGCCACAAATACTGAGAGCTTCAAATACAGGCGATGTGTTTTGAATAATTCAGCCAGATGCTGGAAGTATTGGCTGCCTAATTCTATTGACACCAAAGATATTTAGGCACTGAAGTGATCTTAAAGGCCTGAATGGCAAGTTCTGCTTCTGAGCACTGCCCTCAAGCAGAATATGGTAAGCAGCTATTTGTTCTGACCAACATCGAGATGAGATCAATATGGTAAATTAATAGCTGGGGAAAAGAAAAAAAAAAGAGAGAGAGAGAGAAAAAGCCAATAATGAAACAAAATGGAAGCCGAATCACACCAGAGCTGTTCCTCATTTAATCTTTAACAAAGAGCCTCCTCCAGAGTCTCCCTTCCACTGATGTTTCTCCCTGTCTGAAACACAGGATCAACTGAAAGATGAGGACACAGATTACATCGTCAATAACGATGAACTGACTGCAACCTATGAAGCCTCCGCTCACATGCCAGCACAGGACATGGACTCCACCCGGCCTCCAGGAAAGGAGGACATCCATGAAGGAGACCTCGGATTAGGCGGGTACGAACTCCAGCTTGAACACACCCCAGGTCAATCCCAGCTGAATTCATCAGCATGAACAGAGTAATTGTAATTGCAAGAAACACAAGGAAAAAAAGAAATAAAAGGCCCTCTATCATGCAAACGAGAGGCTAGAAAAATGTACTAAGCACATAAATTGAAGAAAACAAGTCTTGCCAACTCAGTCCCCGTTCCCCTACAGCATAAGTTTACCACCATCCATACACATACAACGTTCAGGTTTTTGACGGTGGCAATTTTCATGAAAGATGTAGGGTACTGCCCACCCACTATAAACACATTATTGCTGTGTTGTCTCAGACAGTGCTCGACTGTATCATGCCCCTCAGGCACACATGGAAAAAGGCCTTTGAGTGTTTGTAACCTTAAATCAACCGGAATGGAGAAAAGTATCTGGCTAACATACTCATGCCCACATGATCGCGCAACTTATCACACAGCTGCTCCCAAGCAGATCCACAGATCAAGTGGGGGAGTTTTTATAAATAAGAGCAAGTATTTAGCAGCTCTCCTGTCTTCTGAGCATTAAGGTGGATCAAAAAAAACCCCAAAACAAAGCAAAAAAAACCACACAGGTGTCAATGCTAGGAATTAAAGCACCCAGCTTCAGATCTCTTGCTTCTTAAGGTTTCTACAGCCCTGAGACTCCCTAGACTTTCTTTAGAAGGACAAAAGCACCTACTGAATTGATTCACAAAAGCCTGTGCAGAGAAATGCACTGCTTGAGGCAGCCAGTAGGAGACAGCTAAGAAGTGGGACAGTGTCCCAAAGCTCACCACTCTCTGGGCCTTCAGTGGCTTATTACGAGCCACAGGGAGGTTCCCAGCCAGGACACAAACATCTGAGCACTTTGCTCAAGAAAGAGCTAGAGCAGGTATCTCTGCTCAGAGGTGCTGTTTCACACAGCATTCCCAAGGTCAAGATTTCCTACATCTATAACATAGGAAACTGCCTCCATTCTTGCCTTTGCCTAGTGGAGCTTTCAAACTGCATCTTCCACCTAAATGAAAACACGCCAGCCCCCACACCTGTAAATTAATCTGAAAGACACCTCCTCTGTTGAGGGTGTCCCACTTGGCACAGAAAAACAAGAGTAGCTGGGGGGAGAAAGAGGATGAATGAGCGAGTGCGCGTGG
The DNA here is from genome assembly GCF_036370855.1 of Dromaius novaehollandiae. Lineage (NCBI taxonomy): Eukaryota > Metazoa > Chordata > Aves > Casuariiformes > Dromaiidae > Dromaius > Dromaius novaehollandiae. Next base: position 18,751,049 of record NC_088106.1, read on the forward strand.
GAGCACACGAGCGTGTGAGAAGTAATGGCTGGTCCAGCAAGTGCCAGTAACTATCACGCTCACATGGGAGAAGGGGGAGATTCTTTGTCCGATGAGCATCTTTTATAGAAATACTTAAAATACACATTGCAGCACCTCAAACTTTTGGCACGATCTCCTTTATGCTTACAGAGTGTGGCCTTTTCCAGACAACCAAGTTCCAGTCCAAGAGTTACTTTCTAAGAAGTGCACCTTACAGCTTAGCGCCCCACAGATTGCACCAGGGTGCCACAGAGCAGGCAGCAATAACCTGAGACATTGAAGCTAATGAAATCCAAGACAGACCCCTTTCTGTTGAAGCATTCAATGGGCAAGACCACTATTTAGAGGGCAATTATTGCACAAGGCATTTGCCATTACAGCTTTGCGGCGTACAAAACTTGCATGCTGGGAACAGTTTTGTTCTTGTTTGGTAGGATCATTTTAAACATATGTTTTGATTTAAGCAGTTATCTGTTTGGTTTTGTACTGTTTAAGGAAAATCAGTTGTTTCTAATCAAGTACTCCTGCAAAAGAGCTATATCTTAAAATTGGATACTGCAAGGACAAATGCGTCCTTTTGTGTGTTTGTGCTGGCCATTCAATGCTGCACTAGTCAGGAGGACAGTGGTAGATACAAAAACAAGAGGAGCGTTTAGGTATGGAAATATCAATTCTGTCTCCATAAACGCAGTAACTGAATAAGTAGTCAATCATATGCAGCTAGCTGCCATATACCATCATCAAGCATTTGCACGTATCAGCTGGGTACTGCAAATAGAGGGATAGAGCCAGGCTTTTGTCATTAGCCCATGCATCTTTGCCCACCTCCAAAGTTTCAACTCAGACTGTAAGCTGCTTATCACACTGCATGAAAATAAATCTAGTGACAAAGTTAAACCATGAGAAGTTTTTAACAAAGTCATTTTTAACACACAGAGAAAGACAGTGAGCAACAAATTTGTAATCTACAAGAATAAAAATCAAGTCATCTCCATGAATGATCATAAAGCTGAATAGGTCTTGATTTTACCATAGATGGGAGCTGAAATAGAAACTTAAGTATAATCAAGTTTTCATCATTTTTTTCCAGGCTAATTAATTACTGGTTAGATATGATTCTAGAGCAGCCGCTTAAAGCATAAATTTGAACACTGGAGTTCTATATAGCGTTACGAAAGATCAGAAGTTTAAAATGGCATTTTATTTCCCCTCCAAACACTAATCAAGGAACTTCAAAGGATCTTAGTCCCCACTGGGTGGGGGAGCAAAACCACACACAGCTACAGGCACAATAACAAGTCTCGAGCAAAAGTAATGAATTTCCAACCCCCTGCTTTGCCATGTCTAGCTGCACGTGGTGGGAAAAGATGCAGAGAGGGCTGCAAGAAGGAATGGAGACAGCATGAGGAAGTATGGTTTTATGGTGTATTATTTTGCATCCTGCAGCACAGAATAGGAGATGGCAAAGACAACAGCAGGCAGGACAAGCAGTCAGAGAGAGACTCCAGCGAGGTGAAAACCCGGCAACAGAATGAGAAGGGTATCATCATGGGGATTAACACAGTCCTAATTTTCTGATTTCAGTCCTCAAAGGTGTTAAGTAAATCTCATCAGGCTTCCTCAGGAAGTCCATATACGATAGTGAAATCAATACTCTGCTCCAGTATTATGAAGATGCAAAGCTGTTTTTCACAACTGCTACATGAACTGGAAATGACAAGCTCTTCACCAGAAGTCCTGCTCTACTCCAAAACGCACTCTGCAGCACGCTCTGTGGGATTTTCACTGGTTTATTTATTGTGCCTAATGTTCAAATGTCTCAGACTTGTGAAATGTGATAAATTGAGAGCTCTAGGGTATGAAAATCTCTGTTGATCCAAAGAAGGAGGCAGTAGCGAAAACTCCACGCTGTCCTGTCTGTTTGCCTTAAAGGCTTACTTGGTAGAGAAAGTCACCTCCTCCAAGACGTGAGCTCATTCTTCACGTTCTCACAGGCCAGATCGTCACGCTAAGGCTGCCGAGAAGCTGAATCAGTGGTCCCAGCAAGACGTGCTTCTATCCTCTGGGACCATGCTCAGCAAGCAAAAAATCGTTGGTTTGGGGGAAAACAAATAATTTGAGCTACAAGCAAACCTGAAACTTCTATTAAATAGCAATAAAAGTCTCTATGATCCATTACACTATTCAGTCTTGCCACTTCCTAATTTTAAGATTTTCTTTTCACAGCATATGGTTCAGGAGAGCCAAAACATTAGAACAGAAGAACATTACAACATTGTATTTGTATTCAAGTAGGAATTACTGGCAACTAGTAATCCTACGCGACTGTTTAAACAGAGTAATGTATGTTAAGAGAGGCCTTTAATGTTAATTTACAGTTCATAGGCTGGAGATTTAAACTACTTAATATCACACAGTGTTTGACTGAACATGCAAGTCACTCTGATGATAAATGTGAAGCTATTCCTCCTATCTGACTTAATCTAATAAAACACTGCTTGGAAAAATGAGATGTAAAATACATTGTCAGAGTATAGTGACTGCATACAAAGGCCAAAATGTTACAAAAGATGGAAATCTGTAATACTGCTCAACCTTTCAGGTTTCAGAAGCAATAACTGAAATTCTGCACTGAGCTGCAGAGAGCATTTGGCTAAGGTCAGGAGCAGCAAATGAATCCTGGATATCCAGGAGAGCCAATCCAAAAGTGACTGTACTAAAAATATCAGGTTACAATGATAACTTTCCCAGAGAAGCGCAACATCTGGTAACCTCACTGAAAGCGAGGGCCATTAGAAGCAATCATTTACACGGCTCCAGAAAAAGCTCAAGCTTTTCTGCAGTAACTACATTAGGACCAAGTCTGGCAGAGCACTTAGCCCCGTGTGCAACCTTAAGCTGCTGAAGTAACCGCAGCAAAGCCACCAGAACAACGCACACCCTTTTCAGTTAGCAATTATTTAAGTGCCTTGCCGGGCTGAGGACATCCCCTAAACTGTACAATAGGATTTTCTTCCCCTTTGAAGGCTGGTCTGTATTTTGCTATCAGCCAAGTAATACTGAGTCTGAAGGGTCCCGATTGCCACGTACATTCAGGTACAACAGAAACACAGCAGTACACATGACCCCACCTCAAATGCACACGAGCTTCACATGGGTGTGTCCAAGACTTTTCACCAACATGGAGAATCTCTCGGATACAAGTATTAATTATGCGCTTTAGAAAGTGAAGAAAATATCCTGAATAGCCACTTTAGAAATGGAAAAGTGCTTCTTCTAAAGACAAAGTTATTTTCCCCCACTTCCTGCTAGTGAAATGGAAAATGGCCCTTTTCAACACGTTACAACAAACTACTTCAGAGCATTTTAAATAACTTAACACAAGCAAGCTCATCTCTGGCAGCATAATCCCAACAGACATGAGTTCTGCTTAGTGAACTGTGAATGACTTGTCAACATTTTTATTTTATAAACAGTCTTTCAGAACTCAAAAATTCTCTAGCCGATCCAAATTTCCAGAGCAAGGACTAAATTAACCCCTTGTATTGGTCCCAATACCAGCTAATTTTCAAATCATGAAATCCCCTCCTTCCTTTAGCTCAGTGATTAACTTTCCTAGTAGATGTTACTATTCAAGAGAATTGCACAAAGCATCTGAACATGTTTTCCTTGAAAACTGTTCATATTTTATCATGTATAACTGTGGATCCTAATTATATACCCAAGTGCAAGTCTCTGAAAGAAAACTGTGTCTGCCAACAGAATACTTGTCTTTTTCTTTATTCCTCCTTTCAAGGGGTTAAAGAAACAGGACAGCCAGATTCAGTGGTGGCCAGACAAACATCCCCTTCAGCAGCCTGGTGGAGCAAGTGACAGTTCCAGATTCAAAACAACACATTGGACATCCCAGTCTGTCCTAATATGGTAGGAAACACAGGCAAATTCTTTGCAAAGCAAAACCCAGTGTCTGGAAGTGCCATGGCCCAAGCAATAGCCCACATTTGTCTTTCCCACAGGAAAGGCACAAGGACTTTCCTACAAGACTTCCTCTCATAGGGAGAGGCTTTGTGAAACCTGCATCTCCAGCTTTGGCTCTGCTCCCCAGGGCTCCCCTTGGCTCCCAGCACGGGCCCACTGCAACCGCTGTGCAAGAAAAGCTTCTGGCCAAGGCTGGCTCATACATTTCTGCAGGAAAAACCCACCATCTTCACGTTTCCAAAGACACCCCTCCAGCTCTCCCACTGTTAAGTCCACGGTGACGTGGACTCTTCCTACCCCGGCCCACAGGTGCTGCCACAAGCTCCATGCAATAGGAAGGACTCCGCTCGTGAATATACTTTTTCAGAGCACAGGCAACATTTTCCCACCTAATTTGGTGTTACTGGTAACTCTCATTCTCCTACAAAAATCACAGCTGAGGAACAGAAGAACAAAGATCATTTCAGGCCTCAGAAGACTCCAAATCCAAGTAAGTCAAATTAACACCATCCTGCTGTCGTCTCAGCAGGGCTCGAAATCCTGGTGCCAGCAACACTAGGGTATGCCCAGGAGTGTACTCCAGTTACTGCTCTACATCACTCTTCACTACACAGCCGTCTGCTCCTGCGTGCACTGCAGCACAGGCAGATGGACATAAATAAAATACTGCTACTTTATCCAATAAGGATTTCAAGCTAGAGAAAGAGCACTACATTTAACAATCTACACACCGAAAAGAGTAGCCTTCACTGTGACGTGGTTCATTGCCAAATGCGATGGCCTAGCTCTAAGCTGAGGTTTTAGAACAAGGGAATGGGAATCAGAAAGGACATGCAAGGGATTTCCCGACTCCTAACGTAGTTTAGGTGCTCCAACAGAGTAATCCTAAACCATCCTTGCCAGCGATCATGTAACTTTGGCTTCAAAGCCATGTAAGGGGTACTCCCTGCATACGTTTGTAACCAAAGGCACATATTTCAACTAAATTTCCCAAGGAAGAACCACCTATAACCACACCACAGAGGTTTTACCCCTCAACACATACAACTATAAATCCTTGGGATCTTCCTTTACATTCCTGCAACTCCCGCAAGGAACAAACTGCAGCGGCGCACTTCATGTACCGTTCACACATGCGCCAGGACACGTTCTGAATGTGTTTGCATAAACAAAGTAAAAAAAAAAAAAAAAAAAAAAAAAAAAAAAAGTGTATTTTTTCAACTTCTTATGTCTTACCTTATTCAGAAGCCTGAGGAAAACTGGTTTTTCCCTAGATACTTGACAGCATTTTCTATAACCATTTAAAACCTGGTTAACAGGGTTTATTAAAGAAAACCAGATTTGTGAGTGCCCTTAATTAAAAGGGTCACAGCTCATCACTGATTTAATATGACTCTTACCTTCTAAAGATTTTTAATTGGCTGTATCATGAGTATTGTCTCAATGACCTCAGAGACTTACATTAAATGTTTTATTTTAAAAACTCTGAGCAGTTTGAAATGGGAGTAAGGAAGACTGCTAGAGACATCCATTGCACCTTTGGGGCTAGGCCTGGTGATGACTTCCAGATACTTAAAAAGTTGTTTGAGCATCCCTGAATTTGCCGCACTAACACACACACTAAGCGAGTGACCTGGGCTAGCAGACAGTCAGCGCAACCGTGCCGCCCCAGTCCCAGGGATCAGCATTAGGGAAGATGAGGAAGCTATCAGGAACGTGCAGCCTCCCATTGCCTCTCTCCTGTTTCACGCAGGTACCCAGTGGAGAATACTCTGGGGCACCAATAACCCCCGCTTTGTCTTTACTACTCAATTCATTTTGAAAAAGCCCAAGGCTGTCCAAAAATTTGTTTCATGTTAAGCTAACCCGAGATTTTTATTTTATTTTATTTTAAAACAGTGAGTCTAAACTTAAGCTCCTAAAATCTGTGGGCTCCTAATTAAATGATCTAATTTTCAAAAGTGATGAATATCCCATTGTTCACACTGAAGCCTATTGCAGCATTCAGTCGCAATGAAATTAGTGCATAGGAAGTGCCAAAATGCTCATTGCTCCCAGCAGGGCTTGGAAGTAAAATAAAAGCACAGCATTAAAATGCATCTTAATCTGATCAGCACAATAAGCTCCCTACTCAAAGAATAAAACTGATTTCCATCGCAGCATGACTCAGCTACTGTTTAAGGAATAATCTGGAGACCTAAGCAGTACTGACCCCCTTCGCGCTATTAAGAAGAAAGAGAAAAGAAGAGAGAGGGAAAAAAAAAAAAAAGTAGAGCTACCCAGGGAGCTATCTAGGACCATGCTAAGCCCTGGGCAAGCATGAGGACTGGTGACCTCATCCTTTGCTTAGCATCTCAACCTCCCATCTGAGGCAACACGGAGCAGTCTGCACCGCTTCTCAGGAGGGCCAGGATTTGTGCGAAAGCCCAGTATGTGTTGCAGCAATTTTTTTTCCATGGCTGCTCCAGCATATGCCTACACTACAGTTTGGCCTCTTGCTCCTAACAGCCTTAGTTGATGGGGGTTTTCTCAGAACCCTCCGATACAGAAACATATCATGCCAGACGCAGCAACGCAAGGCTGGAAACGTGGGATTTTAGAGAGCGCTAAGCAATGCCTGCGGCTCTTGGATTCTTTGAGGTTTTAACATCCAGGATTTACTCATGTTGAGAGCCCTGGTTGGGACTCAGTTTATTTAGACTAAGCTTTCACCATCTGTTCTTCCAAACTCTAAAAACATGGAGAGAATATGCTGCACAAGCAGCTACAAACACAGATGAGCTCTGCAATTTATATTGGGATATTCCACGTACAGCACACAGGAAAAACAGTTCGTGGGATCTCCCAGGTTTGTCCTTCAAGCATGAATTGAGGATTGAAGCTCTAATGCTTCAATTTTGCACCACAGTGAGACAATTCTGTGGATTACACAAATTTGCTGTCAAGCAGCTCCACAGTATTAAATGAAGGCCAAAACTGAGCCAAACCAAGTAGGCTTATAAGATTTTTCTAATTAAAGATAAACTAGCTAACTTCTCTAATACATTACCTACCTGCACATAGTTGATATAAAAAGCATTTTGCGTTATCATAGAAATTAATATCTCTGAATAATTAGAGAGTCATGCTACCGCTGCAATAATTTAACAGTTGCAAGCCATGGTCACCAAGGAGGTGGCGTCTGAACACCAAGCCACCCAAACCACCGAGCTCCGGGCGGCCGTCCCCAGAGCCGAGACGGGCAGCGCAGGAGCGCCCTGGACAGCACCAGCCCCACTGCCCTCCTGCCGCCAGCGCTCCTGCATCCCCACGCGCTCCTCCAGGGAAAGCCCGCAGGCTTGCAGAGACCCGGCACGCCCCACGGCCTAGTGCCCGTCACAGCACCACGCGGACACTTCCCCGCAGGTGCCCAGCTCCTCCCGCACTGGCTGCTCACCTTCCTGGGGGGCTTTGGATGAGCCAGAGCTGCCTCAAAAACCTTCTAAAAATACATGATTGATACAAAGGTCAAGGTCAGCAAGCATCAACCCTTTGAAGGTGTCTAGGTCTAGCCATAAACCCTCTTGTTCCAGGATTCAGTCGCATCCTTCTCTCTCTATACATATAAAATATTCTGTCTTGTCTCAACAGGGCAGACAACTGCCAAAGCCAGTACAAGGGTTCACAGGACAGAATCAGAGTTCTCTGGTTTTGGCATTCATTGATGGCCCGTTTTGTGCCTTATATTTTATTTCCCCTTGAACGGTCTTTGCCTTTGCTGTCCCACTGCAGTACAGAATAAATCTAAGCTACAGGATTCAGAGCGACTCAGGCATAGTTAAATTAACTCTCATCATTGCAGGGCATTTGAAGTGGAATCAATCAAAAATATTGCTCAAACACTTTGCAATCATAAAGCACCTTTACAGCAAAATCAAGCATTGTACAGTACTGTGCTGATTTCACTAAAAACTCAATAGAAAATTAGACAATACTAATCATTTTGATTGTTACTTTATTTTGACTAGCTTTGCACATTTATTTCCTTACTGCATTAAATATTAGTATAGAAAGATATTATTTGATATTGCATGCTATATCTAAGTTTAAAAGTAAAACTAAAGGTTAAAATCATGAAAAAAAAAATCGATTCAGTTCCCATCTCATACAAAATTTCAGGTTTGCATTCCAGTTCAGAATAGGCAAAAGACTTCAGATACAAGGAGTCTTCATGGATTTGCTCTCTGCCACCGGATGGGCCCCTGACACCAATGCCTGGCATATAGCCTTGGCTATACGCTTGCAGACAGCTCCCAGAGCCTCAGCCCCAGGGCCAGCAGCCCAGCCAGGGTCTCAAGCCATGCACAGTGCCTCAGAGATAAGACAGGAGAAGTATCTCCCTGCTCCAGCAACGCAAGCGGTGGCACAGAACACCATTTATCACACCAACTCCAGCGCCTCCAAACCAACTCGCTTCCTGTCTTCGCTGGCTCAGCATCATCCTCACCCCAAATAAGCTCCGCTCCATAAAAATAATCTTTTTCCATGACAAGGCCTCCAAGCCCCCAGGGGTTTAAATGGGAACATGATGACAAAGCCAGGAAGTTAAACTAGTTAAAGGAAGGAGAACTGTCTATTAATATGTCCATGGCGCAAATGCATCTGTTAAACAGGAGTTAAGCCTGAAATTAAAATTATGTTAAAAGAAGAATGGGGGGGGGGGGGGGGGGAAAGGGTTTCTTGCATAAATTATTTGGTATGAATTAAGACACCCAGCTGCACATAGCTGGCAGATTCCTGTTAAAAACAAAATCACAAGTCATTCATATATGCTGTCCATTTGGCAAATGCATTCATTTTATCCCCTTACACAAAAAATTGAGACATTTTCAAGCATCACATCCTTTTATGTCAAAGGAAATCTATACAATAAGAATTATACTATTGGGAGAACTTGGCAAGCTCCCCAGCTTTTCTTTTTTTTTCCCTCCTCTAAAATCCTAAAGAAAAGTTTGGGGGGAAAAAAAAGAATGCATGTAAGAAAGTTTACACAGAAGAGAAAAAGAAATTTTCCTTTTTGAAAAGACACATGACATGAATTCTGTCCCCAGTAAAACCCCATCTGCTAGAATAAGAGCTGGTGCTTCCTTAGCTTTATGTATAAAAAATTGTTTTAGTTTTCTTCAAAGTTTTTCCCTTGATTTATTTTTCCTCATTGTGATAACGTGACTCCAAGCTTAAAAAAAAAACATTTCAAATCAAGAAGTGGAAGAATTACTTTGTTCCTGTGGAATTTAATTCCTTCTGCTCAAGGGAAAGGTCAGAGGGTAGCTACAAGCGTCATCAAAACTTTCCATTTTTCCACCAATAATTAGATTATTCATTTTACATTACACGTGCCCCAGGGGCACGGTGCTGTCCCGGACAGCCTGGGGAGCCGCAAACCGCACAGGCAAAGGGCTCGCTCGCTCCTGCGAGCTGCCGCGGGGGAGCCCACAGCACCCAGCACAGCCCTCCTCCCGGCCCTGCCTGCCCAGACCCGGCCCGCGCGCGAGCTCAGGCCCTGGGGGAGCGACTGCGCCCACGGCAGGGCTGCCTCCCCGTCGCACCCGGTGCCTCGACTTCCAGGCCCTGAAGCAGCGGCACAGCAACACGGGGAGCTGACCGGAGCGTGCGTGTGGCAGGGCAGCTGCCTCCTCTGGGGCACTGCCAGGGCCACCAGGTCTTCTCCGAAAGTAAATCCCTCTAGGCACTAGCAACATGATTTGCGAGTTTTTTATTTTGCCTTTATTTTGTATTTTTATATATATATAAATTTTTTTTTTAATGGGGAAGGCACCAGTTTGACTTCAGGACTTTTAAAACCCAGCAGATAAATATCAAATAATTTCTCAGATCTGAGCACGGAGGGGATCACATCAAAACCTTTGAGGTCCTTCCACCCCAAAGCACCCTCGCTTCACCTGGGGAACGGATGGGTAAGCAGACCCCCCCTTTGCCCCGTTTTGGGGTACGCAGCGCAGAAAGCTCACCCAGCCCGGTCGCGTGCCGCGATGCCAAGCGCAGGCTGGGTGCTCAGCACCCCAAGGGGTAGGTGCATCAGCAGGTGGCTTTGAGGCGCTATGTTATACAGGCGAGAGGGGTTGGGAAGAGCACAGTTAAAAAACGTGTCCAAGACGGGCTTTATTCACGGCTATTTTCTTGCCCCCGAACCCTCGTCACCAAGAGCGGGCAGCTTACTGCGTCACCGCTCCGTCCTGCCCTCCGGCAAGTGGGGAGCACACGCCCAGCTCCCCCCGTAACTGCCTCGAGTGGAATAACACCCGGCGTTCTGACTTCTCTCCTATTTCCCCACCCTCAAAAACATGTAATAAGGAAAAGGAGTTACTTGAATTCATCTGGCCTTATAAAATACTTCGAACCAGAGAAGACGCCTGAGCGCCTCTCCAGCAGGGATTTCGGCCTGCCCCGCGGCACGGCGGGCTGCAGACGGGGGGGACCCGTGTTCAACCGGCACCCGCGAGCTCGCGGTGGGGCCTGCGCCTGGACGAGCCACAGCTCGGGGGTGCCGGCCGCCAACGCAAGCCGACCCGCTATGTAGTTTTGTTTTCTAGTGACATCCTAATATTAAAATCAAAATAATTGCTTCCGTAAGTCAGTAATTCTTTCACCGGCCAGCCTGTTTCTTACGCCCCACACCGCAGGTGCCTACCTCGGCCTGCCACGTGGCAAGGAGGCAGGGGATCAAGTGGTGACCGCGGTCTCCCAGACCCCAGGCACCACCAGCGTGAGGGCCCACGGCCACACAGCACGGCTCGCCCCGCCAGCCCTCCCACTGCCTGGGGGCAGGCACCAGCACCTCCTGCCTCCCCGTCAGCATGCGGCCCCAGGGCACGCTGGCTTCGCCAACAGGCAGCGTTGCATGACGTTAAGCCTAAATTTCTCTTTCTTTAATTTCAGTCTGTTGCTCCCAGCATGTTGCTCCCCGTTATGAAAATGAAGCCTCTTTGTACTTGGCGTTTGCACCCTCCGGAAACTTGAAGACTTATATGTGTAAACTCTGTTTATGCGAGAACATTAAACAACTTTTTTTTCCCCTCTTCTTTGTAAATGGCCTTCAGAAACTGAAGCTGGTAAGAAAACAAGCCATGAAATGTTTCTCTCTATTTCTGCTTTTAAATGGGAAAATTTAGGCAGAGCAGTGGTACTTCTAGCCCTTACACATTCACAGGCCAGGATACAGCAGTGAACACGAATCTCGATTAGAGCGACCTACATCTTGGTTGCTGAGGGCACCGCCCCTCTGCACGAGTACGGCTCCTCGGTTTCCGTTGCAGAGAGGGGCCTTGGTACCCCGACTATCGCAAGTAGCCAAGAACCGGCAACTGCCTCCAGTCTCAGCGCCCGCACGGCGCCCCGCGGCAGCACAGTGCCAAGCCGGGGAGCACGGTGCCGCTGACCGCGCCAGCAGAGCGACGTCCTGCCGCTGTCACGTTGGAGTTGGTTATCTGCTCACGAACCCAGAGCCAGAAGCACCACAAACTCTAAACCGTGACTGTAACAGGATCTTTTCACCTTCTTTCCCAACATTTGCCTTTTCTGCCCCAGAGAAGGGATGCCCACGCCCCGACAGAGCGTTTTGCTGGGTCGGACAACAGGCCGACTATCCCCTCCGGCAGCGGTGCCCACTCCTGTGGGCAGGCTGGCTGCTGCTATTGCTTCCATCGCCGCTGCCCCTTCCCCTGGGGCAGGGATCCCGCCCCACAGCACAGCGGGGAGCGCCGAGCCCTGTGTGCTGCTGGCAAGGCCCAGCTGGCAGAGAGGGCCAGGGCTTTCACCCTTCTGGTTATTCCCTGCCGAGGCTCACTACGCTGTCCATTCATTTTGTGGGCCACGATAATGTCCCCTCTGTGAAGGTCTGAAAGACAAGTCCACCCTGGGCGCAGCACTGCTGCCCTCAGCAGAGTCATAGCAGAGTTGAACATGGACCAGACTCTGTGCTTGGATTTGCTTTAAAAGCTGCTTTGCCTCTGTGTATAATTACTAGCAGCAGATTGCTCCTCTCCCGATATCAAACCCCTCCTCTGTACCTGCTATTTCATCTTAACGCAGCCGTCAGAGCTAGAGCCGTGCCCATGCAAAACAGGTCAAGAGATGCTCTCCCACCCCACCAGCATCAGCATCAGACCCATCTCTGCCACTCGCCTTTTTGATGTTTTTGTGTAGGAGGCAAGGGCAAGTATTTTCGCTAGTTTGGTGTCTTTGTTTACAGTCGATGGAAAGTTTGCCAGCTCCACACCAAATGCTCGCAAATTAAAGCCAGTTCAGTGCCTGTGATTAGATAAATTGTGACTGACTTCTAAACCCGTCTCAGCCATAAATCCCTCCCGCTCCCCAGTCACCTGAAGTAATGACTGATGCCAGGTTCCCCTAGTTACACTGGAAAAGGGGAGAGTGCCTGGGGATTAGACAAGAAAGTCTGCTGCCTCTGGCTTATTTTTCAGGCTTTCATCCCCATCAAAAAATTAAACATAATGAGAGAAGCCATATTAACTATATTGTCCATCTCCTTTTCATCCCTCGCTGCACAAGTGCTGCACACACTGACTGTTTCCCTGACCTGTTCCTCTCCATTTATTTCCCGATTTGTTTGCCATTATCTTTCACACATGCAGACATTTGCTGCGATAGCCAATATCACCAATAAAAGACTCAGGGGGCCAGTCTCTTCTCCCTTTCACCCTGAACTGTGTCAGAATAACTATGGATTTTTACTCCTGATTTACATCAGTAAGAGACAATCAAAAGGCTGCATCCTGGAAGGCGCTGGGCACCTGCGGCTCTCGCTGAGGCATGAAGGTCAATAGCCCTCAAACTCTTATTCCAATTAGCAGTACAATTAGCCAGACACAGCAAAAGACAGATTAAGCCTTCCTCACATGTTGAAGTATAGTTGGAAAGATGAATACTTGTACTGACCATGGGTTACTGCAACTCTAATAAGCTTGTCTAGTCTCATAAATAGGAAACCCAATTCCTTTATAAACGGAAGATTTTTTTTTTTTCCTTTTCATAGCTGCAGGGGAATTTCTTCCTCCCACATTTCCTTTGAAAAGGGCTCCATAGCACAGGTAACCTTCATTATACACAATTATTTTTACTGAAGCTCAGTGGTTTTTATAAACAAGTCTACAAAAAACTTGTAGACTTTTTACGAACAAGTCTACAAAAAAAAAAAAAAAAATCAAGGCACTTCTTGGGGAAGCTGCACATCATGCATTTCATAGCAGGAATTTCTCAGGGAATTCCCATTTCTATCATGCAGCCTTTCATTTCACCACCAGCGTCTACAAAGATAACACAATAGCAGTCTTCCAGCAAGCCGGGGAGAAAAGCAAACAGTTCACCTATGAAATATGTCAACAGTTCTCAGCCTCAGCCAGAGAAATCCTCAGGAGCCGAGAACTCATTAAGCCCAGCGCATGACAAACTCTTCGCGCACTGTAAATAGGGCTTGTTAACAGAAAACGGGCTGTAACAAAGCCCGAGGAGCAGGAGCAAGGGGAGCTGTTCCCATTTAACAACCTCTCTCACTACTGAGCCAGTGTGATGGATCACTGTAATCGCAAAATGCTTCATTAGATTTTCCTCCATTTCCATTATGACAATGAGGTTGAGGACAGTTTGTGTCGTAGAGCTTGTCTCCTTAACGTAAAAGGATCCTAGACATGCGGTTACAGGGCTTGGGTTGTCTTTTTGCAGCTGCTATATGACAAATTATTCTAGCCACAAACTCTTCTTCGTAAAGAAAAAACACCACCACAAGTGCAATCTGCCTTTTATTCCTGCCCCTGATGCTGAGCACAGTGTTTTCTATAGGAATCTTTAACCTGGGTGCCAAATTTGCGACACTTTCACCTGTCAAACACTGGTTTGTACAGGCTAATAGCTGTCCCAAAATGCTCCTTCCAAGAGAGCACTAGAGCTCCGATACCCAAGAGGCACACCGAAGTGCTGCTTTTCGGCCTGCCGTCCGTCTGCAGCACAGCTGCTCTCCACTCGTTCAGTGGCAGAGCCTGGACAGGAGCCGGGCCGCCAGCTGCGAGCCCGGCAGACAGCGGGAGGGCAGCACTCCCGCGCGTGGGGACACGTCCCTGCTCACCCCGCACTGCGCATCCCGCTCGCCGGCACCGTTGCTAGGGAGCTTTGCAGTGGCAAAAGTGCCACTAACAGAGCCGCCGTCATGAGATTGCTGCTAGTGCGATCGCAAACCCAGAGCCAAGCCGCTGCTCGTATTGCATGAAAACCCATACTCGCCGTGGCATCCTGCAAGTCACACGGGGACCCTGCAGCCCTCCTGCCCCACGCAGCAAGAGCCACTGCAGCAGGAAGCAAAGTATGTCGGCTGCAACTCAGTTTCTAATGGCACTGTATAGCACCCTTGTATATGAGGGCACTGCACTGTTTCTTGAGGGTTTTTTTTAAACAAATTAATCTTAAGAGGACAGTCAAATCACAGCATTTTACAACTTAATTACATCATGTGTTAGATGAGAGCCTTATTGCGTTACAAAGGATTAAAAAGAACCAGCTCAGAGGAAAGGATAACTGTGTGCACTGCCCCCTAAGTGCTGCATCACTTTTTCAGACCATTTCTCAGCATAAGAAAACTACGCAACGTTTCCTGCTATCTGGGTGAAGGGAGGAGACGGCAGCAGGAGAATCCCATTCTGTCCTCAGCATCAGCTGGGGATGAATTACCTGATCCAGCTGAGCCTCAGACCAAGGAGAAAACTGCAGATTATAAATCTGTTTCTTAATTTGCCTTGTAAGTGCAGCTGGCAATCTTTTCTCTTTTTTTTGGGGGGGGGGGGGGCAGGAGGAAGGAGGGGAGGGGAAGTAAAACCAAGCCTGCAGCCGTTCCACCTCCTCACTCAAGACTTCCACCCCTTCAACTGCAAATTGTGCCAAACACCAAATCAATTGTTCTGTGACCTTGCACTAAGTGGAAGGGCAGAACAGGAATCTCTTGCAGTGACAAAGGTAAGCCATCACAGCTTGTGAGAGTCGTAATCAGTAAACCACATCCCATCTAACAACCCTACCTTGAACCAGGTCCGGATTGCATGCACCCTGCCTACAGTATTCACCTAGGGAAAACATTTAAGCCAACTCAATATGCACAGGGTACTTAACACCACAATCCCAAAGCACAAAATTAATAGTACATACACTATCCATCCGGGTAAGTCACCTTATAAGCACCCATGCACTCACGCCGAGAGGTGTGATCCATTCCAGTCTTTCCTCCCCCCGAGTATCCGAGGCCCTATTTATTTATTTTGAATCTTTATCTAAACTGAAAGCTCAGGAAAGAAGAAAGCATCTATTCTCTTTCTGCCAGATACTGGGAAATCTGTTCCTAGCATTTTCTGTGTGTGACTAATAGCTGCTACTCTGAGAACTTAATTTACTTCTTGCTATTTCTCAGTTATTCCTCACTTCCCACCTATGTCCTCCTTTTTAAGCCATAACATATTCCCTAGGCTCTTATAAACAGCTTCCCTCCAGTGATATATAAATACACTTAAATTGCAAGTTAATTATTTTTAAAGTTGCCTGGACTCCTCTGCTGTTTGTAACGCTTGGTGTAACAAGGCTCAGCCCCAACTGGGGTCTCTGGGCCTCCCCATACACGAGTAACTCGCACACACACGTGACTTTCCACATCTGCAGACGCCAGGAAGTTACAGCACAGAGGAATTTACTTATTTGTTGATAGTTACCAGTGTCATCTGCAGTAGCAGCAGCTCCCACAGGTGCACATTTTAACCAAAAGGCACTTTTCCAGTCTCCAAAACCCTTTAACCACTAAGGTGGACCACGTCCATCTCTCCACTCCCCTCCATATTCCTTTCCTCCCCTTGCTCCTGAGGGGATATCACATAGGACATCTGTGGCCCTACCAGCTTCTCTTTGCCCTCTCACTTTCGTGATCCTTCCCCTGCGGATGGGTGTACCGTTGCACCCACGCAGAGCACCCCACCAGCCAGGCAAAGCGCCCGGAGCGGCGAGCGGAGCAGCACCAGCGGCTCCCCATCTGGCACAGCATCCCAACTCCAGTCCGTATTCATGTTGTTATTCACAGCATCAAACTTGCGTCCTGCTTCCCCGCAGCCAAGAGGGATACGAGCTGCGAGGGTGGGTCGTTTCCTTGGGAGCAAACCAACCCGGGAGCGCCAGGCTACTCGTATTCCCGGCCTCGTTTGTTGACACGCAGACGTATATTCCTGGAGAAGGTCAGGCTTGGCCGCAGCAATTCACAGCTTGTAACTCTCAGAGGCTCTGAATAGCGGCTCTGTTTCGCAGCATCACTCAGACCGCTTCCCCGGCTCGGCCGCTTCCAAACACGACGCACAGCTTCACGAAACCCTGCAGACCTGGCCCACAAGGTCATTTTCTGTCCGAGGCCCGAGCATGCGTGTTACACGAGAGAATAGCCCAATGCAGGCGTCTGTGCCGTGTCCACTCTCGAACGCCACAGCCATGCCGGGCGCCACTTGCCTGCGGTCAAGTAACAAGCCATAAACACACAACCTGCTCTTCGCCCATTAGCCAGCTCCCAGGGAAAAGGGGTTTCCAGGGAACAAAAACTACTCACAGAGCCATGTTAAATTCAACAACTGTTTTTTAACCCAGCGCAGGGACGAGGACTCTTAAGGAGCTCTAAATTCTCATTTTGACATTTTCAGAATACAGTATCCGCTTGGGAAATACCAAGACAGCTTGCTCTCGCATTTTCAAAAATGAAAGTTTTCAACTTGTCTGAAATTGCATTTTTAAGAATAAATTCCAAAGAGGAAAAAAATAGGTGAAATAATCTAAAGGGTCTTTTTGCCTCAGATAATTGATTTCTTTTAAAAAACACCAAAATAAGCATTTGCTTGTTTCCTGTTTTGTTGAAAAGCACAAGCACAAAGTCTGTTTAATCTAAACGGCGGGTTTTGCCTTTCAATTTTTCACTTTTTTGGCCTTTATACAAAAATTCCAGTTTGTGAGCAGCTTTTTCTAGACTTGAGGTCTGTAAGCCACTAAGCTCTCTCTGAATCCTACAGGTTCTTCATAACTATAGAGCTACTAAGCACATAAACACATTTTTCGCAAAAGCTGAGCCCAAAGATGCATTAGATTGCAAACTCTTCAAGCCTGAATCATCTCATAAATGCAAGGCTACATCTGGAACAACTGGCAATGCTGCTGGAACAACAGGATGAAATGGCACAGGGCAGCTTGGGAGGAAACACACCAGCAATCCCATCGGTTTCTGTGGATGAGTGCTCTCTCCCATCCCCAGTCCCCATGAACCTCCTAAAAAAATAAATACAAACTGTGCGATTGTTCCTATATTTTAGAACACGTATAGCAGCCAACTGCAATTCTTCCAGACTGTCTGACAAAGCCACTAGAGCATTTAAAACACAGTTCAATTCCCAAGAAAATATTGTATATTTGAGTTTGTGTTTGCCAAGGCATTATTCAAAGGGATGCACATGCATTTCTAGAGGAAGAAGCCCTACATCTACACAGCTGGATGCCAATGGCACATCATTTATAAGTGAGCCACGCTGCTGCTACAGCAGTTTTTGCATATGCTACAGGGTAGACATATATGACTTTCTTGTTTATTTTTTTCCACTGTTTTGACAGCAGTCATTCCGAAACAGTATCCAGGTTTCAAGGGCTGTTTTGCAAGTCAGCCAATTTGAAATCAGATCCAAGATCAACAGAGCTGAATCCTTGAAGGCATGTTTTTCCAACTGACACACAAATATACCTCCTTTTCTCAGTCACTAATTAGAGCCATGTCAAACCTTAAGCTCTGGCTCTGCAGTACGCTCACAGAAACTTCAGAGAGACAAGGAAAGGCACAAGGTTATTTGCTCCGAACGTTTGGCTAAATTGCCGTTCCCCCCTCCCTTCCCCGCAGTTGCTGGGCACATAGCTGTTTTTGTCACAGACTATTGTATTGCTTATGGATTTCTGTGTATTAATTGCTTCATTTACGTGAACACTTCATTGAAAATAAATGGAAAATGCAGTGAGACCCTCAAAGAGCTAATGTAGGCCATAATAGAGGAACCTTTTTTTTTTTTTTTTTTTTTTTTTTTTTTTTTTTTTAAATAATTGAGGGGTTTGGGAATACACCATCCTCTCCAATGTTTAGTAGTGCCCTGAGGTGAATCTAGTTCACCTGACACTAACCAGGGAAAGAAACACACACGTATGATACTGGTATCACTGGACACAAAAGGGCACAGACAGCTTCCCCAACTATTTGGGCAGTACATAAGCATGTATTTAATTTCAAGACGATGTACTCCACTGCAAGCCACTGAAGTCAAGACTGTGAGATATCCCACCACGCAGTTGGAAAGTTCTCTTGGTTTCTAGCAAACCAGCAAGGTGCAGCTCTTCCCTGGGAACCGCTGTTGCCATAGGGAAGCCTTCTACCATAGGCACCATCCTGCACACTGCCTTTGTCTTGCTCTGCTTGAGAATGAGTAAACACGTACATACATAAATCAAATTATATATACAGTTTATCTGCAATGCAGTCAAGAACCGTATCTGCAGTATGCAAGAAAACACTCAAACTAGCTTTAATCAAGATAGCCCTTATCCGTAGCAAGGAAACTGCACATTCATGGTATCCAGCCAAGACCGCACAAGCCCACTCAGGAGCCCACAGGCACACTTACAGCTCAGGACCCCACTGCCACAACGCCACACCATGGTAAAGCTCCCCAAAGTTCTCACATGGCTCAGTCCCAACGTGGACTGTCGCAAAGGCATACTCCTGCTAGTCCCTCAAGCTCTGCATCTTGCTTTTCTTCACAGAAGCAGAACTGCAGACTCTGGACACGTTGCCACAACCACCCATGTGAGGCTCACACCACAGTTAATCACTCTGACTAGAAGAACAGGAAACAGTTTAATAACTATGCCTGAAGACTCTTGGAGTCTCTTCTGCACTGCTGTTCCTTAAAAACATACATTCCTGCAAGACAGCACATTCCTCTGAAACTGCTCAGAAACCTCCCAAAAAACTGCTGACATTAGTAGTAAGCAGAAGGTACTGAAGAACCTTACCTGAAGGCACAGTGCCTCACTCGACTGCGTATTCATTGAGGAGAAACTCCCAAGTATTATACAAAATTCAAAGTCATCCTTAGAAATTAAAACATAAATAAAAGAGGAGAACTGACTTGTATAACCAACTCAGAATCTTATTTCCAATATGCAGTCTCTGTGTCTTCATGTATCCTTCTATAAAATACACTTATTAGCAAACAGGAGACTTAATGTACTAAACTACTGTAAAACACACTGATGCCCTTGGTTAAAGTGCAATTGTGGTAACACATTGTTTTATTAAATTTTTCAGAGGGAAGATCGTCTCTAGGGTAGACAGTATTGGATCCTACGCACTGCCTTACTGGAGGAGCCTGGGTACAATCTGCACATGGTTTCTGCCCTAACATGTAACCCCACAGGCCATCTCTGGCCCAGCTCCCCTCTGAGATGGCCCTGGACCAGTAGTCCCAGGTCCTGAAGTCGGGGCTAAGGCTTCAGGTCTTTCTGGTTCCTTAAACACATTCCTTAAAGAGTTCTAGCACTGAGTATGCACTGATTTATATTTAAATGTCTTAGATGCCACACAGCAAGCCTTACACAGCAATTTTTAAAACCACAGTAACTTTTACCGTTAAAACAATACACAAGTCATAATTCTTTAGAAAAAGAAAATCCCTTGTGTCAACGTTCATTTCCATCAATGATAGAAGTGACACGTTCTCTGTCACTCTCAGTGTTCACCCCTTCTCATAGTGCCACTATTATTGCAGCCTCCAAACGCTCTGTGATGGTAATTCATGACCACATTTAGCTAAAGTTTGATCCTATCAAAATCAAATTTGAAATGGTCAAGCGCATTTTGACACTGCCTTGCAGCTATGCTGAAGAAAATCAGTTATTTTGAAAGCAAACCCAAAACTGCTTTCAGGGAAATATTTTCCAGTGTAGCTGCAACCTCATCTTTTGTTGTGTGCAAACAAAAGGCTGTTCCAGTAAGATTTTTTCTTAAATGTGCCTTTACTTTGTAAATTTATCATGCTAAATGGAAATTGTAGTCAACTTAATAGAAGTTTTGCATTTGTGGAAAGACAAGGATTGTATATGTGAACTGAACTGCATCCTAAAAAAAGTAACACAGACTACAAGACTGACAGGGTCTTGTCTATCAACCCAATTGAATATACTACAGAGATCACAGTCAGCAACCAAAGATGAAACTGAACATGTGCAATTTGTAAGGTTAACTTGATGAAAACTTCTCTGTGGCAGAATTCATTCCTCTCTCTATTAAAGAGCCACCACATTTCACAAATAATCAAATTCCAGAGGACCAAGAGCTATGATAGCTCAAGGAGCAATTGTAAGAAGTTCCATAGCAAAAGTAGGAGCTAATACTCAGGTTTAGTGCTATATCCATTTCATTAGCTTCTATAATTAATATGAAAATCTGGAAATTTTCATAAAGGAAGCAAGCATGATTTTTATCTGACTTATGCTGATGCAAAATTGAAAGTAATCTCACTGAATTACTCTGGCACAAGATGAGAGCCAGACTCGCAGTGGATGAAAGGATGCAGTTTACAACAAAGCACAATACCCAGTGATGAAAAGTAGTATGTGGAGAATAAGTCATCAGAAACTAGGGATGACCATATCCTCTAAGTGAATTCAGACAGCCTTAACTTTAATTAGAAATTATTTTAATACCACTGAATACAAAATCATCCCCAGAAGATGACAAGGCTTTGTTCGGGGCAGCATTAATGCATACTGGCTGTCTTCCTTCAAGCAAAAAAGGAACGAAAGAAAAAAAAAAAGTATGCAGTTTTTAATACATGGTTATACTGCCTGCTTCGGTCCTTGTGGCTTTTCACAGCATACATTTGTTTTTATGTTGTTTGGGCTTGTTGTTTCCCCCTTCACCACTTTCTCCTCCTTGGTGTGTAATTAAGTGCTTCCCCCAGACTATGTTGTAAATTAGGTTTTGAATTGAGCCATTCTTCGCTATAAAACAGGAATGAATCTCAGTTTGTACAAACACAGCTAATTTACATTGTACCATCTTCAGGAGAGCCGCAGCCTGGAGGCGGCCACGGCACCGCTCACGGCACCGCTCACGGCACCGCTCACGGCACCGCGCTCCAGCCTCACCTGAGGGGCTCCGACGACAGCGGCCTCCCCACGCGAGCTAGCAGGG
Source organism: Dromaius novaehollandiae (assembly GCF_036370855.1). Classification (NCBI taxonomy): domain Eukaryota; kingdom Metazoa; phylum Chordata; class Aves; order Casuariiformes; family Dromaiidae; genus Dromaius; species Dromaius novaehollandiae. The sequence goes on from NC_088106.1 coordinate 18,772,359, forward strand.
GCAGAGGTGCGGGTGGAGGAGAAAGGAAGGAAAGCAAAGAAGAGGAACTTCGGATAATAAACTAACACATGGTGGGCGTGACAACAGAGTTTGGTCTTGTGAATCATTGGTTTTATAGCAGAGCTATAATAAGTATGGCCAATTCTGACATAATATACAGTAAAAAGAGCAGAGGAGGAAAGCACGTTTTCAGGAACAGGGGCAGTCAGTTAAATAACTATTTTCAGTGCAATATTTCATGCTCTACATGAAAACGATCCCCAGTGAACCTCCAGAAAATGGTCCATCCCTCCCACTGCATCTTTACTATAAGAAAGAAAAACATTTTTGTGGCCAGTTCTTCTCCTAGTGCCAAGAGTTATCTGTTCTCAGTGCAAATTATTCTTTTGGGGAGAGAAAAAGAAAAGAAACGGTTCCTCTGCTATGCATTACTAATTAGCTCAAGTTGGGGGTGGGGAGGATGTTAGCATAGAAGACTGGCAACGCAAAAATGTCCTGACAAAATATTCATTGAGGCAAGCTGTGCAGATGACTGCTGCCAGCCCGCAGACAATGACGCCATTGTTCTTCAAAGCGAATTGATTTGGGAGCAATCTCAGAGGGTCCAGCAAAGAATAAAAGGTAACATTTTTGCAAATTCAGCTCACTTTCTCTGGTTCAAGAGGGGCTTTTCTTTTTCAGAAAGCATGTTGAGCTGCACTCCCCGCCCAGGCACTGTTATTGTAAGCGATAACTGTTTTGCCAACTTACTGTATGCCTATTTTAATATAACTACCTAATTCAATTAGATAAAGCAAAGAAACACGTCCTTCGTTCTGGTTTAAAGGACTGGAATGAAGAGGAATATGAGAGAGAAAGAGGAAGGTGGGATGTGAGGTTGAGGTGTTAAATACTTTGACATGCCTTTTCAAATCCTCTTTTTCCCCCCTCAGACCTAGGGCCCTTAAGGCCACGAGGCCCCATTCCTGCCAGGTCACCCCCACTCCTCACTTTTCCAGCTCTTAATAGTCTAGGGAATATTTCATATCCATACTCATTTTGTTCTAATAAACCTGGAAGAAGTGCCTTTTTGTATCAGAAAGGGAGAGTATTTGCAGCTCTTCCACCCTGCCTGGCCTTTGCCAGTCCCTGACATTTTAATTCTTTAGTTGCCACGCATCAATAATTTAGCGGCACAGTAAATAATGTTGTCCTTATCGGACAAACTACATCGGTGTACGTGGAATAAATGGTCTGTTCTTCGCAAGACTTTACGGTCAGCCAGCAATTCCCCTTTTATAAACACTGGCCCTCAGCCTCTTCCCTTCACTGACATTACTTCCACCCTTTCTCTCCCCCCGTCCTCCTAGCTCTTACCTTTATCGCATTGTATATGTTTCCACAGGATAGAAAAGTGCAAATAAAAGATAAGCTCAAATACAGAGGTTGCCCTGTGACACTGAAAACAAAGCTATTCACCCAGTGTTAGCAATTTTATGCTTTTAAGTGACTGGCCCTGGCTTCCAGATGGGCCGAGTGTCCAGTTAGCTTTGGCCGGAGGCTCTCGAACACAGCCCTGCTGCTGCGGGCGATGCCCCGCTGCAGGGCCCAGCCTCGCTCCCCAAGGGCAGGCTTGGATGGGGCTGCGCCAGCTCCTCCAGGACCTGCTTCCCAGAGGGACGCTGCCTCGTGATTCCCCGCGAGCACAGGGCAAGAGCCTCTGTCAGCCGAGCACGGACAACGCTCATCACATACAACAGGTTAAGGAGATCTACAGGCTATAGCCTGAATCAGTTACATACACTCTAATTCATGTAAGGTTATGTTCAGATCAGAGATTATTCACTTAAAACACCAAACCTATTTGATCTATATGCATAAGGCTGAGTTTAGATTGGAGAATGTTCAATTTAAAATGTCAAACCTACTTGATCTATATCATCAACAAATTGTTTGGATTAATAATTAACAATAACACCGGCATCGGACTGCCTTTTTTATCTGGGAACAAGACCATAATTTATTTTTTAATCTGTCATTGGTCAAATACTCAAGCATATTTCTTCTCATGCTTTTAAATGCACTTGCACGGCAAACAGAACCAGGTACTGTTCTGCGCTCAATCCTTGTCAGTGGAAATCAGTGTTTAAACAACGCACTCCTGACACTTCTTTTTTTAAAACTTATTTCTAGCTCTGGCGTTATCAGTCTTCGTGTTAGACTGCATTTACTTACAAGAAAAAGTTCTCCCCGGAGCGGTGGGGAAAGGGCCACCATGGCCAAAGTCCCTGGCAGCAAACAGGCCCTCCAAGCACACGCTAAAGCAAATGATTTCTCTGTCTTCAAATCCTTCTCTTGTGAGTGGGATTAACAGAGCAGGCCCCGAGCATTATACTCACCACGCATTCGCTTTTACAACTAAATGTTTCCCCCTTTGGAGCCAACCCCACGTTCTGACAGCTTAATTCATTGTAAAAAACATCGACTATGACTGACAATTTAACGGGGGATATGACTTGCAGTGCTTACGCTGCTGTTATTCACAGGCTCACATTTGGCTGCAAAGTAATTCTCCCAGAAGGTACAAAATTTAGAGGTTTCTTCAAGAGCCATCTGAGCCATGGCAAGCTAAACATGGAATATTTCACAGTGAATCCCCGTTTAGGCCAAAAAGAACAGTCTATTGATCTATCTTGGAGCAGCTTTATCCTACAAGAGCATGGTCCTGAAAAACAAGCTGAAAACTTATTTACCTCAATTTTTTTTCAGAAGTTATGCCTGTTTCCAAAATACATCAACAGCCCTTCAAATATTTGCATGAATAGCTTTACAGAAAAAAACACTTTTATGCATCTACAATTACTCATACATTTCTCTGAAATAATTTAGCAGATTAATACAGCTAGGTTACATCAAGAGCAATAGCTCTTTAGCTAATGTCCTTAGCTTGAAGTTTGCTCTAATTTTGTCATGCCTAGTATAGGGACCTTGTGCCCAAAAGCTTTCTGACTTCTTCCAACTACATCAGTTGTTCCAGTTAAAAATATCATTTCAACCTATAAATTTTATATCTCACCTCTGAGTGACTCCAGGATGCCAGACCTAACCACCACTGTGTAAGTATGACCAATCTATACTTCAAAATATGAAAATCAATACACTACAGATGCCAGATCTTCCAATCAGAAGCATGATGATTAAAACAAAGCAGCTGAACAAGTTGTATTTCTGAACTGTATTACCACCCTTCTGGCATGCTATCAGCAAAGCTACGTTTATAAAATTCACCTTTAACAAGTTATTGTGAAGTACAGTTTGTTAGAAAATCATGCTCATGCTTAAAGGATCTGAACAGAAATATACTTTCGCTGTTAAACAATTATTTCAAAGCAAGAAGAGCTTGGAGACATGCTCATGTCCCAGCTGTTGCATGTACCTGCCCCCTCCCACGCTCCTCCCAGCGGTGCCTCACCGCTCGACGGCAGGAGGCTGCTGGGTGCCAGGCACAGCCGGCGCGCCGCTCCCGCGCCGTTGGGAGAAAGCTCCAGCACGGAGAGCGCCGAGGGCACCTGGGCTACGACATGCTCTGCCTGGTACCATGTGTTAAAGACAGCAGAAAGCCAATCGCTGAAAATCTCAAAATAGATCTAAAAAACCTACAGGACAGTAGAGCCCAATCCCTGCAATCTGTTCACCAGCAAAACTCCCGTTACACTTAGCAGCAACGCACCAGCGTGGGGACCTTCAGACATAGACTTTAAAGATTAAAAAATCACTATTAAGCAATATTAAACAGAGCATTTATTTTGCGGCATCTGCAGTGTCGCTGTGCCACTTGGTTATACGGTTCAGTGGTGGCCAACGTCAAGGCCAAGGCAGCAGCAGCTTCATGTACACCTTCCCAGTGACCTGACTTTACCCCTCCAGCCATATATACTGCAGCATGGCCTCTACTACATTAAAAAAGGACTAAAGCTAGACATAAAACTGTGCTTAACTTGAAAAACATCTCAAGATATAGGCCAACATACCACCTTTATCTGATGTGAGGCTATTACAGTCTGCTCCATACCAATACCTGCCCATCATCTTCCCACAGCTTCAGCATCGAGAGGTGCCTGGTACAGAGGTGGGAAGGTTCAGTCAAATGAGCTAATATTGATGGAGAAAGTTGGCAGCAGAGAGAAATTTTATCATTCCTTATATTTAATACTAGTTCTTTTAAAAAAGTACTTTCAGGATTTTGGGACAGGAGCGAAGACTGAGAGGGAGAAAAGCCTAACGAAAAGCACTTCCTTTTCACGATGAGTAACAATATTTACTTAGGTTCATATCACAGCATATCACATGCCACTATTTCATGAGCAGTGGTAATTATCACTATTTTGATACTAAAAATATAAGCAGATTTCTTAAGATCGTTTTATTCTTAAGTAGCAGTGCAACTGCACATACAGTGTCACTGTTACTATGCAACCTATTATTTTAGGTACTTAACTCGCCAGAAAAATACAAGTGTGGCACATAAGTACACAGTATATATAGGTTTTATAAAGCACAAATTGAGCATGCATTCATCTTCAGTGAACTTACAGAATCTAAAAGATTGATGTGTGCATGTATAAGTGGGCACCACACTGGCATTACTTGGTTCTCTGGCACTTTGCTAGCGGCTGGGCCACCAGTTCTCTGCACAGCCTCAGGCCTCATTGAGCCACACAGAAATTCTGCCTGCTCACGCCTGTTGTGAAATTTTATAAATCCTCTTTAAAAAAAAAAGAAAGAAAAAGAAAAAAGCTTTTATAAATGACTTTGAATTCTTCTGATAAAACCTTAGATAAATAACTGCTTACAAAGCAAAGTCATGAGTGAAATGTAAAAAATAGCCTGCTGAGCCAGCTAGGTAGTACTAGCTCCTCGTGTTTATCCAGAGGTCTGGGAAATCCTTTAATAGATTACACAGACACACACAGAGGCACAGATTAAGTCCACTTTAATCAGTGAATTTGTTCCATTTTCTTACTGCCTTTCATAGAAAAAGATAAAACCAGATAACAATAACAAAGAAATAAGTTATGGAAGAGCTGTACCAAGCAGAATGCAAACTGGCAATTCAATCGGGTTAAGGCTCCTTTGTTTCTGAAGGAAAGGAAAACATACCAATAAATGAGAGGATTAAGAAAAAAAAGAAAGTCATAATGATGCCGCTTTAGAGCGGGCTAACCTCTAAAGGCTGGAAACAAAGACCATAAAAACTTGAGAAACTGAACAGGAGGAAGACAACCATTTTGTAGTTCAGGCATTCCCACGCTTGGGCCAACCAGCCCATGGAGCCCACAGAGCCGCACGCTGTGCCGGCACAGGAGTTGTGTGCTGCAAGTTGGAAGCTACAAGCTGCAGCCCGGCCCCTCCCTGGTGGGCCTCCAGCAAGCTTTGAGCGCGATCCCTAGCTGGAGAGCCCACAGGACTGGCTCGTGTGGTTACGCTTTCGCTATGGGCTTTGCTTTCCCCACGGCTTGCTATTTAGCAGGAGCTGGTGGACTTCCCAGCCTTGGGCAGGGGGTGTGGACTCGAGCAAGCATCACGAGGCATTGTATTGTAAAAAGAAGTGCTAAGCGTTGAAGAGACGCAGCAGGCATAGCTGCTAAAGTACATGCTTAATTCACGGTAAGGATTGCACTCCAGCACTATGAACTAAGTAGCCAGCAGGAGAGGGAGCCCCTACACCTAGACACTTCCAGAAATGTTGTTTTGAAAAATTTGGTTCTATATGTTGCTTTGGACAACAAAGAGATGCTTAATGTTAATTACCATCAAGGTGCCGAGAGCACAGATGGATGCCTGTTAATTGAAGCTCCCATGTTTTCATGTAAATTGAAAGAATAAATCAAATAAATAAATATACACCTCCCAAAAACATTCCTAGAAAAAAAAGCAATGAGTTTTGGAAGCTAGGAAGGAAACTGTTGTCAGTGAAGAAACAGCTAGCAAAGATAACAGACCTCTGCCAGGAGACGACCATCAGCAACAACTCTGTCTTATCAGGACATAACTTGTCAGCAAAGTCTGTATATCAACGGGACAACAGTAAGCCAGGAGACGCACTGTAGGGAGAGACCAATTCAATCAGGTGGTGTCTTAAAACCGAGCAGCAACAGAAATCATAATGCAAGTTACAGTCTCCTGAAGCAGGCACAGGAAAAATCTAGTCAACATTGTCAGCACGAAGCCAAAGTAAGCAACTAAAGACCATTGAGAAAGACAGGTTTAAGCTATATCGCTGGTAACACAGGCATTAAATTGGAGAAGTGGAGGACAATGAAAAATGAGCAGACAGCCAGATAAGTCTCCTTTAACAATAGCCTCTGCTAGATTTCAATAACTGAGATATTCAAATCCTTTTATAGTTAATTTAGGACTCCAGAGAAGTGACAGGTTCACAGCCCTGAATACTTAAATATCTGAGGAACATGGAATAGTGAATTTTAAATAGGACAGTTTTTGCAGACAATGCCACATGATTTTCTCTTTGACACTAAAAAGAAGGACATCAACTGCACAGATGGATTCACACCAAAGGCGGTATCTGCAGCCATCAGCATCTCACTTGAGAGAGGCCAGGGAACAGCCTCAGACACTGGTTATGGCCAACCACGCAAGCTGGAGATGAGCTGAAAACACCAGTCTCACACCTGGCATCATCAGCCTGAAGAAGCCACTCCATTAGCTGCTCTGGGATATACTAGCGAAGTATATAGCAAAGTCCTCCAACAGCCTCAGGTTTGGTACCTTCGGCTTTCTTTGACAAGAAAGGAGCCGTGCTTCTCGCAGGACATCTCAAAGCAGAATTCTCCCTTCGGGCTTCCCTCGTTCAGGGCACAGATGTGACAACTGCAGCTGAGCTGCTTTATGGGATCTGGATCCAAAAAGAAATAAGCCAAGGAAAATAAAAACTGAAGATACAGAGATGGACTAATGAAAGAGAAGCTTTCTTAAAAACTAGCAGCAGACTTATCTTAACAAGGAGCATGAATTGCTTCCTTAAAATAAAAACCCTGGGTAAGGTGTAATGCTTGGTGTGGGGAAAGAAAATTCATTCTACAGGCACCTTAGATAATTATTAAGTGTACATTTTCCTAGTTATAGGCAATGCAAGAAAGAAGTTGAATCACAAATAGTATGGAGAAGCATTGTACAGAAGTCAGTCTGATTCCATCAAATTATTATTCCACAGTATGGAGGGATATCTTATCCTGTTCATAAAACCTGTGTGGTATGATGACATGATATCTTCTCTACAAGAAAGCTACAGAACTTTCTCTGCAGAGAAGTTTTCAGAAAAAAGTCTACAGCTAAGGCTCAAATAGCTACATTAGGACATAAACGTAGTATCATCCCACTGCCTTCAGAAGCAGGGGAGGGGGGAATCGAATTGTAGTATCTCCTGATCTTACCAGAACAGAACAGCAATGCAAAATTAAGATAAAGCATGGTTATTTTAATAGTACAGAAAGTCTTAAACTATAAAAACAGAAATGAGCAATCACATTTACAGAGTACCCTTAAAAAAAAAAAAAAAAAAAAAACAGCACTGATACATAGAGCATTTAATTTATTCCAATAGCTTAAACAGCCTACAGAGACTTTCAGGACCAGCATTTTTTGTACCACCATGACCCACATTCATTCTCTTTAGCATATATTAAAAACTCAACTGGGGAAAGTGAGGAAGAGATTGGTACGTGAGAAAGTCTGGTGCTACAGATGGGAAAATTAATTTTAAAAGAAGAAACTCAAGGAAAAGATGGCTAGGTTTATATTGCAAAATAAAGGCAGACCTCCCCAGTCCTGGAAGCAGTATAAGCACATTACTGCAGCGCTCTGTTTAGGCTAATTAGCTCTGCGGAGGAGGGGGGTATGTTTGCAGAGGCAGAGCACCGCATTAATGCAGTTACGCTGTTTCTGGGACCTACCTCGTTAAGTGCTGCACTGTGTAGACACACGCTAAATGATTCTGGAGAACAGCCATTATTCCTCGTACGCACGCCTCGGAAAGGAGCTGAACTTTTGCGTTTGATTATAACATTGCATTTTTTAAATCTGAACAAATAAAAGCAGTCAAAAATAACTCACAAAAGGTCAAAAACCCAGGAAGACTGAAATCCCACTAATTTCTGCAGTATTAAAGGACAATTTAAGATATTTCCAAACACAGCATCTGCAGAGTAGTTTCTCTCATCTGTTTTCAATAACCCATATACTGCCCTTCCACAGTAAGTAGATTACCACCACCAATTATTTGCCAGTCAGCTATTAAAGACTATCTTTTAAATGCTGTTTTTATAGAAACATTTTAAAATTGCTTCACCTACAACACATGGCGGAGCTGTAGATGTCATTATAGTTTCAGCTGCATGTAGATGTCCAGCTATGGGACTGTGCCCACAAATCACAGGATTAAACGCTTCAGAGAAGACTGGTACCCCTAACTGCTCCTGCACTTGGCTCAGCTTGAAGCCCAGTCGCAGACAGCTTCCAAGTCTCAACCATTAACAGAAAAGCTTTTCAGCAAAGCTGTGTCTATCAGCCTGTCTTGCCAGCCTTCTCATGCTCCGCAAGCTGATCACAAGCTGCAGCGCACAGACAAATGCAGAGCAACGTCACCAACGCCGGGGCGAGCTGACATTTGGGAAAAGCAGCCGGCAGGCTTTGGCTGCCCCACTCCTGGGAGGATGATTGCGTCTCACCCAATGCCTGCCCGAAGCATGGGCCGACGGCCACTCCAAGCCAAACGCCCCAGCTCCCAAGCCAAGGTCTCCCCCTCGCTCTCCTGGCGCAGTGGTCAGCACTCCTCCCGGAGCCTCCTCCCCGCCCCAAGTGGCAAAGCTGTGCCACAGGGGGCCCAGATGGCACCTCCCCAAAATCTTCCTGGGACTCCTGGCTAGGAAAGTTGCTCAGAAATAGGGGTTTGGGTTCAAACCCCTTCTAACTAAGCAATGAATCAGCCCAGATCTCCCATGAGACAGACTCAGCACAAGGTAGGCACGGGTACCCCCATCTCGGCACCAGCCATCTCCACCACGGCTGCTGCAGCACCTGCGCCGCAGCCCCTACGTGGGCCTTTGGCACCCTGCGCTCAGAGACGCGCGGCCGCCCTGTCTGCTGTTACAGCACGGGGCTCCAGCGCCGAGCCTGCCTAACGAGTTCCCACCCGCCGCCTCTGCCCCCCGGCTCCCCTCTCCTGCCCCCCGAGGTGCCGGCCCCACGCCAGCCCTCTGACGTGCGCAAGATCTGGGACATGATCTAGGTTAAACGGGGATTATTTTTAACCCAGCCCAGCTCGCTGATCCAGTTCATAGCACAGCAGCAAAACAGGCACGCCGAGGCGGCTCGCAGCTCCGCGGCGGGCACGGGCAGGCAGCAGGAGCCGTGGGAAAGTTCTTGTTACCGCGGGCCCTGAACCGCGGCTTCCGACATGACCGAGGGCCACACCACCAAGCAGGGGTTTTGTACGCTTCTGCATTTCCTGGGAAGCCAGGGCCATGTGGGTGTAAAATGCTGCATGACTTCGAAAGCACTGCAATAAGACTACGTTAATCAGGCTCCTGAAAGCCTCCTATCACTGAAACACCCCTGTGTATCGCCTCCCTGCCCCCGCAGCCCTGCGGAGTTCCTTGGAATAACACCAGCCTTACACTGCAGAGTTACAGCAACCCCTCAGACAGCCAACACTCAAAAACATCACTGTTTTACAGGTGGTGAAGGATTAGGGCTGTACAGACCAAGATCTTGACCTCACTGCAGTCTTCAGGAATCTGGCCACTGCTTTCTGCAGAGCCATGATTTCACACTTCGTTTTGTTGCAGTGAAGAGTGCTGGAAAAGGACAACAACCAGATTCCAGGAAACACAGGTGCAAAAAGCTCCTTCGAGATGCATTTAACCCAGAGCAGCCCTGAGTGCTTAAGAAATATTAGTGCTAGTCTCTACGCTTCAGCTCAACTCATCTGCTTCACTGTTCTCCTCCCCAGGACGCGTCGTGGGTCTTGCTAACAAGCCTCTAGTCAGAAATTAAGTTTCCATCTCTCCTATTTTTACTAGATTCTCTTGCAGGTCAGCAGTTCTCCTGAATTACTGTGATCCACTAAGCAGTAGACATCTGAAGGTCCAGAGACAAGCCCACTATCAGTGGCTACATTTACCAGTGAGACACCTGCATCTCCACTGAAAGATATTTAGGGATCCACAGAGGTGTTTAAAACTACTGCTTTTAAGTGAACAAATCCAGGAGCTGTACTACGGGAGGCCGGTTGCAGATGCACCTCACCACCCGCTGACAGCTCCGGTTCACTGCTGCCGGTCTCTTCACCCATCTAGATGTTTGTTCAGAAAGTTCCTTTTATCTCACCACTCTGCAGCCTCACTTGCTCCATACACCTCTCACCCCACCTTGCTCGTGGGCTCAGTGCTGCACAAAGCAACGCCCAGGCGGCTCAGAGAACAACAGGAGACCTGGCATCGTTGCCAGTTTAGCCATTTGATACATTTGTCCACCCAAGCCAGAAGTCACAATTAAGAGAATTTGAACTTCCTCTGTGCGATACTTTTTGTCACAAAAGAGCAGTTTGGATTCTGGCCATACGTTCCTAGAAACCGAGCACAAGACATAAACCTCTGTGCTAGTTATAGACACAGATCAGGCTACCCGACAGTCACACCATTAGATATCTTTCTATGCTCCCGAAACACTGTGGAGTCACCCTAACGCGGCAGTGGCTCAGATTTCCCCGACTGACTGTATCCTATCTGAACCACAGCCAAAGGCTGTTGATAGCTTAGCTCGTGTCCCACCTTTACTTTCCTCCACACACACAGCCCAGTTTTAGGGCTGCACCAGCTACTTCTCCATGCACACACATTCACAGAAGGAAGAAGAAAAAAAAAAAAAAAAGAAAAGAAAAAAGACAACAGCCACCACGTACCATCGGAGCAGCATTGAGATTACATCAAGGCTAGGCTGAATTCGATGCACTTTCTTAAATAGGGCATGCCTGTGCTGCAAGGGCAGACCCCAGCAGCGGGCATGCTCTGCAGATCCTCCCCGCCACGAGGAAGGCGAGGGAGGCTCAAACAGGGGAGGGGAGAACTGGCTGGCAAACGGAGAGCTCCCAACCCTGATACAGATCGGCCAAAGTCAGGTATTGGAAGCCAACTCTCAGTACTCAAAATTTCAGCCAAAATTACTGATCTGGTGCTAATGATGTAAAGAAAGCACAGATGTCCATTGCCACGTACCAGCCTGTGGACGCTATTTGTGCAAGCAAAACTTTAATCTTAGAAAATAAATATGGGCAAAGGGAAATATTCCTGCTTACCCATTAAAAGGTTATTTGCATAACCACCATCTGGAATTTAAGAGCATTTTTTTCCCCCAATTAAAATATGTTAAGAGAGTCTTCCCCTTTGCGTGCAGTGGATATATGCCTTTAATGGCTGTTGCCTTTATCAGTTTTTGAGTCAGACACAGCATCATCTTTACTTACTGCTCTAAATCAACTCTGAACGCATCCTTTGATGGGGCTGTTCCTTCCTAACTGTTTTTCATTGCTGATAGTCATCTGCTTTTACTGTTTACTTTGGCTCTTGTCTTGTGCTCTTAAGCATTAATTGAGCTTCGCATTGATTTCAGTAACAATATAATGAGAAAAGCCAATAGTTGCAACACAGCATTATCTGACAGCACCAAGTCACAAGGCCCCACACAACTGCTCCTTACATCCCAGTTGTCCCTTATCCCAGTGATGAAGCCCAAACCTCAAGCCCTTATTCCTCCAAGTAGCTCTGTACAACGAGAAAGGTGAACGTGGCATAAGGTCCACCACGCAAAGGCTGAACGATTAACCTAGGAGAGATGCTGCATTGCACATAAAATATTTCCCCCTAGGAAAGCAATGAGCACTACCTCTCCAGAGCACCTGCTTCAGGCACAGGGAAAATCCTCTGCTCTAGTTCTACTCCAAGTTCATCCTTGTCTCCCTTTCAGGAGTAAATACTTCAGACTTCTAGACTTCCCAATTCTAAAATCATATTTGCTGACTCCAGACCTCATTTTTAAAATTACATCCAAAAGGCTAAGCTGGCCAGTTACACGTAGACTAAACTGCATTTAATAAACTATTGTTATATAATGCACAAGTTCTCACACTGCACACTATTTCTGCAGGATGAATTATTGTAAAGGGCATTTCCAAAATCAAGTCAGCTGTGTAGTTATTACTCAATACTTTTAAGAGCTTAACACAGGAGCACAAGTCCAATTCTCTCATATATGCAAGTGTGTGTATATCTGCTACATACACATACAAGGTAGAATCACCCTGTTTGTTGTTTTATATATATATATATATATATAATGTATATTTTGCTATTTTCCAGTAAGACACAAAGATGACTAAATGATTTCAATAACCAGAAATATTTGGGCTTTCTGGAGACATAAGTTCAACTTTTCTTTTTTTTTTCCTCCATCTCTCCAAGTTTAACAGTGTTTCAGAGAGAGACTTAACCGTGTATCTGCTCTGTACAGACATTAAACATCTCATGGGCCCATTAGGAAGCAGTCGGGTTGTGATACTCTAGTTGCTGCACTGAACCTAATCCATTGCAAGTCAAATACCATGAATGAAACCTTTGCCTGAAGAGAGATTTTCACAATCAGTACATTAACAGAGGTTTATCCAGGTGTTGTTTTTCAAATAATAATCTTTCTACTTAGGGAATCAATCAGCAATTACTTACATGTCCTGGGATAAGAGCGCTGTTGCCTGGAGATACCTTGATACTTTCAGATACTTTGGAATGACCGGTATTACTTAAGTGGTAATTGTTCATGCCACTTCCTATCTAAGAATATGTACGGCATGAATAAAGTGACTATAGTTAAAAAAAATGCAATTTGTACAGGCTCTTTTATCTGACAATCTCAAAAGGAAAAGCCGCTTTATTCCTCTGGTGTTTACAAAGGAAGAAAATAAGTTTTACTGAAGTTAGGTGAATTTGTCACAACCCCTCATAGTGCAAAAAGCAGCAGACTGAAATCTCAAAGCAAAAAAATGAAATAAAAATTAAACTTAAGGATTAAAAAAAAAGGAAATCAGGACAGCTGAAACATTGCTAGCCCAACTATTACTTTTAGAAAGTAATAATATACAAAATTTAAAACTATACATTGATCTTAAATTTATATTGCTTTAAATGTTATTGAGTAATGCAAAAGAGTTGTGAGGTTCAGTACTTTTGTACTCTAAACTACCAAAATAATACACTGATTTGATCCGTAGCCCAATTCTGAACCATATGCTCAATCTGATTTAATGTGTGTTGACTAGATTACCGACATGGTTTAATTCATGTTATTTACAATTGGAAAAAAGCCTGACGATAAGTAGAAAACAAATTATACAAGTTTATTACACCCTGCCTCACACTTACACCAATGAGTGATTATAATGAGAGTTATAATCACAGAAGATTCAAAGAGATGGACAGACGACTGCGCTGAATGGCTAGCTCGGCATCCAGAAGCTCAGCAGATGCCCCCGTACTGATGGGGATACGTTATGCGCAGACACGGCTCTCCGGGAAACCCTGGCACAGCACCACACTGGGCTTCCCCGCTCTCAGGGGGGATCTACGTATTTGACGACATAACTCGTTTGCTCCTGAATGATTTCTGTGGGGTGGCACTTGCGCGGGAACAAAGAAGGTGAACGGAGCAGATGGCAGCGCTTTCTTAGAAGACAACATGTGTTCGCAGAGCTGGCACTCAAGATGCATTAAAGATCATTCGATTTCACAGAAATTTGGTCTTGTATTGTTCATTAGGCTGCCATGATGCTCATTACCTCAGTCAGCCAGAAATGGCTTTATTCCACTGTTACATCCTATAATTTCATTTTTCTGTTCCCTTATTGTCTTCTAAAACCACCCAAATAATTTTGACTACTTATAATGCTGGAAGTGGGGGGCAGGGGAGCATAGACATCACATGGCTGCTTTGAACCTTGCAAATTCAAATCCTACCCACTTGGAAGCAGCATGACCCTTTTTGGAAGGTGTTCATGCTAGAAAGCTCTAAGCCACTGAATCTGTAAGCCAGCGTTTCTCCAAGAAGAGAAATAAATTAGGCAAAATTTGAACTTCATTATCAATAGGAAAACTCTTGATTTAAAGATCTACACATGACTAGATTCAAGTTCCATGATTTTAAAAGCAAAGGAAACCATTTTATGGTGAATAACTATTCTCTTAAGCATCATTATTCTCAAATCATAACTTAAAGAACCTTCTCTTGAAGAAATTTTTTAATCTTTAGGACAAGATCCATTAAAAACAGTGATCCAGAGAAAAAGCTGTACTCTCCAGGAAGGTCTCTAATCCTGAGAGCTTCTTAAGTTAGTGGTATGGAGAAAAAAAGAAGAAAGAAAGAAAGAAAAAAAAAAAAGCTAACACATCTGATGGTCACCTTTGTACTAAAATCAGACATTACACCTGAGGTTCAAAATGGGAATTTTCTAAGCAATCCAATAATGCTTTTCAGAGAAAGTTGTTTTTCTTTTGCCACGGGGATCCCAGCCTCAGACAGAGTAGCCTGCAGTTGGGACCAGAGTGCTGGGGTCCACAGGAAGCAGTCTGCTTTCCTCTGCACTACAGAGCTGCTTCCCTGAGGGGCATCCATCCATCAGCACAACGAGAAAAAGCAGAGCCCATCACCCACAGCGGGGCAGAAACAACAGTTATCTGTTTGGTCAGTCGGAGTCATCTGATATAGCAAGATAACAGTATCGCACTACCCGGACAGGACCCTTGCAAGAGTAAGTCTCTGCTGTGCTACACAATGTACACATAACAGAAGACAGCCCTTGCCTTCAAGAGTTTAAAGTCACTCTAGTCTCAGGATATGAAACCCACATTCTTAATCCTGATCTCAAAGGTGGAGCAGGAGGCTTAAATCCTCTGCTTCAGTAAATAAATAAAGGTTGATTCGGCATGTTATTGTCAAATCCCTGCTATGTTTTAAGTGGGTTTCACATGTTCCCAGATAGCTAGTCTTGGATTTGCATTATTATGAACCTGCTGAACTCCACCCAGAAATATTCATCCTTCTCCAAGCTAAAAAGGCCATTCACTCCTCAGTCCCAGCAAATAACCAGCCAATTTTCTTTTTTTTAAATATATTACCTACTGAACATTTCTGCTTCCCATCAGAAGGGCTCAACCTGCCATTGCAACAGAGGCACTCAGGGAAATCAGCTGCATTGTCCCGTGAGTCAGTCCAGGGCCGTTAGAGCTGACGCCCTGCCTCTCGCTTCCCGTGCTGGAACCCGAGGCCTTTTGAGCTGAGTTGCATTTAAGAATATAATACACCATCAAATCCAAATCCTGATTCATGGCTATAATGGAAGTATTCTTTTTAGTCATTTCACTCAATCAATCTGCATATTAAAGGCTTTCTTCAGGCATTTGCAGCCAAAAATCACAGTGGGGAGCTGTGCCAAGCATATTCTCCCACAAAACCCACCTGCACCAGGCATGCGACCAGGCAAAGGGAACAAGGACCAGACTGCGGTTTCCCTCTGGGCTGCCTAACTTGCTGTTTTTTCTTCAAGAATGTTAGGACAAACGTTTTCTCTGTTGTCTGAAGTGATTTTTTTCTACCACAGAGCCAGGCAAGCTGAACCAGTACTTAGGTGACTGCCAAGGGCATCACTTAACCGGATCGCAGGCTGCAATCCATTACTGAAACAAATATTGCAAGTGAATTTGATAGATCAACTGCTTAGCTTGATGCATCCACTTCCCAAGCAGTTGTAGCTCTTCCCAAATTCACTGTATTGACTTTCTGACAACAGATGTCACTACTGTGAAATCACGATGAAGCAGCAGATAAGAAAACAAGAGTGCCAGATCCGCAGCACCAGCTCCTACGATGCTGCAGAGATAGCAGGGGTGTTCAGGAAACTAGCCGCTTTTACAGAGAAAATCAGTAAATTGTGAACACATTTAGGAGAGTACTGTCAGAACAAGCTTCCAGTGACACAACGAGGAAACGCCGCTGGAGGCGGAGGGCAAGGCTTCTCCTTGCTTTCACACAGGGCAGTCTAGTCTCAGTGCATCAAGTCACATTAGGCTTCTGCTAGGACCACAGGTGTTTCTCTGGCCCCAAAAACTGCGTTTTGGGGAAACGTGCAAACACTACCCTCACCACAGGGGCACAGATTACAGTGAAATTTCACACTTGTGAGACAGACTGACACGACGGCACCCCGGAGACATCGCTGGGACGTGGCGCAGCCGCAGAGCGGTGTGCGCGCTGGAGGTGGGCACGCGGCGCCGTACGGGGCTCCGGTGGGACCAAGCGCCAGCGACTCTGAGCTGAGCCAGGCCCCAGAAGGAAGCAAGGCAATATTATAATTCAAGCACATCTGAAAGTAATTACAAGGGATTTCAATTCCTGTTCAGGGAGGGGAAGTATATACTTCAAAATCTGCCTGGCTTAACAGAAAGGAGGGGGAAGCATTGTTGTATATGTAATATGAGTCATTAAAATGAGAAGGGAAATCCATACAAACAGCGCATTTGCCACCTCCACCATAAATCCCCGCTCAGCCCTGCCCCTAGCTCTGCTCCCAGCCCCAGCAGTTTAACCCCTTGCCATTAGCTGCATAATGGAAAACGATCTTCGTTTCCGCTCTTCGGACACCGCGTCGTGTGCGGCCTGCTCGCACACCGCTTGTGCCCTAATGTCTTACATGAGGATGGAAAATGCTTTCTCCCTAGGTTATCTTAAACACAATTGTCCTCTTTACATAACAGTGAGTTATGTGAGAACTAAGTGTCTATGAGTTAAGACCATATTCTAATCTTAGTGCGGTAATGTTTTACTAAGCATTGATTTAGCATGCATTTAATTTAAAATCTATGAGCTAAAGGGCCCCATGTGCCTAACTACCTCCTGCTCCTCCAGCCCCAAGAGGCCTCCTGCGCCATGGCACCCACCCCAGTACACACTTGCACCCCCAGGCCAGGCCTGTGCGTGTGTCCAAACGCACACACGCTCAGCAACGCCACCAGACCACTTTAAAGGCCTCCTGAGAATACGTTCCTCAATGGCTGGTGGCGTTTTTACAGCTGTGTCTCACAGCTGTTGGCTCCAACCCCTTGGCTAGTCATGGGGCGGTGGGACCAACATCGAGCGCGCCAAGGCAGCGCAGGCCAGGGCTCACGCTGCCGCTGCGGCAGCTGGCACGGTTTTACACCCAAAGCACACAGACAATAAAACAGAGTAAACGTGCAACAGTGATGTATGCAATGACCTACAAAATAAAATTGTTCTGGACACACACAAGGATGCCAGTGGGCCGCACTCATTGCCATTACAGCCCGGCAGATGCAAGTGAGCGTTGCTTTCCCTGCAGTAGTAGAGCTGGGTTAGAAACAGTAATAACCTCCAGTAATAAGGTATTGAATATTCATGTTAGAAAAATCATACGTTGACTTTTTTTTTTTTTTTAATAAAAAAAAGACAGCACGGCCTGTTGCACCAGCCATGCTGGGAGCTGCTGATGGAGCGCCCTGCCCTGTCCTAAACCACGGCGCCGGGAGCTATTCGCCACCTCAGCACCACCAGACATCCCCCGTCCCCCTCCACACAGCGCCGCAAGCAGAACAGCAAAGGCAGCGCTCGACCCCAGGCGCCCACGGCCTCCCGAGACCGCGTTAGCAAGGCCTTCACTCTCCTCCGAAACCTTTCCAGATGACTCAGAGAAGCAATAAAAAGAGCGGGCACCTTGATTTAGCTTCAGTAACCAAATGCAGAAGAACTGGCAGGAACACTCAAGACAGTACTTCTGCTCTATTTTTAAGACGATTAGCTAAGCAGTTGTAAGGGGGTTTAAGACATGAACTATTTTAAACACATCACCTGCCTGCAGTTAGCTACTCATTTGCTAAAAGTCTGTTTAGCTCTTTTAGATTTTTTCCATTTCACCATCCCACGGGGTGAAATTCAGCGTTGAGCCCAGAGAAGGTTATGCATTGCCTGTATGCTTAAACCAAGATAATCCAAGGTTTATAGGTGAGATTTGTCTAATTTACTGCTTTTCCCAGGAGTCACAGATTAGAGGGGGACCCACCCCCAGCCGTCACAGTAGTCAATAGGCCATACACTGGGAGCCAGCACACCTGCTTTTTCTCAGCATATCCTATGTAAAGATTCATTAAAAAGAAATATAAGGAGCCACTATTTGACACTGTATGGAGCTCTGAAGCCTGCAGTGAGGAAGAAGTTCATTGATTTCTTGAGATGATTTAGGGAATCTGCTCAAATACAGTTTACAAGCCATGCTGTAGTGAAAGCCAACACCTGTGAGGTGCTGAACTTCAAAACAATTTTTTATTCGTGTGGAAGAGACAGAGATACGCGGCCAGTTACCACCCTGAGCAAAGCACTTTTCCAAGTTATTAATTGGAGGGAACTGATTAAGCAACAGGGAGCCTGACCACCTACAGAGGCCTGGATGAGCTACAGCCGAGGAGATGAGCATCCACCTGTTCAGGAGGCACTAGCTGCAGAAGCAAGGGTTGGGGCCGTGTTAGGGAGAAGAGGAAGGGATGGGAAAGAGAAGCCTTCCCCAGTCCACCCAGGAAGCCACGTGCAGGGCAGGACCCCTGCTAGATAGGCTGAGGGCCTCTGCACCGAGCCCCCACGAAGGCTTCAGTGGTGAGGCAGTGTGGAGGGATGTCACAGCGTGGAGGGATGTCTCACCTCCGCGACGCACGAGGGCAGGACACCTCCGAGCCCCTCCACACCCACAGGGTACTTAACCCGGCCCCGAGGGGTTCCCACGGCGGGGGGCACCCCAGTCCCGGGGCTTGGCTCCACACCCACGGGACCGCCACGCAGCTCCCCCGCGAGCCCAGCTCGCCCCCCGCACAGCCCATCCGGCCCGGGCTCGGCCCGAAGCCCCGCCAGCCCGCTGCTCTCAGCACAGCAGCCCCCCCCAGCCCCTAGCAGCGACCGCGCAGCCCCACCACGCCCAGCCTGGCCCCCACACCGCCTCCGGCCCCCACCACCCCAGCGACAACTTCGTCACCCGACAGCAACTTCTTACCGAAACGGCACCCTCCTCCCGACACCCCCCGCCCCATCGCACCCCTCGGGACTCACCACCACCAGGCAGCCAGCAGCCTCCCACTTCTCCTGCCCCGCTTCAGCCTCCAGGAGCCTCCTTCACCCGAACAGCACTTTCCCAAAGCACTTCACCCCTGGAGCACAGTACAGCCCTTCCCTCTCCCCAGGAGCCACAGGGCAGCTGCCCACCGGCCCCCAAAACCGGCTGCCACCCCCACCAGCTGCAGCCTCTGAGGCTGATTGCATGGCCCTGGAAGGAGAAGCACCTGTGGGCCAGCAGGGCCAGGCCTTTGGACCCCCTTGGGGGGATAAAAGTGAAAATAATAATGCAAATAAAGACCAGGGGGGCATCTGTCTTTGCCCAGCTCTCCCAGGGAGCTGCTGCCGCTTTGGGCAGTGCAAAGCTGGTGCGGTATCTTCCCAGCCATTTGCAGTGCTGCTTTTCCCCATGCTCCATCAGGTCCTGCCTCGCACCTCTGCAGCACCACGTCCCGGGCTCTGCGGTCACCTCTGCCGTGGTAGCGGCTACGTGGTTTCCTATTTAAAGCAGAAGAAAACTGAGGGGGCTCAGAGACCGTGCGGTGTGCCTGTGACTAAGTCACACGGGTAAAACAGTGCAGTGAGTATCCTCAGGAAAGTAGCCGCAACATTAAACATTGATGCTGTGTATTTTCACCGTTCCTCAGCAGGAAAGAGGGTACTCGGGCCAGGTTACCAACCAGGGGCTAAACACTGACACGATCAAAGCGCTAAGGTCCGCCCTGGTGGCTCCCCCCAGCTCCGTGGCGGAGCACACGGCGTGGCTGGCTTCCTCGCCACCTCCACACGCCGTGACACCCACATCTCTCCCTGAAACGGGAACGCCATAGCACCACTGATCCCATCGGGAATGCCCTCCTCACTGCCGTTTCCAAATGGGAATACAAGAAACAATGTGCAAGGAGTGTCACCTGCACTGTTTCGGTTCCTGGAACGTAAGCAGGGTAGCCGGTTTTAGCAACGAGAAAGGGACCGTGCGACGAGCTAATGGACACGGGAAGGGCAGCAAGCGCTCCGAGAGCGTGCTGGGCAAGAGAAAGGGGGAGGGTGATTTTTGCTTGTAAGGAGCCACCATGAGATGGATCCTGTGGTCATGTAAAGCACACAAAGTGCCACCATCTCCACCAAGTGCCCATCAACTCCAAGACCCGGTGGCAGGATTTTCCAGAGGTAAGTGTCCACTCTTCACGCTGTCAGCAACATGCTACAGCTTCTCTGCAGCAGAGCACAATGTTTTGAGCTGGAGCTATAGTTCACGCAGGTGAAGAGCACGTGACACCACAGAGGCTGGCATGCTTCAAGCCTTAGCCCTGCTCTCGCGGGTTAGTCTGCAGGTGGCAAGGTCCCAGCTTTCCCAGTCATCACTGGGGTGGCATTGGCAGGGTCTGATGCAGCTGTCACATCCTACTTGAAGGAGAGGGCCAGCAGATATCCGAGGTGCCTTGGCTCCTTGGCATTTTAGTAAATGGGCCAGGCAGTGTGATCCCAGACCTGTACAGCAAGCACCCACAGGAACCGTCAGGGGCAAACAACATTGAAAGCTGTCAGAAGTGATTCTGAACATTATACAAACACCAAGTATGTCCTCTTTTCTATTTTTCTTCTCATGTGATAAAATATTGCAAGACATGCACATGGCTTGAAACAGATATCTACTGATAGTCCTGGCTGGTGGGAGAAGGAACCATCTGGCAGATGGAAAATAAGATGGTGCCAAGAATTTAACAAACTAGGGGGCTTCTTGAGAATTTATACATAGAGGTCTGAAGAAAGAAATACTTACTTAGACAAAAGGTCAGCTATTCTGTTTCTATCTATATCTGAAGTGGACTGGAAAACCAACAGTATCCAAATACTTATGAAAATGATCCCTGTTTGAAATTCATCTTAAAATTATGAACAAAACCAGTGAATCTAAAATGGTCAGTGCTTGAAGTGAATAACTCTTTCTGTATAGCATGATTAATTAATTGTAAATGGTTACAGCATCAGCATATTTTATCTTATATCCTTTAAATTTTTATCCTGTTTTTAACATGCAAATGCTTTTATTCATCCTCTTCTAACCTTGCTGTGTTGTATCATTTGTTTCTTTCTGTTCTCCTCAATGGTATTTCCTTCTTCTTATAGCAGAGAAAGAGCAACTTGTGCTTTGTGTTCCTTTCCTTTCTCCTAAACGAATTTCTTCTGCCTCTGCTCTCCTCTTTATCACTCTCGGGTAAAACAAGGGACATTGCTGGATGCAGCATTCTAATTATGAATCCACATTTTTTCCGCTCAGATCACTGCTCATTAACCATTTTGCTGCTGACCCTTTGCAACAGATGAGCTGCAGCTACTGCAGTTAAGGGGAAGTAAGGACATAAGCCCTATTAGCAGTCATGGGCAAAAAACAGAATGAAGGAACAAAAACTTTACATAACAGAATTAGCAACTTGGGGCCGGTTTTGCGCAAGCATCGTAGCTCACCATGAGGACAGTCAAGCATTGGAACAAATTGCCCAGGGAGGTTGTGCAATCTCCATCTTTGGAGGTTCCCAAGACCCAACTGGATAGAGCCCAGAGCAACCCTATCTCATCTCATAGCAAGCCTGCTTGGACAGGAGGTCAGACCAGGGACCTCCTGAGGTCCCTCCCAACATGAATTATGAGTCCATGATTTTCAGAAGCACCCTGAAATATAATTCAACTTACTCCTGCATAATATTCCCATTCCAGGGAAAATGACACGCCGAGGCATTCTTGAAAATCCCACTCAAAGCTTACCAGCACATCTAGAGTTCATAAAAGTTTTAGCTGTAGGGCCTGTTCCAGTTAGCAGCTCCAGCTTCCGCTGATGCCATCAGAAACAGGCCACTCCGCAGCTCACACAGGCCTGCCTTGCTCGGATCACTTTCTCATTAAAAATTTCCCATGTGGGGAGTTTCTCCAAACTGATTTTCATCCATAATTTTCAGCAGGAAAGCCCCGTTTTCAGTCAACCCACCCCCCACCCCAAATAATGCCATTTTATAGAGAGACAAGTTTGTGGTGTCTTGTACTACAGGACCCGCAGACTGTCCAGACTGCTCATGAACTTCCATGACAGGATCGGAGAGATGGTAACCTACTACCCACCCTCAGTCCCCCCACCACCACCCTGTTCATAACACCTGTATTCCAGGTATCAGGCGCTGACATGGATGCCAAAGCTCTCACCAGCACTGGTGGCTCTAGGAGGTCCCTCCCCTGTCACGTAAATGGGTTCCTTACACACAGGATTTTCTTCTGTGAAGCAATGTCCCAGGTATTTTACATGCATTTTACTGCTCGTGTTTCACTGCAGAAGCAGAAGATGACTGTTCAATCTTAGTTCTCCCATTTGCAATGCAATTTATATTATAAATGATTTATTTTCATAGCTTTCATGATATTAACGTGACTAGGAGTGTTGGGTATGCTGACTGACACACTGGCTCTTCACGCATCAGGTGAGGACAGCACATTTTATGTTTTGCACTGATCCTCATTGGGTTTGCGTTGGCCCAAATGCTAAATACTCGTAACGCCAGCTCATTCCGAGATCGGATGCATCTTCCTCTCATGATCTCATGATGCCAGTAACCCCAAGCTCCAAAGAAAAATAAATACAAGGAAGTTTTCTAACTTGCCAAGTTAAAACAGTCTGTATTGTACAGAATCTACGCACTTTCTTTCAGAACTGATTACTTACGTGAAGAACTACAAACATCACGACAGCCAAGAGCTGTTACTTAAACATGTTAACACAACTCATTTGCTAACAATGAATACAAATAGTAACAATATTCTTTTTTCTTCTTTAAATGTATGTAATATGGTGAATACTGGTGAAATGTTACTCCATGTATTTTTGGTTTTACAACACACACGCGCGTGCGCACACACACACACACACATTTTCATAAGGTCTTTCTCAGGAGCTCTGATAGAAAACGTAAACCACATCGAGCGTCTACCAGGATTATCACCAAGTGCTGGCCATCCATGGTGGATACCTGAACGGCAGGCAGTCTCACCCTCACTCACGGACTCTGTATTAGATCCACTTGCTTCATTCACACGCATAATTCCAGCAGAGAAGTATTTATCCTGGGTGCAATGCCTTTCATTTAAATGGCATGAGAATAAGAGCAGTTTTGATCCACTGACATCTCTAGGGTGAAGCGTTTGCGCAAGGCAGGCAGCATGTCCCCAAGCATCAGCCTGTCCACATGAAGCAGCCCCACACACCTTGACACAGCTGGCATCCACAGCTCCACAGGGACCCACACCTGCACTTAAAGGTATGCACAGAGCCTCCAGGACCCTCGCAGAGTGCAGAAGCTTATGTTAAACACCCCACACTTTAAGGACACTTAAAATACACCACAGCAATTAAAAAAGAAGGGGGGGGTAAAGAAAAATGCCACTCTTCTTCTCATGGCCTACACAATGAAAAATACTTGTTTCAGAAGTGATTATAACCACCAGGATTTCCTCTCCAGAGACCTGAGTTCAAATCACAACTGGAAAAGCAAGGTTTGTGGTTTTAAATTAGTCAGTTATGCTCCTCCCCATCCCCAGCCAGGGGATGAGGTTTAACACCTGACAAGGAATGAAAAGATCTGAGAAATGAAGAACTTCCTCTTTTTGCTAGAAAGCCTCAGAGACACCTGAACTCTTCCAAACTGCTTTGCTTTATCAGCGTTTAGGCCAGCTGCAAGATCCCTGCACACTTTTATGCTTATGTTTTAAGTTGATTCAGTGTTTGGAAGACAGAGGATTTTCCTGTGTTTTCATGCATTTAGTGATCATTACCCATAGTAATACCTGTACAATTTTCTGTATTTGTTTAAAGGATAAAACAACATATAATTGAGTGCTGGGTTTTCTGTTCTGCTGCAATGCCACGCCAGCTCTTCAAAGATACCCTCTCCCCCAGCTCAGTGTAGCTTAGTGCACTCCACATCGAGTTCATCCTATTGATTTTTCAGTAACGCAAGCGTTAAGTCCAGTTTAAGAAGCACACAGTCACTATTCAATCGGACAGAAATCAAACCCAGGCACCGTTTTTCAAGCGTGAGATGTTATTTGAGTCAAGTATTCAGATCTCAGCTACATGTCTCTCCCCACAATAGGCAGAGGTCTTTCATAACCACACTCAAACACTTTCTGATAGCCTATTTTCTCTATCATTTTCCAGATTTAAAACTTCATTTTTTTCAATTATCGTGCTTTTTTTAAATTTCTCTAATTCTCTTTTCTGAAAATGTAAAAGGACTAAAAATAGCCTCTTAACTGCCAGTTGTTTACATATTTATTTTTTAACAAAGCAGCATTAAACATAGGGCCTAGCCGACCAGCATTTCACAAGCACAACCCCATTCACTTCTCCTAAAGCTTTGCCTAACACATGACTGCAGTCCCTGATTTGAGGAAACAAGCTTTGCGTTGCCCCTTCTGCCTGCTGACACGTGCCCAGGTACGCTCGTACCGTGTGTTGAGTAACTCCTTGCTGCAATGTGGTAGGTGGAGCTCAAACAATGGACCAGATTCAGATGTCGTAACTCCACTGACACCGTTGGCGCCGGCAGAGCGAAGCGGACGCTCGCAGCGCACCGCTGCTAGTGGAGCAGCTACTGAGGGAAAAGAGCTGCCCAATATAATCAGCACCCAAAGGGCTTTTTTGGAAGCTATCCGTTGGGCTCATGCATGTCACACACTCGGAGGCGATTCCTGTCCGCTCTGCTCACCCGTTAAACTCTCACAGAACAGGGGATTTAGCACACGGGAGCGACGGCCCTTCGCCCCTGCGGCAGGAGAGCGGCTGCCACGAGGAAGCCCCGCGGGAGCCGCCTCGGGGCCGACCCCCGGGCCGGGGGGGCACGCCGCTGCGCCGTGCGGCAGGAGAGGAGCAAGCTCTGCCAGCTAAGGGCAGACCCGACTCTCCCAACGCTGCTCCGGGACAGTCCGACCGCAAAATGCAAAGCACAGGGTTTGCCCCAAGCCCAGACACCTGCCACCTGTGCAGCATCGCCTCTGAGTGTGCGCGGCGATAACACAAAACACCTAATCCCACAAAAAGCACAAGTGCCTTAATATGTATTCTGATTATCAGATTAACTCTCCCTTCCATTTTTAGCACTGCTGTCTGGGATTTGGGAATACACCCTAACAGCCCAGTTACACGAGCTGTCGGTGACAGATACTACTGGTGCTGTTTCTGCGCTGAGGGGAGGGATGTTCGCCACACAGCTATTCCGCGACAGCGCACCGGCAGCCTTATGCAACAGTCTTTTAACTAGCTTATTAAATATCTATTTCCTTTTCAGAACAAGTTTAACATCTAATGCCAAAATTTCATCAAGAACTCAAATACCTTAGCAATCAGTTACCACCTGTTTGACTTAAAACACTAATATGAGAAAGACATATTACATGTCACTACAACATTCACACATACACGCACACACACACCCTTATCAGCACCCTGTTTATATCAATTTATTTTCACAAATCAGTTTCCTTTTTCCTACTCATATTCCTCGCATTTGCTGAAGGCACAACACCCAGATAGGCAATGCAAAATGTACTTCCCATAGAAAAGTCAATAGTCTCCTACGAGAACAATTTGGCAAAACCACTTTTGTTTAAAAACTCAAGTTTCAAGATAAGTCTCTCAAAGAGCATTAGCGAACACCACCACCAAGATTAAAAAGTATTTGAGGTGTTTGTACTTCTCCTGTGCAACACATCACTTAACCTTTAACAAATAGGGGCTTTTTGAAGGAAATTATAAAAGCAGAAGTAGTAAAATCTCCTCTTTTTATCAAGTTTAATGGATGAGACAGATTCTTTAGGCAAAGCTCCCAGACAGAAAGAGCCAGATCACCATCTGGCTCCTTCACAGAGCAGCCACAATTCACAACAAATGAATATCCAACCAACACTCTCCGAAATCGAATGCTAGTCTGACTCCGTAAAAACCCCATTACAGCTACGAATCCTCATCTGTACGTTCCCTCCTTCCCTATGCATAAATATACTCTCTGACACACAAAGGGGAAAAAATAAACAATTTTACGCATTTTTCAATGCTTCCCTATTATGCCTGCTCCCAAGGAATGTCAAGAAGTATCTTAAATATCTTACTGTCTATTGTTAGCACTACAGAATATACATAATATATAATTTTATTTTAGTTTTCACACATGCTAAGTTTTCCAGTATGATAAATGTCTTTTAAAATCCTGTAATTTTGTCACACTGTAGATGCACCTCTATTTGACAGTGACTCCAGGACATACACGTCAAGACAAAAATAAATACTGCTGTGATGGCAAATGTTTTAGAGCTCTTAGGACACTGTTACAGTGGCACTTCAAAGACTTTTAAAATACAACGGAAAGAGACAATAGTTAAATAGAAATCTGCTTTGATATAGCCATAAACCTGCACTACATTTATGAGATCTGTACTTGTTTGTGCAAGAGCAGCTCCTAATCTTCGAACATGTCAAATGTTGCGCTCCAGCCCTCCACCCGTACCCTTAGAAGAGTCCTTGCTGCTATTTTAAGCAAGCGTTCCTGTAAGCTGTACATAAGCAATGCTGTAATTCCCAAACAATTGAGGTAATTATAAAAATGAATATCATTTATTGTTTTTTTTATTACTATCATGTCTGAACATTTACTTTCATACAAAAGTCTGATTTTCAACATTATGCCTTCCAAGGGCATCCCCTCCGCACCACAGGAGACAGACGTATCAGGATTTGTGCAAGAGTTTTGTTACCAGCCTCAAACCAACAGCAACTCCGTAAACAAGATTTTGGTACAGAATCACGCCTGGCATTTTTGAGAAGGGGAAAAGGGCTTTACATGTATGTTCAGTTCCACTTTATTTTTTTTTTAATCATATATAACCCAATGAAAGAGGAAAAAAAGAAAGAAGGAAAAAAAGAAAGAAATCATCACATTACTCTATGTTACCCTTCAGCAGTCTTTGGAGGAAGTCAGAAACCAGGTTGCTTTTCCCGGCTCCCTTCCTCACTCAAGCCAAGGGGACGGGCTGGTCCGCCCGACGGCGGCGCCGGGCGCCCGTGCTGCCCCCGTCACAGCTGCGGCTTCCTGAGCAACGTTCTGCTGAGGTCCTTCACCTCTTCGGGGCTGCCCACCCGCTCGTAGCCCAGCACGGCCATGGGCTGGTGGCAGTACTCCTCCACCTGCTGGATCTGCTGGAAGCTGAGCGCGGTCCTCCAGGCGCTCAGCGCCTGCGTGGCGTTCCTGGCCGACACCACGAAGGGCTTGGAGGAGTAGCCCGGGCCGCTGGTCATGTTGAGGGCAAACTTCTCCATCTCCGGGCTGACCGTCAGGTTGACAAAGCTGTAGACCCGCCGCAGGGTCTTGATGGGCTCCATCACCAGGTCCTCGTAGCGCACGGCCAGGTAGTTGTCCCGGAGCCAGTCGGGGGCGTGCAGGGCGGTCTGCAGGGTCTTGGCCATGCTGCTGCAGATGACCTCCATGGCGCCCAGCGCGTGGTAGTCCGAGCCGCCCCCGCCCTCCTTCTTGCCGCCCAGCTTGTGGCCGGCGTCGAGGAAGGGCATGCGGTGGATGCGGGGGTCCCGGCTCCTCACCACCTGCAGGCTCTCCCGGATGAGGCCGTGCCGGGACCGGATGCGGGAGCTGGCGACGGCCCGGGGGTCACGCACCAGGT
Source organism: Dromaius novaehollandiae (assembly GCF_036370855.1). Lineage (NCBI taxonomy): Eukaryota > Metazoa > Chordata > Aves > Casuariiformes > Dromaiidae > Dromaius > Dromaius novaehollandiae. Next base: position 18,800,283 of record NC_088106.1, read on the forward strand.
GGATGACTTTGAGCTCCAGGGACGGGTCACGCATGAGCGGGGCGAGGACGGCCAGGTCGAAGATGCGGACGCCCTTGATGACCAGGGTGCGGTACTTGTGGCACTCCTCCTGGAAGCGGCTGAGGCGCTGCGGGGGGCACTTCTTGCACACCCGGTCGTCCACCATGCCCACCACCTCCTTGCGGTAGGCCGGGCAGAGCGGCGAGGAGCAGATGACCTTGTTGGTGGCGGCGCCGAAGATGCCCAGCGTGGTGAGGTTCTTGCCGGCGCCCGCCGTGCTGTAGAGCTGGAAGACGGAGAGGTCGCAGCGGTACAGGGAGCTCAGCATGTCGCGGGCCGCCCCCTGCAGCGACACGGCGTCCCCGGGGTACAGCTTCTGCCAGACGTGCCACACGGGCTCGTAGAGGAAGAAGACCTCGGGGTTCTGGTTGAAGAGCTCCCCGAAGAAGGACGACCCCGACCGCCAGGTGGTGAACACGTACACCAGCTGCCGCCGGGCGCCCGCCGGGCCGCGGCTGCCCGCGGGCGGCGGCGGCGGCGGCGGCGGCGGGCGGCGGCGGGGGGCGGTGGGGGGCTCGGCGCAGCGCCGCGGCTCCCGCCGCCACTTGTACTCCAGCAGGTTGAGGGCGGCGAGCAGCAGCAGCAGCGCGTAGCCCAGGCACAGCGCCAGCGCCTTCCGCCGACACGCTTTCATGCTGCGCGGCGGCGGCGGCGCCAACTGTTGCTCAGCGGCGCGGCGCGGCGCGGCCCGCGGCCGGCAGCAGGGCGCACCGCCCCCGCCGCCCGCTCCCGCCCGGCCCCCCGCGCCCGGCCCGCGCGGCCCCGCCGCCGCGCTCCGCGCTCGCCGCCCGCGCCGCCATCGCCGCCGCCGCAGCGCAGCGCAGCGCCGCGCAGCGCAGCGCCGGCCCCGGCCCGGCCCGGCCCGGCCCCGCGCGCCGGGCGCGGCCAGCCGAGGCGGGGACGCGCCGCGCCGCGCTCCGCTCCGCCCGCCCCCAGCGCCGCCCGGCGAGGCGGGACCCGGCCCAGCGCCGCCCCCCCGCCCGCGCCCGCCGCCGCCGCCTGCTGCCGGGGCGCTGCTCCGCGGCGCGCGGGGAGCCGCGGTGGCGGGGCTTCTCCCCCCCCTCCCCCCTTTTTTTTAATATCTCGCTCTTTGGGCGGCGGCAGCTCGCGGCGGCGCTTCACGCGCTCTGCCGGGGGGGGGGGGGGTGCTGCTGCCGGGAGGAGGAAGCGGCCCCTTTTCCCCGGCCTCAGGGCGCAGCGGCTGCGCATCCGCCCAAGTTGCCGCAGGCAAAAACCTCCAAGGCGAAGGAGCCGGGGGGGGGGGGGGGGGGGGGGCTTCGCCCTTCACCGATCCCGCTCTACACGTGGCCCTAACGCAGCTGCCGATGGTGCGGCAGATCACGCTCCAGCTCCTGAGAGTCTTACTAGTTAGTTCCTGACATTTGGAAGGTGGAATGGTTACAGGAAACAGGGAAAATAGGAGGAAAAAGAGGAAAAAAAAACCCAAGAAGGCTTGAAAAGCATAGAGTCCCCTATGCAGTTTCCCCACATTGTTAACTTGGTATTTGCAGAAACAAATTTCTCAAAGGTAGAAAAGCAAACCCCCCCCCCCCAAGCTTGATGTTCCTGATGTAGCTCAGACGGAAGGAAACACATCTTCCTTCAGTTCTTAAAAATAGTTTACCCCCGTTACAAATAACGAGTTATTTTGCAGTTTGCCTGGGCTGCAGCTGCAGCATCGGCAAAACCTCCCGGGAAGCGCGTTGTGGCCCGCGGGTAAGGAGCCCCTCACGCAGGCGCCGCCGGCGCAGCGCTTCCCTTCGTTACTGCCGATTTGCTGTAAGTGACTTGGAGTCGCCAATTAGCCACAGCAGTGAGAGGAGTTTTCTGCTAGCTGCAAGCAGGAGAGGGCCGGTTCCCACCCGCCACGCTGCTCGGCTCCCTCAGCCCCACTCCTCGCCCCCAGCCCTGCACCAGATGCATTTATAACGTTATTTATAACGTTAGGAGGACTTTTGCCTTATTTCTGTGCGTTAGAGACACTCTAATTAAAGACAGTGGAAGCAGCAGGTACCTAACAGCGGATGAAGCAGAGGTGCCCAGCGCGCCGGCCTGGGCAGCACAACCCGGCCTTGCCCAGAGCCCGCCAGCACCGCGGGGCCGACGTCCCTCAGCGCGGCTTCAGGGCGCGTTTTGCAGACACGTCTGTTTTCACAGCACCCGCGCCAGCTGAAGCAGCCTCACTGCTTGAATTACACTTCACACAGCGATGGCTCCGTCGGGTAAAGCTGTTGGCACGGGAGCCTGCTCGCGCGGGGAACGCCCTCGGCGGCCGGCTGCGAAGTCGGGCTCAGCAGCGCTGCTCCTGCCGAGGGGCGCCCGGCCCGGCCCTTCCCCGCGGGGCTGCTGCTGCCGGCCGTGCTGCCAGCATCGGGCACGCGGCTCGGGGCCGCTTGCAGCCACCCGGGAGAGAAGTTATAAAGTGCACTCAGCTGCGACACGACGAGGGTGAGAAGCAACCGTGTCCGCGCTGGACGTGATGTAGTTTATGAACAGTTTCCACAGAGAAAATGCCTCCTCAGGACTTGCCTGCCCCTGCTTTCTTCCTCGAAGAGGGAGAGTCCAGAGCATACAAGGAAAGGCACACAGAAATGAAAAGCCATCGCTTCAAGCCACAACAATTTATTGTATTTTTCAAAAGAAGACACCCCGTGCAGCCCAGAGGCAGGCGATAGGCCAGGCTCCACGCCACGGGGCCTGGGGGCTCCTGTGGAGGTCGGTGCTTTCCCAGCAGCTGCCCTGTTCCCGAGGGCCGGGGCCGAGAGGGCAGAGTGACACGGAAGCGCTGGTGGGTCCCTTCTGCCCAGCAGCTGCCGCCCGCCCACGGGCCTCCCCGTGGCCACCTCCACGGCCTCCTCCACGCACGGGGACGGGCCGCGGGGCTCAGCCCTGCATCTGGCTTCACCACTGCTGGAGCTGACCAGCGTGTCTTCGTGGAACGCTTCTTTCCTGGACGGCACGGATTTGACAAGGATGGGACATGCTTTCAAGGTCACAGAGTGGATAAAACACAAATTCTGGTATATGTCTCGTCTTGTACCACTGCATTAAAAAAAAAAAAATCAGAACAAAACAGTGCAGCAGAGTCAAGAAGTTAAACATACTATAAGCAGTCTTTATATTCCCTAGCAAGAGGATTCTGGTATTCCTGCAGATTTTCTATCAGAAGATCGTAGTGGAAAATTAAGAGCCAAGCTTCTCCTATGGAAAGGCTTGCGTGCGCCGTGCAGCCCCACAGCGGAGGGGCACAGAGGCAGAAGGAGCGCGGCACCCCTCGGGGCCGGCTCCTGAAACCGTGCGGATTTCCCGAGCGCTCAGCGCCAGAGCCGCCTCCGTCCCCGGCAGCGTGACGGGTACCGGGGACGAGTGCCGGGCGCTGAGACGCTACTGCCACCTAGATTGCACCGCATTTGCCTGAAAAGCAACGATCAAACCCCATGAAACACAGAATTATTTCATAAAGTGCCAGTGACACTGGCAGTGTTATTAAAATGTACTGTAACTTTCCTCATAGGAGCAGCTTGTTAATAGCAAAATTGAAAGACTCACTAAGTTTTTGAGAAGGGCACCTATTGCAGGGAGGAGGGGAAGGGGAGGCCGTTTTTAACCACGCACGAGCTCCAGGTGAAGCATTTAAAGCCACATTCTGCAAAAGTAATTTGCATCTTATATTTGGCAAAATGAACACAAAGTTTCAACTCAAAGAGATTAAAACAATTGACTGGTAACTTCTGAGACATAGTTTATAATGAGAAAGCATCTTGCACATCTGAAGCATCTTGCAGCATAAAAATCCTGCAGTTACTTTACTCTTTAGTTCTAATCCTTGAGCTCTTTGCCTACAAAAGGCTTCTGCTACAGCCATTTGATAAAGTTAAGGATCTAATATTGTCTTTTGCTTTACATGCTCACTGAAGATGAAATGACTTTCACCCAGCTAAAACAGAAACATTTATTTTTAATTTTGGAAAGGTGTCTAACAGCATCAGTTAGGCAATACTAAATCGTGAATAACAATGTCAGCACTGAGACACCACAGTTCCTAAAGAGTTTCCCCCACCAATATTGCACTGCAGCATTCATGAAATAAAGGGCAGAGACCACAGGGAGCTAAAACAGTTCCTAGCAGTGAAAGTCATTATAATACCAAGAAGCCTGAATTAATCCCTTCTTCCCATTTCATTTGGTTGAAGACAGGTATGAAATGTTATAAGAAGCTACAAAGCCGTCTCCGATCCGTGTACAATTTAAAATTGAGCAAGTAACAAATAATGATAAGCGAATGTGAACTACAGGTATAACATTTAAAATGGCAAAACTAATCAGAAAACCCAAACATTAAAAGCTATAATTGGATTCGGTGCCCTCCTGCTGTTACAGAGCAGTCGCACCTTTCTCTGGGAATCAGGGAATACCGGCGGTGACACTGCCGCTGTCATGCTGCTCCACCACTGCTGAGGAAAACATAGGTCCAAGCAGCTCTTGAATTTGACCTACAGGCTGCAGAATGGAGTCTTATTTTTCGAAACAGGAGTTTTATTTGTATTTATTCTGCGCAGGTGGACTCGGGCACCCATGCAGAACCCAACCGAAATCAATCTGGTCCGGTGCAGCTGCAGCATTCGATCCTCCCGGAACAGGTTTCAGACCTTGTAGTTCAGTTATCACTTTAAGCAACTCAATATCAATGAATATTTAATAAGTTTATTTGCAGAACATTTATGCAGCCAACTTTCAACTTGCACCAAGTTTTGGGCTTGCTTTTTTAAATCGTCTACACATCTAATCTTTTAATTTTATATATATATACACACACACACAAATACAAAAATATATATACACATATATATAGGTATGTACATATTATAACCATGAACTGGAAAAAAAACGGATCTGAGACAGACTGTTTAGGGCCATGCTCTTGTATGAAAGCCTCCCCGAAGACTCCCTCCAAAGAAGTCTCCTGAGGGGGATTTGGATTTTTCTTCTCTCTTCTGCAGTCTGGGATTTAAAGCTTTTGCTGATCTTTGGGAGTAAGTAGCAGGCGAGCAGGCAACCGCCAGGGCGAGCGAGGGGAGGTGCTGCCGCGGCGCAGGCTGCCGGAGGTCGGCCGCGTGGCAAGACGCGAGCAGCGCACGCGGAGCGACGGGCTGCCACGGTCATTTTACTTCCCCTGAGCAGCTCGCCCACCTCCCCTCCCCTCCCCTCGAGTTCAAAAGCAAAAGACAGGTTTGTAAAAACGTGTGGAGACTGTACCAATCCATCATCTATTCCCCGGTGCTGACAAAGACCTTCAGAGAGCTGACAGTTAACAACTTCTCTTGCTTTTTGCACTTGAAATGGGGAAAAAACCCAAACCCTTAGGTAGACTAGTGCAGACACAAAAGGTGAAGGAACGTGATGTGGCAGGTTTTTTAAGAACAGATCCAGGGACGAGACCCTCACCAAAGAGAGCTCCAATAGCTTACAGCCCTTGAGGACCGACCTCCCAGATTTTTAAGGCTTCCCTAAAGCTTTAAAAAGCTACTGTAAAACAGAGCCCCAATGCAGTGAAATGCTTAAGCATTTCCTTGATTTTAATCCTGGGCTTAAATTGACTGCGCTCAGTTGAAAACTGCACTAAGCTCAACACTGCGGTGACAGAGTTATTTTATATTTCTTCAGACAACTTCTAGGCAAAAGCACTTTGTTTAGCCCCCGGAGCCCAGTTGTGCGAGCCGGCCGAGCGCGTCACGCGAGCCAGCCCAGGCGCGCCACGGCCCTCGGCCCCGGCCCACGCGCAAAACCAGCACAAGAAAAACTTTAAGCAACAATATTAGCTGCAGTAACCCTGCAAAAGAGGAACATTCGCAGCTGAACAGATAAAACCCTTGACAGATTTGTCCAGCCACTTTACTGTAATTTTTCCACCCTCTGTTTTACTTCACAGTCTTCACGGTCTAATTTAGTCTCTCATTAGTATTCAGTATACTAGATTCAGTGTACTAAGACACACACATTCAATAATGACGTTATCATTTCTTCAGTAAGGAAAATTCATCATTAAAAATGCCAAACTTACTTGTTTCTTGTCCAGCTTAACTTTTTAAATATTAGATTTTATTTGCAATGATGGAGCGGAGAAAAATGCATCTTTTCCTACGTTGGTATTTATATGCCGTGATCCAGTCATCTCTCAGATATAAATAAGGCGGCTATATTTACCTCAAACTCTGCAATAAGCAATGTAAAAACTGAGGGTTAAGTAACAGCGATCAAAACTCCCTAATTCAGACTACGAGAAAAATTCTTTTTTGTATTTCATGCATAAATATTTTATGCATTAGTTTAATATTTTATGTTAGTTTAATATTTTATAGTTAATAATTATATTTAAGATCTTTACATTTAATATTTACATGACCTAAATCGGGACTAGTCGCCTTCCTCCCAGCCTCGCCGGGCCGGGGTGGGTACAGCAGCTTTTCTGAAGCCGAGTTTCAGCACAGTTTTATCTATTCAAATAAACTGCTTTTCGGATGAAAGATGAAGGGTTACACTGTTATACACCTAGAATACGGTAAGCTCTGGGTGTGAGAATTTGATAAAAGCCTCCCCATCTAACCTGACCCATTCAGGACAAACAGGGATGCTGGGTTTCTCAAACACTGCTTGAAAGTGAGATTGTGAAAACTGAAGTTCAAGTTACAGACCTCAAAATGTGAAGAAGATTTATATAAAATTGAGTAGCTACCCAAACTTGGAGATCTATGAATTTGTTTAATGCTGTATTTTAGCATTACCACTGCAGAAGGTTGAGAAAAGCCTGTGCAGTAGCCTTTAAAATTACAGATGTTTATATTTTGCACCCTTCCTTTCAGCACTGTTCATAACTTCTAACAGCTTATTCAGCGCCGTGTGTAGCAGTAGCAGCCAATTTCCCCCGAAGCGCCCTCGCTTGCACCACGGCTGAAGCCTTCAGCAGGCGTTGTGCTAAGCCCCGGCGCGGCCACCTCCCTTCGGGAGCAGCCCTTCCCCTCCGCATCTCCCCCCGCACCGCGCCGGCAGGAGCCGCGCTGCAGAGCGGCTAGCACAGACCAAAATTAAAGCAGGAGTTGGTAGCTACTCTTAAAACGGAAAGACGTAACAACGTGGACAGCCTAGCTGTAGCAAGCTGTTCCTGTACCTCTTGTTTCTCCTTTACATTTACCTCCAGTTACATAAGTGATATTTGCAATAAAGTTAACTTCAATAAATATTTATAAAATCCTGTTTGTGCAGCTGAAGGAATTCCAGAACTTCATGAATGTCCGGAGGACATGCAGCATAGCTAAGTCACTACTCGAGTTTTATTAAAATTAAAAATCCTTTCTCAGCTGTTGTGTAACTCTTTTATGCTCTAAACTAAATTAAGAGGTTCAGCTTTTATAGCAGCACACCTTAAAACAAAAGGCAACGTACTCTTTCACATCAAGGACTTCCAACATCTTTGACAGGCCACATTTACAGCCGCCTTAGCCACACTCCCCAAAGCACTGCTCTCCCCAACACCCAAACTAAGGTATCCCCAACCTCCCTGCCATCAAAACCACAACCCATATAATGATACCGTCTTAGCACCCTCTTCTCCTCAACCGCCAAGGCTTGCAGTGCCCAGGAACCCCATGTTTCCTCACCCCTAACTCTCTTAAGCTGGTCAGCACCCCTCTCCCCGCTGCTGGTATCCTCAGGCAGGGCCCCATCACAGCCGCCCTGCAGCAGCTCCGGCACCCCACTGCGTCACCCCGTCCCCGCTGCGCTCCAGCACTGCCAGGGACCCCCCTGCCCTTCCCACTTAACCGAGCACGGGAGGTCAGAGAAGCTGCACGTCGTTCCCTTGGACGCACGCAGTCAGACGATGGAGCAAAATAGCTGATCCCTGTCCAGTCCCAGGGCAGAGATTCACCAATCCCTGCCTTAAAATACAAACCCAAATAGCCTAGCTTTGGGCAAAACAGAATTCAGTGGTTCTTATGTAGCTAACATGCAGCATGCTATAAATGACTGCATAGGAACAAGAGTTTCAAAATTAATCATTAATCTTCAAGATTTGAGAAAAAGGGACTCTTCTATAACATTATCAAATTCTACTCTGTATCACACAGTGAGGACTTCCTACGGGCTGGCAGGAAGATGAACATCCCCCAGTGAAACTTAAGTGCCTAGAAATTAGGCTTTAATGGGGCTTGGGTTTTTTGTTTTGTTTAATTATCTAGTAATTATCTTCTGTAAGAATGGAGAAAAGGAACCCACAGCCTCTCAATTCACAAAATGGCCAGAATTTAATCCCAGTCTCTTGTCCTAAATTTTATGCCCAATTCTCTTCCAGAGTTTGCCAAGGCAAGATTCTTCATTCAGTTAATTAGCAGACGGTTCTTCTCCCATAATGCAGGGAAAATAAATTGTCAGGAATAAATAAGTCACCAGCAACCCAAAGGATTTTTTGATGAAAACCACCAGTTTCAGCAGTAACAAATATCTCTATGCCGTAATAAGTTCAAAGTTCATCTCCAGCCTCTGAGCTTCTCTGGTTGCACAGTATGATGTTAGCTCCACAGTATCTAGCAGGCAGAAACATCTGGCTAAACCACTGCAGAAACAAAAGGTGAGCATTTTTACTATGGCTAAAGAGATCAAAACTGGTTTCCACCTCCAACGATGACGACTTCGGTCTTGATCTCTGATAAGGATCTTGGAAGTTGAATCCAGAGCACAGGCCAGTCCCGTGATCCATTTTCCACAAACCTGAATTGCATGCACGAATTCCACACTCCTTTTCCATTAAATCTGTCATGAGAAGATTTTTGAGACCTATTACACAGACCTTGCACCTAGCCCTTCTCCCTTCTACAGGCGCACTTTCTAAAAGCATACTAAGCTTACAAGTTCTAATGGCCAAAGCCTCAGACCTAGGTCCAGCCCAGAAGGCAGAGTAGCAGAACCAGGAAACAGACAACGGATTCCACACTTGCTTGCCGGCAAACTCTTATAAGACAAGATCTTGAAGAGTAAAACTGACAGGCTGTTTTTAGGCGAGCAGCTACAGGAAGTTTTCCAGTCCACAGAGAAATAAAAATAAATACAGAGCAAGCAGTTCCAGGAATACCACAAGCTATCATGTTTCAGGACTGTGAGCCTTAAATGAAGATTTTTAGTAATTGGGACATCCATATAATCTCTTCCAAATGGATGCTCTAGGCTCTAACAACCTAACAGTTCATTTTCCAGCCTTTCCCATCATATGGGGGTGTTTAGAAAGTCTCTTTCCTCTTTTTGGCCTCATGTCATAGAACTTGCGGAAAGTCAGTTCCCCTGAAGGCTTTTGTTCCTCTCAGGTTTGCTTGGAGTTGACCAGCGGGTTCAAACTTTCTGGGAGAGAGGGAGAGGCACATTCCATCTACCAGCTCGCTGCTGCTGCATGATACGGTCCTAGTTCCCATGTTTCCTTCCTCCCACACACTTCATCACGTAAACCTGCTCACCCCTGCGCTGGTCCTATCTTTCCACGGGGATTCAGCTCATTGAAGCAACCAGATGATTCCTTTGGTTTGCCTGTGCCAGGCTGGCCTTCTCCGGGTTTAGCAAGCTCGCTCTGTCCTCAGGGTGGTCAAACATGAGCTGGAGCTGGTAGAGGGAAAGTGACAGGAGGTGGCGACCAGGAAGAGGGGAAGCGAGTGGGATGCAGAGTGCAGCAGCATCTCAGCCCATCTTATCAAATCATATACTCCAGTGAAAATACTATGGATGACATTACATGTCACAAGTGAACCAGTACCAAAAACCAAGGCTGTCCTGCTCCCAGGATGTTCCCAGACACATGCTCACAAGGCTGCTTTGGACCCTGCACTGAGCCAATTCAACTCACTAAGCCAATGGAAAGCCAACCAAGTGAAAACAGTTTTTTGTGGTGTTTTTTTTTGTTTGTTTTTGTTTTTTTTTTTTTTGCTTAGTGAACTGATTAATCACCAGAGATGACACAAAAGTAACATTAAAGGTGGCACAGAGAAGGCAGGAACAGCACTTCCACCACAGAGCAGCCACAAACTGCAACACCGGCTCAGCCATAACATGCAACTTCACACTATGTCATTACGTCAGCTCTGTTTCCTTAGGCTAAACAGGCCAAAGTTCAGCAGACTGGTTCAGGTACCCAAAAGACTCCCATCACCTCGATATCTAAGCAGCATTTCCAAGTGGGAGGTTTCCCTTGTTCAAGAGGGGATTATACGAGGCACTACAAAGTGAGGAGCCCATACCTTGTTAGTGAGAAGCCAGGAGGTCAGTGTCGACGGGCTGAGAGCAGCAGCAGCAATCACAGTCGGCCAGTTTGACGACACAGGCAGAATCTGAGTCAACTAACAGAAAAGCTGGCAAGGCCGAGAAACTGCTGCTAGCATAACATACGCAAGCATCACTCTTTTCCACGTTAAAAATAAAACCATTTCTGAATATTGACAAACTGACAATTTTATTGTCGCCATGTCCTTTGGAAAATTTTCTGCATAAAATACAAAACCAAAAGCAAGTAAGACAAAAAAGTTCATGTGAAACTATCATTTCCTCTTTAAATAACCACAAACTGAAAACTTTCCAGCTTATGACAGAGCTGCACAGTAAAACATCCCTGTAGAAGATTAGACATTAGAAAGAAGTGATAAATGCAACAGGCTTACCCATGAAAATTGACTGTGCTCTGACAGAAGCAGATGGAAGGAAAAGAGTATGCAACTCTAAGATTTCTGTGTCCTACACAGCAAAAATACATCTGAACAAAATTAAATTAGCATTTTAGTTTTGAGTCTTACAAAAGTGGCTCACTTGGTACTATCAGTAACAGCAGGAGCTAACAATATACTACAAGTCTTGCAGCATTTCATGCAGTCATGAGAACAAAAAGAAATTTCCACGTATTACTATGGGTCATTTTAATAAACTCTACCAAACTTAGGAACTCTACAGCCTTTTTCAGGAAACTAAGTTCTGAGCTAATTTGCAGGGTTTGGCTCCTAAAATCAAGTTCATAATTTGGTAAGCCTCAGGATATTGAACACCAGATTTAAAAAAAAAGTACAAAATTCTCACATAGAAAATTCCACTGCAGCTGTCTTTGGCTACAGAGAGTTCACTGCTCTTGCTGCACCTTCATAACCGCCCAAAATCTAGATTTTTTAACAAAGCAAATATAGAGAAACTACACCAAATTTTACAAAAAGGACAGCCATTAAAATATCCTTCAAAACTACTTTTGCCTTAATGCTGCCAAAAATATATGTTTTTATGCAAATATTTGGTATAGAATCACACTAGTTGAAAGAAACAACCTCCTACCCCCAATTCCTCGAGTGGCTATGTGACAGTTTGGCAAGCCAGCAACCTGCAATTAGACACAAAATTCAGACCTTACTACGTCTGCAAAAATACTACACATACTGCTTCTATTTTTTGTTAAAAGCATTAACTCCTCCAAAAGACTGTATGCACATGAGGAGGACAAAACCACAAGAAAGCTGCCTAAAATAATCAAGGATACTCAGAATAGGTCTGCCATTTTTGGCTGATCCTGCTTTTCGCATACACAAGATACTACAGGTTCCAATTAATGGTACAGAAACGCATCCAAGATACTTTCCTCTTACAGGTCCAGGTCCAGGAAAGCAGTATCTTCTTTTACCAGGCAAAGAACATCCCTTAACCCTCCCCAAACCCCTAAATATAAAACCAGATTTTCCATTTTAGTGCTCTGTAATTTAGTTGTCTCAAGTCGGATAAGAGTTTTGATACAATTTTTAGACAGTTTTAGCTTTAAAACCTGCCTCAGAAGTTTATTAAATGAAATCAGTACAAGTTTGAAAACTATCCAATTTTGAGGTCTTGAGGCAACTGCCAGTGCATTTTTTAAGGCAATAAAATCCTTGGTTTTCTTCCAAGAAATTTAGATTTTTTTTTTAAAAGTGATGGGAAAGCATTAGAGGAAATACACCCCAATATATTTCCTCAAAAACAAAGATGGCAGGGGGGAGGGTTGTTTTAAAGAAAGCTATTGGGGTCAAGTTCTACCTGGGGGTTAACTACTTCAGATTATTGGCTTTTTTAAGAAGTCTGATCCAGGACAGTCTCAGCATAACCCTACGAGAATTCTCTATAAAAAACTAAACTAGGGCAGTTCAAGACAGGCTAGCAAAATAATAAAGTACATAATTGAAAAAGCATGGCAGTAGTTACACATGCAGAAAAAATACAGCACAATGAATATAATAATCCAGCACCTTTAAAGGGTTTCACTTGTACCTGGATAGAACTGTTAAATTAATACGGCAGGTGATTTATAATTGCAAAAGGAAGCAGTACAGTCACTGGCACGGGGATGGATGGACTAGCTAAGCCTTTAAGTAGTTACAATGCTAAACATATGTCCTGGAAGGTTTAATTTGCTACCCTTGTTTGTTAGTGTTTTAGTCCTGCACTTACAAATCATCTTCTTCTTCTTTTTTTTTTTTTTTTTTTTTTTTTTTTTTAACTTTATGCAGTGACTAATGCCTTAAGTAATAGCCTGAAATCGACTTTCAGAAACCAGCTCTTCTTCAAATAGCATGACACAAGGTGTACACAGCTGGTGCGCAGAGAAGTCAAGGGACGCCGCAGAGTTTAAAAAGACAAGTTAAAACCATAAACACTTCGCTAATACTCGTAAGAAAAACATCCTAACTGTGGGAAGGAGGCTTTATGTAACCAAGCAGCTTTTTTCCATCCAGATGAGACCGACACGCTGAAAGCGTGATCTGCCTAACTCTCACAAATATACGCACTTAAGTCAGGACTGGTGCCAAAACAACAGGGCTGAACTGGCAGCTCTGCACCGAGGCAGCCTTGGCTGCACCACCAGGAAGTCTGGTAACGCTGCGTGGATGGAGAAGCGACAGCCCTCACCCAAACCGCAGCATGACAGACTCTACGTATGTAACTGGGAGCATAAAATGCACGTTTGAGTTGTAATCCCCAACCCCCCCAAAGGCCACAGGGAGATGAGCCTTACCAGCCGGCAGCTCAGCCTTCGGGCATCACTCAGCCATGCTAGAACACTACTGCAGTAAATTACGTTCTGTTCCTCTGGTTTGGATAAACTTCATCATTAAAGCACGAATATTTACCTTTGCGATCATCCACAAGGCAGGGCAGGAGCAGGACAGGAAGGAGAAACCCCTTCTCCATGCACCTCCCATCCCCCTTCCAAAGCAAAGGGTCCCATACCCCATGGAATGTGGCATATGAAAGGATAATGAGCTCTTCCTATAGAATCACAAAAAATATATTTGAAAATACTGGATCACACCTCTTCAGATCAGAACTTTTTTTCAGCAGGATTCATCTCAGTGCTGCTTTCCAAATCCCAGGATCAATGATACATAAGTTACTCCAATTCTACATAGGGTGGACAATTTTTCATCATTTCACCCCAAAACGCTGCAGAAACAAGTCCCACAGTAATGGCACACTCCAACTACACCTAGTTGCTGCAACATGACCCAACTACCAACAAAAAATAAAATTCACAGGCAGCCTAATTTTCATTCTTCAACAGTAATTTGAACTCTTTCATAAAAGACTTTTTTCCACATACTCATCCCCCACCCCTTCTTTTCTTTGCAGAAAAGCCAAGCTATAAACAAAACTATTTATAAAAGAAGAGAAGAAAATAAAAAGAAGAAATGGGATCAAAAGATGTTCTTTTCAGAAGAAAAATACAGGCATTGGGCTAAGTATGCAGATTCTTAATAGCTCTTGAAAGTCTATTAGTAACACAACAGCTTTTCTAAAGCTAGGGATATGAAGCAAAGAATAAGAGATAAGAGAATGATCACACAAATGGTATTTATGGCATAAAGATACTGATAAATGCTATTATACAATAAACCTGTTACAAAATAAAGTCTAACGAGTGTGCTCTTATAGATAGCTCCTTTGCTTGAATCTTTCATAATCACTGATGAGAATTTCATAAAAGCTGAAATCAAAATGAATTACTGAAAAGTATGGCTAACCTATATGCTAAGTGACTTTCCACCCTGAGGATTTTGAACTATTATATGAAATACACAGTTGATTCTGAACACACAATACTCCTGTGATAAACTATCTTTATCCTCATTTCACCTAGATCATCATAATTTATTATTCCATTAACTCCTTTTATAAACAGTTCCAAGATAAAAATAATAGTTTTAAAGATGTCAACGGGATCTAAAATGAACTTTTTTTCCATTGTAAAGTTAGGATTCTTCCTGGCTCCAACTGATTTTTTAGTATTTACTCATATAATCTAGTCTGTGTCAGGTCTGAATAGACTGCTCTTAAGAAAAAGCCGATTTAGATAATTTCTCATAGTTTACTTCCCAACATCTGTACATCTGAAACACCTTACACTACACAGAAAAAAAAATACAAAAAATAAACTCTGCATATTTCTAAAACAGATTCTTCATAATATAAACAGATATATTGTGTATTCTTTTCTCATTATTAATGCACGTATTCAAAACTCAATCCAAGAAAGTCTTCACAGTATATATGTATTCTCCATGCTTTCAGTATTCCAGAACATCTCTCAGTCCTTACTTAGCAAAGCTTTCAGTAATTCTTCACTTGGTTTTCACATTTACAACAATTTATACAGCATTATAACAAAGTCTCCCAATGGGAAAAACTGGAGAAAACTTTTTTTTTTTTGAATTAAATATGCAGGCCTTTCAAAAGACATATTAGATCCTGCTTTGTAAAGTGTTGCCTTTTAGGCTATATACATATATAACATAAGATTTTCCCTGTCACATTTACAAAATTCTAACAACGTAAAACCTGTAGATACACAAGTATAATAGCAGGCCATCATCCAGCACTGTGCCTGTAAAAGGTACAGCTTTTGCTCTTAGAAACAGTTCACAGGAGGCCAGATCCCTTTTAATTTTATATTTTTATTACAATCTGCCCACACCTCCAAGTATAAACATTGAACCCTCCCCATTTCTCCCCCCTCCACCCCACCCAGAGAAAAAAAGTTGCATGAGAGAGAGCAAGGTGAAGCGATTTAAAGCCACTTCAATGTCTAACACATAGAACAGTTTTGGAGAAGAGAAAGCCTAACATTGAAAAAAAGTTAAACAGCCTCTTGATTCTAAAATATTAATAAATTAAATATGTAATAAAATTTTAATTTCTTCTATTTTGAAGAATTTCCACAACAGAGGAATAAATTCAATAAAATAATGTAAAAGCTGCCCTTTTGGAGTAAAAATCAGTTTTAGAAAACAAGAATGTACTGTAGGTTGCAATTACTGTACCTATACTTGAGTAGGAAGTCACCGAGTCTCAGGCTTGCTTTCCTTATACTGTTCCCAGTGCATGCCATAGGTACGGCTCATTATTAATACATCACATATATATGATATACATATACATATGATGTACCTCTACAGAGGCGCATTTTAAAAATGAACAGAATAATTACTCTGGTTTCAGAAATATTCCCTGCAATTACAATGAAGAAATACCATTAAGCAAAGATTTACTTTTAAAGCTTATCATGGTAGGTACCAAACTCTTCAACTATTCCTACAGTAAAATATCATGATAGGAAAAAAAACCCCATCCACTGGATTCAAAAGGTGCTTTTTATCTGGATAGTCAAACTAGTAAAACAGGAACAGAGCTAGTACTATACTGCAAGATCTGAACACCATAGTATGTCTGAAATACACAGTACTTCCAAACAAACTATGAATTCCTTTATAGATCTGTATCACCAGTGGGGCAAGAAAACAACATCTTAATTTTCTGTTCAGATTTTATTTGAAATCTAATTCAAATTGTCAAAGCTACAAAAGGGGGAACATTTGAGTTATTTCTGCTATGTCACAACATTCTAAAACAAAATATCACTACTGCCAGCAGATCAGTTACACACATTTTTGATGAAACTTCTAAACACAAAAATGTTTCATTTGGGAAATAGCCACAATGAAGATATTTTGTACAATATAAAACAATGACAGGTCTACAGATGCAGATACTCATGAGTATACACGTGCATTCACAAAAAAAAAAAAAGAAGAAAATCAGGAATGCTTTTTTGTTTTTAAACAGACTGTTCAGGCACAAAAACAAAACCGCATTTCCAGTAAGTGACAGCATCATAAAAAATATTAACATTGTCAGTGTTTGCTTTTCTTTGACTTCTTGTGAGATCTGTGAGGAGAACGGGACTGAGACCTGGATTTTTTCCCTGACTTTTTAGGGGATCTGGATCGTGATCTTCTCGATCTTTTGGGTGTCCTGGAGCCAGACGGTGACCTGAAAAATAAAGTTTTATATCAGATACTAATTGATAATACCAACTTTTTCTACAAGTATTTGACATTCATTTTTTTGAGGTAATCTAGGTATTTCTGTCACTAGTAAAGGAAAATGACAGACTAACATCTTATTTTTGATAAAAAGGCAACTTTTGCATAGGGTTTTTAATATATTTTGGTTCAACTTCAGTGCTCAGAACCTACAAGAAAAATAACACTGACTCACGTCATTCTTAAGCCAACTTAAGCAATCTATAAGCTTTCACATATGCCTCTGCCACCTTGGCTCTTGTGCTAACAGCAGCTGATATCCATATAGAAGAAAAGAGAAATGAGAAATTATGTTTAACTATGTTGTGCTGAAAAGCTTTTGACGCTCATCAAAAATGTTTAGCTTGTGATCTAACCCCAGAGAACAAAAATGGACAGTGAATAAACTTTGTGATCTAATGCACACCTAGTGCATTAATCTCATATAATTTAAATTGAATACAACCATATTAACATTGACAAAAAAAAATTAGCAATATCAAACAACTTTCTACTTCTCGTTGAATCGATAACTTGCAGCACAAGAATCTGATTACTGTAAGTCCGTGCTACGATTTTCTCAACTGCACCACACGAATTTCCTTGGCATGTCTGTGCAATAAGATATTCTAGACATCTAAAAGAAGTGGAAGCTGAACTTTTGAGTTTTGCTAAGACAGAAACATCAATCAAAATATTTAAAGCTACAAAGGCACCAATAGAATAATAATCTCATCTCAGGCTTAACATTAGCTAGAGACTAATGCATGTATCAGTCTAGAGATCAGGCAGCATCTCCTCTAGATTTTTTTCCATGAAAAAAAATGATGGGAGAGAAGCTTTGTGTAAGCACAAACACAGCATGCTCACAATAATTCTAAAACTTCTATGGGCCACAGAAGCTTTGCAAAAATAAAAAACTAATAAAACAGCAAGTTGATCTGGTTTAAGCTGCATTCCTCAAAGTTATCAGTAAGTACGTAAACAAGAACATAGAAAACAACATTTTTCAGCTCTGAAGACAGAAGGCTGTATACATCTAAACACCAAGCGTCTGAAGATGTTAATGAGGAACACGCAGTATAGTCCATTAAGAGAAAATACTTGGGTAACTGACGTGCTCTGCCGAGATCAAAAAGACTTACATGCCTAACTCATGTACAATCTGATAAGAGAAGATGCCAGCTTACCTTTTGGCTTTTTTACTGGCATCTCTGGGAGAATCTTTATGTGATGACCGGGAACGGGAACTCTCTTTGTGGGACCGTTCAGAGCGCTCTGAGCGTTCCGATTTTGGTGAGGGGGATTTTGCTCGTCTACTGCCACTGCTGCGAGATGGACTAGGTGAAGCACTGTGTCGTCTTTTCCTTTGTAAAGGAAGCAAATACAGTTATGTACATACATACACACAGACACACGTAGAAATAAAAATGTATATTAAAAAAATTAATTCTTTTCTGTAGATACAGTTTTCTCTTGCCAGTGTAATGTAAAGCCCTTTTAAGTAATTAAATAGTAGTGGGCTTTTTAATTACTGAAACATCAGATTCACCATCAGAAGCAGATTTTCTCTGGCTAAAAGAATTAAGGCCCGTGACTGAACTTTGCTTATAGCAGTGTAAAAACATTCCATCAAAATTTCTTGACAAAGGAAGATATTTTACCATAGTTATGTTTAATGAAACCACAGAAGATTCCAGCTACGCAAGTATTAAAGGATCATAGTGTACAATTGATTACACTATCTAAACCAGTTGTCTTGAAGACTTTTTACAGTAAGATGAATAATATTTAAACCAGCACAAATTATTTCGTTAATGTAATTTTCTGACCAATACATTGCAGTTAATTTACTGCTAAAAAACATAGTTAAATATACATTGGTTTCAGCTGGTCATTATTTTATCATGTTTCTTCAAGGACCTAAATGAAACAAAAGAGGATTCTATTCAGAAGGATAAATCAGTTGGAACAGGCTAAAAATGCAAATTTCTTTAAAACTTCAAAATATGTTTTAATATCCAAAGCAATTTTTTTTTTCAAATAAGACATGTAACACAACCTAATTTCAAGCCTGCCATTGTATACAAAGATATTAACTGTGAGGTTTTTCCTCCTATCCACTTTACTACAAGGAAAGCCATACCTCTCTTTTCTTGTTGGTGTACATTCCTCCTTTTCCTTCTTATCTTTGGACCTGGATTCAGATTTTTCCTTGTCCTTTTTGTCCCTTTCCCGTTCTCTTTCCAACTCTTTTTCTTTTTCCTGAATTATGAGAAGCATTAATTGTTTCAGAGGAGGTGTGACTGACCATTAAGTAAAGATATCCAAGCTATTCACAAACAGCAAAAAAGCACCGAGTACTAACAGAACATAGCACTTAATCTGGGAAGGGAGTGATGGTCACACTGTACACACTCTCCAAACCCTTACTGCTGCTTGCTAAACAAGACAAGTACTTAACACAAACTGACAAAAGACAAAAAATGACACCGTCTAAGGAACAAAGCACATCTGAGGATCTAATTGGAAATCAACAGTCCCCAGTTTTACAAATTCCAGGGAAATATTACAGCTATAACAGATTTTTAAACTAAACATTTGAGAATATCAGGAGCTTCTTTCTACTTAAACATATGCATTCATCTTCATGATTCCAGATTGAGACCATCTTATAACTACCAGACATTTAAGAAGAAAATGAAAACACAAATCGGGCTCTGCAACAACTTCTACTCTCTGTCAAAACACCCAAACATGTTCCATTTCTGTTCACCAACAGAACCACTTAAAAAGAAAATATGCACCCTAAGCACACCTTATTTGTCTGTCAAAGAGTTAGAAAAATTATTACACAATAATAAACCTAGACTGTTCACAAATTTGAACACAGACACTGAAACATGTGCTTCTTTAAACATTGGGAATAAAAAAAAAAATTCCCCCATGGCAAAATAAATAAATAAATAGATGTCCACTGCATATCCCATAAGGAAGGGAAGACATAATACTGGTGATTTAGCTAAACAGAAGAAGAGTTTTAAGGAAAAAAAAAAAAAAGACATTAATACAAGTGCAGGAAATATCAGGACAGCTATATTACATCTACATTATATTGCAAGTCACAAATTCTCTTAATATGGAAGGCTTACCATTAAAACTTACAAATGTCCCTTATCATCATACCTTCCATTACATGCTACCATTGCATTCCACTAAAATCAATGGACTGTTAAGATGCACTTTGTACATTTGGTAGCATAACTGACTGATTTTATCTTGACAAGCAGGAACAAACATATTTTAAACCACTGTAAGTTCCTATTCTCTTAAACAATATATAACACTATTAGGAAATTTACTCTTAGAAAGCTTATTCTATAGTAGAATAGACAGGAAATGATGACCACTAAGTTAGTGGAAAGCGTGATCAGAATCAGTATCACATTATTATTCTTATACAAAATTATCTATTTTGGAGATAATGCAAAACAGTTATTCACTAACAGGGGGATTATTAGTGCTGTAAAGAACACCAATTATAATTATCATGGTTTATCTGTAACTAAACATTAATTTCATCACTGAAAGTGAAAACAGAAAAGCCAGATAATCACTAAAAGTATATAATATTTAAAAACTGGTTGAATTAGTTCTACACAAGGCATCTAACAAAGCTATCAGGATTACAATGTGTGTTCTTTTTAAGTGACTGACTTGCCAAACTTCCTGTGCTTACTACACAAATCACTTTCCTGGAAAATTTTAGGATATAATTTCTTTTAAAAGAAAAGATACTCATATGAATTAAAGCCTTAACTGATACCATCAAGCTCCAAACATGTAAATCTGCTCCATGGATCAACTTTCTTAATTTTTACAGGTCTCTTTCTGCAAGGTATTGTGCAAAAGTTATTTCAGTGAATTAGCCAGATACTGAGCACCAAATAATCCAAAGAACAAGTGACAGAAAACATCTAGTGAAACCTGCCATATTTGTTTGTAGCTTCAAAGAAACTGCACAGACAGTTCTAGTTCTGATAACATGCCAGAAGCAGTATTTCTGTAGTTTTACCATTGATCTGTCAGGTTGTGAAGCCAGATCAAAGAAGCAACTGGTCCTTATCCTCTCTCACTTAACACATTGTCCAAACATAACTTACATTTTTGGTTATGTTTCAAAGATTCAAAAATCACATCACATACATGACACTACTGTTTAAAGCCCCTCCGACTTCACGGTCCAGAGAGGACTACTGAAAATGGCAAGTGTACAGAATTATTCACTTTTGGATAACAGTATGAGCTGGAATTAACTAGGATATCTGAGACACTGGAGAATCAGAAGTGCATATGCTGCCTGGTACTCCTCCTCCTCTTCCTTTGGAAGCCTTTAGCACAACTGATCAATCACTAGAAGCAAAACTGAAAGTCTGTTGAACATCTTCAATTGACAGCTCTCCTTTCCTTGCCCACACCTAACGACTGGCTTTATATACTAGGTCCGCAAGTGACCCCTTAAGGTTTCAATACACTCTGACATTCTAATGATACTCATCTGTGAAGTGTGAAATGTTACATTTACTTTGATTAAAAAAAAAAAAAAAGAAAGAGAGAGAGAGAGAGAGAGAGAGAGAGAGAGAGAGAGAGAGAGAGAGAGAGATTATAGCTACTCTGCAGAAACCTGGATTTAGTCATGCAATTTGACATTACAATGGAATTTTAACTTGAACCATTTGTTGTTATACTTAATGCCAATGCCACCTTACATTTGATAAACTCAATAAAAGCCTATCACAGAATCAGAGCCAAACAAAGAACATTTCTTACCCTCTGGAGCAGCTTGTCTCTATAGTGTTCAACCTGTTCCTGAAAACTCTGGCCTGGTTTCTTGGGTCTTTTCCCAGACTCTAACTCATCCTGAAACTTCATCACCTTAAGCTGTGAAAATAACACTGACCATTAGGTTATCGGGCTTATTATTATCCAGTTAGGCAGGTGGCTGAAAATGAAATTTCCGTAATTTATAATGTGTGTACTTCATTCTTTCCATACAAGCTTGTACACGAAAAGATACTAACTTTATTTAACTGGATCAAACAAAACCACATATTTGTCTGCAGGCACCTGCAGTTATTTACAGACATAACAAGAACTAAAAATAAAGGGATTTTTTTCTGTTATTCTACTAAATTCTGTTCCCATCATTAGAACACTGCACCCTAACATTTCTTAGCTCATCTGCATTTTTCTTTCAAAATGAGATCATTTGTTGCAGGTGTCCTAATATATTCTGTGTCAAATTCTATTGCCTACTAGAAATTTTCCTTTTTTAACTGCCTTTTTTCCATTTAACCCTAAATATTAAAAGATTAAAATCAAATAACTGACATAGTTATGACATAAAACCAATGAGTCTTCCCTTCAGGGTGGAGTGGCTGATTTGAGAGAGAGGATTTTTATAACAATACTCTTTCATGTGCTATCAAGCTTCAGAAGAAAATTCGGTTCACTAGTGCTGCTAAATGTAACACTAAATTTATTGTGATAACAACCCCATCTGAGTCACGAAGTTAACCAAACGTCACAATTTTTCCACATGGAATTTTTGTTCTTCTAAATGTACTAAACCCTTTTCCAAGTTGATTCACATCATAAAACTTCACTCACGTTTCTTATCATTTGCTAATCCTTTGCTCTTGCTGTGATTTCACAGTTGACACGGCCTCTTACAATCAGTCAAAGATTTTGGGAGGGGGAAGTTCATTTTGGGGAGGGAGGGGGGAGGGGAACAGGGACAGGGGGGAAGACTGGTAATAAGCCAGATTGTATTTGTCAAGCTTTTTCCAAATGTTTGTGCTTTGACCCTGCTGCATTTCCTCTTTCAAAACTGACCTGCATAGTTATATGCAAGGGTAGATTTTCCAGTGCTTGAGGTTTCATTTTAGGCTTAGAGTCCAAATGCAAAATACTTTTCTTTTTAGAAATATTTAACTCCTCCACATTGAAAACACATGAAGGAAAAAAAAAAAACCAACCAAACAAACAAAACACCCATGCAACTGTGTCCACTCTGGTCATATAAGAGGATGCTTATTCTCCAAACCCTCAATTCCCTAAAATGAGGTAGGCACAATGTTAAATACTGAAGGTTTTTTCTTCCCTCTCAAAAGCAGCAGGCCAGACTGGATATAAAGTTACCATATAGTCTAATCAGCCCTTATACTTCATTACTGAGCAGAAAGTAAGGGTATTAACAAAATAAACCAATCACAAGAACAAATATCTTGAACATAAAAAAACATGCAAGAAAAACACTACTTTAAGCAGGATCCTGTTCAACTACAGAGCTTGCATCAACTGTGCAACACTTTTCAATTTAATCAGAAACATGATGGAGAAACCCCTCTTTTGAAAAACTGGTATTCCTATCTTGCTTGTCAGGTGCCACTGTAAATTTCTGGCAAATGTTCTGCTTCCTTCCCTCATCTACAGAGCACGCTTTATCTACAGTTGAACACTTTTCATTTTTGTTTACAACTTAGCCAATCATAGGAAACCCCTATTTATGGAAAACTTGCATCACTGCCTTGTTTACCAAATACCATTCAATGCTGCATAAAGGTGAGAAGAACTCGGTCATTTTACAAATGCAGAAGTTTCAAAAGCTAGAATGCCTCTTGAAACAGTACATTCCGTGTCAACCTGTTCCTCTTGTTTTGCTAAGAGATCAACTGTATTCTTTACCATCAAGTAAACTTGAAGACGATTAGCTTCTTAGCATGTTCAGTACCAAACACGAGGACAAAGGAGGCTCAGCTGATCCTCTTGGACTAACGTGGAACAAAACATGCCCATAGGATTTTTACTCTCTTTTCCCAAATAAATCACACAGATTAATTAAAAAGAAAAAAAGAAAAAGAAAAGAAAAAAAAAGAAAGAGTCCTCAAAAGACTTGATTTCTTTACATGTTTAGGCCAACAAAGCTACGAGACTACAACTGTTTAACCATATGTTGAAAGTGAAGAAACATAACTGTATAGCTCAAAGTAATCTAAATGGAAGTAAAACTAGGAATCCAGTAACAGGCTTTGCTTGATTTAAATTAGTTAAACAAAATTTACAGCCTACTTAGACCAGAACCCATCCCTTTCTTTTCCCTGTTCTCTAGGGCAGATTACTAATCTCTTCTACAAAGTAACATTTATAACATGAGCGAAAAAGGCTCCCACCTCACAGTAGTTTAGTACCTGAGGCATCAGAAAGAACCTAACATTAGAATGGCCACGCCGGCTGGGACCAAGGGTCTGCGTGGGCCAGTATTATGCCACCAAGATGCTGACTACATGGAACATGTGAAGAAAGACCATGGTCATCACTGAGGAGTACTATGTTCAACTTGGGCATGACTTCCACATAGACAAACAAGCACGCAAAGAAATTGCCATCACTCCCAGCAAGAAACTCTGGTGGGTATATTACCCATCTGATATAAGCACAGTTGGTGGCACCTGTAGGCAGGCAGAAGACAGAGATCGCAGGGACAACTACGTCCTTGAGGCCTCTGCTATAGTTCAGGAGATCATTAAACTAATTCAGATACAAAAAATGCTGAACTTTAGCAGCCTGTCCAACATACATGTCACACAATCCACTGCTGGCATGAAATTCAAAACACCAAGAGGAATGACTTGAGTGTCATTGTGTCACTTTCCCAATAACTTTGGGGTGCGGGTGGCCATTAGCAGATGCTTAGGGAAGAGAGGAGAAAAGAAGCTTATACAATAACCACTACCCCGGCACTTTCCCAGACTCCAACTATGTTAAGATCACAGTGCTTCCTGAGCCAACTGTGGTCTTCTACAGAGCAACTGTCAACAGATCTCTCTTCTACATATTTGCCATATCTCCTTTCGACCTCATGCAGACTTCTCTATCCACAGCATCTTTCTACAAGGACTTGTCAGGTCTACTACCTCCCTTGGAAGAGGAAACTAAGTGCTACAAAATGCTGAGATGAACAGCTCACTACAGAAAGCTCTTTCTCTTCCATCTTCCTTCTCCACTCCCCTGCTCCAGGCAAAGGATTCCTTCTCCACTCTTCCCTTTTGCATCAGTTGCAGTGCTTGTCTGAGCCTTCCATAAGCCAGATAAATTCTCTGATCCAGCAGCCCATTTCCCACTCCCGCACTCTCCACATTTTTTTGGTGAATCAGTGAGTAGTACTGGCTCAGACAGAGGATCAGCAAATGCCAGAGCTCACAGCTAGGACCAGGATGTTCCCTTTTCAGCAGAAGTGAGCAGTTAGTTAGATCAGATCAGCTCATCCCACAGCCTGATGTGTAGCAATTTTCTCTTCTTGAGAACACTGCGCTATCTTAGGCAAATGCTCTAAAACACCAGCACCATCACTGTGTTCTACAAGAAAAAGAATGACTTGGGTACCAAAGTCCACAAAAGAATTCTCAGAAGAATCCTACAGCTCAGAATTAATACATGAACTTCTAATGTTTGATCATCTCCCTTCACCGTTTCACTATTCCTAGCACACTGGCTCTTCTGATGGATCTCCTTGTAGGGTGTATGATGCTTATATTTCTATCATGCAGTTGCGGGTTCCCCTCTAGGAGAGAGAGAGAAATTCTTAAAAATTAAGCTTAAGTCTGCTTGAGCATCTGATACATGAATGTCGTAAGCATTCCACTTAGTAAACTTGCATTCAGAGAGAACTAATTTATTCTCATTGAACTGGTTATTCTTTAACTATTACTGTCAAACAGACAAAAACTACTAAGTCTGTTTGTCCCTAGGCCTAGATAGAGATTTGTTGACTTTGTCTAGATCACCTCTAGATTCAGTAACATGCACGGTAATATAGAAGAGGAAAATTTTTCAAAACCCTGTGCCAAAACTTTGAATACTACTTTCTTGCTTGTGTTTTAGGCACTGCAGTCTCCCACACCAGAGAGTTTAGAGGTCTTCATTAGCAGTATCACTCTTAACAGAGACTGCAATGTGGAAATGTCAAACAACATGGGAGCTCTTGTGAGCAATCTCTACCAAATGCTTCAACTCAGGGATCACATTTCTCATCAAACACGAGGAGGTATCCCATGTAAGTTCTAGAGAAACAGCTTCATCTGGGAACAAAAATAACATGCCTTATTCCTATCAGTATTCACCTTGAAATTCTCCCCTGCTCTCTGCTCAAACTCAGTTAGACAGACATTTAAAAGATCCAGCTTTCCTAGAAGTTGAGGCATTGATTACAGAACAACCAGTAAGCTAGCAAATTACAGAAAATAACACTACCTTGCTACCACCATTCAGAGAAACCACAGACTGATGGAAATTGAAGCCCTGCTTGTAGCATTCTGCATTTTGACACAAACAGGTGTTCTTTGGGTAGCCTCACTTGCTTAAAATGAATCTGTTTTCAAAGACTGCTCATAGCTTTCTATGATCTTCTGCTGATACTGTCTGCATGCATAAACAATGCTCTTAGGAGTGAAAAAAGGCTTTTTAACAAGAGGTTATTCTACAGCTATGTAGCCTCATAACTCATATGGCCAGGTTCAACCACAACTTAGGTGCAAAGTATAGTATAGTATATAGTAGGTGCAAACTATATACTAGGATTACGTAGGAAATTAATCACCACGGTTTTGATGACAAATTTCTAGCTCACTTGATGTATAGTTGCACTCATATCTGGAATGATCATATACAGGACAGACTTCTGAGCAGACCACAGTGTTTTACTTTTCCTTAAAATAGACTCAGCCCAGCAATAACTGCAACAAATCGTGGACTTCTCCAGCAGCAGAGGAGAACAAAAAATTGCTTTGAAAACTCAAGTTTTCCAATGAGTCTAAGGGCAATGGAATTTCTTCAGCTACAGTATTATTAACAGATGACAGTTATAGTGATGTACAGATTTCAAATACCTATTCAGCCTTAAGAGAACAACTCCGGCATGCTGAATCACACACAAAGGATGTCGTGTGTCTTGCAGTTAAACAATTCCACACTTGCATCTTTGTGTAAAACAGAAGTAGATTCAAAGATTTAAAATGGACCAAAATCTCTGCTGAATTAAGATAGCCATTTTCTTAGGGAGAACTACTGCTATAAATAACAAAACTATTGGTCAAACAGGAGACAAATTGTCTCATCTGTTATTATTAAGCCCCCATAATATGTTTAATGTGCTATCTTTTTGCCATTTTGCAGAGGCCTCAATCAGCTAGATAAGCAAGCCTCAGTAGACTGTAAAGAAATCAAAGCGTTACACTGTTATAAAGATGACTTAAAATTACAAGCCTCAAATGGCTCCTATGACTTTGATGAACAAATACCTGAAAATGAGCATTCTGCACACCAGGCACCATAATTCAGCAAAAGAAACAGTGGAAACTGCATGGAACTTCAGTTTCTTGGAAAAGTTATAGAGGGTCCTTAAAATCAGAACAGGCCTCAGATCGCAATCTTCTCCTGGGGATTGTGTTACATTGTGCTCTAGGCATTCTCTGTTCAAGAGAGAATACTAAGCTAAAGGACCTTTAATCTGGTCTGGTACAGCAACTCATATCAAAGTAAAGGCAGTAACTTCCTTTCCTTTGCGACATGCAGGAAAAAACTCTTTGGCTCCTGGTGGAAGAAGAAATTGTACCTCAAACACCATGATGCTTTTTTGTGAAACAAGTCTGTGTTTATGCACAGGGCAGAGGGAGTACAGACAGAGCAGAAACTATGTAACAGAATCCAATCCTACCTCAGCTGGAGCCGAGTGGTACCTAGAGGAAAACTGAAGACCATTTGTCTTCTACCTCTGATTAAGCAGTCTTTGAGGTCTTTGATTTAACCTCAAATTAAGCAAGCTTTGAGATCATAGGTGGCTAAAGCAAAGGTTAGGAATGGCAGCTTACTAAGGAAGACATAAGCACTGATACGTCCAGATTGATGAGATGGCTGCCTCCTGCTGCAGATGAAGCCTGCACTGCGAGTTTCTCAGGACAGAATTAAAAATCCTTATGCAGCACCCAGCCAATCTGTAATCTTTAATGACTTCAGCACCTTGTCATTTTGTTTGCAAAGACATTACTGCATCTTCCAAAATGAGTAACTCCATAATAAGAAAGCCTTTAAGACCACAACAGTTACCACAGAAAAGTTACCAGTGCAACATCAAGTTGGAATCAGGAAGGAGAAAAAAAAAAAAAAACCCTAACAAAACAGCTGCTGGTGTTCTAAATGGATGAAAACTGGTCTTCAGGCAATCCCAGCTCCTAAAGCTAAGGAGATTTGCATTAGTTAAGTGTGCCAAAATGGTTTGATGCATGTCAGAAGTATGAGAGAATGAACTCTAACTCTAAACTTAATTCTTGAAGCAGAATTTTAGGAGATGGTGCCTCTGATGCTTTACAGGAGATAGGCATGGACTTCTGAGCTTGAAGTCTTTTTATAAGTTGGAGACAGAAGTCAAGAACCTTAGAGAAATGTCTAAGAAGGATGATCTTTGTCATCCTTCATTTTGGGACATGGTCTGTGAGTTTTGGTACCCTCTGAGGAAACAGGCTTAATGAACAATTTTAGGCAATGCAAAATCCCCATTTTTCTAACATTTCACAGTACAAGGTCAAAAGAGACAGCACAGAGTCCTCTTCACAAAAAAAAAAAATACTAGTTTCTTTTACATTTCCCTTTTTCACATATAGTAAGCTCACTACTTAGAAGTACAGCCTCAAAATGGCAGTATTTGAAGTAGACAGAGACAGAGAGGTACACTTTAAAGACCACTTTGAAATACGAGTTATAATGAAAAGCAGACGCCAATCTTTCCACAGTTAAACAAAAACACTAAAGAAATCACTGTTCTTCGATGTTAGAAAGAAGCCTCTACTCTTGCTAAATTCTGGAAAGAATTCATACACCAGCAAGGTTAACAGGGGAAGGGAGGGGGAAGAAGCAAACAAGGGGTTAATACTAGTTCACTCTGATGGTACCAGTCTCTGCTACATGTAACCTGTGTTGACAGGACAAAAGTTTGTTTACTACTGTGCTTCGCCCTTCCAACTGACAAATTTAATTTATTAACTTTGTCAAGAGAAAGAGAATTATTGTCTACATTGTGTAAGTCTCCTGAAAATGCATGAAAAAATGTGTTTGAGCTGTCCCAGTAGTCACAGTGTAAACTGCTAGAGAATAAGACTTAGCCATTTACAAAATATTTTAGATGATGTTTTTAACGGTGCCTATTAGATAGCACAACTGTTAAAATTAGTAACTGGATTTTTCTCAGATCCTCCCCTCAAATTTACCAATGCATATGTTCTTTGGCAAGGACGGGGTACACAGTAAGAAGAAACTTTGAGTGTGAATGATTGAAAGTAGTACAAGGAGTAAGTTTTATCATAAGTCTGCTCAAGAACAAAACTCATTTTTTTCCTGTCAATGACAAATGTCAATAGAAAATTTAAAATCTAAGTACTCCTACATAGTGTCTGAAATACTCTGAAAATGAAGAATTTATATTCCTTTTCTGGTGATTCCAAGTCTGAAACTGAGATGGTAATTTACTTACCACAAAGAATAAAGATGGTAACATGAATTTGAAAAACTCAGAAACATTTACAAGCCAAGACTATTACAGACAGGGGATACATTGACAAAAGAGCTTTTAAAACTGCTGCAGTGTAAATTTGACAATAATTAAAGTAAACCACTTCCTAATTTGCTTGAACAGATGTTAGGATTAACTTTTATAAAACAGATACCAAACTGAACAGAGACATTTCCATAACTGCTAAGTCGTTATGACAGCAAAATGAAAACTAGTTACACCTGTACTTTCATTAGCCTAACATTATGGGGTTTTGTTTGGTTTGGTGGTGGTGTGGTTTTTTTTGTTTTTTGTTTTTTTTAAACACACAAAACTACTGCCACCATGAGTCAAGTCAGAATCAAGTCCTATTTAGCTTTTTTCAAAAAATTCAGAGTCTGTTCATTTCAAACAGCTACGTACCATGTGAACTTTCAAATTCATATGCTAAACAAGAGGTATATACTTGCTTGGTTATAGCCCATTAATTTTGATAATCTGAATTATTAACCAGAAGCGTATTTGGCAGAAACAAGGTTGTGATGCTTTACAATATTATGCCTGTACACCTTTGCAGAACATTACAGGAGTTTGTCATTCTACCTTACTAGTATGTTGTAGCATGACTAGTTACATTTCCACATTCAAAATATTACCCAAACTATAATCTATTACCTGGAGATGCTATACCTGCAACAAATAGCTTAGCAGCCTGTTAATATCATTTCAATGCATTGAACAGAAGGCACAAAAATGTCAGCCTTCAGTGCATTGTGGGTTTTAATACTGAAAATAACCTGGAAATTAGCATGCAGTTTTAAACTTGTTTTTGCATGGCATTGCACAAGAAAAAGGCTTCACTGCTGGACAAAGTTCGTAACAAATTCAAGTTCTAGTCACCTTCTCGCTCAACAACCACATGCTTAGAAGCCAGTACGAAGGCATAAGAATCTTTGCTCACCAACCCTAACAGCTATGCTAACACCTATGCTTGGAGAAAGGACAAAAGAATAACCAAGCACTATACTCCGAATTTAAGTCTTCAGTTAAAATGCCTCATTTTCACAATCACCTGGCTTAGCTGCATCCTTGTTTGCCGTCTTAAGATAGTTTAAAGAACAATTTTTCAGTGTAATAAATACAGACACAAGGACTTCATGGCAAAAGATATAGAGAAAAAGAAAGGTGCAGGACTAAGGCCACATTCAAAAGTCATCCCCATTCACCAAAAAAGAAGAAAGCGTAGAAGAATCCAAAGAAGCTAAGGCTGACAGCGGTACAGGAAAAAAAGGACACTGAAAAAACAGTGTAATTCTCCGATTGCAATATTCCCTGACTCAATTTTTCATTTTTCCTGCATTATTTTTTAAATCAAAACAAGGTAAGGCAAGGCTGTAAACAAACACACAGTTATAAAAATATATTAGTCTAAAAGAGTCCTCTATAATAGGACTGTAATTGTTTCAATAAAAATAACTCCCTATTGTATGTAGAAAAATGGGCAGGGGAGGTTGCAAGCGGACTGAAGAGCGGAACAAAACACCTCACGCTGACCTCTATCTCTCGGAGTTTGGCACGTTTTTCTTCACTCATTTCTGAATATTTGACTGATGACTTGGATTCAGGCATTTCTTCTCTAATAGGATTGGAATACATGTGTTGCTCTTCTGACTTAGAACTCTGAGTGTCTTCCTCATCTTCACTCTCTTCTTCTTGACTTTAGGGAAAACAAACAGAATTAACTGGTACATATGTATTTAAAACAACAAATTCTTACAAAATTTACTATCTCTACTACCGAGTTTCTATGATTAGTTTCTAATTACGAAATCTATTAAATAAGATTATCATATGTGAAGTTCTGCAGCTATGAAACTGGCCATTTGTTAGACAGATACCTTAATATTTTTGTTTAAAACATTAGTTTTTATAATTCAGATAATTTACACTTTTCATATAAACAGAGCACAAAAAATTCTTGAAATTTACAGTCAAATTCATAAGTAACTCACAGTTACAAAACAAGTCCACTACCACAACAAAATCCCTGGAAGTGATGTAACTGTGCTTTTTAAGATATAATTAGGTCTATAAAAGAACAAAATTAATACATTTTTACTTTTGTGAGGCAAACCTGAGTGATGTCAGATGCTTAAAATGATATTCCCAGATTGGCCACTAGAGTGCTGCAGCACTACATATAAGGCAGTTAAGATGTTTAAAGCATTACTAATAGATGCTCTCAATTGTTTAAAGAACAAAATAAAAGACCGTTCAGGAACAACAGACGGCATAGGGTTTACTAACATCCAAAGAAACATACGCATCAGAACACTACCCGTACTTTGCATCTAAAGAGAAAGGGACATTTTTGGATGCATTCATACAGGTTTGACATTCAAGATTCCCAAAGTGTAAAATACTACCTTAGTTCTTACTAGTGGACATTAAATGAGTTGCCAAAGTAGCATCAGTTTAGACACTACAACTGGCAGCTCTACAGAAAAGTATAGATTATCACATTAGAATTATGGTGTCTGAAAAAGAACGCTGCACTAAGATCCTGATTATCTCCATTTTCCTATTTTCCTACTTTCAAATTTTCCTCTTTGTTTGCTCTTACAATATACACAGTTTACAGGAAGTTCCAAAGGAACTCAGCCTCAGAGGTAGAAGATTAACATGTTTTCATCAGAATGACAAAGTAAAACTATCTCTAAGTGCTCTCAATTTTAAGATAGTAGGCAAAAAACAACTTGTTAAATAATGTGCTAGCAAAATACAATGCTAGTGGAAATGACTTATAAAAAACATTTTAAACTCATAAGTTGTACCATAAATTTCAATTAAAAACATGTCTTTAAAGAAAGATGCCAGACTGTAACTTAGGAACAAGAAATCTAAATCTTTACTTCTGATTTTCTTCTTCCTCAGATTCTTCATGTTGGTCAAAAAGCTCCCATTTAGAAGTTGTAACAGCTAGAAGAGAAAATAAGATAATTTAACAACAAAAAAGCTATCGCTTCATCTGAAAATCAGTAGTTTCAGATATTACAAAACTTACTATAAAATTTTAGAGCTTCTAGTACTTAATGCAAAGACTACCTATTTCACAGAAATAAATATCTAAAATTGTACTTCATCAGAATTGTACTTCATTCACTGTATATCTGAGCTATTTACTTATGTTGAATACCATTCTTAAGAAAATTTTTCAAAAGCAGTCAAGTGTTTCTCATTTTGTAAAACCTTATCTTCGAGAGAAAAGTATCATCAACCACATAGACAGATTTTTCCAATATTTCTTTGTAATGAATTGGAAATTATTTTTAAAAGTTGCTAAGTTACTGAGGTAGGAAAATAAAAACAGAACAGACTATTTCCTTCATAGAATTTATAACCAAAACAGAAGTCAAAACTGAAAAATCCTTCTGTATTACTAAAGAAATCCTACTACCATTTTTAGACAGTTTAGTTGAAAACAATCATGAAATAGATAAATGACCATTAAATAAAACATTAAACTTCCAAATTATTTAGGAAAATGTTTCAGTTTAATAAATACTTTGCAAACTAACCCTGAGCTTCCAATTCTGATTCATCCACTGCTTCCCACTTTGATGGAGCAACTTTAAATATTGGCTCATTCTTTTTCGAGTCTTCAGCCGTATCCACTGTTGGAGGAAAAGACACAGAAAAAATCATTTCCAAAGCTCTTCAAAATTCAAATTTAAAAATCCTAATCTAACAGTCAGATTTAAATATTGAAGTATATTATGCCATTTCACTACTTGCAGAGGAAAAAATTGAGGATGTGGAACATGATATGCATTTGCCCATAACATCAGAAGGCATTTATTATGTCTCTGAAGCGATTACAATCTAAAAGCAATTTAATAAACTAATTCTTCTTAGGATAAATTGAAAATAATCAATTCAACATTTTACTAAGCTACATGCCATGTTGATTCTTGGCTGTATCAAAGCACTTATATGAAACCATCATCAAAAACTGAAGATCTAAATTGCATATAAAGTTGAAACTTTTCTTACAAGGTACTCCATCAAGATCATCATCCAGTGATTTAATTGGGACTCCATCAAGATCATCAATAGGAGCAGCATCAATAGGAATTCCATCCACATCTTCTAGTGGAGCACCATCAAGCTCTTCCTCAATGGGAGCACCATCAAGGTCATCTGGTACTTCCTATAAGCAAATAATTATCAAATTATTCCAGGAACATTGTTTTTCTTTATTTTTCCAACTATTGATTCATTTCTTTTTAAAAGGATAGCTTTAAAAAAATACCTGAAATACAGCCCCTCTCTCCCCTGCCAGATTTAACATGATATTTGCTTCCCAGTACTACTGCTTATTTCAGAGGGAAAAAAAATGACAATATACTTCTACATTAAATTTTAAGTAAGAACTGGGAATTTGTCCACAAGGTACTGGAGATTTTGCAAGATCAAAAAGAAGAGCACATGCTAAACTGAGATCTAGCTTGAAATGAGCTAATTACATCCAAATAAATCTGATGTATACTTCCTACATATGAAAGACTCCCTGACAGCCTGTAAACTGAACGACTGACAGAAACAAACTATTCAGCAGGAACTCAAATACCACTAACACATGTAAATGAAATATTCTCTTGCATGTACAGGTGCTCTCCTTCGTATGTATACATTTTCCTGGCTCTACTGTTAAGGGAAATAGCTAACTTTCCAATTACTCTGTAGTTCACCTGCTATTCTGAAAGCCATGTTTTTGCAGTTACAAAATGAACTTGTCCTAAACATACATCTATTTACTGGTTCTCTCCATCTTGATTCTCCTTAAATAGGATGCATATGTAACTGTAGACAGATCAGTACATAACCACTTGCCACTAACAGTGTTCTAGAAAATTTTAAGCATAAAGTTTTAAAATATTGAATAATAACTTATACATGTCACTACCTCCACAAAGCTCCCTACATACTCTGTAAAAATAACCTCTGTCAAAAAAAGATAAATGCTGCAGAATAACTAGAAAGCTAGCAACTTACTGCTCTAACGCAACACAGCAAAGAGCAGAGCAGAATATCACCTGTGCAAACGATCCTTTGCTCATTTCAAACTAAGGAAGCTCTGAGGGCTCTATTAAATCCAAATGTAACACTCACGTATAGAGAAAGTGAAGGGGATGGTTCAGGTTACCAGACACCAAGCTATTTAGAACTCTAAGGAAATAAAACTAATACCTGTAATTCTACCTCAAAAATCACTGATATATTATCAGAGTATTTCCAACACAAAGCAAATGCCTGTCATTCTGCACTAGTCTTTGCTCTGAAATGCTTTCAAATGTAACTCCACCACAGCACCTAATCTGCAAGCAACAAACGCATAAACAGATTAATAATAAAATATCTACATCCAAACATATCTTTCATACATGTCCTTAAAAGCAAAGACGGGGGGTTGTGGTGCCATTTAAGCATGCCAATACCTTCCAGACTAATCAAAATCCATAAATTACAAACTCTGTCACAAAGCACAGTTGTATTCACCCTAACAGAGATGTCAAAATATAACTTGCCAATTCCATTGGAAGTTTACACTTCTTCCTCACTATCTGCTAGCATCACCACTAAGGATCAGGCAAATCACTTACCTCTGTTTCTTTATCTTCCATGATATTTACAAGTCCCAAGAAAATATTCTGTAGTTTGATCAAAAACGGTTCTGGATAGATGGCCCAGTCTTCCCACGCTCGGAAGCAGGTCATTACCCGTTGCTAGAAGCAATAGAAAAGAAATGCTAGTAGATTTGTAATAAAAGATTTTAAATTATCAGAAATACACTATGGAGAACTATAGTGCTAAGACAAAAGTTCCACACTGGGGTATATTACAATGATACTATTTTAGGAAAGACTATTAACTTAAAAAAATTTTTTTTGAACTACTTTTTTTAAATCTCATTTGGGTTTTGTGTTTCTCTTTAAGTTCATGTTACATTATCAATTTCAGCTGCCCACATTTCCTATACCAATGGTAACTTTCAATCTGTTCAGATGATCAAAGCAAGCATCTCTCCTAAGCGTAACAGAAAATATCTTTCCTTTTGTAGAAAAAAAATCAAAAATTAACACTAGGTTATTCATATTACTGAATTGAAATTATGACCCTATTACCACTTAAACCGTGATTTTGGGAGAAAGGGGAGAGGGGGAAGTGAGTTACATTTGAAATCATGGGCTACAGCTCAAGCTTGACACATTAAATGCAGCTAGGGATGTACACTAAAAAATATATATATACACACACCACCCACATTTACCATATAATTTAATGAATTTTTTGAAAATAGCAGATAGCTAAAATTGACTAAACAATTGATCTAGGACAATTGGGAGAGAAGAAGGTAGAGGAACCAGGGAAAGTAAAAACCATCTAATACAGAAAGGCTAATTGTACTGGAAGCTTCATATTTAGCCTTCTGAATTAAAAAAAAAAAAAAAGAAAAGAAAAAAAAGAGCTGCAGACACATCTTTAAAAACAAGAGCAGAAAGAACACAGCTGAGTACCTATATGAGAATGGCAAGAAGGAGAGCACTACACATCTGGAAAAATCACTCAACCAGCCATGGATAGGCTGCTTACTGGACCTCAAACAAATAAAGTCCAATTACCACCAAAAGCACTAAAAAATAACTTTATGCTGCTATGTCCATCAGTTTCTTCCCACACTGAGAAGCCCAAATTTATTCTCAAAACTGAGACCTAAAGTGGTCCAAAATAATTAAAAAGCTAAAAAAAGGCCATTTTGGTGCAATTCAAGTATTAGATAATCTCCCAGCTCCACAATTATACACCTACTGGTGCATTTCATCTGTTACATACTAATTTTGTTCTTAACATTTCATTTATACTTTTCTTCTCCTTTAGGCAAAAAGTTTTAAAAACAAAAGCTGCTTTTCCTTCAGTAATTTTAAAATACCATGGTTAAATTCAAATCTTTGTGAGAGAAAAAACAACAACAAAAAACCCTCTAATTAGAAAGCTTGAGGTTTAAACCACCTATGATAGAATGCAATCTCTTGCAGGAACATCTACTCATTTGACTTCAATGTCAGGTAAAGAACAATGAAATACATACCTTGAAATTTTCAGACTGTAAATGGCCTTGTATTGTACGGTAAGTAGCATTGAGATCAGAGAATATCTGACATAATTTTGTTTCAAAACTAGAATTAAACATATACATTTCTCTGGTTAAACTTTGTAACATAGGCATTTTCCAGACATATATAATTCATAAAAAGTACCTGGAACACAGGAGTCAAAAGGACTAGGCTTTGATCCCTACAGTAGTCATGAACTGAACTATAAAGCAAATATGATTACTATGTATTAAATCACCTTTGACAACAACAGAACTGTGAAGGGAGATATTACATCTGCTGCAGTCTCTTTATACAGCCTGAAAAGATTGGAGGAGGATAAAAGGACTTTTACAACCTTATATACAGCCAAAGTACTCTCTCAGAAATCAATTTGCTTTTAAAAAAAATTCTTAGTTATGTTTCCACTTTAAATTACTCAGTGAGGCCCTCAGTGAAAGTACAATGAGTAACAGTTTCCTAGTTTCTCTTGAGCTTCTCTCAGTGTACAACAAATTGGCACAGTGAAGACATGCTGCAACAAGAAACATGATCTGAAATCTCTATAGTTATACAACATGCTGAATATTCCCCATCATGTTACCATAAATTCACGTTACCATAACATCATCATAAACTTGATTAAAAAAAACAAAACTTAACAAAATGTCAGTTTCAAAAAGTTTCTTGTTTGAATGGATTATTTACTACACCATAACTACAACATCTACAGCCTCTCTTTCTGTGAACAGATGCACATGGGTTACTCTCGCCTCTGCGAGGTTCCATGCAAGTAGTCATTTGCATAGAGCATATATACTTTTTTGTGTTACAAAGCATCATATGTATTGATCTATACATTGTGTTACATCATATACATTTTCATGCAAAAAAAGACATATATATCATCAGTGTCATACTTGATCAGTGTCATACTTGATCAGTGTCATACTTGATCAGTGTCACTGAGACGCATTTAACCATTTCTCTACTACCACATTTACCCAAACAGATACATAAGATTGAATATAAGGATACTCTTGGAACCAAGCACCTAAAATACCGTACTTACAATTTTCTATAGTATGAAGCGTTGGCAACTTTAGCTGAGGAGTTGTATAACACATCTGACACCAGATATAGTCTTGCAATCTACAATAGACAATGTTCAAATTAATATAACCTTAAGTTTAAATTATCCTGAAAATACAAGCATTTTCCTGAAGTGGTACAAGATCGTTTAAGCTATCTAGAAGTACAAGTCACAACCACGCAAATGTAACACAGCCATATTGTTAATAAAGATACCAATGCGCAATTAGCATCCCATCATGCAAGAATCACTACAACTAGTAAGATGGATTCACGCCTCACATAGTATTACAAAGGACAGTGTGGCCTTCCAATTTTTATTTCTTATCTTTGAACAGACCATCCTGCTGTTTTCAAATTCAGAGAAAAGCAGAACATTAGTTACAGGAAGACCCAGCATGAATAAGTATTTATCACAAAATCTCGCAGAAAAAGAGATACTTAAATTCAAGCTCTGGTTTTAACACAAAATCTCGATATTGCCTGAAATAATGCTTGTAAATTACATGCACATGCTGCAAAGTAAGCTCTCCTCCAAAGCCACAATAACTATGATTATATAAATTCTCCATACCTTTTTAGGAAGAGGGGTCTTCAAAATGGACAATGACTCTGTAATGCAGTCTACAATTTCTTCAGCAGCTTCCGCGTTATTTAGACAGAAAACCATTGCATCACCAATATCATTCTTACGAGGTGTTAATCCACGCAGAATTTCCTCCAATTTGTCTCTCTGTCTGAAATATTAGGAATTTAATACTTTCAATAAAAAATTAACAGTACTTTGAAGATTTTCCGTTTGAAAGAGTTTGGAATTTTGCATATTTAGGACACAAACAACAATAAATATTTTTATAACCTGTTGCCTGAGTTTTTTCAATGACTCAGGAGTACATGCATGCATAAGCACATGCCAGCCACACAAATAAAGAGTGTGCATAAATTCCCACTCAAGGCTTGAGTATATATAGAAATCAAGAAAAAAGAACTGAAAAATTGCTAACGCAGAAGATCAATACCTGTGAATATAAGATAATTATCTTTTATGGTTTAGTTTAAGCAGAAATCAAAATGGATAAATCTGAAGCATATATGTCATCTGTGCTGTGGAATAAGAAATGTTAGACTAAGAAAGTTAGTAAGAAAATATTTTCTGTTTTCCTACTCCATATATATAGAACACTCTCAGAAGAGCATTTTTTTTGATCCCTTCAAAAAAGATACAAGGAATAAATCATTATTAAACCTTCCAGAACAATGACTGGTATCATAACTATAATAAAAAGAATAAAAACCAAAAAAACCTCAAGGCTAAGAACAAAATAGGAACAATGATAGCAAAAAAAAAAAAAAAAACCAAAAAAACAAAAAAAACAAAAAACAAAAAAAACAAAATAAACCCACACATTTCTGCTACCATAGCCATCACCACCACACATACAATACACAGCAAAGAACTCTGATGTTCTTTCTCTTCCCTGCTTACTAACAGCTGCTCTCCATTTTAATTTCTGACAAATAGCATCACTAAATTTAAGATTATTATACAAATGTTTAGTTCATTAGATTAGAATAATGTTGAGAGAGGTGTTATTTACCCACCACCAGATGGGAACAGAAAATAGAGAAAAACTCTCACCCAATCCCATTCAGACAAAAGGTTAATACCAACTGGATTGTAAATTCTCACTATTCAATGAAGGTGAGTCTAACAAAATTCAGAAGGTATTTAGCCAAACGTATCATTCAAAACCCAATAATATAATACAGATCCTGAGGTTACAAGAGTTTCTAATTAATATTGTGACAAGAGTTGTAATATTTTAGGGATGACAGAACTACAAAAACAACTAACAGAGAAGATAATGATTAGCAGTTAAGACAGCACTAGAAATTGATAGAAGTGCATACTCTTCCTTAAGTGCACCCTTCTTGTTAGGTTCTTCTACAAATGCTTCTGTTTCTTGCTCTTCTGACATCCCATGTAGATATGGATTTAATGGTGGTGGCCTCCAAAATGATCCATTTTTGAACATACGAAAATCTTCTGTCCTCCACTTGGTTGGAGCATCTCCCTAGAAAGAACAAAAGTATTTATATTTTTGGTGTTCTTTTATTTTATTGTGTTTAAAGGTATGAACTGTCACTAAAATTCTACTTGCCTGAAGAATTGAGTAAAGCTTCCATCTATAATATACATGGGCTGGAGTCTGGTTTTCAAATAAAAACCTAAACCAGACAGCAAAGAGAAGACATAAAATATGTTACAAGGTATTTAACTGAAGTGCAATTTCAAAGGAAGTAATCAAACAAAAGGAACCATTACCAAACCCTTGTCCACAATCCCAGCATAGCTACTGAGCGAAATCAAAATAGCTAGAAGCATGTACACCTGCAGTACAACTGTGCAAAACCAGCAAAAAATCCTCCTCACAATCAGCAAAATGAAATGCAGAGTTACACTAAGGCACAGCATCTCCCTCAAGAAATGAGAGCGCAGCCCCACAGTAAAATGGGAGAATCAATGTGAAGAGCTACCATTGGAGCAACCACAGCACAAACTGTGGAGGAACTCATAGGCATACAGTTAGGTTACTCAGATTCCATATGAAATGAATTGATGTTTTCTGACAACAAACTCTGTCAGAACACTGATAAAAAAACCAAACAAACAAGATCAGAAAACAAAAAAAAATTTTAAGGATCAAGTGTTTTATTCTGACCTATTTTCTCAATTTGTATAAAAACTTAAAATGAAATACTTCGACCTTACTGCATATAAAACATTTTCATAAGGTCATTCAATACTTCCTTGAAATAAAGTTTTTCGAAGACTGAATTTCACACAAAATACTGAAATTGGTATTTTTTACTGCATTAAGGACAAAAGCTGGAAATTCTGACAACTTTACTATGTCAGCTGAAGTTTAATCCTACTTGACCGAGGATGAGAAATAACTCCCAGATCTTGATAAAGGTAGGAGGCTAGGCTAGGCTCCAGGAAGACTGGACTTAACACTGCCTTTTTTTTTTTTTTATTTAAAACATATGCTACTGCTGCCATCGATGACTTTGAATCCCTCAGACAAATAGGAGTTAAACATCATGTGAAAGAATTATACATTAATATTAATAATTGGAAAGCATAGGTATTCCCCCCCCCCTTTTTTGAATGTACAATTGGTAAAATTTGAATTTGCATTCAAACACAGACAGCTCCTTTT
Organism: Dromaius novaehollandiae; assembly: GCF_036370855.1. Classification (NCBI taxonomy): domain Eukaryota; kingdom Metazoa; phylum Chordata; class Aves; order Casuariiformes; family Dromaiidae; genus Dromaius; species Dromaius novaehollandiae. The sequence goes on from NC_088106.1 coordinate 18,840,808, forward strand.
CAGAAATGCAAACTATTAGCAACAGCTAAGACATTTAATGCTATTTAAACTGAAGCAATACAATAAGCACCTGAACATTGGATTGTTGATTTCTCGATTCATGATCATGGCTTCAAACATAGGCCCTTCCCGTACCACAAACTCTATCATTCGATGTATCAATGCGAGCAAATTCCTACAACAACAACACAGTTAAAGAAAAATTGATTCAGACCTAACACTATGTAAAACTACACTCCACCTAAGATACTACAACTGTGCAGGAGATTATTTTGCTGTGTTGTTAAGAAAACAGTATAGAAGATAAGGTAACATGGAGCAATATTATTGCCTTGCATCATAGACACGGGCATTCTAAAATGAAAACATGCTCAAGAGTGGTGGAGTGAGAATTTAAGAGGAGACCTTATTCCTGAATTTCCACGGCTTAGCCTACGACCACCTCTTGCTTAGTAAAAGCTTAATAGCCCTTACACAAAAAAATGGGCAACTGAACACCAAAGTACAATTATCTAACAAAATAGTAAGCCCTCATCTAAATTATCTAGAACTAACAGCAAAGTGTTAACCAAAGTTCTACAGATAAACACATGGCTAAATATTATGCTCAAAATTAAACACAAATCATTTCAAATATTTAACAGAAACTCCATTCAGCTTTCAAGCTATGCAAATATAAAAGGAAAAGCAAATAGCTTTGCTGATGGCAAATACGGCAGTGATTTTGTTAAAATGAGGTCCTTTTGGTCAAGACTTAACTGTGTGCCAATAGAACAAAACTGTCCGTCATTTCATGTCATACCATTCAATATTTCCTCCCTCATACACACAAGTGAACAAAATCAAAATTAAAAAAAAATAAAAATTTGCATTCATTTCATTCAGCACAACATCCTGAGACACGTGAGAAGCACATGTGAAGTGTAAATTTTCAAACAGCATTTGAAAATACAGATCCCCTTCAAAGTATACTAAAAGGAGACAGTCATGTAAGCTTTATAAATAATTGTGATCTTCAGTTTCCAACCTTTTGTATTTATTTTGGAAAAAAGGATCCTAAATTTTCAAATACAGACTAGCCTACATATATCAAAAGCTTCGTAGCATGTGTCCTTTGAATGTGATGCAAACAAAAAAGTGCAGATTTTTACATTTTTTTAATTGAATGAATATTCTAGATGTAACAAAAGGATATTGGTTCTTTAAATATATCATATTAAACTTCTTTCTAGCAAATTTTAAATTACAAAAATTCAAAAATTGTTATATTGAAAAGCTGCAGAATTTTCTATTACTAAGCAACAAGGTCATTAGGTGATTGCTTTCTACCATTGTGAATATTCAAAGTTCTGCCACAGATATAAAGCACTGGATCAAAAAATTTTTTACAACTTAAAAACATAGTAATAAAAAGCCTGCCCCTGCCATCTGCAAACTTGGCAAATGCTCTGGCAAATGCCTTATACTACCTAGCATTAGAAGTACATTTCCCTCAAATATCACACGAAAGAACAACAGCTATCTCAATTTTTCTGTCTTTTTGCTTTCTACAATCCCAGAAACATTGTAAAGAGGACATACTCTCAATAATTCAGCAGCCATTTTATTTAAAGCAGTGTTCTGAAAGCTCTTAAAGCAAGACTTTTTTGTTACATGAATTGTATTTGAAAATGTGAGTTGGAAAAAAAATTACAATTAGCTTTCAAACCTTTAAGCGGGAAACAATCACAGATTTTAAGGCTAGTTCAGTATGATCATTTTTGGCTCATCTTTCTGCAGAACCATGCCACTGGATTTCATCCAATTGTTCTTCCACCAAGTGCAATGAGGTTGCACAAGAGCAGCTTATGGTTGAAGAACACCTTTGGAAAATCTCTGATATATAAAAAAGATTCAGTAAATCCTGTATCTGAAAGAGGATGCTACCTGCATTCTGGTATACAACACATTATCACTTCAAAATTTTTCAGAGAAATTCTCTTTCATTGTGTGCGCTCAACATTTTGTTTTGTAAGTGCTAAGAAATAAGAAATGTTAAAAAATGATACTGAAAATTTTCAAACATAAATGAGTACAATTAAATGCAGTGCCCCACCGAAGTCAGTTACAAGTTTTTGCACGATGTGATACACTCTGATACTCTAAAAGTTGTAATTAGCATCTTTGAAAGTCATCAGGAAGCTAAAAAAAAGAATTCAAGGTATTTTCAAACACAATTCAATTAACATGAGTTTTTCTTACCATATGACCTTTCAAAATGCTACAGTAAATAAAATGGAAGCGTATCTTTCTCTGAAAATTAATTACACTATAAACTGTACAGTTTTACAAATACTTGTTCTATTATTCAATATGTTTTTCCAATATTATTAAAGATTTGTGCCGGTCACTAACCATTCCATGTCATTACTCAACAAAAAGTGAACTGTCCTGAAATTCTATCAAAATTACTGGTGCATTTGAGCATCTTAGACAAATGTGTCAATATACTACTTTAACTAGCTTTACAAATGTTTTCTCCCCCCCCACACACAAAAAAATGGGACTACTTTGTGACAATTAAAACAGAGTAGTAAAAAAAAGATGATAGTTTTAAGTGCATTATTTAAAAATGTCGTTTAGCTTAAGTTGGCCAACAAAAAAAAAGTTTTTCAGTTATAATAAAACCACATTTATTGGAGCCGATCGTACCAATGTCTGGTCAAAAACTGTATACTTTCCCAATCCATCCCATGATGTTTTCCTGGTCCCCCGCTGCCGCAGACAGTTCAGCTGGTGTTGCTCACCAAGGCCAATGTCAAAGAGAATTTGGTAATCTTTTGTGTTTATTTACTTTTAAAACAGTGTTGTGTTCCTATGTTTGGGAAAAGGTTTTAGCTTAACTGAGCAAGAGCATACCTAGACAAGTGTGAACGTAGAGGCACTGACAGGGACCAAAATGAAAAATTACCCTTGGCGCTACAGAACTACCCTTTTCAGTGATCAGAACTATTGACTGTTGCACATTTAAAAAAACATTAAAAATCAGCTTTAATTTCTACTAGAATCAACTGAATTAGTTACAAATTATACAATTCAACCCCCCCCCAAAAAAAAAAAAAAAGAAAACACAGCACCACACTGGATACAGCAATGTCCTAACTATAAAGTACTCATTTATGTCAAGACCTATAAAGCATCATTAGGATAAGGTATTTCTCACTAGCTTTCACTGATAGAATTATCCTGCAACTATTTCTAGTGTTCAAATGCAATGCAAAAGATAATTACTTAAATCTATTCCTCACTAAACATAAAAGTTACTGAGGTAAGTATAATACAGCTGTAAAACACACATTTCTGTTTTAAGTATTATGAAAGAACCATTGCTCAGTCAAGCCATTACCTTTTCCTCAACATCACAATTTTTCTTTAAAATTCCGAAGGGGAAATTTTCTATATTTAGATCAGTAATAATAAAGAAAAACATGTACCTTTCTGTTGGGATAACCACTTTGACTATGGCTTGCGACAGAGTCTGTATATGAAGTCACATCAGATAATAAACATAGAATATGTGAGTATTGTTAACAAGTAACAAGCAAAAATATACATATGCAATGAAAATACTACACATCTATCACAAGTTTTGCAGGCAATCACTGCTGTGAAGTTATATCTAAGCAATTACATAAAATGCAAATGGTTGTGTCAGTGAACCGTAAAGGTTCACTAATTGCAAAGTATGAGAACATTCCTGTCAGAATGTACATTGATGCACTGAATAGGTACTAACTGAATATAATTAAGAAAGGAGTTTTTAAATTTATGAAACGATTCTAAACTATTTGACTTGGACCACTTTGGTATTACTGTATTCCCAAGTCTTTAAAAAGCCAGCCCTAGCATTTAAGTGTCATTCAAAGAATCAACAAATTCTTACAAACGTAAATAAAATTGGTTTGTGATTACGAGATACTTACCCTTCACTTTTACTCCCTCAGCTAACATTCTAAAAAAAAAAAGACTTCTGAAAACTGACTCCATAAATAGCCTAAAATACTGATGCGATGTCTGGACTAATTACCTTCTATACAAAATATACCAACTCATCTAGTGTAAAAATAAAGCACCCAGATTAAAACGTAGTATTTTCTCTAAAGAAAATAATTTAGATACTGCAATTTGGCAGCCAACAAAAGGGGGGGACGTAGGAGAAAAAAATCCAGGGAGCCTGGAGGGGGAAAATGATAGCCAGATTTAAGCATCACTAAAAATAAGTCAAGACCCAATACTGTGGCCTAATACAGACATGAGACAATGTTTCAGGAATTAGGCTCCCTTGGGCTATAGCAGGGAGCCAGTGAGTTTGTACACTAAGGGCTGCCAAAGTCAGCCTGAACAATGCAAATCTAGGAAGCCACTGAAATACTGTCATAGATGTAGTATTTAACATGAGATATGGCCCAGGGTACTTTTTTAAGTTACCTTCTCAAAATCTTCCTTGTTTTTTGGTGGGGGTAACATTGGAGCATTAGGATTCTTCAATCTCTCCCTAGGCTGGGCATTAAAAGGCAGTCCTGACGGAGGTGGTGGAAGTGTATGCTCCATCATGGAAGGAGGAATGTATATTGGGTGTGGTGGTATAGGTACAGCTTTGCCCCAGCCTAGCTTCATTTCAAAGGACATAATCATCTTGCCTGAAAAAGTGAAAGTTTAAAACAAAAAAAAAAGAGAGAGAGAGAGAGAGAGAGAGAGAGAGAGAGAGAGAGAGAGAGAGAGATGGAGATGTTATAAATTGTTTCTGCACTTGTCTATTTCTCTTTGTACATGCAGTGTTTAGGTTTGTCTCCCACAGTTTACTACTTATTGCTTACATTGTTCATTAATGTATCTACCAAACCACATCATGTAAATGAAAGCCTATTACATTAAATACTTTTGATTATTCTTCCCCCAACCTACCTGTTCAGGAGACACATTACACAAAGCCACTACACAGTTGAATTTGGGGGGGAAAAATTGGAAGAAGACAAAAAAAAATGTTTTGATATGTGGCATATCAGACAAAGTAATTTTTAGATGATATTATTTTGGCACTTCAATCCTTCAAAATGTTTTTTTTATAACAACAAATTTCATACAGTGCTACTCAAAACTGAAAGTAGTAACCAATTAGAACTCCTACATATTGCAACCCTGCTTACTACTGGTCTTAAAAAGTACCATTTTGATTAAGGTAGAGAGTGGATGGACAAGGACGCCTTTTCATTTTCAATCCTTTTTGTCAAGGATCCAGATTTTTGATTTTCATGCTCTTCTAAACTGTAAGGGCACAGCTTTCCTCATCACTTAATATACTCAACTTCCCATGTTGCCAGGATGGTCACATGCTAACAATTCTAAATATCAGATTTATCTGCAAGACTGTTCTCAAGTGAATATAGAACTCAAAGATTTTTTTTCCTTTAAGAAAGACCAAAAAATATATGCAAGTGTAAAACAAGATAAGTGACCATCGTATCAAAACAGGAAACACTAAAAACAGACAACTTGTTCTATATATCCAAACTACAGAATCGATATTTAACTAAGCTTGTTGGGAAAGAAAAATCTGCAGGTTTATTCCCAGGTAAACAATAATTGACTTATACTTTAAAATTTTACACAGACATTTTGGGGGCATGGCCTTTCTATTATTCAAAAACTCTTCCAGAAGATAAAGTTGAAAGTGAAAGTTTTCACTCTAAGTCCAAACTTTCAGTCACTATGGTTAATATGGATGAACACCACAAATCTATTCTGCAGCTGGTCAGGTCTTCTTTAATGCAGATTGAAATGCATCACCAGACTACATTCACTGGAAATAAAAAAGTTAATTGGTAGGGCTGGGAGAATTTTGAATTGTCTGTTGTTGGGGGTGGGGTGCAGCTCAAATATGCTAGCAGGTGAAAACAAAAGTGTGACAAGTTTCCAATTCTTTTCCAGGGCTGGAACAGAGTTGCAATGTATCTATTACTGGTCAGATAAAACAGCCTCAAAGATATGCTGACAGTTATTTCCTACAAAAGTAACCACGATCCAGAACTGAAAAATCTGTTCACCATTTAAATTCTTTAATGCTCTTTCAGCATCTCTTCTGTTCATAAAGGCAACAAAGCCACAATTTCTCTCTCTTGCTCTTTCTTCATCAGTTCTTGGCCACATAATTTTGACGCTTGCTAATGGTCCAAAACGTCCAAATTCTTGACATAACATCTCTTCGTTCATCTACAGGAAAAAAGGTAAAAATTAGAATCATGCTCCTGATTTCCTAAGATACCTGTTCCCATTAGAGTCCAAATACTGAGATTATCTCAGTTTCTTGATAAACAGGAACACTGTTCATCAATACCTACCCAATAAAATCTGCCCTAAAAAAAAAAAAAATCACATTCTAATCTAATCATGGTCAACTTTCTACGAGATATGATTCTTCTCACAGGTAGATATCTACGGACAAATAATTTCCACCGAGCATTTTTGCTTTTAGTACCTGACATTCTTAACATTAACTTTTGCCTCACCATGTATAGAGCATTTATTCAAATGAATATTGCCTCTATAGTCACCACTTGTACCTAGTGTATGGGTTTAAATCTATGTATATGGTTTTAAATAATCAGGGAAAAAATAGCTACTGAAAAAAATGTAATTGGACCCAAACACACCAACACTGCACTTAACTACTTGGCTCCAAACTTACTTGAGGATTAATGTTTCCAAGGTACAAATTTGTAGTGCTTGGATCTCCAACATCATGTGACCCTGGTGCATAATCATCCAGCACTACAATAGGGAGAAAGGAAAAACAGGAAACAAACAAAAACCACACAGGTCATAACCTTTACTATGCGCTTAAGCAACAACACTGCACTGAATGAAAAAAAGAATTTATATTACCACCAGATGATCTGTTTCTTCTTGAAGGAGCATCCACTAAATAAATGAAGAAATAAAGAAATAAATCGTGTGTGCGCGCACACGTGTGTACACACACACGTGTATACACACACACAAATTCTGTCTATAAATTTTGTAGACCAAGAGAAAAAAACCCAGCTACTTACTTGAACGACGCTGGCCATCTGAATCTGACTGAGGTGGCTCGAAACGACTCAGTCTACCTTTTGTTTTATGTCTTTCATCACGCTCCTCTTGTATTCTACAAAAAAAAGGTGAACACAACTAACAACTCGGTACCTTTTGAGGTTTTTATAAACAACTTTTCAATTATCTTTAGAAGTATGAGAGTTTTAAATATTAAATACTGGGCTCAAATTGCCACTATGTCCAAATTTCTGTTTAATCAACTGGAATCTATGCATGCTTCCTCATTCATACTGCCAGGGTGCTTTAAATGCAGACAGAATGGGCTAGGTTCAAGAACCAGTTTACAAGATTAGGAGCAAGAACTCTGCTCTTAAAAAAAATGACCTGAACCCCACATCCAACTGACAGAGGTCCACTGACCTTTCAGACGACTTTTCAAAATGCACACACAGCTCCTTAGTGTTTATTTCTGCTCCTACCTTTTCTTAGCCATATTTGTGTAGGCTATCATCCTATAGAGTGACAGACACTCCTATTTGATCATTCCCAGCACTTACAGGACTGCATCTCAGCTTACACTTCTGAGAATAGTAGTCACACAAATAACTACTAATGGTTCTTTGCAGTATCATCTTCAATCCTGATACAAAGATATTGTGTACCAGGAATACATAGCTGCCAATTGAATTCATTTATACCAACTAATAAGCAGACAGCAATTAAGTTTAAAGTTTAAAATAAAGATTTTAGAATGCTACTCACAAGAGCTGTAAATGTATTTATAATGCAGTCCTGTTCTTTTCTAGTGCACACACATTCCTTTTATTTTCCACCTCTAACATCAAGACAGATGCATGGCACTCACAGTTATTCTCAGTGAGTGTGATCATCTTTCCCTGCTGTTTTACACATTCAAAAGTGAAAGAATCTGCTTTTCGAACGTTATTTCAACTTGGTTTTAACATTATGTAAACTGAAGTACATCTCAACTTCAGTTTAGAAAAGTGTTATTTCTGCTGTAATATAAAAACCTCAGTCTCATACCACAGATCCTCTGGATATAACTTAAGAGCCACTGACAAAACATTTTATTCTTCCTGATCCTGGAAGATCAGAAGACTTCAACTACACAGCAACTAACTATCCTGACAAATTACACAGACCTGTACAGAGCACCTACCAGTATAGGTTCATGCTCTGCTTCGGATTATCGTTGCTGCTGCTAATGAAATCATAGCATTCCACAAGTATTTGGAAGAAAAAAAGACAAAACAAAAAAGCAAGAAATAAAACAAGAACAATTCATATTGCTACTGAAGACAAAGTAATAAGACCTTGTGTTGTCTCTATTTACAGTAGCAATTAATCAGACTTACTGCTTTAATTCTTCTTTAAAAAGTTCCAAATTACTCTTTTTCTTTTCCTTCTCTCCTTTCTTCAAAGGCTGAAATTAAAGATTTATCAGCCAACATTTCAGCACACAAAATGAAACAAAATATAAAAGTTATGTTCATATAACAAAATTTAAGGTAATTTTCATGCATATTTTACCCACAGGTTTCAAATCAAGTAAACTACAGGAGGGGAAAAAGGAAAAAAAAGACTTGAAAACATTAAGACTGAGCACTATCAAACACAAAGCTAGAAAATACAAAATCAAGGATAACTTAAACTAAACTTTTTTACTTGTGATTACTACAATGCAGCCTGTATGATCAAACAAACTGTCTACAACATACAAATTTAAATATCTTTAAAGTATTTTGTCAGTCTGGTCAACTTAGAAACTTATCACAAAAGCTGATTACACCGCTATATTTATCTAATTACTTTATCCACAGACAAACATTTTATGTAAAAAGAATTTCCTTCCCTTGCTTCCTTTTGGATACAAATACAAGTCTGAAGAAAGAGTTACTCTAAACAGTTAGAGATTCTCAGAAAAAACATTCCTGAATAACAAAGAATATGGATATTGTAATACTTTTTAACTGTAATATATGCACCTTAACTAACTCATGTGAATTCTTAACTTCTACAACATTGCTTTTATATAACCAAATTTAAATGAAAACGTTTCCAATAGGCAGACATACAAAATATTTATTGTGTTACACACTACAGCTTTGGAAAAACTGGACTTCCTACTCACCCCAGGCAAAGTTGTTTGTTTTTGTTTGTTTTTGGGGAGGGTCTGCCAAATAAATAAAATCATTTTACCTCATTATCTTCAATCATCATTGGACAGGGCAAGTGAGTAAACTGATTGCATTACTTGATAAGTATTTATGACAATTTTGAAAAGCAGTAATATTTTTACAATACAAATACTTGCACACAACAGAATAGAGCTCAGCAGGACAAAAAATGCTACAAGTAATTATAATTAATTTCTGTAACTGTAGAGCTTTACATACAATGAATATCGAAACTGCCATCCAGTATTACCCCATTGTTCAAAATTTTTAAATTTTGTTTAAAGTTGAAGAGAAGCTAAGATGGGAATACCCACAATTATCACATCACATCTCATTCCCCCACCCTAGCAGGCAGTATCACAGATGCTTTACGTAAGTTTAAAGATTGTAGTAAGCTCTTTTTAAAGACTTCCAAGATATTTACTTAAAAGACCATCACAACACATTCATAGGAGTAATAGCAAAATCATATGTAACCATCACCTGACTTGAAAACTGAAGCTGATCAAAAATAAAACACTCCCAGTTATTTTTATTTTGAAATCTCAGTTTAAGAACAAAAAACAAATGAAACAATGCAGATGTCAAAGTAAATTAAATAGAAACAAGGCTTTCAGCTTCAAAAATTTGCAAGCTCTACACCTCAAAGAGATGAAGGGAATTACTTGAACATTATCAAAAAAAAGAAAGAAAAGAAATAAAAACTTTAAAAAAAAAACTCAAAGAAAAATTTGGATCAATGTAAAGGTCAAATTTTCCTAAAGTTAGAAACACCTAAAAATAGTTGATAGCAACAAGAACTGCTTCTAAAACTTCAAAAATTGTCAGCATTGGAGATGTTACTTTGCAACAGTCACAAAACATGCATTCATGATAAAAAGAAATACAGTAAAAACCTACAGCACCCAAATCAGAGTGCACTATTAGAGAAATATATCATGCTGGATACAGAACTACTAGACCTCTGCATTTTTGATTCTTGGGGTTTTTTTATTATTTTCTTACAGGATTAAGAAAATACAAATTTCTGCCTTCTTTTACTATGTAATAAATGCAGAGAAAACTACTCTGCAAGATCACACAGATCTTTTTCAAAGCACTTCAAAATATACCTTAAGCAAAGAGTTAACATTCAAATAAGATAAAACTTACAGGCTTTTTGGTTTCTATCATTAAGAGGGACGGAGGCTTCTCATTAGATGGTTGGCTTGGTTGATTTTTTTGATCTGAAAATCGTGATGAAGGCTTATAGATTTTACCCCTCTTTTCATCTGTTTCATGTTCCTCTGAAATTAAAAACAAACTATATTAACTAATACTGCACAACACAGTCACAAGAAAGAAATATGTTCCAAGTCCTGTCCATGCAACTCAAACAATATATTTCAAAACATCAAGAAGATATGATAATACAGTACAAACTTTCTGTAATTGCAGTATGAAGAAAAAGAACAAAGATTAGACATTTTATAAAAAGTTCTTTTTCCCCTTAAAATTTTAATTTTAAGGAGACAAATAATGTCACTAACTACATAGTGAATTAAAGTACAGACTAGATTTTAGCATCATGTTTCATTTACTGTTCCTAATGCAATATATTTATTTTAAAATGCATTTAAAAGCAAATCTTCATCTTTCACCTTCAAAAGCCAAAAGACCTATCACCTCCACCCCCTAAGAAGAAGATTAGGTTTACCTTTAGATGCATTAACGATTCCTCCTCTTACAAATGTTTTCACTTTATTACCATCACTTCCTTCAAAGGCAGCAAGGAATTCTTCATAAATTTCTGCAGCAGCCTTCTCATCCTCCTACATAGCAAATGTTAATCTATTTACTATCATCACAGAACAACCTCCACTAGACAGCTCTTCTTAAATTAGCTATGTGACATTCCTATTTATATTCTACAGTTCACGCTACAACGAACTTTATCAAACAAGTTTCAATTTCAGACAAAAGAATCCAAATTACAGAGGAATGTGGGAAAAACACAGCATGTAATACTTCGAGAAAATTAAGTCTGTATGCTCAAATATGACTGTTCATTTACATTAGTTTACATGGCAGTTTAACATTCAAAGATGCCAAATACAGAAGTTTATAAAGAAGAACAGCGTTATGAGCAGAGCTCTGTGTTAGCCTGAGCATCAGAAAACAGTACCTATTCCATCTCACCCATTGTGATCAACCTGTGTGACTGAAGATTAGCAACAGGATCATCTTGCATTTCCCAAAGAACAAGACTTAAGTTGAGCAAGACAATAAATTCAGCACAAGCACTTTTCTTTAGGCTACTGTTTTCATGAATGGAGCAAGAGAAATCCCACTGAAATACAGTACGCACTGAGTATGTAAAGCTCAAAGACTAAAATTTCCCAAACTTCAGCCTTAGCAACTATGAGCTACATATTTCCTAACATTAGGATACTCCTGAGCTATCTTGACAAAAAATATTAACGTTTTTGATATTTCTAAATAGAAGTCATTAGACAAAAAGTTTTGTGTAATAACAAGGATATGTACTGAAACAACTTCAGAGACTATAGGTATTCCAATTACTGAAATACAACAATATAGAGCAAATAAGGAACTGAAAATGGTTGTCCTAAGGTGATGATTGCCTTCATTTTGTTCAATATAACAATCAAGGGATTGTTGTAATTCGGTACTTTGGGAAGCCAGAGAACTTAATTTTTCATGTAGAAGGCAGAGAAGCAAACCTTTTTCTACCTTACTACCATGCACATCAAGAAAAAACATTCTAAAGTTAAACATTTAAAATACAGATCACTTTTGTTCTTAGAAAACTGCAGTTATCTAAATCAAAATGAGGAAATTTTGTGACTGAAGTGGTTATAATCTAATAGTAAGCCAGTTTCAGCTCTGCACACAAAATATATACTACTACCTTCTTTTTTAATTCCTCTTGTTCCTTCTTGCTTAAAGTCCGTTTGGCAGCACTCATTTTGCCAATGCTGAATGCTTTAAGTTTACTTTCCATTAGAGGCTGCAAAAAGAGTGAGACAAAAAATTAAGCTGTTTACAAAAACAATTAAAATAGTGTTATTTTTCACTTTGGTCTATACCAGAAACTTTTTACCCGAAGTGACTTAATTTGCCAGGTCATTTAAGCACTTGGAAAACAAAATAAAATGAATAAAAGACTACATATGTTTGTCTTTGAACCAGTAATTATCTAATATAAGAAAAAAATTAAATCCACATTTTGAAAAAACATTTATCATTAGCTTAATGAGAAAGGTTTCAACACACCATTCAAAGAAGACCGCTGCTGAAACCTGAGGGGAACATGCTGTAAAAGCCTGGAAACCTTACCACTGTGCAAAATATAGAGTTCATAAATTTACAGAAAAATATGCTTTGCACTTTAATTACATATTTATCTTTACAACTTTTCAGGAAAAAAATGAAAAATTTTAAAGGTTTTTCTGACTACTTTGACTGGAAGACTGTTTGTGTAATGTCAAACAGGTGTAACTGAAGATCTACATTTAAGTTGTATATTAGGGTTTAAATATAGTATTTTTGCTGGAAGAAGAAAAACATTCCTGAGGTTTTAAGCTATTACTCAAATAAAGCAAAAAACCCACACTTCACACGTAAATTCCTTCTACCTCAGATAATTTAATCTGCATTCCTCACTTCTTGAAACCCTGATCAAAGAAGGACTCCATGCAACAGTCATTTCTAAAAAGTCTGGAATTAGCATTTTGGCTAGCTATCAGACAGTAAAGCATTGGGAAGGACAACCAAACGAAGACCATATTCAGAAGACATGGAGAGTGGGAAGGAAAGGAGAGAAAAGATGAGAGACTTCTCTGGAAATTCGTGTTTAACACGGTAGTTCATAAAGAATCAATACACAAGAAAAAAAGCCCCAAAGGAGCAGAACATAAGCTACTACCCTTCATCTTCCTAATTTTTGAAGCTCTTACACAGCTGTCGATGATGCTCGAAACTACTGCTTTTGCAAAGGCAGTTAAGTTTAAAAAAAAAAGCCTAATTTAATAAAACATCAAAACAAATAAGCTGAATAATTTACTGTTTTATCAAAAAATTTCAGAGGCCAATTGCAAAAAGAGTTTCTTTAGGAGTAATTTTCTGTGGAAAGCGTTTTATTTCTAATATCAGTTTTCTACACAGAAGCTGCTCACCTAACGTGAAGAAGCACCGCGAGAAACAATCATTTCAAATACCTTTAGTTTATAATCCTTGTTTAGTATCACAAATACCTCCTAGATCTGTGCCAAACACAGGCTCTCAAGTGAAATTAAAGAAACAAGGGGTCTCTGAGCTTGTCAAATTACAGATAAACACAGGATCAAAATGGCTTATATTTCTTTCAAAAAAAGTTTCCTACTCTATAATTTAAAGGAAAACATTCAATTACAAACTAATGCAGTGTTGTATGTGGACTCATCTGGTTTATGCTACTAAGCTCCTCAACATGAGCTCCTGCAACAGATTTATCAGCAGGTTTTCATGCATCTACATGTTTTGAAAGTTAATAAAATCCACTTTTTGTGTTGTCCAAAAGACTACATAATATTTCAGTATGACAAGCAACATACAACCTTGGCAAAATGTGGATGCATTACTATGGCACAGCAACACTGACAAACACAAATACTATGCTCTGACCAAAGGCTTATCCTGTCATCAGGAAATAATCTCTCACAGCAATGACACAAGACACCTGCAACACTGCCACATGAGTACATGTTCTAGTGGCATAACAACGGAAGCAGCCATAAGAGTTCTAGCACTAAGACCTCAGTTTAGAAATGGTCTCAGAAAAAAACCCTTCCAAGTGGTTGGAGCAATATAAAGTCAAGAGTATTAAATTAATTCATTCTTGCAATTCACATTCCAGTAGGCAATTATGACATTAATATTAACCTTAGGTAGCTTCACAAAATTATTAACAACAGAGTCACAGAATACCTAAAGGCCTTTCTCCTTTAAAAAAATGCAAAAGATCATAGTGGAAGTAATAAGGTAGATGATGGAAGAAAAGAGAAAACTTCCTGCTAAGTAAGCAAATCACTGCATGAAGGCAAACTCCCATCAACCATAACGTGAGGGGAGGAAGACTAGCCAAATGTTCCTACCTTTTTCTTTAAGTATATTCTATTAGAAGGAAAAACGGAGGATTAAATTAGGGTCATATTACCTCATTTTTGAGAAGCCAACCATACACAAAACCCACTTCAATACATACTGACTCTTAGTTACTCTGCCCGTATTTTGAGCTATACTTCAGTATAAGAGTTAAAGAATACAGTTTTTACAACTTCTAGCTGTTTAAATACCTGTTATTAATGCAGTATCATTCAGTAGAGCTTCACACACTAGCAGTTTTTAAAATTTTTCAAAGAATATTTTTAAATGTGAAAATGAATGCTTTATTTACAAATATCTACAGATTATATATCCCATGCACCAAAGGCTGACTGCAGCAAGTAAGTTTTCTTTAGAGAACAACAGTTTTATTTGGAGGTTTCAGGTTTGGGGTTTTGTTTTGAAATCTTGCAGACTTACATGTGTATCAGCAGATCCAGCGGTATGTACGGCATCTGGCACTCTGACCTGAAGAGAGAATGAAAAGGAGGTAAGGCAAAGGAAAAAAAGAATACAAGAAAGAAACAAACAAACCCGTTTTTTTTCTTCGAATGTGACTTTCATTTCAACTTCAACATCCAAATACACAAAAACAAAGATACACATAACATATTTTAAACATATATCTGAGCAATGTCACAGCATGAACAATTTCACTTTAAGATAAAGGATGAACAATAGATGTTCTTGCTATCATTAAAAACGTACATTTCCACAGTTGGATTTTATAAACCCACCATTAACACCATTACAGTTGGAAAAAGGAAGTTTGTTAAACTGAATCTGTAAAAGTCGTCATTAAAATGCTTTATTATGCCTTACACCTTAATTTGCCTTACTATAAAATCATTTCCAAAACTGCCCTCTGTATGTTGTGCACTGACGGATGATGGCCCCCCCAGGAACCCTAATTTAAGTCCTACTTGTGAATAGACACTAATTAACATATCACTTTAATTAAACTATAACTGAATTTTTCAAAATGCATAGAAGTTTCATGTATGCACATGTAATGTTAAAGTGTCACCTTCAATACATTGCACTGAAATTAAGAACTAAAATTCACTGCCTTACAAATTTACAACTTTTTAACCCTGCTCTCTTTTCAGACAAGCAGACAGAATCCCTCAGTCGCAAGTTTAAAACTGCATACTTACTATATTATACTGCATGTGCATATAATGTACTGTACTACCACATATATACTGTACAAGCCCTTTACAGAACAGCAAACTATTTAAATTTACCTCTCCTATTTTAAAAACAACTCTAGGCCACTGAACACCTTATACTTTATACACCTTATATATACTTTGCATATATACAAAGTATACAAATGCATAGATACTTTTCTTAAATAGGATTCTTTCAAATGATACTTTTAATGAATTTAAGTAATGAAGAACACCCCAACAAACAGGACTGAAAAACGAATTGTTAAACTGGGTAGTGCCCAAATTCCAGGAAACTTTACTGACATAAGGTCTGCTACTAAGATAGAGCTGTTTGATAAACAATTCATATTTAAATTGGAATTTAAGTCCAAATAAAGGCATACAAAAACTTTATTATAGATTTTCATTAGCTGAAATACATTCATTAGTTACAGAACATTAGCACTTTTCCTTATAACCAGGAATTTGTAGTTTCTATCAGAAATAACATGCTGTGTTGCTCTCCATCACTCCAGAATGGACAAGCACCAGATGCTACTCTAGAAAATAATTTACTAAAAATTGGTACCATTTCCCATCAAGCACTTCCATCAATTAAGACAGTGACATTTACCTTGTACAAGTATGTTCCTATATTTTTTATAGTCAAATCAATTCAGAAAAAATGGTAGACAGAACTTGAAGGACAGGCACTAAGTCCACCAAACCCCAAAAAGCAAACAAACAAAAAAACTAGTAGGCACACATTTAAAAAGATAAATCTCAAAGACAGACTGATACAATGTTGTCTTCCTTAGCCTACTAAGGGAAGTGAAGACCCAACCTTGCTGAGGAGGAGGCTGTTTGCAGGGGGTTGGGCCACAGCAGAATGAAATTAACATTTCTCAGTTCTCAGTATCAATGTCCTGTACGGAAGCTTTGGAAAGCTACACCTTCCAACAAGGAGCGGTGCTGACCCTCCCCACAGGGGGACAACAAAGGAGGCATCGCACACCGTAACAAACAGTAACAAAGTGAAATGCGACAATGCTGTTTTAGACACAGTAAATGATATCCTAAGGCAGAACATGAGAAATTCAACAGACACTAAAGCAGTTTCTGCAACAAGACAAATTCACGCTGCTTTACAGCAGCTTAGACTTTCCATTGCAGATGTGCGGCAGCACACAGGGAATTCTGAGGCCTAACAGCAGTCCCATGACCAGAAAGGTCTGGAAGTCACTGCGCTAAAGTACAGCGGAATTCTCCAACCTCCTAAGAGGGACCAAAGCGCTGTGAAATAAATCACCTCTGAATACCTACAATTTCTACTAACACGCGCTCCAAGAACTTCTTCTAAAAGAAGTTTCAGCTCACTCTAGTAAATTTGCAGTACAAATTTTCTAGTGCCCATTAGCAGCTTTGCAGAGAGCCACATTATTCTCTTCAACGGTCCCTGGCTTTAGGTCTTCTGTTCCCATCTGTAAATTTGGTTCATAGCTTTGGTACTGCTTTTGACCACCCCAGCAATGGCACTCAATGAAGTACAAAACAGATGTAATTCTTGACAAAATTATGCATGACTATCTGCAAGTTTCTGAATAGCAGCTATTAAAAAAATAATAATGTCATTCTCATAGCACTGGACTTTGCATCCATTTGCACTGCCTTGAACAAAGGGGTGAGGTATTTTTCCTTAAGAGTTAGATCAGCTGAGTTGACTAAATGGTATCAAAGTCTTTTTAACAGTCAGAGAGAAAAATATATTAAAGGATGTTGCCTACCTATGCTGAAAACCAGAATAGGATTTTTTTCATTTTTTAATCATGTTTAACTCAACTGAACCAGCTGTTGAAAGAAAAACACTCAAAGCACTGTTCTGCAGTTGATGATTTCAGAGATATGAGGATAACTCGTTTCATGTTCAAAACACTGACAGAAAAACGTGACGAGTATATCTTTCAGTAGCATTGTCAGCACAAACAGTCTTCAAATCACCTCTTACATCCATCTCACTGCCCCTAAAACTCTGCAGGAAACCTATCACTTTTTACTAGGTTATTTTCCAGATGGATCACTTTCTCAATCTCTTTCACAGCACAGGTTCCTTAAAGAATATCATCAGTGTAACTGAAGTAGCAGTGCAGGTTGCTTACAGAGCATGCCAGTAAAATAAAGTCTTGTCAAACTGCAGTCCTGGAGGGCAGATGGCTCAAAACTCCTTTACTGAATATAGCCAAGTTTACTCAACTTTCAAAAGGGGAAAAAAAAATTCAAAAGACTATATAAACGAAATTGATGACAAAGTCCTATCAGAAAAGCAGAGCAGAGAACTCTGTCTCAGATTTTGACATTTAAATTTTCTTCCAGCTTCACAGCTGCTTCCAAATAAAACAGAAGAGAGAAGACTGTTCTTCCAAGTCTTCTTTCCTGTAAGCAATGCAAGCGCCCACGAATCCAGCACAGTTTTCCTAAATTTAACAATCTCTGGGTAAAACTGGCACAATCCCATTATTTCACAAATGCTTAACATATTCTATACAGTATCAACAAAACAGTTTTTTGAAGTTAAAACTGGTGCCATTTAGTAAAACAATAAGGTGCAACAGAAGCTGCCAATAAAATCCAAAATACGGTACTGTACCCTTCCAAATGCTGAATGGTATCTTTAGAACTGTAATGGCTGCAAACTTAAATTTAAATACAAGCTTTGCTCCTGCAAAAGCTGATAGCTTAAGGGCCAAGCATTTAGAAGAAACTTTGGTATAAGACACTCTGGCCCTGTTCCAACACCTTCCCTCGATCCTGTCCCCACGCGGCACAGCTGATCATAGAGCCACATAGAACTAGATCACTTTTCCTGACCCAGCTGAACACCTAGGAAAGAGACAGCTGGGCAGGTTCAGTCACACCAATGTCCTATTCATACCAGCTCCCCCAGCTCCCAAATAGTCATGCTAAATCACCTAAAGAGGACAATGTGTGGAAGGGAAAGTGTAGCTGAGGCTAGGAAACTCTTTGTGTCAGCCCTGCTACCAAGAAAATGCAACCAGAACCACAGTGTAAATTAAGATGCTAAAATACAGCTGGGGGGGGGGGGGGGGAAGAAGCACCATTTCCCAACCCAACTATTCTTTTTTTCTTCCTTTCTCTATCAAGCAGTTTATAATGCAGTCAAGAAAACAAACACTTGCAAACATCTGCAAATTAAGTTCTTTAACTAATGAACTAAAGAACTTAAGTTCTTTAGCTAATGTGTTTACTTTTCACATTTACTAGAATAGTGTACACTAATATTATTCACTATTTAAATACACATCACTTGGAAGCACAAAAGTAAATAGCAAACCCTGAGGTACTTGCAAGAAACGTTATTCCATCATAACCCTAAACTCAGATGAGCAAGAACTGCCAATATTAAACTTTTTACTGCTAGAGAGAAAATAAAAAGGACATCTCCTTTTACATTTCCATCAACCGAGGAAAACACTAACTGCGCTCCTGCTCTTTTTCACAAGCTGAACAACAACACAGGGAAAGTCAATGATCATCGGTTTCACCAGCCTTCAGAATTCTTCATCTAATCAAAGCCATCACACTTCCACAGATTCTACATTCTTGTTCTTCACACATTTTAACTTCCCTATGAATGCCATCCATTCACAAGCAGACTTTCTTTAACATTTTATTAACACAAATCCTTACTTTTACAATTGAAAATGGGAAACTACAGCCTGATCCAAGTGGATAGTTTCCCCTTCTGCCATGTAGTTCTCAATTTGTACAGTACTATATGTAAGACCAGAAGACATGCACTATAGTCGCTATTCTCAAAAGATGAAAGAAAAAATGGTAGTCATCCAAGCAAATAATATTTCATTACATCCAGATAATAATTGGAAAGAATCAGTATCTGCCATTTTAGAATCCTATCTTGGTCAACCTCTATTTTCCCATCCTAAATTTGTCCATCATTCCTATCTCAGGTGCAGATTTAGCTATCCTAATCTTAAGGTGACAAAGGGATAGATGATACTCTTGCAACACGTTTCACATAGAAGAATCTTTCAAATTTATTTGGCATCCTAAAAAGCAGCTACCAACACAGTCACAAAGGCAACTGGTGCTCCTGAATAGGTAGCATCTCCCTGACAGTTTTCAAATAGTGAATCAAACAGATAATGCTTGACTGAAATAATAATCTGGATTTTACCTTGTAAAACAAAATGATTGTCTAGACAGTGGCTAGACACTAAGAGAGAAGAACAAACACCACCACATGTACTGAAGGAGAGAAGCCATACCTTCGTACGAGTGTTAAAGCCTTCAACTGCTACACCATAGCACTTAGCAGAATATCGAAAATAAAATGCCATTGTGTTCTTCCCAGGATATCGGCTAGAAGCCAGAAAAGGAACATCTTGAAATTGCCATTAAAATGTGTCCTACGGAGTCTACAAGACCTATTTGCAAGACCTTGTTTGCAAATGCAATTATTCTTACAACATGCAAACATAATGCACAAAATGAAATGGAGCCTAAAACTTTGATCTTGATATGTAAGTAAATGAATTTGACAAAAATCAAAGTGTTTCATAAATAATTATTTTAAGAAATCAAGCAAATTGGTTATTTGCTTAGATTGTTTCACTGTATATATTCTCACACACAGTCAACTAAAAACACTGCTTTTTACCCTTGAATAAATAAACTACAAAGAAAAATTACAACTATTACAGATTTCAGTTCTGATATGTCATACCTCTTTCCACAGACATCTGAAGAATATATGTATCACATATATCTTTCCACAGATATCTGAAGAACCTATATGTATTTACATATCACATGCATTCCTGAACTGACACAAACACAGACACACACAAACACACCAAAGACACCTCCCACCCCTCAACAGTCACAAAGTTAAGACTAAAGGACACACATCCCAAGAGCGAGGCATGTGTTACTTAACTTCACTTTTCAACAAAAAACAGTTCTCCTAGATCCATGTAAGTACTACCACTATTTTCCTTGGTGCAAAAGAGAACATGAACAAGACAAAACACAGATGATCTAGAATGTAAAGCAAGGGAAGAAACTACCAAAACACAGCATATACTTCTAAAGTAACAGGAAATTGGGAGTGGAGAGGGACTGCATGAAGATGGCAAGATACAAGACCTCCTCAAGGACTCCAGCCCTTGAGAGGTCAATGCACACGTTTGGCTTTGCATTTTCAAGTAGTCCCACTGAGTTCAATGGGATGACTTAGTATGGAGAGCTAAGTGCCTGCATACATCTTTGCAGAACAGAGAACTAGGAGAGAAAACAATTTTTCTAAAATAATAGCTATTAAAAAAAGAATATGATCTCTACAGAAATATTATACTGCCAAAATCAAAAATCTACGGTTTAACTATCAATAAAAAGAAAGGGATCATACCTGAGTTGTTTTTGTGTACCATGTTATTGATTGCAGTAATTGACAAATTATTATTCTATGTCCAAGTGTACTTTAAATCCCAAAATGTCTTATTTCCCAGAATCCTCTCTCCATAAATTAATATCTACTGTGTTATTAACCAATAGAGATCTGTCTAGATCTTGGTTAAAGTTTCAAGTCAAAGGTAAGATCCAAAGAAAGTTTTCTGACAGTATTTGGAGTAAATCATAAAAAGGAAACAAAAAAAACTCTCCTAAGGACACTAACTACTAGGTAAACATCAAAAGGTTCTCATGACTATGATTCAGTTGGTCTCCCGACAACAAAAAGAATAATATCCTATTTTAGCTGAATATAAAAATGGGCCAAAAATTATTAATCTATATCGGAAAGGAAATTCCTAAACCAGACTGTGGCTTCTCTCCCTTCACTGACTTACACAAGAAAGAAAGACTGGAAGAGTTATCAGGAAAAAGAGTTACATAGTACTGCCCCAAGATCTGCAACGAGACTGTTTAAAATGGAATGTCACTAATCCTCAAACCACTAACTGCTAAAGTCTCCCCCAAAATACATCATCGTTCTTACCCACTACTTTCTGGTGGGGGGAAGGTGCTAGAGAGCAGGAAGTTCTGTGCTGTTGAGCATTACTCACAGACACACAGCACTGGTCCCTGGGCACAGCTCTGGACAAGCCTGCCAGAACTTCTGTACAACTTGGGCCTCTGGTCTTCAGATCTAACAAACAGCAGTTATGGGAAACTGCGTGGGTACAGCGAAGAGAGAGCGCAACACGACGGGGATTTTATGAGATTTGTAATTTTTTCGCAGATCAGAACAGGACACTCGATCTGAGGCTGACCCGCGGGATTTGGGAAGGGGCCCCAAGCAGGCACAGGGCTCCCCACTCGAGCCGGGTCAAACCCGAGCGCGGGCGTCCGCAGGGCTCACGCACCAACCAACCCCCCACGGCGCAATCCGCCGCCGCTAAAAGCGCCCGCCCCAGCCTGCGGGCGCACCGCTCCCCCGGCTCCCCGCTCCCCTCGCCGCCCGCCCCGCGCCCGGGGAGGCCGGCGGGGAGACGGGCCCGGCCGGGCCCGGCGCGGCGACGCCCGCGAGGGACGCGGCCCCGCTCGCGCCTCCCCGCCCCCCGCGCCCGCAGTCACCCCGGGCAGCGGCGGAGCAGGCCGCAGCGCCCGCGCCCTGCGGCCACGCGCGCCCCGCGCCTGGCAGGAGGGCGGTGCGGCGGCGGCGGGCGCCCCGGCGGCGGTGGGCGGCGGCAGCGGCGGGCAGGCCCCGCGGAACGGCCTCACCTTCCCACTGGCTTTCTGCGAGCCGCCGGGCGTCTTGTCCGCCATCTTGCTTCTCCCCTCGCTCAGCCCGGGCGGCGAGGAGTCGAGCGCCGAGTCCACGGATGGCAGAGAGGGGAAAAGCCCCGAGAGCGCAGGGCGCCGAGTCGATAGCCGAGCTAGCGAAGGGGTGGTGGCGCGGCCGTTGGCGCCGGTGGCGACGCCCGGGGCTCCCGAGGGTTCCGGGCCGCGCACGCGGGCCCTGTCCGCCACCGCCCCCCCTCGCTGGGTCCGCGGGGCCGGGCCGAGCCGCGCCGAGCCGCGCCGCCAGCCCTGACCGAGGCACTTGCTCCTTACGGCTTCAGATCCGTGTGGAAGCCTGCCTCAGCCTCCTCTCCCAGTGCTTAGTCACGGCCTCCGCTGTTAGCGGGCTACTTTCGAAGCTCTGTTTCGTGTAATGCACTACGGTCTTGGCTTGGTCTTGGTCTGGGTGAACTAAATGCTGGGGAAGTTGTTTTCTCATATTGCTAAAGAACGACTTGAGAGTTAAATCCCATGAGGGCAAAGGTCTGTCATCGTGTCAGGCTGACTGACCTGCAGCTGAATGCATTTCCCTTGCAGCACGGCCAGCCGCGGTGCTGCCTTGGCACACAGAAACCCATCTCCGCCGAGCGTTATTTTTCTTTGCAGTCTGGGCTTATATAGTAACATTAGATGCTTACACGGACGTGAGCAGCTTCTCACATCCAGATCTAGCAGGAGCTAAATCTAGGTATTCTGCAAATAAATTCCTACAGGACTTTTGCAAAGAAGCACTGTCACAAGAGGCTAAGGCAGCCCCAGGAGTGCCATGGGCAGTGTCCTTCCCTCTGCGATGCTTCCCAGGGGACGGTTAGCAGTCACAGCCTGACCGGGTAGGATGCCCAGCCTCCTTCACTGGGCTGAACTGCAGCACCACAGCCAGACACCCACAACAGGCCACCCCTGACTTCCTGAGGTCTTCCCACTGTGAGACCGTAAAGGCGCTCTCAGTCAGAGACCATATCCATGGCTACGAGCTGAGATTGTTCCGGTTTTGTTCCTGCAGTGGTGAGCTGAGGCAGAGCAGACCGCACCAGCAGGGCTACGTCCCTGTGTTGCTCCCGGCCCTTTGGCTTTCGTGGGGTATGTGGCCCATCTGGGTTTCTTGCTTTAACATTAGCAGAGACAAAATTGAATGAAGTTGCTAGGCAACCCAAATTTGCTTAGCAACCAGCTGCATTAAGCCAGCCAGGCATGAGGAGCCTTGGCAGCCAGCTCCATGAGTCCGCACCCCCTGAAACCATTCTGTCCCTCCGCAGCTATTTCTGGGCACATCTATTGCCCCCTACAGCATACATACACAGACCCGTGCTGCTAAGCACTGTATTTTGAAGAGGCACCAGCAATACTGTTAACCAATATGAAGAACACACAGTCACACATGACAGACCTTAACGGGAGGGGGTCTTTATTCAGACACAAAATACTGACCTGTCTTGCCTGAGCAAGGCTTATTTTGGCCTTTCTGTACAGCCCTCTTCATTTGTTGATCATCTATGGGTCATGTTCGCAGACACTGAGCATTGTGCGGCCATGCAGTCTGGGAGGCAAGATTTGCCTCTAAACATCTAACAAAGTGAAATAGAAAGAATACTCTTATAAACAACGTTAAAGGACTGCATCAAATCTAGAAAAGCCCAGGAACAGTGAAAAGGATTGCAGAGCATATCCTCCATTCCTGGATTTGATAGCACAACACCACGGCAATATTTTACAGAACACTGCTTAAGTAGAAACTATGACCCAAGGTCACATCCCATGAACCTTGCATTCCCTTCATTTTATGGATTTTTATCATAGTGCAGAGGCTGGGGTTAAGAGAGTACTTAAGGGAAAGACAGTATATTCACAGAAATGGATGGAAGCTTTACATCCACCAACTCTGAACACCTGCTCCCCTGTGAGCTCCAGCAGGGAGCAGAGACTAAAATAATAACCCCATTGACACTGGAGAATGGAATGGGAGCTTCCAGAAGGGGCAAAAAGAAAGCAAGAGGGTCAAGAACTAGCATCAAGGTAAAGAGGGCAGGGGAAATTGCATAGGGTCAGGAGTTTAAGCGGGATAGCAAAGAAAACCAAAAAAGAAAAGATAACAGAAGAAAAAAGAATAGTGGAAATAACACACTGGAGGTGAAAGAGAGACAAAGAGCAGATAGGGTAAGCAAGTCACATAGGTCTCAGTTCATGAAGGTACCTAAACTCATGCTTAAAAGTAATTCTGTTGACTTTTGTGGGACTATGCATACACTTAAAACTTAGTATAAAGTTAATAAGAGTCTTCATGAGGAATGGAAATAGGCCTCTCTGCTTTCACTACTTCTAGATTAGATTACAGCTGCAGATCTTTCTCAGACTCACTGAAGATCTTCAGGAAACTTCACCTCCTGCAGAAGGTATGCATCCACCTTCCAAGGGAGATGATCTGATGTTACCCAGCTACTAGTTGTCTTTAAGGTGAAACTTTAGAGGCAAGTCTTTTTATGGCTTTTGTTCTATAAATGATAGAAAAAACACAGCTGCTGAAATCCCGTTTAAGTTAACAGATCTGGGTACATCTACCTTCCTGTAAAGGTAGTGACCTTACAGCTTTGGTTGTATAGAGTGACATATAAATTAGAGATAACAAAACGATAGCTAAAGAGAGCTTATCATAATACAGGTCTTGTCACTTACTGTCAAGTAGATCATAACAAAAGGGATTGAGTAGCTTTATTAATTAGTGGACAGACTAGGTGGAATTAACCTTAGTGCATTATGAGAAAGAACAATCAATCAGGATTTCAAGAAAAGGAGAAATCTCACTCAAAAATGGAAATATCTTTGAAGCTACTCTTAGACTGTAGAGTGTGACACTAAGCTCTCCCGCCTACAATCTTCCACTCAGAATAAAGCTGTTGATGTTATGACTTTACTTCAGTCAGAAAGTTCTGCTTCTCCTTCAGTCATTCCCTTTACTTCAGGGACTTCCTTTATAATCATTGCAAACGATTCCTTTCCTGACCTCCACATGAAGTCTTGCAGTAATGACCACTTGTTTATGATGGCAATTATATTTCTACAAAGAAGTTTTTATTAATGTACACATTTATTTGAATGTGTTGCTACATTTATTGATTACCATCAGTAAAGAGCCTTGCAGTACGTTTCTGCTCTAGGAAACGACTCTCAAAAGATATCATGGAGCTCCTCACGTACGTTTTCCAGCGTCTCACTATTGATTTTACTGTTTACAAATAAATGGAAGACAGTTTTCTAACTCACAGCTTTGCAAACTTAGAATGCCTGCTTGCTGAACGGCAGGACAGACTTTTTTCTGATACGGATATCAGGAAAGAAGATTCTGCTATATCAGTTACGTAGTGCCACCCATGTGCACTGGGTCCCTGGCCTGTCCCCCCAGAGCCGCGGCCATCGCAGAGCCTGGCACTCCAGCAGGATGCTGTTGCCAGCTCCATGGCGCTGCAGCACCAGAGGAATCCCAGGCCACTTTCTGATCAATATGTAAGATCAGCAGTGTAGCCAAAAGTAAGAACTATGTACAGCCATTTCTTGTTCCCCATGCAAATAGCTCATACACAGCAGTGAGTCTTCTGGGAAAAAAGCAGCCTTCTGAGGTCGTTCGTGCACTATCGCTGGCCCCCACAAGAGGGCACATCCAGCACATTGCCGAAGAAAATTAAAATTGCATTCCACCATTGGTGCGGATACCTGGCATAAACATCGCGACAGGCGCCTTTTAATTCCCTGAAGCTGCATTTCCTCTGCAGTCCTGTCAGGCTTCTTTGTCAGGTATTTATTACCCGGCTGCACCAATCTGTGCGTCCTGGTGTTCGCACCAGGCCAGATTCGCTGCTGGTGTAACTGAAGCGGCTGTGGTAGCGTTACTCAAGGGGTGGGTTCATCCCTGTCGCGTGTTATTCCCTGCCTACACCGAGCAATTCCTGGCTCTGCAGTGCTGCTGGGAGGGGCAGCAGCTGCACCGGGGTGAGCCCAGGCTCCCAGCTGCTACTTGCACTAATAACTCCCAGCAGAAAATAACCTAAAGACACTTGCAAGGAAACCTATAATCTCCACAGATAAGCTCCCAGATTCAGACTGGGCAGTGATATTACATTGCTGTATTATGATTTCTACCTTCTGAGTCAATAGATCACACCAAGAATATCAAAATGATAATAACGATTATAATAAATCTATAGATACAAATTGCTTTACAGTCCAGTCAACTAAGTGGTGAACCAGACAGTAACGTGTAGCAAAAATATACATTTCTCCTTGCTCTTCATGCCTCCCTCCACCATGTTCATGAAATAACCATAGAAAAAATTTCTGGTAATGGATCTAGAACTAAGGATCTGGAGATCTCCAGGATTCCTTAAAGAAGTGTTCAGCAAGTTTGCCGAGCTCCCTTCGGAAGGGAGCTGTATTGCACCTGAACACACAGCAGGAAGCATTTGCTGTCCAGAACCTCGCCCTCCATGCCGGGGACAGCTCTCCAGCCACAGGGCTTTGCAGTGCCAGTTTGGGGGGAGGAGGGAGGAAGAAAACCCACCTTGGACAGCAACATTTGGGAACAACTCCATCAGCCTTTTTAGGTTTTGGTGTGGCCCAAACTTGTCCACAGAAAGGAACGGTGTTGGCCAGGGCAGCTGAGAGATGGATTAGGCAGGATCTAACAGCTTCAGAATCCAAGCCCAGTCCTTCTCTTTCAGCTTTCGTACTGTTTTCTTGGGAACCACTTCAGCAGGTGGTGGATTAGTCATCCATGACCTGCTTTTGGATTTTTTTTTTTTAACATGTTAGTAGTGGACACAGATGCAGCAATGAGTTAGAAGCAAACCATCTGGGGAACTTGGGCTGGAGAGAAGGGGCACACAGGGCTCCAGGAGGAGGTGCTAGATGCTGCTCAGCTCTCTTGGGACTGTGTTAATCAATCTGATTTAAAAGAAAGACCGACACCTCTGGATAAAAGCAAATATCTAGCTGGGAAGAGAAACATGCTATCGGATGCTAGAATTCTGGGGCCACTAATGTTTAGAAAATGTGTGCTCCATTTGGCCTCAATTCCTTTATTTTAACCCACCTTATTAATCCTTTTTAATTATCCACCTTATTGTTTAAATCCTCTGCTTCCTGCACAGCTTCTATGCTCTTTTGTAATTAATAAACTGCACCGAATTAAGAGCAACATGATCCAGAGCATGCTGTGAAAGGGAAAAACAAGAAAGATATAGCTAGTGTTTCAAAGGTCATCTCTAAAGATACTTTTCATCATGAATTGTACTCCTGAATCTGTGCTATTTATAACACATTGCAATCGCGCACAGTTAGTGAATGACAATACATGTCAGTGTCTTGGGCTTAATGAGAGAGAAAGGGGAAGGAGGAGAGAGAGAAGAAAGAGAAGCAGTAAGATGCAGAAGTCAATGGAGGATTAATGCTGGAAAGAGTAGACTAATATATAATAATTATAATATAAAAAAGAAAATGTTAGACATTTTTCATTATAATACAGTAGGTCTGGTTGTATGCAAACCTGGGAGTCATTTGTTAACTGTTGTTACAATAACAGATATCATTAGCCAATATACTAGGGAAAATCATGAATTATCGTAAATAATTAACATTAAACTACATTAAGTAAACCACATGCTGTGGTGCATTACGCTTGTCTTTCTGGCTGCTTTTTGCCCCCCCCACTTTCAGGGAAGATATTTCTCCGTTCCTGTCACCTCAGGCCAGAGCACAGCAAAACTGCTGCAGTCCTTCTGCAGAGGTGGGTGTGAGGCGAGGGGAGAGGAAGGATTTGAAGTGCCATGGGAGTCCACCACCCTGCAGCAAAGAAGGAGCATTTGAGGGCACAAGCAGGGCACACAGCAGTAGGACAGAAGCGCAGCTCATAGGTGGACAGGTTTTCAACCCTATAAGTCTTTTCATACTCTTAATAGTGGCTCACAAAGCCTTAAAGCCACAGTCATCCTATTGCTTAAGCAGCAGTCTTTTCCCTTATTTCACCCTCCATTTCCTCCCACTGCCTGAGACTGAAAACTGTTAAGCAAGGACTCTCAAAATAGGTGACGTGTGCTCCCCCTATGTCCTCGGTGTGGCTCGGAAGCCATGGGTGTGCAGCAAGGGGCATGAGAGCGGGGCAGGGGTGAGATGCAGGCAGCACACGCAACAGGAGCTGAGGTAGTTTGGGCTGCTAGAAGCCACTGACCTGAGTTCACATGTTTTATCAGGGATCCCCAAAATAACAAAAAAGATCAATAGAGGGAGGTTGAGAGAGGGCACCGTGGCTCCAAGGTTCCCAGCCTTGGACTTTGTGCTCCAGCTCTGTGCACTCTCTGTCTTTTGGCTGGATCTTCCCAGTGCTGCTCCATCTCCCTGCCCTGGCACCCTCCCTTCTCCCAGCTCTGAGTCCTGCTCTAGCCCTGCCCATCAGCAGCCACTTCTCCTTCCAGGCCTGCTCTCCTGGGAGATGGGCCTTATCATTTTGCAAACCAGCCTGGGGAAGCTGGATTCCTCAGCGGCAAGCACCATTACTCAACCTGGTCACGGGCAAAATCTGTCTTCTACTGTCTGGCTGAGAAAGATCAGTAATTTGCAGTGTATTTTCCAGGCATTAGTGTGAGTACTAAATGGAGGCTTAACTCCTACCGTTCTCATGTAGCTTTTTGTTACAGTGAATTTGCCTGTGCGGCTGGAATCCAGATATGCAAATTTATCATCTATTTAACAGCACAAAAATTCAAAAAACAGTGCAACAGCAGTCTTTCCCTTGTCCATACCAAGGGCCCTCCTTTCAGCTTACCAATGGTGAGTATCAGTTTGTGCTCTGGAAAACACCCTCACTTCAGCAGTTCAGTTAGCCGTGCACATACAAACAAAATTTTCCTTAGCCATGCACTTTACAAGCAAAGGTTCAGTCCTGCTGCCCTCGCAGAGGACAAGCTGTACCTTACTCTAGCTGCGAGCACCTGGTAGTTCTGGCAGTGGTGGATTCTCACCATGGAAAACACACATGAAATACGCATACACATCACAGTGAAGCTAATTTCACTACAGTACCTATATTCAGATTTGCTGCTTTCCAGAAAAACACAAGTTATACCCCTCATCTTTCAAAAACAAGAACTTTAAAAAAAGACAACAACCAAACATTCTGAGAAATTTTCTTGAAATGTGAAATTTGCTGTGTTGAGCATTTTTCAGATTATTTCAGATTGGTTTTATTGCAGTTTTTTAAAGCATAAGCAGCACCAACTTGAAGGCAAAGAGGGCAGAAACTTAGAAGCTCTTGGTGAAGGAGAGGTTAGAATGAAAATTTTTATGCAACCATGATTGTGTCACTCATTGTTATTCCCTTTACTATATCTAGGTTTTCTAACCTTGAAGTATAAATGAGGCTTTAAAATACAGGTATCATTCACATTTGTCTCTTTATCTATTAAGGACTTATGTTTATGAAGTGTAACTGGCTCTAATTAGTTACACAAGAAGGAGCAAATGATGCAAGAATTCCTGTTTATCCAGTCTGAAAAGAATAGTGGGTAGGATGTCTAAAGGCAAGTTAATCTCTTCAATTTTAGATCAAAGCACTATGCATACTCAATTATTATGAAAGATGGTAATCACTGCAGTAGAAATTTACCCATCAGGACATTATTTTCAAGAGATTGATACAGACTTGAGAAAGGATAAAAGATCGTATAGAACAAAAGGACCACGTTTTTACGATTGAATGTCAGCTTAGATGTTCTCCCAGGGAAACCGCAAGCATAAGCTACAAGAGATGAAGTTAGATGAGGCTAGAGCTTCTCTTTCTTTAACATCTATCCATTTTAAATAGTGCCAGATTCTGGCCTCTCTCACAGAGTCAGTGTGGTCCACTGACAGTTGTCAGCATAGAATCAGATTTACTGAAAAGGTTTTTAGTGAAGAAGGATAAAAAAAACTGAGTAAATAAAAAGCTTTAAAGTTTTTACTCCAGTAAGATTTCTTATTAAGAAAGAGTTCAGTAAAATCCATCCTGGAGGTGAAAATATGTAAAAGGCAAAAGAAATAGAGAGATGGAGCTGGACGGTAAAGGATTGTGTCAAGCAAGAACTCTTAAGACAGGTGTTTGCCACTGTGAGTAGGCTGAACGGGGTGAGGCAGCAGGTGTATCTCCCAAAACATCTTAAATCTTCCAAACACCACGGTCGCTTGTTAACAAGAGGACTTTGTCACCAGTTGTAGACTTAAGTTAATTTGTTTACTCATTTGGAAAGGCAATGGATAATAGAAGGGCTAAGTAGGACCTCTTCCCTAGCATGCTGAGTACATTAAAGTGCACATGATGAAACTGGCCCTTTTTCTAGCTGAAAGGCATAATTTCATTGGGGAGGGCTGAAGAAATTCAGAGTATCTTACAGGGCTTTTGATATTTCAGACAAAATGATATCTTGTGAAAGGACTTAAGATATGAATAAAACAGAAGTATAATACAGGGGAAAAAAACCACATTTGGTATTTTGCCACATCTTTTTCTTCAGCTCTTCAGCCGGAACAGACTAACATTATCTTCCATTATTTACTTCATTAGTGCCTTCATCAGTGTTTTCGGACTTTTCTCAAAGGTTATTTGGAGACATAGCCTGCAAAATATTCTACGAGTGCTAGAAGAAACTGTGGTATATGCTGACCATGCCCTTCTAAATATAAACTCTCAGATTTAGAGAAATGCACTGAGGCCTCTTCATACCCTACAGTATGTGAGCTCCTCTCTGTGACCTCCAGATGCCCCTGGCTTTCCCTTGTCTACCACATAACAGTCAAGTAATACTAACCTTGAGGGACCGTGTATGAAAAACAGGCTATTTTGAGGTCATAAGTGCTTTAAATTGTAAGCCTCCCTGTACACTTCTCCACAGCTGGCTTGGGAACAGAATAATTAACTCAATGTAAGATGTATAGAGTCATCTTTATGAAAGCCAAATCTGTCCTCGGAGACCATTCTCTCCTGTGATGAGGCAGCCCTGGAAAAAAGAAAAGAAACAGATCGTTAGTAATTAGTTTTATTAATGCAGCCACGAACGCCATGTTGCTGTCACTTGGAAATGACATGAGCTATGATCTCCAGAAGCTCAGTGATCGCTGTGACCCTTTCTGTCCAGACAAGAAGACCCAGTTTATGCATGTGTGACACCACTTACAGGCTTGGGATGAGCCGGAGCTGGATCCCCACACAAAGGCAGAGAAAAGGACCCTTTTATTTATCTGTAACACTGTTTTTATTTATGTGTAAGATACTGTTAACAGGTAAACCCCTAGCGACAAAGCAAACAAAATTAGGTTGGTACCATGGGCCTGTCCTTCCTCAAAGAGTCTGGTTCGTATAAATGTCTCCAGGCAGTCTCAGCTCCAGCCAGGCCTCTCTCCCCGAGCATCAGGTGGAGATCTGCTCTTTCCCCATGAGTCACCAGCTCCACAACCTTTCTCTCTTTCAGTCCATCTTTGAGGCTGTGCACTTACTGTGGGCTTAGCATGGCAGGGCAGAGCAGACCGAGCTCACAGTGTCCTTCTACCTCTTTCCCAGGAGCCCAGGGACAATGCCCATCTTCCCATACCAAGGGATCGTGAGAAAAGGAGCCACTAACCCCAAGCACTGGAAATCAGAAAGCCTCCATCTCTCTAAATATTATTTTAAGACATAAAGTGCAGGGTGAAATTTCTAGATCTTTGTCTCCTCTGCAGTGTTGGCAGTGAGTGTCTTCACCAATACCCACGCGGTCAAGTAGCCACCGACACTGTGGCAGAGTCTTTAACCAGAGCAAATCCCACCTCCTGTGCTGCCCCTGTGAAAACCAACCCAGCAGGTGCCTCTCCCAGGCGGCCACGGCCACCCCAGCAGCCCCCTCCAGCTCCGGGGAGCCCTCTGGAGCACTCCCTGAGGCAAGAGGGCCGGATGCCTCCCACGCCAGTGAGAGTCTGGAGGCTGCAGGGAAGCCAGGCTGTGTCGAACAAGCCCTGCCGCTGCTGCTGCACTTGCAAGGGCAGCAGATCCCAAGCAGCGACTCTTGTTGTTGTTGTTGTTTAGACACCATCTGTTGCAACAGCTGCTGGTGGTTTTCCAAGAGGCACTTTAACACAGGTCTAAATCCAGGCTGCTGCCAGCCACCCACCTCTCCGTATCTGATCTTGAAGAGGGACGTTGAAGACGATGGTCACCCCGGGCTTCTTCCCCAGACCTGCAATGACGGGGCCTCCACGTCAAAGACCAAGCGACGGAGGCCCTCCCGCCTCGCAGTCGCTGGGGCTCGGTGCGGGCGGGCAGGCAAAGCGGCGAGGCTGTCATTCCCTGAGGAGTGTCAAGTCGGCATCTTTCTTCACGCCACCAGTCACTCCCACCTGCCGGCTTGCCCTCTGAACACATGGCGCTCAGGACTCATTCGACCCATTGCCTAAAAAATAGGTCTTAGTTTGATTTTTGCCTCCTCCTATTGACTTTTCAGCACTATTCGGTCGGGCTTATTTCTATAGCAGAACTCTCTGACCTTTGAGACAGTTTGTGTACTTTTTATAAAGATTATCAGCAATATCTTCAATCTGCTCCACTTTGGACAGTTCCGTAGAATCTGCATTTTTGCTGTAACGAAAAATGCATTGACAATCCGTTTCAGCAACACGTATTTACTACACTTACTCTGTTTTTCTTGTGTCAAATTTTAAATACATATTTTTGTTTACCTTTATGTTCAGAAGATTTTGTAGGTTATCATGATTCACCACCGAACAGCAGATTTTTGTAAGTCTTTGGGCAGAGTGTCCACATTGCGCTGGACTTCAGTTCATACCGTAGCAGCGTGTGTTGCCCATCACAATGTGACAGAGACATTTGAAAGCCCAGAGCTACCAGATGTTTAAAACTATCCATGATGAACTGAAAACAAAGAAAAGGGAAACACATCGGAGCAGCAGCGAACAGCTCCTTGGACTGTGTGACTCCTACCTGCACCTGCAGCGGTTCCTGAGCTTCCTGCACCGTCTCCTATTCACTCACAACGTGTTCAGGTACAGTAACATGCTCACGGTGCTTCTCTCCGTGTTGTTACATCCTCATTATGTAACCGCACTGATTACATAACCCACAGCTGATAAATGTAGGATTTGTCTAAGGATCAACGCGGAGCAGCTACCGCCAGCCGGGGCAGAGCCTCTCCCGGCCGCGCCGCTGCCGCCGCCGCGCACGGCGCTCCCGCGGCCGCCGGGCAGCGGCCGCCCAGCCCGAAACGCGTCGCCCCCGCTGCGGGGCGCGGGGGCGCCGAGCGGGACCGGGTGCCCGGCGGCCTCGCCGAGGTGAGAATAGCGCAGGAACCACCTGCAGCAAAGGCAGCGGCAGGCGGCGGCGGGGCGGGGCGGAGCGGGGCGGAGGGGAGCCGGCGGGAGCCGGGGCCGGGGCGGCCCGCGCCGACCCCCGCCCCGCCCCGCCCCCGCCCCCGCCCCCGCCCCCGGCGCGGCCCTCCCCGGCGGGCGCACGGCGCGGCGCCGCGGCCGCATCAATCATTAACGCCGGGCTCGGGTGTCCGGCGCCCGCGAACACGAGACGGCAGCGCCGCCTCCCCCGGGGCCCGGGAAACCGTACCCGTGCCGCGGCGGCGCCCCCCCGCCCGGCCCGCCGGCCGCCGCGGCCGCGCCGCCGGTGTCGAGTTACCGCGATGCCGGGCTGCGGGGCGGGAGGAGCCGCGGCGCGGCGGCTGCGGCGGGGCCGCCACTGCCGCTGCCGCGATGAGTGATGCCGGCGGCGGCGCCCGGGGCCACGGCGGCCCCGGCGGCGGCCCCGGCGGCGGCGCCTCGCCCGGGCGGCCCCGCGGCGGGGCGGCGGGCGAGGGGCGGCGGGAGGCGGCGGCCGCTCGGCCGGCCGCGCTGCTGCGCTGGGACGAGGTGCCCGACGACTTCGTGGAGTGCTTCATCCTGTCGGGCTACCGGCGGCTGCACTGCTCGGCGCAGGAGTGCCTGGCCTCGGTGCTGCAGCCCACCAACGAGACGCTCAACTTCTGGACGCACTTCATCCCGCTGCTGCTCTTCCTCAGCCGCTTCTGCCGCCTGCTGCTGCTGCGGGGCGCCGGGGACGTGCCCTTCCACCACCCGGCCCTGCTGCCCCTCTGGTGCTACGCCTCGGGGGTGCTGCTCACCTTCGCCATGAGCTGCACGGCCCACGTCTTCAGCTGCCTCTCCCCGCGCCTCCGCGCCGCCTTCTTCTACCTGGACTACGCCTCCATCAGCTACTACGGCTTCGCCAGCACCGTGGCCTACTCCTACTACCTGCTGCCCCGGCTGAGCCTGCTGGACGCCGGCGCCATGAGCCGCTACCTGCAGCAGCAGCTGGGCTGGCAGCTGGACTGCAGCCTGCCCATCGCCGCCTACCGCGCCCTGGTGCTGCCCGTGGCGCTGGCGCTGGCCGTGGGCTGCACGGCCGCCTGCTGCCGCAGCCGCGCTGCCTGCTGCGCCTACCCCTTCGCTGTGCGCACCTTCGTCTTCGCCATGCCGCTCAGCATGGCCTGCCCCATCATGCTGGAGAGCCTCCTCTTCGACCTGCGCGCCCGCAACCCCACGCTCTTCGTCTACTTCTACCGGCGCTACTGCTGGCTGCTGGTGGCCGCCTTCTTCAACGTCAGCAAGATCCCCGAGCGCATCCAGCCGGGGCTCTTCGACATCGTGGGGCACAGCCACCAGCTCTTCCACATCTTCACCTTCCTCAGCATCTACGACCAGGTGCACTACGTGGAGGACGGGCTGGCCACGTTCCTCCAGGCGCCCCCGGCCGCCCCCACCTATCTGGGCACCGTGGGCTACATGCTGCTGCTGATGCTCTGCCTGGCCGTGGTGGTCCGCAGGTTCCTCAAAGGCTCAGACCTCTGCAAGCAGGACTAGCCGGGCCAGTGACCCTCAGGTGGGCGATCCTCAGCCCGGCCCTACCACATCTCGGAAATGCTGCGAAACCGGGGGCAAACGCACCCGTGGGAGAGCCAGGTCCCTTTTGCAGAGGGCTGCCGGAGAAAACGACCATGGAGGAACTGCTCGTACTCTTTGGACTACTAGGTTACCAGGGGAAGCAAGCAAACGCTTACTGGTACGTTGCTGCTTAGGGTATAAGCTGAAATAATTTAGCTCTGCTACTAGGAAGATTGCATGGACTGTGAATGCCACTAACTAATTTTGGAACAATTAGGTTTAAATCAGCTCTGTGTGTGTGTGTGTGTGTGTATATATATATATATATATATATATTGTAGCTATATATTTATTAGCTACATATATAGATATATATATATACACACACACATGAAGACACACTTGTGCAATGATTACTCATAGACTTTTAATCAATTCCTGTGCGAAATTTCCTGGCAGATTATGCACTGACATTCATCTTCTTCTGTGATACTGTAACAGGCCTTTGCAGTCACATACTGGATTTTAAATGCACACAAATTGACAGCTGTGTATAGTTTTTAAGGTCTTGCAGTCTTTTCAGCCAGGGAACATCATAGATTTTACAGAGAGAGAGAGAGAGAGAGAGAGAGAGAGAGAGAGAGAAGTAAAAACAGCTGTGAATTACGACAGAATTATCTGCCGATGGAGACACTTTAATTAGACCAGCAGTGAGGCTTGAGTGGTTGGTGTAGCCACTCAGGTACTAAAAGAAAATACAAGGATATGTAAAATCACTGAATCAGAAAGGGGTCAAACTGGTTTGGGGGCGCGAGGGGAGAAGGGCACTGCTTAATGGCATGGCTCCTTCCGCAGCATGTCAGCAACATCCATCACGTTAATGGGGTAGCTCAGGGGTTCCCCTACCTCCCCGGCAAATCACCCCCAAGTCAGTCCTGTAGCGTTGAAGTCGGATGCCAGATTTTCTCTCAGTCGGCCCTGCCAAGCTCAGCAGGAGTTTTGTGGAGATAAAGAGAGCAACTGATCCATGAGATCTCACTCTGGGTCTTCTAAGGAATTACATGGAACCGATTTCTTGTGCTCTTTAATGAGAGCCCTCCGTCAGACCCCACCGTCCGCCAGCTCGCTGCAGAATGAGCTATTGCTGAACGTGAGCGCGGGAGGTAGGACCTGGCCCCGGGAATACTGCGTATCGGCGCTTTCACATCGTTCCCTGCCTTTTCCTATTTTGATTAGTTATGGCTGCAGCTGGGTGTTTTCAAGTCCTCACTCAGTAGGTTTGGGGGGTTTCAAAGAGAAGAATTATGAGATATTTTCCAAAGCAGTATCTTTCTCGCATGACAAACAGCTAACTGCAGACTTACCTTACTCTCCCTGCTAAGAGAAACCTCTGTAAACGATATGCAGATTTTAAACAGGTGCATTTTGATTTTGTCTGACAGGATGAGTAATAAGTATGCAATAATGTTACACAAGGGGATTACAGCCTGGAGTTCACGTGAGGGACTGCTTGTATATCCCATTTTCAAAAACAAGGGTGGGTTCCTTAGGGAACTCTGTGCATACCACACAATGACTTAGTGGCTCTAACTCAGCCTGTTTGCCCCTATTGTGGGGATACATTTCCGCTTGTATCCTTCCCATTTTCATGGACACAGCATCCAAACTCCAAATAAATGTTTTGGGTCCAGTTCCATACTCTTTTGTAAGAGAAAGCCCATTTGTTTTAATAGGCATATAGGAAGGACTACAGCCAGGGATTACAAGGTCATGTCCTTAATATGGGTCAGAATCACCACAGAAACTGGTAATTGATACATGCTGTACCAATGCCAGATCTGTGAAAACTTCCCTACGGAGGTGTACAAGCTGAAAGAAAATTAGACCCACTTCGTTTTATCTTTTGTCTCAACCCATTTTAACTGTAATGGCTTGGACCTTGTAGGTTCTCAGTGAATAATGAGAATGGCCTAACAAAAATACATATTCTTTGTCAGCCACAATGCTGCTAATATATCATTTGTGGCAGGGTCCTTTATGGTCCCTTCAAGAGACTGGCTAAAATTGCAAAAATAGCTGCTCCCAAACTGTGGTCTCTGAGTTATCACTGATGATCCATAAAAACCAGCGTGGCCCTGTGTGGCTGTCTGTGCTTTGTTTTCATTTGCTAATCTGCACTGAAAGAAAATGAAAACTATATGTTACTTATTTTCATTAACTTTCAACATAATTATGGCATTGCTTTACTCAGCTGCCAAGAAAGCAGAAAATGATCTGCAAATCTAGGAAAAGAAGTTGGTTCATGAGACTGTCATTCATTGAAATGTGCTTTATATTGTGAGAAAAACCTGGAAACTCACAGTAGAAAACAAATGGATCAAGACCTGCAAGCATTTCATGCCATGAATTTCTCCAACTTCAAACAGAGGCCCAGATCTCTGAGATGTGCTGTGTTCAAGTTAAAATAATAGAAGCATAATAGTTAGAGCCTAATGACTCATCCAAATTTCAAAAAACTAATTATTTAGAAATGGTTTGCTTTGGAGATACCACTAGCCTGTCCAACCAGCAATTAAGAACTAAGAAAGAAACCAAAAAGCTGAGGACAGCAATTCTCAGCACTGGAAGACAGCTAAGAAACAAGCAACGGTAAAAGCCAAATGTAAAAAAGGCCTTTAAAAATACTGTACAAAGAATTATATTTGTGCTTGTCAGTCACAATGCAGAGGACATCCCAAGAGGCAATGTCAAAAAGGCTGTAGCTAACTTGTAAAAATACATTTGATATTTGCAGTTAGGCCACACAGGGTCGTCTATATATATCTCAATTACAGATAACAGTATAAAGGTTGGACTGCAACCAACTGCAATTTTACTGGAATCTTACTGCTGTTAGTAAGAGTCATCTGTGAGCCTCAGTCACGCTGCAGATTTGGTACCAGGATGTGATATTAAGAATATTGCTTCATTTTAAATGTTTCGATTTGGCAAAATGTTAAGGCATATGTATCGGCCTGAGCACTTTGTGGAATTATGTGTAAATGCTGGTTGCAAGCACTGCTCTCTGAGCCACTGTAAGCAGGCTGTATGTATCAGGAGTGAATGGGTGCAGGGAGATATGATTAGTTTTTAAGAGTTCTTATTAATGTATGTTTGTCTGTTTAAAATGTGGCTACAAATTAAAAAGTTACGATGAGTGTGGAGGATACCAGGGGAAATGCTACCTGAGTGTCTGTATTTATTCAGTGAAGGACATGTGTGTAGATAGCTGTTCCATTTGCCATGTTCAATAGCCAGTCTTCATAAATATAGACAGAACAAAGCTCAGTTAAAGAGGTTAAAAGTGGAACAAGACATGTATAATTATAGTGCTTGAACTTGCTCTTGTAGAAGTGAATGTCAGCATTTGTGGCTTGTGAGGGAGCAGGATCCCGTTTTTGGTTTGAAAGTACACATGGATGAGCGTTCACCAGCATACCCAGAGCTTAGACGAGAGGTCTGGTCTGCAGAATAGACACATAAGGAAATCTAGAAAACAAACTTTTTTGCATGAGTACCTGCCATATTTTTATTACCTGGATACCTGCCACGAGGTCTACACTGTGGTTAGGGAACAGAGGATTATATAGCTCGGCTGGAAAACGAAAAAGACTTTTCAGCCTTTTCTTGGTCGAATCTGGGAT
Organism: Dromaius novaehollandiae; assembly: GCF_036370855.1. Taxonomy (NCBI): domain Eukaryota; kingdom Metazoa; phylum Chordata; class Aves; order Casuariiformes; family Dromaiidae; genus Dromaius; species Dromaius novaehollandiae. The sequence continues at coordinate 18,879,808 of NC_088106.1, forward strand.
GGGGGGTGGTACAAGGGGTGGAGCAAAAGGGAACAGCTTGAAAATCTGTATTTTTTTATTCTTTGGCCAACGCTGACCTTCAGACTGATGTACCTATGCCAACGTGAACCGGCTGATAGGCTAGTTTGCAGTGCTGGTGACACCGGGGACACTGACGTTCCCCTCTGCAATCAGTGTGGGCCTAGAACTGCAGCCTACACATTGGCATATAATGAATACGCCCGGCCTCTGGTCGCTTTGGAGTAACCTGTCGGCTTTGAGCTCATCTTTGTGTAGGAGTGATGTGCCTGGTCTGTAGTAATTATCCCATATTCCATGGTGGCACACTATTTCTTCTGCTGCAGTGTGTTCATTTGAATGTCACTACCCAGGATATCTGTGCAGCTCTGAGCTGTTTTGGTAGCAAGACTGGAGTCTGCAGTCTGGAAACAAAGGAAAAGTTTCAATTTGCATGCTGTAACTGTAGAAATTTAGTAGTTAAACTAGAAACACTTACTGCTTTTTGCTAATATGAATTTTTGCTTAGCTGTTCAAGTGTCATGCTTATTATTTGTTTGCTGAATCCAGCTACTATGTTAGGTTTTTGTCAACAGTGCCCCTGCAGAAAATGAGAGTCTGAAAGTTTTACTTTATGTTTAAGTAAACTCTCTGAGGCAGCACATTCATAAGGTATTTTTGCACTTAACTCAGTTGATTACCCTCCACATGCCTTACAGAAGCAAGTCATACCTGTAGTAATTGCCCAGATTATACTGCTTTTCATTGCCTATGAGAGTCAAAATGACCACGTGGCCTGTAACAAGCTGAGGAGTCAGGCACTCCTGGGATCTAATCCCTGCTTTGCCACTGTCTGTTCTGTGATCTAGGGCAAGTCATTTAAACTGTGTTCATTTTGAATGAACTTAATTCATGGAAATCACTGGAATTGTATCAGGGTTGAATCTGACCCTCTGTGTTTCAGTTTCCTCATCTGTAAAATGGGGAGAATATACCTTACCTACCTCGCAGGGTTGCTCTAAAGATTAGCTAATGTTCGTAAAGCACTTAAAAATGCAAAGACCCTTCTAGGTGCTAAGAAGTATTACTGAACTCCAGCAGAGAGAATGTCGTATTTTCCAAAGCTCCTCATCTCCCGGAGAGAGGAACACGAATGTTTCTAGATCAAGAAATCTTGGGACAAACCCTCATCTGTCACACTCTGAGCAGGTTCATGTCCTGCATCCTTTGAAGTCAGTGGCAAAACTCCCACCGGCTTCGGGAGAGGGCAGTCAAGTCCTAAACAGTAGTAAACAGGCTGACTAAATGCAGAAATGTCAGGCGTAAAGAGAAAACACACAGGAGTCTTAAGTACTTTTCAGAAATCCTCACGGGTGATTTGTTTGCACTGAATGGCATTGTAACCCCAACGTGGGACCTCGTTGTCCATTTAGCCATGGATTGTACTTACAGCTACTGTAAAACAACGGAGCAACGTTTCCCATCGGTGTCTGTAAGACTAGGATTACGTCTCAGCTGCCACTGTGAACTTCTTATCAGAGTGAAAAGACCTTAAATAAACCAGGCTTTTAAGTAAATATGTGTAAACGCATTTGGGAACACAAACTTAGATTGGTCAGACAACCAACCTTCTCATTTCCACTTCCACTTCCCAAAACCAACAACACTGAGCCAATCCTCTTCCTCCGTGAAAACTGAACTTAGCTCTTCTTATCATGTGCACTCTTCCTTTGCTGTGCAGCCCTGAATAATCCTCCTGTTAACCCACTCTGCCCTTCTCCTGCAGAGACTGATACAAACAGCACCATTAAGTACAGAGCAATGCTTTTAAGAGCTCTTCTAACTGGCATCAGTAGTAGAGACAAAAAAAAAAAAAAAAAGAAAGAAAGAAATGAGAGGGTTTGAGTGATTCATTAAGTTGAAGCCTCTAACCATTAGAAATTCATCCTGTCCAAATATATTCCTAGCTTCTGTTCCACACCCGTAAGTCAGGGCTGCACAACTTCTGTCACCCAAGTTGCAGCAGAGACTTTACCCTCTTCTGCTCAGGTGAGATGGAAGATGCCAAGGAGGTGTCACATGCACTGAAAGATACAGACCTCCATTCAAAACATTTCAAGTGAAACAAAACTAAATTATTTTCTCAACTTGCTTAGTCAGAGGCTGCTTCATTCCACTGCATTCAGTAATAAATTAACGACTGAGGAAACGAAAGCAGCCTTTTGCTCAAAATCCTCTATAAGGAAACACCACCAGGAGACTTCTGCTTTCAGGGCAATTGCTTTGTGGCTGGCCACATGCAGAATCGGGAGGCTCCTTATGTTGGGCTTCACTGTTTCTGCTGAATGCCTTAGGATTTGCAGTCGTAGCTGGGGGTTAACAATATGGAGAAACAAACAATTTACAGCAAGTCAAATCTTTCTATCTGCTAGAGATTCAAGCACGCTTTAGTAAGAGGTATCACGTTTAAGGGTCTGTGCATGCAATGAACAAGTGTGAATTTTCTTTTGTTTGATTCTGTTGGGGTTTTATGAAATTTACTCTTTGTAAACTTTTGGATGCCGACTGATGTATATGTAATGACTATGCATTTTTAGCAAAAAAGGTGTGAGCTATGAATAAAGTTGTTTCTGAGTTCATTTTTGTAGAAATGTATTTATAAAGTTTTTTCATTTCTTAATATAAATTAGTGTGACACTTGTAGTTATCTTCAACCTCAGATATTGCTAGCATAATTATAGGAGCTCCCAACAGTAGGGCTGTTTTTATGTTTGAAAACACTGTATCACAGCACAAGACCATTTTATTGCCTTTTTAAAGAAATTAAATAGCATTACATTGCCTTTTAGTTTCCAACACCTATGCTAACCAATCCATGGTAGAAATCCTGTTGCACTTCAGAAATTCACAACTTTAATATGGTGTAAGGAGGTCAGTGACTCTGCCTACCGTGATCATTGCAACATTCTGGAACCGGTAGCAACAGCTGTGTCAAGAATCACAGCTACATCCTGACTGCAAAACGGAGACATTTATTTGGCATCATTTTGGCAGACTGGGAGCGTTCCAAGTGGCAGAGTATGTTTGTAAGTCCAGGTGTGTGTTTAAATACTTTGATGAATCAGAACTGAAAAGTTCTCCATGAACTGTAATCACATGAAGCGTCTGCTTTAAGCCATCTATCTCAAAATTCAGCAGGACACTATTAGTCCAACATAATCGCAGGCACATCCTGATATTGTTAGCAGGCTACACACCTGATGCAAGGTCTTTTGCAGTCTGGAGATTAGAGAGTTTGGGGTACAAACACTGGTCTTCACGTACAAACCACACACTGTTATCTACCCATAGGATATATAAAGGGCCATAGTGGGCCTGCAGAGAGGACCATCAGTGACAAACTGTAGGATCTTTTAGTTGAGGTTGGTCAAATTGCTTCGAAAGATCTATGATTCTTTAGAGCTCCTCATATGGAAAGGTTTCTTATTTGCACAGTTTGTACATCCTATTTGAAATATGGGAACAAGTTCAAGTATTTGATGAGCTCAGCAAAAATTTCCATTGCCATCTCACAAATAAACGAATGCTTCAAAAGACTGCATCCTGCACTTGTGTTATCAGTAGGCTCTGGATCAGGCTGTTGGACATTCATATGCTGAAGGAAAACCTCACAAAACTTATGGAGCCAGTGAGGATGGCAAAATATTGAGCAGAATGGAAAACAACAAAAGTCATTGCTAGGGCAGGTAATTTATTGAGGTTAGTATCTCATCCTTCAGCAGTGATTGCTCCATATTCTTTCTGATAACAAACTGGAAATCTGAAGGCAATGCACATTTTGTTACCATAACATCATTTCTCTGACAAATGACCCTAAAAGTTGGGACAGTGTATTTGCAGAAGAGCAAAGGGTCATCTGATACACAGCTTTGACCTTCAGATTTTGTTCTGTCAATATGGTTGTTAGATAACGTATGGGTGGTAGAATCTATGAGTGGAGATGAACTTCATTACAAAATGAAAAAAGCCAGTAAAAATGAAAAAACAAATCAGCGTTAACTCTACTAAATCTTGGTTTCAGCAGTGAGAGCCTCTGGGGCAGACACTAGAGCTGCACCCCTCTGCATCCCAAAGCCTTCTATTACAAGGCAGATTTCTTGTCGAAAGGAGCAGTGCACTTGTGTTGGTGGGGAGCTGGAGATCTCTCTCTCGCCAGGGAGCACAGCCTTTGGGTATATGATGGATGCTTTGCAGGGGAATGGCAACAGCAATATCACATACTCCTTCTGGAGATTAAATAATTTTACAGAGTTCATTCTCTAATTTGAGTCTGGCCTGCACCAAAGATCCAGTGCCTTTGTGTCCCTCCTGACTGCTGAAATATGAAAATACAGTCTTCCCTAATTTGCTAGGAAGGATCTACCCTCGGTCACTCTTCTCTGTTGTCCCGAGGAACTAGGCAGTGCCATAGTTCACTTTCGTTCTTCACTCTTTGTACGCAGAACTCTCTGCACACTCTCTGCCCAGTCCCAATCACTAGTGTCCCAAATCTCAGCTTGCCTTGTTTGGTAGCACTTGGAAAGACAACTCTGAAGTGTCAACTGGATGGATAATGAGCAGCAATATCAGAAGCACTCAGAAAAAGATAAATAGAGAGAAGGATAAAGAGGCCCCTGGGACAGCTTCTCTGATACCTTTGCACGCAGAGGCATTCTCTCTTTTATTATCCCAAGTTTAGCGCAGCCCATAAGCACGTGCTTAACTTTGGTGTCCACATACATTTATCTTTTTCATTCACAGGGATGAACTTTCCCCTACATTTAAGCATCGTGCAGAACCAGAGCCCCAGTGAGCAGGCAGAGCCAGCGAGCCGCTGCCAGGAGAGTTTGGCACGGCAAGCTGTGCCGCTCAGCCAGGAGGCAGGGTCCTACCTGCCGACACCGAGGGCTGGCCCACGCTCCGTCCGGGGCTGCGTCCCCCCTCTGCCTTAGGCCTGAAAACATTCTCCTTCCAGACCATTGTCTGAAACATTTTAATATGAAACAGGAGCAAAATAAATATGTGGAAAGTAGAAATGCACCAAATTAGTCATGAAATAAAACTGCATATTTTCCTGCTGTGGCAATTACAACAGCAAAACATTGTTTCTTGTAGTCTAGTAGAAGACCATAGCTTGGAGGAAATCAGTTTGGAAGAATAGTCAGATTTACTGAACGCTATAAACTGCATTCACTAGCTAAGTGGTTTAAAACAATGTTTTTTTCTACAATGTTATTTTATTAGACAGATTCAAAGATTTACAGAAGTCAAATATTCTGTGTAGAATACTCTTGTTCAGCAATAGAGCACGTCTTCAAACTATAAATATTCCACTCCTGCGGAAGTGTGCCATATCCTTCAAGTTTAGACATACCTTGGCCAATTAAAAAAAAAATTGGACTTAGCTGATTTCAGTGAAACATAGGGACTCCAGAGGATATATGATTGGAAAACCTGCTCAAATGCAATACTTAGGCTGTATCATTAAGATCACATAAAGCCAAGACAAACTTCATCACTCAGCAGCAATAATACCCTGGAGGGAGTATACAGGAGCGTATGTTAGGATTTGCTTCCACTGACATTACCAGTAACCAGAAGGATATAGTGAATGGAAAATAGCCCATACCTGCATTACACATCAGTGTGATGAGTATTCCCGTATGCAAAAGCAAGGCTGAATTACTTACGTGGTAAATGTGTTCAGACAGCAACCATTTATGAAAAAGGTTTTAAACTGCTCTACACACCTTGGTTGAAGTCTGTAGGTGTCATCAACAGTACAATTTACAAGTCTTCCTAGAATTCCTGCATTTTATTTATTAAAGAAAAAAAAGAAAAATCAGTCTCATAGTGTTGACAAGATTTGTTGATTTTGCTGGCAAAGCTGTTGCACAGATTTACATACCACCAGTGAGCGGGCGGACTTAAGACTATTGCAGAGCAAAGCAATCACTGCTCTCCCCTCCGGACGTCCCCGGGCGCCGAGCGGCGTCGCGGCAGCCCCAGCGAACCTGGCCGGCTGCCCCCTGCACCGCGACGGCTTGGAGTGCAAGTCCGCCGCGCAGAGTGCTGCGCCTTCACCTGGCCATATCAAGTGCAGTTTATTGATATTTTTAAATATACGTGAGGAATGTAATTCAGTGAATTCTGCAAATATGCGCATAGAGCCAATAAATATATGATTTTCAGGTACTGGAAGGGTCGTGATTTCTAGCCCTAGCACACCTGGGGAGCACGCTCGAGTCAGCTGGCCACGGCTTCGTAGCCAGGTTTGGGTCCTACTCATTTTTTTCAGAATTTTTGAACGTGGCAGTCAGCACTCTAAAACCCCAGCGTCAGACTGAATCCTTGCGTGGCCCCAGCCTGAAGTTAGAAGAGACAAGACACATTGCATGAATACTGAGAAACCTCAGCGAATGCACGTTGCTGTCCTGCCCCCATCGACAGGCTACGCATAGACCCACGCGGCAGCGCGACAGCGGGCGCCCATGGGCCACGCACGGCTCTCGCAGCACCTGCCGGCAGGGATTTCTGCGGCAGTGGGGATTTCTGCAGCAGTGGGGATTTCTGCAGCAGCGGGGATTTCTGCAGCAGCAGGGCCGCCAGGAGGAGCACGCAGACCGCCGGCCTGGGCGTCCGCCGCTGTGAAGCCCTATGGCTCCAGCAAGCAGACACTTTCTTCTTTCTCGGCGGCTAGCGGCGGTGTCTCTCCCCGGCGAGCGCGGAGGCGAGCCGGGGGATGCTCCCCGAGCACTAGGAGCGTGTCGCCCGTGCGTGGCGGGGAACGCGTGGCGCAGCGGCCGGCAGGCTCGCCAGCAGCGCTCCGCCGCCCCAAGCTCTGACTTGGAAGGGATGTCCTGCTCACGTAACATCTTAAGGGAGAAACTGGCAGATAGCTTGACGGTCTGGCAAAAATAATGCCTTAGAAGCAGCTGCCTGGTGATATAATCCCCAATGAAGAGCGGAGCTGTTTTGGAGGGGATGACGCCGCCCTCTCAGGCATTCCTGGACTCGGACAGGGAGTGTGAGTCAGGCAGAGCTCGAGCGTGTGCCTTGCCATGCTGACATTTTACTTCAGCACTCAAATAAGTTTATTTGATCTGTTTCCTTTACCATATACATACCATAGTGGATCCAGATTAACATAGATATTAGATTTACCTATCAGTGCAACATGAGCGTGTGCTAAACAGTCTAAGAAACCAAACATGCCATACGCCAAACAACTTCTGAAAGCATCCTCTTGTGCAGGATTTCATCGACCGGTACCTGGAGGACCGTGAGGTACAGTACTCGCACGTCATCGCTTCAGAAATAGCTCCTTGCGATCCCACAGCTTTCTAAAAGGGTTTCTGAGGACAAGTAGCGAGCAAGGGAGCGGGACTGGCCGCAGCGCAGGCCGACCCACCCCCTCAGGCAGCCAAACCTGGCCCGCCGCAAGGGGCGGCCTTCGCCGGCCGGCTGCGCTGCACGGCCGCCCCGCAGGAGCTGCGCTGGTCCCTACTTCGTGCCAAGGGCTTTTTCACTCTGCCACTCATTCTCCAGCTGAGCCATGTTAAGGCAGCCTAACTGGTGTGTCCCTGGTCAACATCAAGCAATGCATACATACACACATTTGATGCTACAGCCGCAGATCAATACCAACAAAAAGCATTGAAAAGTCCTTTCTGAAATACTACAGTCCTCTTTTTGGCTCTAACCTTGCAGTGTCAACCAAGGTATTATAACAGTTAGGATTCAGCTCCTGCTTGCTGGCTAACTAGCCTTTTTCCCCCCCTTCTTCCCCTGCGCAGCAGACACATTACCCCCCCACGTAGTTTCCCACTGGATCAGGGGCTGCCGGGCTGGCTGGGCTGCCGACAGCGCAGAGCTGAGACTCGTCTCGGGCACTCAGTGGCAGGCAGACGCCAGCTCTTGCGTGCTCTGAGCTTTGAGCTCTCCGGCGGAGCTCTGACCCGCTCTGGACCGCGAGGCTTCGCTCCCGTCCCACAGCCTGCGGCCGCGCAGGCAGGCAAAACGCAAGCGCTTTCCCATCCCTTCCTCCGCCGTTGCGCAAGTGCACCTGGGCACGGGCACAGGCCAGGGCAGCCTGCAGGCCACCGGCCCATCTCCACAGCCCTCGCCGGAGCTGGGACACAGGGAGCCTGGTCCACCGCTGCTTTCTCGCTTGACACAGACATATGGGAAACTGTTTTACAGCCAGGGCTCCCGTGCCGGCCCCCCGGGAGCTCTGCCTCTTGTGCCGGCAGGAGCAGCGCACGCCAGCGGCAGGGATGCAGACCTAGCAACAAACTGAAGTGTTTTCAAATTTTATTGCTGTGCTATTTTCATCCCTTCAAAAATGTTTTCCCTGGCTATTTATTTCTCTATATTTCCTAATCTAATTTCACTCGGTTACCGTCTTCTCTTTTCAGATTTGAAGCCTGAAGCCATGTTTCTTTAGTTCTGATTTTTTTCAGGACAAGCTGAGCACTGACAACTGCCTAGAACATGGGTGGAAGCTCTCCAAGTCAAGGTGGAGCAGGATGCAAGGCTGCCGGTGCTGCGTACACATGGAGCGCTTCTCCCTGGTCAGTGCCAGACCCATGCCTCAGCCTGGGGCCTGTTACCGCTCCGTGCAGTGCTGTCACGCAGATGAGACACCTCCCCTCCTGTGAGGGCCTTTAGGGACCCTCCTGCCATGCTTCACAAGAGCACAGAGCATTAGCCCTGCTAGCCTTGTGAAGTTATACTTAGCTTTTTGTTAGAAGAACATAGATCTATTTTCTTCGGACAGCCATCCTGACAGTCTTCTCTTCCTGTCACACACAACTTGTTGCATTAGCGCTGAACAGGAAAAAAGGACTCTAAATCCCACCGGTAGCATGGTCAAAATGTAGTGACAGGCAATCATGTCTACACTGAGTTGAATCCAGTAATGACATTATAATCAATTTATTCTGACAACCCAGTGAAAACTGAATATACTTATGTCTCATGCTGTCTATCTGTAGGTAAAGCTTTTTTGGATGCTTCAGACACATTACATAAATTAAATCTACATATAACCTACCTACATACAAAATATCCTTGAGAATGAAATTCAAAAGAATTTGCTTTGGTGATAGCAAGATTTGTTGTATTTTCTCATCAGATCAGCTCTTACTGATATCACTCACAGTTTCTTTGTCAACAGATTCTGCAGAACTGAACATGACTCATTGAGTCATGTTCCCCAAAATGAGAACGTGCAGGCCTGACCATATTTTCTGATAACGACTGCAAGGATTCGCTCTCATCTAAGGGTGTGAGAAATGTTCTGCAGTAAGAGCCCTATCCTTTATGCCCAGTGTCAAACATTACAGGCTTCTAATAATAGAATCGCTCCAATCTGTCCAGTTATTCCAACCCTGGATCTGCCACAGGGAGCATCTTATTTGATTATAGCTAATGCAGTAAACAGTGACTTAATACCCTTTCTAGTGCCTTGGTAAGAACAGAAGGGTTTCACATGACGGACAGTTTTCTCATCTGCAGCACTCTTTTAGAGGGTTTAGTAGGATGGGTTTCATGGAAATACAATTCTTCTTACACAAATTATCATAGCACGCACTAAACTCTGGGGTTTTTATAAGGCCCTTTATAAGTAGGAAGGATAACCATCAACAAACAGAGTATGCTGACGCTAAGTTTCAAATTTCAAACTTCTCTTATAACTGTGTTTACAAGGATTTTTAATTTATGGCGGGAAATCAATGGAGGAAATAGGAATGTAACAGGGAAATACAATTTTCCTTACATTATCCCTTAACTCAAAGAATTTTGTTCAAAATTCCCACATGCCTTTAAATTACTTGCATGCAGAGATCAAGTCTCAGAAGTATCAGTTTCTTTGGGACTAGTTGTTAACAAAATAAAATAAAAATAAAATGTTTTATGAGGAGCTGCTGCTCAGCTTTGACTACTGTGGATAATATTCCAGATGACTCTAATTCTCTTGTCCAGATGGTGTTATAGTGCAATATTCTGACTTATGTGGATTTGAATACTTATCTCAAGTCTACACGGAATTAGAGCCAGGACCATGCAGATACCCAGAGCACAGAACCATGCAGGGGGCTACAGCCAGGTCAAAGAACAACCTCAGATTAATCTGCAAAACTGCAGAGTTTTACAGCTGCACCACCCTGCCTCGTGGGGCCGAACTGGCCAAGGAGAGGAGTTTGCTTCCTGCCAGCACTTGGCCAGTGACTGCCGGTATGATGAATGCCCTAACCTCAGCAAGGCAGCGGCTCACTACACTCATTGCCCAAGGCAACGTGCCCTCATCTCCTTAGCCAAAAATGCATTTCCTGGTCTGGGCTGGGTTTTCTGGAAGGTGCTGTGGAGCACACAGCAGAGCAGCTAGAGGAACAGAGAGATGCTGCTTCACCCCAAAATAAATTGGTCTCCTATACTTGCTCACTGCACTTCTGCACAGATCGCAGCCTGGAATTAGCTCGTTCTGCATTCCAGATTGCAAAAGTAAAATACACTCCCTCCAGAGAAGCCTCCATTTCTTCTCCGTAACACAAGGAAAACTGTGTTTCCCTGCCTCGAGGAATTTAGTAAGGCACTGGAGAGGAGTTGGAGGATATTTGAAAGACCCCAGTTGGAGCTGTGTCCCAGTTTCACAGTGACTTCCAATAGGAACGTGCTGCTGGAGCGGTATGTTTGCATCTAGTTTTATGACCACCGCAACTGCCTCAGTCTCTCCTTCACAGAGTATGTGACCTCTTACCAGAGAAAAGGGCCTAACCAGACAGACCTAATCCAGACAGAAAAGATGCCATCACATTCAGTAACTCTGCATCTCCTTTTAATGACTTTAAAAGTACTAACACCTTTTTATTTGTCTGTTTGGAATAGCCCAAGCTTTGCTCATCTCTAGCTCAGAATCTGGATAAAAATATTGCTATACCCTCCAAGCTATTTTTCCTGGTTGAAATATTTCTATAATACATCTGTCTCTTGTCTAAATCTTAATATGGATTTTTCACCAATTCTTACTTGCTCATCTTGTTTAATCAGGCACATAGATCGGGTTCAGTGCAGTTCTTGACGCTCTGTCATTCTTGTTTCATCTGCTGGAGCCTATGTAATATTTAACTCCTTACCTTTTGAGTGTTTGTCACCGTGTCACTTGCTGGATTCTGTGTCTTGTTGGCAGCTGCTTGATCTTTTGAAGTTTTTACATAAGACATACAGACACAGAAATCTGCTTTGCCCTTTCCATCTCCAAGTTTCAAGAGAGATTTCTCTGCTTTCACAACAGCTTTCTTTTCACAGAAGCAAAAGCTTCTTTGAAAATCTTTTATCCAAGGTTGTCTTAGAATCCTTACCATCTTACCTGAAAATACAGGTTTTAAAGGTTAAAGGTAATTGTCCTGCAGTCAACAATTTCTTTCCAGAAGTCGGTCGATACTATGTTTTAGTTATTCTGCCCCCTGAAAGACCTTCCACGCTCCATGAAGAATGTTTGCTCCGTGAAAGTTGTTATATTGGCAAAACATATGAGTAACAGAAGGGATATGACTCTAAGGTTACTGTAATGTGAATGTATCACACAGTTTACATCTGGGATTTGAAAAATCCCTTTCAGACAGTCCTGGTTTTGGTGACTAAAGCTTTAAACCTCTTCACTTTTTACTCCCTTCTTTAAGCCAGCTGTGGTGAGTTCCTGATTCACGGTGCCAACGTTTGCCAGGCTGGGCAGACGAGCCGGTCGCTCGGACGTATAGGGGGAACCTCACTGCTTGGAAGCCCTGAGAAAAGCTCCTAATTTAATTTCCCTGTTTTGATGCCTTAAGTGAGTGGTGTCAGTCAGACTTGGCTCGTCCACTGGGGTGACTCTCTTTGTCCCAAGGCAGATCCACCACATGGCCAGATGCCACCCGCCACAGCCCTCCCAGTATTTCTGGCATGGATCCACTCCTGCGACTGGGAGAGGGGGAAAGAGGGGGACCAAAGTCGGTGTCTGTGCCATCCCCTCCCTGCCCGCACCCAGCGTCTCCCTGCGCAGAGCCGTCACAGCGAGCACGGCAGCCGCCTTGGGCTGCGGCACGGCTTCACGCTCCACGCTGACCCTCTCGCCGGCTCCTGGCACACCTCGATTTGCTGTGCCCGGCGAGCAGAGGCAAACGGCCAGCTCCCAGCCGGCTCCTGCCTCTCCAGGACTTCAGTACGGGGATCGGCCTGGGGCCAAGCAGAGAAACAACGCCTGCGTCCCCTTCATCTGCTGATGGGGAACCGCCACCGCAAGAGCCAGGCTGAGGGGTCTGAGTCCTGGCTCACGGCCGGGAAGCCTGAGGCGGCCTGCCTCTTCAGAGCAGCAGCGCGCGACTTCCACGCCCAGAGCAGCTACTCAGGACCCAGGTTCATACAGGCAGCGCCGTAGGATAAAAAAGTCCTCTTGGTATCGAATAGAGTTACAGTGTAAGGCTTGACAGCAGCCTGAGTGTCTCTCTTAGCATGGCAAGGAGGCCACGACTCCTGCTGCCCATGACAAGTTTTGTTAGAAAATAAGCCCCTCTGAACTTCCTAAAGATTTTAGTGTTCACATTTTCATATCTTGAAAGAACCCAAGCTCCAGCGAGTGGTGTCACAGTGGTGGCCACCTTCCTTAAGTGCAAAACCTGTCCATACAACCACTTCCTACTAAATGCTGCTTGGCATATTCAACTTTTGGGCCAGATATCATAATTTCCCTGCTCTTTTTGTTAGACTCCCATCTTATATCTACTTCTGTTCTGTATTTGCCAGCAGGAGAGCTTTGGCTTAGGACTCCTGTCACACGTGAATAAACCATCAGTAACATATCATCTCTGTGCCAGTTATAGTGCCTATACGCAAAGTGCCTCTCTAGGGTTCAGCCTGTAGCAAAATGTGCATACTGGAAAAAAAATCACAAAGATCCTTTGGAAGCGTTTATGCTTTTTGTGAGCTCTCCAGTGTTAACTCATATGAAGGGTAAGGAAATGTTAGAAAACTGTGTCATACTGTCTAATTCACCACTCGAGCTTAAGTGATAGCAGCTCTCCTCAGGCTGCAGTTACTTAGCTTAAAGTTTGCTCCTTGTGTTTCAGCCCTGAATAAGGAGTTGTTTGCCTGAAATGTTCTCTGCCTTTACAGTTGGTCCAGTGAAAACCCACCTCTGCCCAGGCACCTGAGACAGGCAGGCAGCTCTCAAGCGTTCCTCCTTCCTGCCGGACACAAACCGTCACAGAGCAGCATCCTCCCAGGGACAGGGCTGCTTGTGGGACGTACACACACTGTCTCTGCTCCCATTGATGTCAACAGGAGCAAGGACAGAGCTATGAGGTTATGAGATGCTAGGATCTAAAAATATGCTCTGAATGATTTCTATTTTAAGGGCTGTTTTGCTTTGGAGGATGAAAGGTCTGTTCACTTAATACGAGGAACAAGGCCTGTCTCAGAGATGGGGAAGAACATCTAGTCATCCAACAGCTTCACTATTTCAGGAATGATCTGTAAATTATTTTAAGGGTTTGTTTAAGCTGTTGTTAACTACACATCTGGCAAATGCATTATTGTTTCTTTAACCTTTCTCGGTCCTGTGAGGCAGCTCAGCTGGGGGCTCCTCACGTCTCCTGTTGACACTGCTCTACTTTGCATAAATAATTAAACATTCACCGGGTCTAACACCCCCACCCTCCCCAGGAGAGCTACTGAACCACCAAACTAGAGCATTGTTTTCTTCTCTCACCAGCTGGCTCCATGAATATTTAAATATATTATACAAAGTGGAACTGTTCTCTCTTAAATCTGTGGGTTCAGTTCCTCTCAAACAGAGGTAGGAATTAAACTTAGATTTTGTGGGCTGTGCACTGACTTCATAGGGCAACACCAATGTGATCTCTTTTTTTTTGACTTTACACATTCATTTTTTTGATTATTTTGGCCAGCAGTTACACACAAACACATGTTTAGGATTAAATGGAATAGTTTGTATCAAACGAAATTGAGTTTTGGGACTTCTCTTCATTTATAAATATGAACAAATACATTTATAAATATGAACAAATTTTATTCAGCTCATAGGAGCCGAGATTTTCCCTCCTGTCCAGGTATTCGGTTCACTGCAAAGCCAGGAGTCAATTATTAGCCCAGATAACTCAGAAAGTCATTATCCATAATATGTCATTTATCTGTGCAGGTTCCACTACTTCCATGCTTGCTATCTTAGTTTCATCAGAGTTCAGGTTCTGAAACATAGATAAAATTTGCTTTCCATTTTAAAAGCTGTGAATTATATTTGTTCTTATAGAGTGAAGAGTTTCCATGAAAGACAGGGTAACTCGGGAATTCGTGCCCTGGAAAAACTTCTTTTCCATGGACTGGAAAACATTCGGTTCATCTACTGAAGAAACAGGCAAAAACAAGGTTACTCTGCTGTCCTCTTGCTGTTTTAGCCCTTAATCTGATGCCCTTCTTGTTGTTTTTTTGTTGTGATCCAGTAATACCTACTTGCATCTGCTCCCATGGATACTGAGAGTTTTACAGGAATTATTTTTACCAGTAACACCTTCTTGCAACAGTTCAGTAAGCTGTTACCTATCTTATAGCCAACTTAACATCCGACACACAATTAAGGTCTGTTCAGTCCAATAGTTCTATATTTCTCTTTTCTGGATTTAAAATTTGGGTGTGAAAGGTTTTATCCCAAAATCAAGTGTTTTATAACAAAATTTAACAGCTCATTTTTTATCTGTTGCACAAAAACCACAGGTCAGTTGTGTTTTTGTACCCCTGTGCTTCTAATAACTATGGAGTTTGCATTCACATTTTGATGGTGTTTAGATAAACTTCATCCCTTCTAAGGATATGTGTGCCTTTAGTGTGGCCCAAGGTTTAACACGCAAGTTAATAACAATAATAATATTTTGCAGGCAACTGAAGTAAAAAATTAAACCAAAACAGACAAACTGGGATCAGGAGAGGAGTGGAACGGTTTGCTAAACTATGACTCCAAATTCAAATGGTAGATTAACTCCTGATTCTCATATTCTTAACATAAAGCATCTGAGGAATTCTGAAATGGAGTCAAATTGTCAAAATAAATCTTGAACACAACTAGGGTGTAGCATGATGAGAAGTGCTATTCAAATAACTTGGTATGTGTTTGGATCCGGCCTCTGACATTTTTGTTATAGCTATAGCCCTCTGGTATAAGTCTGGCACTAGAACTTGGCTGGGAATGTGTTTAAGAGTCTTCTCTGCATGACAGAAAATGTAGAAGTGATACTACAGCTGTAAATTTCTAAAATAATAATCCAGGGAAGGTCAGAGACATAGTAGCAGCCCTGGAAGATACACTGACCTTAGAATCCAGTTAGTTTAATTAAAAGCATTCGAATTTCCTTTACATTTAAAACAGATCACTGAATAATGGTGTTTAAGAAGAGACAATGGGATTAATAACACCAGAAGGTGATCAGGGAATCCAGAGGAGCATCCCTTCACCCCAGGGAAAAGCTGTAGCCATAGGAAGGTGATAGCCAAGAGTCGGTCCAGGAAACGTTTTAGGTGTATTTAGGGTACTGTCAAGGCAGAGAGATGTGTCAGCAAGTTTAAGAGCCTAAGAACTGAGAGCTTTAAATGCTTAGCTAGAAACCTGAATGCAGACCTGTTTTGCTGGATAGATGGTACAATAATCATGAGCTATTTGTTGCCATTGTAACTCAGGGTCCATATACCATTATTCCTCTCATTCCTTTTCAGGAGTATAGATACCTATTATCACGTGTCTGCACCTTTAGCTACTTACAGGCTAGAATTACAGCAAGGAATTCCCTCCTACTTGACACTGTGCAGAACAATTACTGTAAGCGCATTGCAGTACATCTGGAAATGTGAGGGAGCGCTGTCTCAGCACACCTCAGGCAAAGTACTGCACCTCTTAAAGAGTGATAGCAGACATACGGCAGGAACACAAGAGCCTGACTAGCCTTTTATGTACGCACTAAAAGCCAGGCACAATTTTCTGGAGGTGGAAGAAGCAAACCGCAGAACAGATAATAGAAATCTAAGAAACACTTACCAATCCTTGTAAAGTACATTGATGTCTTTATTCAAAGATGCTATATATCTGCCAGAAATCATATGTGGTGGAGTCAGGCATTCTCGAGTCCCTTCCTGCAAGGATTAAGGAAAAACCTTGACTGTAATCTCCGTAATGAGCCCAAGGACCAGGCCTGGATTCTGCAATGACTGTTCTCCTCTCAAAGTGCCCTTTCCGGAAGTAAGTTGAAGCATTTAAACATAAAGACTCTTCCAAAACAATTGCCTGTGTCCAACTTGTCTGTCTCCAAACTGAAGTGAGTATAGTTTAGGAGCCATAAAATTAAACGACAAAGTAGTATCAGACTCAGCCCAGCCTTTATTTCGTTTGGTGATATGGGAAATACATCCTCAGAGACTGTTAAAACCAAAATAGTTGAGTCTCTTGAAAAAAATTAAAAGCAGCAACTCTTAAAATACAGAGAAGATAAACTGCCATTTGATCCTGGCCTTGTACTCTTGTTTCCAAAAGCGCAATAAGACAGTCGTTGAATCATAACTGCACAGGAGTTTCATGCAATTGTTTCAGTGAAACACTAAAACAATCAAAGCATATTTGTGTCAAGTGTATATCTAATTTCAACCTATACTGCTGTTTCTTTAATGCTTTTCCAGTTTTTATGTTACTTTTATGATACATTTTCTAAACAAAACTGCTACTCTGAGGAAACCTCTGGAGCTGGATCCCCAGATTCCAGGGAAATCACTTATTTGGGGTTCAGATGTGTTGCCCTGCAATACAATGCTGAATCTGATACTGAAAATGACTCTTTTAAAGAATATATTAAGTAATAATGATTCTGTGAAAATCATTACACAGCAACATAATAGATCCCAGATGTGTTTAAAAAAACATAATATTATGCTAAAATCCAAATTCTGGCTCAGAACACCCATGTGCATCTCCCAAGACAGTAATTCTGTATTTAGAGAAAGTAAACGTGCCATTGCGATACACATGGCAGATAGCTGAGTTCTTGCCACCAGTGAAATAATTTGGCCCCAATTTTACGTTCCCTGACAGCTGTACTCTGAGGGGAAGGAGACCACAAGAACTGGCTGTGATTCCCTTGCTCAGACCTGCCCAGCCTTGGTACGATTTATTGTTGTGCAGGAACAGTCCCAGCTCACAGCAGTGGTGCAATATCCCCCTTCTTGCCAGACTCTATACGCTCCGCATAGTAAATAAGCACAACAGAGATAGTAGCATAAACAACAAGAGCTATTCAGTGTATCTCTTTATATTATCAAATACGATGTTGTACCTGGCAGGGAACGGCTGCATCAACATGTCAGGAAAACAAGCGCAGGAATGATTATGTCCAAGGGTAATTTGCTTGTGCTCTCCCACCTCTCATTGCACAGGCTGTCCTATCATTTGCACATTTTGTGAAGGGTTCGTTCCTCACTGTCCCCTTCCCTGCAGTTTATGGTATTTTAGAAGCAGATGGTGATTTCTCTTATCAGTAAAATCAGGAAAACAATATTGTAGTAGGCTGAACTAAAATTTTTCACAGCACTTCTCTTCCTAAGAACAGCTTGCACTAGATAAATTAGATCAAACTATTCTCCTGTATATGTATCAGTTTATAAATAAGAGTAATGAAAGGAGATCCAGGAAAAGCAATGTAATTGTAATGAAATACATTCTCACTGGGCTTTGTTCTGATCTCCAACCTGTGTTTCCAGGAACGGTAAACCGTAAACAGTAAAATTACAATATGTGAAACTGCAGCATGATATTCAGGCCGCAGGTATCAGCTCTGTGCAATAGCAGTACATCTGACAGTATTCACACCTGATGCTCTTTTGCAAGACTGAATTTTTCAGCTACAGAGCACTGACAGTAGCAACTGATAACTGTGGGTGGCTGCTGCAAGAAGCTATTGATTCATGTGATCTGATCTACAGAGACATTTAATACAATACAGTTACACCTTTTTGACTAAATGACTGGCCAAAGTCTAAAAAGAAACTGAAGCTGAGTGCTTTAATACGAACCTGCTCATTTATAACATGAGAGAGTCAAAGCACGAGAAATGGACCGTTTCTCTGCTCATGGCTTCAGTTTTCCTTTTGACAGCATCCTTCCCCAAAACACTCTTTAAGCCTGACAGGGGTTTCTCTGAAGTGCCCTCGATGCCTTTTCCGACTTTTCTTTCTGTGCGCCCACACGTGCAGTCCCGACAGAGTCGTCACTTCCGAGGGGATTCATGTGCACTTTTCCTCCAGGCCTCCGGTGTCTCTCGCCTTCAGCTTGAAGGGAAGACGGCAGCAATAACCACCAGGCCTTCAGCACCACCCCGTGTGTCGTGTAGCGGGGCAGTGACTCCACAGCCTCGCTCACCTTCGTCCTGCAGATCAGAGCTGGGATTAAAAGTTTCTGGTAGCGGTGGTGGTACCTTTGGAGGAGGCGGATGGTATTTTACTAGATATTGTCCAAAATAGCCACTCTTTTCATTTCTCTGTCTATAAACCAGGCTCCACTCTAAATCTCCAGAAGTTTATAGACTGAGGCACACATTATTCTTATCTTTAGATGAGGACAATGGATCCAAGGATGACTCTTTTATATATCCCTCATAAGAGTGATTCTGTTTTACATTCAGAAACAGAAAGTCTTATTTTGTCCATTTTTGTGGCAAGGCATCGTTTTCTAGTTCCCCTCTTATTTCCTTCCCAAGTATAAGCATAATTAATGGTCTTGTGTTTCTTTCTGGAATGTGCTGAGGAAAAGGGAACCTGCCTTGGCATTTTATTTCGTGGTAATATCTACTCGAATACCGGCTGCTTTAGATCGCCCGGAGCCTGGGATAACGGCTGGCCGGGCAGCCCGTCTGCCTTTACTTTCGGAGCTCTCTGGGCGAGAGCAGCGTTTCTGGACCCTTGAGGACGCCCTGCCCGAGGCCGGGGCTCCGCTGCTGCCCTGCGGAGGCTGCAGCCCTCCGTGCCTCCCCGTGGCTGCAGGCACAGCGCGGCTGCAGGGCTGCCCACCTCACAGGCACGTGCCAGCTTCTCGCTTTTTACCTTTGTGGGCTTCTGCTCCCCAGCTTATGTTCCTCTTCCTTTCATGTACCGACTACTATCCTTGGGCCAACGTCTTAAAAGGCACTGTGAGGTTGATAGCTCCTGCTTAAACACATCCTTTCAGAATCCATTTGTCCGATTTCTTTACCTGTTGTGGGATACGGCCGTTGTAACTGCGTGCTCTCGGTTAATGGACTCCGGGATGCTTCGCTGGAAAGGCTGAAACAACCCTTCAGGAGGCTTGCACGGTGACGGACTGTCTGCTCACAACAGGATGAATCTTGCAAACATCCTGCCTGATTGCAAGCACTATGGTTAAAGATGATGAACTCTCTCTGCTTACAGGAATGTTTGCAATTTAGGAGCAGTAGTCTAATTTACCATTGGTTTGTTACGATGACAGTCAGTTCAACTAATTATAAACCGGCACCATTTTCCTTAATCTTTTCTTTTGTCACAATGGCAAAAAAACAATTGACTTTGAACAATAGGAGGTAAAACATTTCCAATAGCAGAATAATTGGGTACCTGCCTGTATTCCTCTAATGAGGGGAGGCAAGCTGAGCAATCTGTGATTGTCCAAGTCGACAAATGGAAGAAGCAGAAGGTAGTTTAGAAAAGCCACACTGAAAAACTGTACCAGTTTTAGGATTAATACCTCACATCTGGTCTCTCTGATAAATGATAGTATGAATTATGAAGCATTGAAAAAGTATTAAAAATGTTATTCCTTGAAGCAAAAACACAAAAAATTTTAATTAAGGAGTGTGAGTTCAGAGAGGTTCTGAAGAAGGTGTGGGAGTACTGTTAATGCTGCATTTGCATTTGGTATCTCAATATTAAAAGAAACCAAGGGAGGGGGAGGTTTATGAGTCATCCCAGCCATTTTTTATACAAATTCAGAAACTGCATTGTCATTTGATAAATGAACTGAGAGCGAAGCTTGAAATACAAAAACAAAGAAGAGTGGGATTTCCTGCTTGAGGAAGGGTGGGGGCTCAGCAGGTTTTGCAGTGCACGGCAGCCCCCAAAGCTAGCTGACACCCTGGGATAGCGAAGGAGGAAGTTTAGTAGTTAATGTCTTTTGTTTTCTTTTCCTTTATCCTTTGTTTTGCTAGAATAGATGAGTTATTTTCATTTTAAGCTTTGTCTAGTACTCCAAGTGACAACTCTGAGGTGGGTTTTTTAATTTCTATAAGATTCAATGAAATGTTCAACATTTCCATTGTTCTGTTCTGGACAAATCCGTTGCTTACAAACCAAAGCAAGTTTGGGACTCCTAGGAATTGGGTGGGTATATCATTTTGTAAGAGTCAGTTTACATACTAGAATTATCAAGAAAATAGGGATATGTCCTCTCTAATGCATGTTGTCCAGCGCTATTCCAAAAAGTGACAACCTGCAATTTCAGGAAACACCAATGTGCTTATGGAAGTGAAAATATTAAGATTTTGGTGCTTAAGACCACATCAAAAGAAAGAAAGAGCTGTTGCTGATAGTATTTGCATAAGCTTAAATTCAAATAACTTCACACTGTCGGAAGAACAGGGCTTGTGCAGAACCTCTCAGTCTTACATCTGCTGACACGGTACCGGGGATTTTATACAGATGACTGTTCACAGAGGAAAAGCAGATCTTCTGCCTGAAAACTGGAGCATAAATAGTCGGAAACTAGTCATTTGGGGCGGAGTTCATCTTCGGGCAGAGCAGCAGGCTGCCCTGGTGCCTGCTCGGCCCCTGTGACTGAATTTGCCACCAGGGAGATGGCAGGGATGCCGGCTGAGCGGGGGGAGAGCGGGACCGCGTGGCTACCTGCAGCTGGTGACCTTGCACCCCGCGCAGCACCACCGCGACGTCCTGGAGAGGACGGTATAAACGATAAATTGTTCTTCAGCACAATGTCGCGTTTTTCCACTTCAACAGTTGTTTCATTTTCAGGCCAACAAGGCTAAACTTGCCAGATACTCATTAGAAAATTTGTTTCTTGTTACGTTTGTATACAAAATATCTTTCTTCAATGACTGATAATGCGAAGCGCTGGCTGCTAAATCACGAGCTTAGTCCAGGACAGCCCAACAACAGGAGCTGATGGGAGCCGAAGGGTAACTCGGACTCAACACTTCTGTTAGTCCATGATAGGGGGCAATCCCACCCTAGGACAGCAGCCGGTTTTTGTAATTACTTTGTCACTAGTTCTGTAGTTCAAATGTTAAATACCTTACTGCTATGGATTCATCATCCCAAGCTTGTAGATGCCAGACCTCAGGGATACATGTAACGAAAACTAATTTTTGGTCTACTTTCAGAAGGGAACAACATGAAAAAACGAAGTTTTTCGTGATGTAAAGTCAAACAGTCAAAGGTTAGAAAAATTTCAGGTACATCAATATATGTACATGTACACACACATTCTGCTTATGCAGCTCTATACTATTTTTGTCATCTAACCTATGCATCATTTATGCAAAGAATACATACACAAGGCAGCATATTAACAATGCATGAGAGACTATAAATCTGCCATCTTCTACTTCTGAGCTTGAAATCTATATGACTTCAGCGGTATACATTTTCTACATACAGTCCCTGAATGTGCCTAACATGTTTTTATCCTGCAAAGACTGGGACTCTAAAAGATGCTGAGGCAGCAGCTTCCTGACTTTGAAAACGAAGCACTGCCAGTTTATGAAAGGGTTTATTTGATTTGGTTGCCTGCAGCAGCAGGGGGCTTGATGAAGAAGAAAGGTCATTCCCATTCCCGTGTTCCCAACAGATATTAATTTAGTTTAAGATTAACGTCAATACAACACTTTTATTTATAGGTAGCTGCTTACTGACCTTTTACTTTTCCGTCCCTTCGGCAGCCGTCGATGGAAGCCAGCCAGACGTCTCTGGTTTAGTTCATGGATGAATTGTTTGTAGCGACATCATTTACGTTCAGCAAATACAGTTTTATTTAGACTGAGTGCCTTGTTCGCAGTCTGTAATTTAGCGCGTGCTCCAGGACAGCCGATGCCAGCCGTGTGGGGCTGCGGTCGTTCCCACGCCTGCTCGAGCGAGGAGAAGGCAGGGCTGGTGAAGGCACCGGCGGTGGCGGGCAGCGACTGCGGTGGGTCCCTCTGAACGGGCCCTTCAGTGCCTGGACTGGCTCGCCAGCCCTGCGTTTTCACTTCCCCTGAACAGATCTGGAGGTCTTCTTGGGTGGTAATGAAGGCTCTGCTATCATATTAGCTATCTGAACAGTTAATGTTCAAAACTAACTTTAGAAGAGGTTAATCCTGCAGCAACCACATGTTGAAACAGGTCCTTGAGATGTAACCCTAAACGCATGCAGAAAAACACCGCTGCGACCAGCAGAACGAGCAGCCTCCATCAGCAGTTTTGCTCTGAGGCCAACTATTCGGTGGCTGTAAGGACTGAAATACTTTCTCATTTCTGAATAGCAGGTCTTTCCTAGGCTTCGGGAATGCTGACAATAGGAGAGGAGCAGCAGGGAGGGGGTGCGTCCGCGGTGTGAAGACTACACAACTCTCCACAGTGTATACTGACTTCCATAGCTAACATTTTTATGAGCATTAAATTGCTTTCCAGAGGAAAATCAGCATACATAGTAGCAGTTGTTAACCTCTTGGCTGCTAACCAGGTAACCTGCTGGTCACAGACTAAGTAATTTTCTCTCTTTCGGCCTTATTTTCCATTTCTGTCACTCCCAGTCAGATCAAACGCAGCTGCAAATATTCCCTCATCCTCTGCTCTGACCGTGCCACTGTCACTCCCTGTCCCTGTGCCCCATCCCGGGGGCCGGGCTCGCTTGCCCCGCTCCTGCGCCAAGGTTTGCCCCACTTCTTGCCGCAGCCCGGCCAGCCGGCCTCAGGGCCGGGGGCTGCGCCTGCCCGGCGGCTCGCCATCCCTCCGGCCCCGCACGCCTCGGCCGCCCGCGCCCCGCGCCGGGGCAGCACCCGCGCCCACCTCCAGGGCACTCCCCGTCGCGCCCAGCGCTTCTTCACGCCCCGGGAGCGGGACTGCCCCTTGGCGCCTTTTGCGAGAGTAGGAGGGTCAAGCGCCTAACAAGTAAGTTGCAAGTAAGGAAACAGGTTTACGTCCTGCCTCGCTAACAGCCACTGAAGTCCTTCCCGTGGATTTCTGGTTGTGTCCTCGGTGCGCGGGAGGCAGCGGGAACGCGGGGGGAGAGACAGGCTCTTCTTAAAACAATCCTAGAAAAGGAAATCGTTTTTTATGGACACGACCAGTTATATGTCACCATTTAGCAGCTCTAGTAATGCGGTTTCAGTAAACATTTTCTGAAATGTCGAGTTTTCTTGAGTACAATGAGAGTATTGACTTCCTTTTTCATTACTTTTCTCAGTCCACCGGCTCTGGCCCCAAACCCCACGGCGGCACAAGCGCTGCGCTGTGCGCCCGGGCGCTCCGCTGCTGCTCCTTAGTGAGAACCTTCCGCAGCCGGAGAGCGAAGGCTGCTAGGAGGGGACGAGGCTGCCAGCGGCAACCCAGCCGGAGCCCCCCCGGCTGCCTGCAGCGAAGGAGAACGGGGAAAGCGGCGCCGCCGCGGCCGCGCGGCCAGTGACCCGGTTCCTGCGCGCTCGGGGCCGCGGGGCAGGCGGGGGCGGGCGCAGCTGCGCGCCGGGCTCGGGCGCTGCGGCGGCGGCGGCTCCGGGCGGCGGCGCGGCGCCAGGAGGGGCCCGGCCCGGCCCCGGGCAGCCCCGGCGGGGCGGGCGGCGCGGCCGCGCCTGGCAGCGCAGCGCCGCGCCGGCTCCGCGGCCCTCCCCGGGGCCGGCTCCGGCTCCGGAGGGCGGGGGGCCGCCGAAGCCTCTCCCCCTGCCCGGGCGGCCGGGCACACACGGCCGGCCCCGGAGCAGAGGCGGCAGCCGGAGGAGCGGCTCCGCGCCCCGCGCCGCCGCCCGGAGATGCCGCCCGCCGCCCTCCCGCTGCTGCCGCTGCTGCTGCTGCCGCTGGCGCTGCCGGCGCGGACCGCGGCCCCCCCGCGCAGGTACCGCCGCCCGCGCAGCGCCGAGGGGAGCGGGGGGGACGGGGGCTGGGGGGGCGGCGGCGCCCCTGCTGTAGCTGCGCGCCCGCGCGGGGGGTTCCGCGGCCCCCGCACGCGGGCGGCCCCCCCCACCGCGCTGCACCGCGGGAGACGGCGGGCTGCACCCAGCAGCCAGGCTGCAGCGTTGCAGGCTGCGGCGGGCGAGATCTTATCATTTTTATTTGCTGATAAGTTTTTAATAATTAGTTTTTAATTTACTTTTTTTTATATCACACCACTGCACCTCCCTGGGTGTTAAGAAGGGGGACGGCTAGTAGCCTGTGTGAACCTGGAATTAAGGTCCGAGTAGTTGCTTCCTCTCTACATCCAACTTTGTGCATTAAATTGCACATTTTATATCAGTAATGACATTAACTTGGTAAAGACACATTTCTTTACAATTAGCTGTATTTTTAAGTATTTTATCAGGCAGCCAATGCCTCTTGCTATCATACAAAGACTCAATGTAATATATTTAAAAATTAAGCACTGTGTTTTCTGTTATTCCCAGGCCTACGTTTGCATGTGGAGGAGTTGTATCTGGAGAGTCAGGGTTTATTGGGAGTGAAGGATTTCCTGGAGTCTACCCTCCAAACAGCAAATGCACGTGGAAAATCACAGTAAGAACTTTTATTATCACAAATCAGTGCTGAAGGCAATGAAGAGCTACTTCTTGCTAATGCCAATGTTTTATATGGGATAACAGATGCATGCAATAATAAATGGAGTAACTCACAGCAGCTGAACTGTATGGAGCTTTTTAGGGTTACTTTAATGTGATAATAGTGGCTGAAATGTGCCAACTATAGAGCTGACCTTGTCTACTGTCAGAAACAAATATTTTATTGACTTACACCTTTAATTTTTAAAAGATCAATCCCCTTGAAAGCAAACATTTACCTTTCTAGTCAGTACAGAAATCAATACTTAATTTGACCAAAAGCATTTAACTAAAGGTTTGAGGTGTGGATAAATGTAAAACAAATCGGGAATAGCTAATTTGTTGGTAATAGGTCACAGGAAAAGTTTCAAACAACAACAGAAATTCAAGGAATGGTTTGACTGTGTTATTGTGCTCCTAACGCTGTCCTGCTGGCCAGTACCTCCCGAGTACGTCATACAGCAAGGTGACAAAGCAATAGAAAAGTGTTGTTACTTCTAGAAATGACCTTATGTGTATGGCATGGTATTTTGATGCTGAAATGAGGCTGTAGGGCAGAGACTTGTAGCCACCAAGAGCAGGAGCGAGTGAGCAAGCACTCCCTTAAACAACTAGGACTAAGCGCACCTTCAGTGCTGGATGTGTTGTCATCCACAGACTCGGAGAAAAATTTTATTTACTGATTTTACCTTTCCTCACATCTGCACAAATTAAGCCTTCCAAAGTGGCCCTCCACACTCTCTGCCAAAATGGCACAGTTCGGTAGGAGACTCTGCAACTTTCAGGCCTAGAATATGGGCTTTACAGAAAGAAAAGAAGTGTAAGAAAGTAGAAGATAAATTAGTCTGTACGTTGCAGTGATCACTAAAGACAACCTTCATTCAAAGAGAGCACCACAGTAGAGGTGGTGGCAGTAGAAGAGGATGTCGCAGGGTAGCTGTCTCCTGCCGCTGTGGAGATGCGGGCACAAGGGGGGAGACACTGATCTCTTTACACTGTTCTTTTACAATGACCCTCATGCCAGACAAGAGATGTCCCTTGAGTTGTTTTATCTGCTGGATGCCAGTGAATCTGCAACAGTTGCTTTCTGCACCTTTGTGTTGCATTATCATTAAGGCCAGGTTAGAGGTTGGTTGCCTGTGACTGACTTTACCCAGAAGAGTATGATTCAAAATGTAGCGTATACTTATAAATAAACTTGCTTCCTGCTGTCTGAAGAGGCTGAGGTTACAGCAGTTAGCGCTGGCCCATCTTGCAAGCTGAAGAGCAGACACAAGTTCCGTTTGGAATAATACAAACATGCCTCAAATCAAAGGAATAATAACAAAGTTAGTTTATCAGTACAAATTGGTATTAGATCTTCAGAAGCTCAAAACTGAATCTGGAAGGAAATATTCATTTTGGTGATAACAGCATAAAGTTTTTACCATTACAAAATTTGACTTAAAAACAGAAGCATGCACTGAAGAACCCTCCTGGTCTGCCCCTCGTCTTAGATTTGGGGGCAGGGGGAAGAGGACAACCAACTGTATTTAAACAGCCACAGAGCGTATTTCCAGTGCAGAGTTAATGCTGCTGTTGGCAACGAGATCCGAGCATGCAGGTTAGCCTGGCACAGCTGGGAGAAGCCTTCCCACAAAGCCGTAGCAGAGCTGCGCCGGCACTCGTGCTCTGTTGACCATGCGGGAGCTCAAGGGCCTTTGGCATTTCATGGTCACCCTCACCCCCGCTGATGGGTAGCTGTTCCTCCTAGCTCACCCAAAGCCCGGGAAGGGCTATGCGCCTCTGCGGCAGTTTGGGGCTTCCTGTGCCCCTGCTTCGTTCAACCCCTAGTCTACACCACCAGTCACTAAGCCAAGTTGATAGTTTTTCCCCATGAATTGTGGAGAACTCCTTTGTCTTTTCAATGTGTAGGAAAGATTTAGGAAAAGCAGTGGAGGACTATCAAAACTTGCAAGACTCAACCTGCGCCCTCTGTAGAAAGAGAACGATTCGAAGCAGTGCACTCGAGTGCGCCGGCTCGCCTGAATTTAAACAACAAAATCCTGTGGCGAAGTACTGAAACATGGATCAGTATCGCTTGCAGTAGCATCTAAGTGAGAAACTGAGTTATGTGCCATGAAGAAATATGCCTTACATTAGGCATCCTCATTCAGCATCTGATCTTAGGAGGAGATGAACGCTTTTGGCCTGTCAGTGTTAGCCAAGGGGCGTGAGCACCTCACTGCATACGCTCGGCCTAACGCGTGGTCTGACGGGTCTGCAAGACTGGAAGAGACATCGATTCACTTTCCTTCTGGGCCATTAGAAGCACGAAGCTGTTTTCTGAATTAGAAAATCTCATCGTCTACAGGAGAGATTCACACTGAGGCAGAGTGACAGCTAAATCCTTCTTTGGAATAAAAATGGCTTTAGAAAACATTATGGGTAGTACAGATAAAGCAATGTAGCATTCAGGTATCAGCTGAAATCTTCCCAATTGATTTGCTCAAGCTAGAAGAGTCTCTCTAACTCAATTATGGTTCTGTTATTTCAAGAGACTGAGACTTTTTCAGCTGGCTAAAGAAAACAGCTTCTCTATTCTAAGAGCTCTAAGAAGTGTTCAGCACATGTTTGTGGTTATATTACAACCTTGGCAGACTACCCAGCAGCTTTTAGTTGGCTTTGCTAAGAAGTCATTTGTACAGCTATTTCCTTTCCTATGGTAATGTATATAGCTTTATCTAAAATATATCATATACATTTACTTTTAATACTCTATAATCCTTCTTGGTCACCACCTCACATAAATGTGTCAAATAGTCCAAGAAGCTGGATCACTGTACTGTGTTTTTCTGGCAAACCATGTAGTTCTCATAAAAGTCTAACATACTTTATGTGCAAAAGTAATACTGAAGACTGTCAGAGTTATGTAAGGTTATATTTTTTGTAGGTTCAAGAACTGCATTTAAGCAGGTTTGCTGACAATAAGCAGGGTTTTAAAAATTGTCAGTGGAGTTGGGAATCTGCCCTGGGGGAGTGAAATATTTTAAATCGTTTTCTCAAAATTTTAAGCATTCATTTCCCCATGTAGTTGTGAAACTGCCCTTCCAGTAAAGAACAGATCTTTACCCACAGCTGCATGGACAGAAAAGGCACAGTTGAAAGGCACAGTTGAGCTAGTGCCCTCACCAGGCAGAGCAAGCTGGTATGAATTTAAAAAATGGTTCTTTTATGGCTGGAGAGGATGGAGCTAGGGGACAACAGACTAGGTAGGAACTGTGTTTCTTCCCAGCGTATAACTCCAAATATCTTTCACATTTATTCTTCGTAGGGAGAATGAATGTGTTCAACTTGCAGGTAGCTGATACATTTTTCAAGTCTACCTAGGACAGTTATGGGAAAATATACAATCAGCATTTTGGTCTTAAACATTTGCAATATAGGTTTAAAAATTAGCCAAAATATTTTTTCCAAAACTTGGTGTTTCAGGGGTTTTCCCCATCAAAATATTATTTTCCAAACAAACACTCAAACAAGTAATTTGGAAAAGTGGGGCAGTTTGGGAATCCTCCCCAGAAACGGAAAGAGGTGTGCTCCTGAATAGGCTTCATTGCGAGTCAGAATAACAATAAAAGACAGCTTCACACTTCAACATAAGTGAACTGTGATTAATATTACATAACATATCTGCTAAGAATGATAACAGAAAAATATATCGAGATCTTGTTTTGTCATAGGTTGTGTACATAAAATAAGCATGGCCTTTCTAAGAGGTTAATAACCTGAATGGATGCTTTTAGGGAATTATGCTCTGGAACAACTCTGCAAAAATATTTGGGGACTATTTTTCTTTAGCTGCCAATGGGAGTAATGCAAGTTCATGAAAGGAAATGACATCTTTCACAAGCGCTTAGTGTCCATAATATCTGAGCCTAAAGAAGTGCATACAGCCAAAATAAGGAAGAACAGGGCAGCAAAGGGCAGGTACCAGTCAGTCACCCTCCGAGTGACCAGGAGGGGCAGGAGCTAAGGAGGCTCTGTCGTTGCAAGATGCCAGCTGCAGGGATAAAACAGAAAAATAAGGCACACCCTGGAGGGGAGGCATCGCATATTCTTCCTTTGACTCCTCTTTTCATTTCTTAAGAACAGAGCTACAATTTCTTCCAATTCCTCCTCTGAGGTATCGCATCTTCTCACTGCATCAGGCTCGGACGCAGCCCAAAGTAAACAAAACTGAGTCATGCAGGCCTTTGCTTTCTCCCCTGTGTTTCTCATGGAACAATGTTTTAAATGTCCTAAGATAAACATTGGCAGCTTTTAACACATTAGTTTTCCAGATTTTAAGAAGAGGAACGGTCATGGTGGAAGAGAAGTATTGTTTTCCAGAGATGCGAGTGTGCGGGTGGGATCCTTGGGAGCAGCTGCAAACCGGGGCGGTGGCTGACGGAGCGGGCGACCTCTGTCGTCGGCACTCGCACGTAGCCCCGTTAGACCGAGAGCTTTTAACGGATTTAATGTGGTGGAAACTTTCATTATTTTAGTGAGTAACGACGGGTATTATTTTACTAAGTAATGACATTCGTTTAGAAAACAATGACAGTAAATAGTGCCTGTGACTACGGGACCCCGTTTGCACGTTTCTGTACCGGACTTACCGCCCCAGGCACACCTGCACGTGGGAAGGATTGCTCTGATTGGTGACCCAGGTCTGCAACAGGCTCTCTGTCGAACATTCACGACCACATGGCAACACTTTTCTAAGCATTTCCTCACAAAATGTCATGAAGAAAAACTTAGGATGTTTGTAGGGAACAGTCTTGACCAAGATCAAGTGGTCGGAATTAGTAGAAGCTAGAGATTAAAAAAAGATATTAAAAGATAATTCTGTAACGCCCTCGGGACCCTCCTGCGCGCGGGCCAGGCTGGCGCCCGGGGTCCTGCTGGGGCAGCCCGGGGGCAGCCCGAGGGCAGCAGGGACGTCGCGAGGCCGCGGGCAGAGCCGCGCTGCCTCCGAGGAGGGGTCACTGCGCACCCGTCGGCGCCGGTGAGGGGTAACAGCGTGGCTGGACCCGGGTCGTGTGCACGAGGGCAGCACAAAGCCTGCTTCTCACCCGCGAGCCAGCCCCCTGCCACGTCGCAGCCTCCTCCACACGCCGGCAGGGACGAGGGGTCTTCAGAGAAGCAACCGGGGCCGAGAAAACAGGGGAAATCTCATAAGCACTGACAAAACTGCTTACTTTTAATTTAATGTGATAGAACAACTTTTTTGCTGAACTTTCAGAAACAGTAGATGGAAAAGGGGGAACTTTTTCAGATGGGTAAATTGTGGAAAGTTGCAGGGCACTGAAAACAGTTGTTTGTAATGGAAAATGTTGGATAATCTAAACTGTAGGCATAACTGCTCCGCCTGCATTAAATCATTAAAACACGCTCATCTATAAAGGTCACCTCATTTAGATCCTGTAGTACTAGGTGTTGTACAAACATACAAATAGCAAGTGTTCCTGACCCAAAAGAGCTAACGTTATTTTACGTACAGCTGTTTGCTACTTCTGGAAAAAAAGAAAAAGGGTACTGCTTTTCTTTAACTGCCTAACTGCAGCTTTATCTGACTAACTTCACAGCCATCATTTTTGAATTTTAATCTGGCAGGTCACAGAGAGTTTGTCGTATAATCATAAATAACATTCAGGTCTTGTGACGTGAATCCCAAATTCCTCTTAGCTCTTTTTCTGTTAAAATAACCATGTCTTAATGCCTCTTAGTGACTCAGAGCAAAAGGCAAGTGACTGCAAGAAGAAGAGATTTAGTTATGAGAGTCGTGATTCAAGGAATCGTATTGCTTTCCCAGAATATCTCACAGTATGTGCATGGTCTGTGGTGGCTTTATCTTGGCTGAATAGACCATGGGGTTAATTTGCTATACCAGCTACAGGGCTTGCTCCCTGCAGCAGCATGAGCGCTAAACCTAACTTCTGGCTTTGAAGTTTTCTAAAGCAGTCGCTGTGCTTTGGAGTTCCTGGGTGAGAAGAGAGGAGTTTTGTGGTTTTGGTGTCGCAGCAGTAGTAAGGCACATCGGCTCAGAACCAAATGCATTTCTGGAGAGAAGTCTGCACAAGGATTAAGGGGAATGTTGTGGAAGTATGTTCTGCCCAGGGAGGTGAAGTGCCGTGCGGATCGTCGCCCCGGTGCGTACGAGGGCCCCGGGCGGGCTTGAGCAGCCCGTGCTGCAGCAGCATCAGTACCAGCGCTGGACATTAACGCAGCTGCATGAAGGAGTAGCTTTAGCACACTGCCGATATGTTTTTCACTACAACGCAGAGGAGCTGGTGCTGCCTGTACCAGCCTCTTCGGCAGGTGAAGAGATCCCTCCAGGCTTTAGGATGCCATATACGTGACACAGCATTTTTAACAGTTGAGTCACAAAATACAAACGCTGTTTGGCAGTTACGTATGGGAACCGCTTAGTTCTAGTTCATCTCAAACTGGTGTTTTGTAATGAATCACTGTTACAAAAGGAAAAAGTCATGTACTCTTAAATAACGTGGCTTAAATAGGAACTTACTGCAGATACACTAAGTGTGCATTATATATTTAAAGCAGAAAATAATAGCCATGTCTCTGTAAAATAGAACAGCTCCAATTATTTTAATTGGTAACCACTCTAGCAGTCCATGAATTGAATATAGGTAATTACGCTCTGCCTGTCTAGTGTCCCTCTACGCTTTAAGATACCGTTTCCCTTCTTTCCATCCTGGTGCATAGTATTGAAATATTCTGTCGTAACGGTTTTCACTTCTCAGCATGCAGCTTATGCGCTTAAAAGCTTGCAAGTCTATAATGCTGTCCAGGAAACATTCTCCGTCTGTTGAGCTGTTATGTTCTCTTAATTTACCTCATTCTCAGGAATCTTGCTTCCTTCTCAATGTCCACAGGTGCAAAGATGTGAGAAGATTTGCTCTGTCATATGTTGTGTCTCAACACTTCAGAAAGCGTGTCTCAAACACTTCAGAAAACAAAACTCTTTTCTGTGCTGAGGATGCCCATTCATGGTTCTTCTGAACTCTCTATTTATAGTTTTACATATTCTTTCAAGTATTACTGTTTCACTGCACCTTTCAAGCTAAATGCCCTCTTTCCAGTAGCTAAATGTTAAGGTTGTACAGCATTAGCCATGAAGCTTCCAATTTTATTTATAAATGTGTGTTGAGTGTCAGTAAAAAAAAAAAATCCTTCAAATTGTGATACCACATGACACAAGTCAGCAAGGTAAGAGGGGCAATTTCATTTGGTCTGAATTCAAAATTGCTTGTTTTAAAAAATCATACTGATTTGGTTCTGCTCACCTCCTCTGCGACGGGGGGTTGTACGGCTGGCTGAGGCCTTCCAGGAGAACCTGCGTTTGAGGAGCACGCCGAGCCGAACTGGGAGGGGAGCCCGCGGCCACCGGCTGCGTCACGCTGCGCGCAGGGTACCACGCATCAGCAAGAAGGTTTTGGCAACAGAGAGGACCAGAGCTTATTTTTAGGACGGGCTCAATATAATTTTAAAAACCTCTGTCTGGAGTACAGTTGCAAAAAGAGTTTAACTGGCAAGAGCTGAAGGACAGGAAAGTACACGTGCAAATAGCTGGATGAGATAGATACGCGGTGTCAGTCAGGCTTTGAGATACATCGCTCTCTCCGTCTCCCTCTGCAGGTCCCAGAAGGCAAAGTGGTGGTTCTGTCTTTTAGATATTTAGACCTGGAGAGTGACAACCTGTGCCGATACGACTTTGTGGATGTGTACAACGGCCACGCCAACGGACAACGCATCGGCAGGTTCTGCGGCACCGTGAAACCGGGTGCCCTCGTATCCAGCAGCAATAAAATGCTGGTGCAGATGACCTCAGATGCTAATACTGCTGGAAGTGGATTCATTGCTAAGTTTTCTGCAGCAGAACCACACGAAAGAGGTAACTGCCAGTTCTGTATGTGCTGAAGATAAATATAACTGTACAGCTCTATGGAGAGCTACATGAATGCCTAAGAATTTGCAATACCAGAGATATTAGAGATTGTGCTGTTCAACATATTCATTAATTATTCGGTTTAGCAAATAGCAAAGTAAAAGCATTTGCCAATAATATGCAGTTAATCAAAGTCGTAAAGAGGAAGGCTGACTACTGTTAGAGTTGCAGAAGGACCACAACTAGTAGCAATATGGTAATAGCTAATCAATAAAATGGCAGATGAAATTCAATGTAGATGAATGTTGCAAACAGGGAGAAAAGCACCCTAACTTCATGTATGCTACAGCAGGCTCTGAATTGACTATTACTGCTTAGGAATAAGATCTAAGGGTTAAAATAGCTTAGGAAAATAATAGTTGATAGAAACATCAATCCAGTGCTCAATAAGTGTCAAAAAAGCAAATAGAAGCTTAAATTTTTTTTAAAAAAAGGGAATAAACACCAAACCAAAAAAGATTATTATGCCATTGTAAATCCATAATGGATCTACACCTTGAATACAGTGTGCCATTCTGGTACTCCCATCTCAAAACAGGAAATAATAAAACTAGCAAAAGCAATCTGAGACAACAGACAATCAGAGTCAAGGAACATCTTCTACATGAAGAGCAGTTGGACTTCATGCTGGAAGCGAGAAGATCAAAAGGGATGTAGAAGGCTCTAAAATCACGAGAAAGTGAATGAGGAGTGGACAGTCACTGCCTCTTCTAATATAAAAACTAGAGGAGGATATGGCTGCAAAGGAAAGTAGATGGTGATTTTTCTCAGGGAGCTGTTAAGCTGTGGAGCGCTGTGCCATGGGACATCATGGATTGTGAATTTCTACATTGGTTTAAAAATAATTAGAAAAATGTATGAAAGAAAAATCTATTAGCAATTATTAAACACAAAGGCATCACTTTTCACTCAGAAAGGCCGTGAACTGCTAGAGCAGCCTGGCACATGGCAGTGAGGTCACACCACTAGGTTCTTGCCTTGCTAATTCACTTTTTCCAGTGTTTTCACTATTAGCATGATACCAGACTAGACAGGTCTTTGGGCTGGTGTGGTACAAACATTAAATAATTTATTAGTCTTTCCACTTATATCAGTGTTTTGATAACTTTTTGAAAGACGTATTAGACAACTCTGACCTGATAGAGTTACCATAATAAAGAGGTTTCACAATCATATTACAAACAAGGATTACATATGTGACGTAGATTCGTAATTTGGGACTGGGAGAAGGACATACGTTAGCCTGGGCTGACATTAAAAAATTTGTTGGAATTCATTTCCAGCTGACTCCTTGTTTTCCAGGGATAGCAACGAGAGCAGCTCCTCTCACAAGTCACAAACCTTTCTTCTATGCTCCATTTACGCAAAGAATCTGAAAACTAGAAACATCTTCTAGTCTTGGAATAAATTAATTTTTAAATGTAAATAATGATATACCATCCTAACAGGTTTGTTTAAGAAAAACTTAACAGGTAAAGAGAAAAAGGACACTGTAGAAAAGTTTGAGTCTCTTCCCAGTGAAAAAAATGCATAAGGGCAGCTGGACCTCCAAACTAGTGATTAGTAAACATTGTCTGAGGTATGTTGCCATCATTAGCAAACATTCCATTTCTGTTCAAAGATGAAGCAAAAGTAGTCAGGTTGTTTTGTCTTAAACAGGGATTTTTCAAGAGGAGCATGAAGGAAATCTCTAAAAATCCTTTGTATCCAAGCAGATTAGGACAACTGGAGGCTGGGGGTGCTTTCCAAGGCAGACAGCAGACAACCTGCACACAAAACATTTTGTTCAGTATTGGGACGTTCAGTAGAGGAGGATATGGCCTCAGTAAACAACTGCATCATGCGGATTACAAGTATTCCTTCTGCATTTTGGTTTGCATAGTGTATTTTTATTTCTAGGGGATCAGTACTGTGGGGGACGACTGGAGAAGCCTTCTGGGTCCTTTCAAACTCCCAATTGGCCGGATCGAGATTATCCAGCGGGAGTCACGTGCTCCTGGCACATTGTCGCCCCAAAGAATCAGGTAATTTCCTACCCTTGTCGTGCCTCTGTTCTAAAAATGGTCATTACCTGCAAGAATGTATAACGTTATCAACAACCTGCTAGCACCTTGCGATTGTACTGCACTGAAACAACAGAAATAATACATGCCTGAAATTTAAAGTTGGGTACGTGCAAGGAATGCAGGCAATCTACAGTGATTATCTATGACCTCAAGTATGTTTGGTAGGTTGGTTTTCTTAAGCATGTTCAGCTTTTTAAATTCCTCTACATCTCGATAAGACTTTTTTCTTAATCTTCTGCTCATGACCATAATCCTCCAAATAAAATAGCTGCCCCAGATAAATATATTCTTCAGATCTTCCATGCTTTTCCATTTACCAAGATATTTTCTCCCTTGAACTGAAGCTATACGTCAGCTTAGTCTTTGCTGTATTCCTCTTTAATCCACATTCCTTGCTTGCTAGATACAAGTCATTTAACAATCCTATAAATAGGCAGCAATTAAAAAAAAACCCTTATCTGTAAACTGCAGCTTACTTTGGTTCTTTCCAAATATCTCTAGATGAGCCTAAAAACTTTTCCCAAGCTTGTAGAGAAGATTTAAGACAAGGCTATATAAGCATAAAAAATAAAGGCATTATTCTATGCCTTTAAAGATCCTGTTGCACAAGTTGTGTCCGAATATGTATGTTCTTCATATGCTGCAGTAGTGGTTGTTTGCATAAAAATGAGGCAGTCTTGAGAGTGACAGAAGCAAGCTCTGAGAAAGTAGTGAACAAGCATCTCTCTCCAAGTTCACATGAAGAGCTGTTCACTCTTACAGTTTGACCCAAACTTTGGGGAATGTCTCCACTTCCCTTTATGTGAGCCATAAAACAAGACACGCTTTTGTTTCTAATATAAATCAACAATTACTTTTATTTCAGAAGATGGAGGAGGTCCTTATCATGCTGAGATGTTTTTATTCTATCAGGAGATTTTAATTTTTTTTAGTGCAAAACGCACTAATGAACAATAAAAAAATACAATGTTCTGCTGCTTTTCCTGCATATGGAAAATTCCACATTTCTGCTCTCAGTTACATTATTTCTTTTTATATTATCTTTTTTGATAGCAAGCCTATTATTCAGATAAGCACTTTCATTTATATTGCATCTTTTCATCATGATGACAAGGTTTTTGAAACAAGCTTGGTACTCATCACTGAAATCAAGTCCCTGTTCTGTAAGTTTCCTCTCTTCCCCACAGATTACTCATGCTTAATGAGAAACGAAATGATGCATTACACATGCATCCAAATAGCACAAAAGTATATCCAGGCAAAACTGAGACATCAGGTGATAACTGGTTTCCTTCATTTTGCATGTAGAACAAGGTCGAATCAATCCAATAATGTGTCAGTGATGTATAAACATCTCTTTCTTTGTACAGTCTTAAAAGATTTAATAATATCCTTGCTTGAGACAAACTTTTAAAGAGAAGTCATGCACATCCGCAGTCAACACAATTCAGTGTTGTCATTCAGGTCTCATTTGTGCTGTTTATGGGAGAGTGATTTTATGTACTGTTGTGCTTCACGTAAAGGAAAAACCTAAATGCATATATTGTCTCTGTTTCAGTTGTGTGTTAGGTTATTTTGGGATTTACTGCCCTGCTACACACGCCAATAGAATCATATTGTAGGACTTATTTGCAGACTAATGAATTCCATTTATGTTTGCCTGCCCATTGCTTTTCTTTCATGAGTAGATATGTCTACAAATACAAGTCATACTAGAGAAAAATAACATTAGCACTAGAAATAGCAGTTATGCTAATTCTTAATTACCACTTGTAAAGCCATAAAGTTTAGGTATGGAAATACGAATCCTTTAACTATTTACTTTTCCTCTTGTTTTTATGTCTTATTCTTTACTAATTTTCTTTCTGATAATATTTTTGTTCCTGACTTCTTATTTCTACATCAAGTAAATATACATTTATAGCCACAGAACAGTGATACAAAACCTGCTCTTAACGAAGCCGGTGAAATGTCTTACTGACTTTGTTAGAAAACAGCACCTTTGCTTTTTACTTTAGCATATCCAGGATGATACAATGGCTGTAGAAGCCCTTGTTTCTTTGGTTTAGATTTATATTTATATTACAGTTACCTAGGAAGCAATGTAACACCTAACAATTAATATTCATGCGTCATCCATTCATAAAGATAACTTTATGAGAAGTTAGTTGCATAGGTCTGAGTTCAAAATGTTTTATAGAATATTAGGGTCATATTTTGAACTATTTTCTGGAGAAAAGTTATGTGGATTAAAATAATCTACTCCACAATTGAGAGGATTAAGAACTTTTCCTTTATTGAAGGTAAAAATCAATCTATTACTTCTTATGAGGAGGTCACGTAATATAAGAAGCACTAATAAACTCTGCGTATCAAAGCCTTAATGAGATATTTGTACTTTTCCTGCAGCTAATAGAGTTAAAGTTTGAGAAGTTTGATGTGGAAAGAGACAACTACTGCAGATATGACTACGTTGCAGTGTTTAATGGTGGGGAAATCAATGATGCTAAAAGAATTGGGAAATACTGTGGAGACAGTCCACCCGCGTAAGTGGCTTTCTTGGATTATCAGCATCGCAACAACCGTGTGTCATTTTGCTAACAGTTCTGTACTAGGCTTTTGAAAAAAGATTTTTTTTTCTAAATTAAGTATGACATTTTCTACCTCCAACTGAACTTCTAGGAGTTGTTTAGTATCTTGTCTCTCCTTAGATTTTCCCTCTTTTCTCTTTCCCTCCATGACTAGCCTTGGCTCCAACCTACGCTCTTTTCTGTCCTGTGCCTCAAGCCTCATCAAAGCACTGTTTAATAATACTAGTGTTAATGTTACAGCTGAACACTAACATCACTTATTATATATTATTGATATAATAAGCAGTTGATTATAGATGCTGAAGTACAAGGATCCGGTTAAACTCTCTAGTCTCTTGCTCCTTTACTGTCTTTGTTTGACTCTGTTTCCCCCTCAGCTACATCCCTTCTGCTGGTTCCCTACCTGCTCTTTGCATCACTGCTCACCATCTCTTCCATCTGTGCCGAGCCTTGTCCTCTCGTGGCACAGACTGCTCTCCCAAGCGTGCTGGAGCACCGCAGGCTTTCAGCAGCTTTGCTATCAACTTGCTGCCAGGGTGTACGTGAACAACAGAGCGTCTGGACACTTGTGGTACAAACCCACAACCTAGGATGAACCCAAGAACCACAAGGCAGTGAGACAGAAGGTATTTCTGCCTCTATTAATTTAGTAACTGAGTTTGAATACTTTTAGATGAAGAAGTTGCCATTTTTTTTAACCCTATATCATTTTTCCCCCAACACTATTAGTTGAATATAATGACTAGATCACAGTTTAACTGTGGACAATCTCTTTCTCCCTTGATAGTCTGTAAGCCTCTTATCATCAAGACAACACCTACAGATTATCAGTTATGTTTGAACAAAAATTAAACTTGCCACATACTCCCAAGTCTAATACATTTTTGATAGGAACATGCGGCTTTATTTAATTCTGAATAGAAATGTCATATTTATCTTTACGCCAAGGACTAAAAAAAAATTGTCTCTTAAAAAAAAAAAAAAAGTCTTTTCTGCACAGCCACTGCATT